>NC_136063.1:1385202904-1385899003 GCF_964261635.1 Lissotriton helveticus | reverse complement strand
GTATCCTGCTAAGAATTGTACTCTTGGCAAAAGAAATGTGTTAACTGAGGAGGTTGAGGGCTTTCTCGGACCAAAGGTTGTGGAACCCTATCCAGGGAAGGGTTGGAAGGGGAACATCAAATTGTTCTTTAATAAACCAGGGAGCTCTGATTTGTCAGATCACACTAACCTGACAACACCCAACCATCCTGCAGCATTAGCCAACATACACACTTAGGAAAGCAGCTACCTGACCCGGCTATTGTAACTCCCAGAGCAATTGTGGAATGCTCCAACCGCTTTGAAATATTAGGGACCATAGATGAGAATATTTCAGACATTAATGGGACAGTGGGAACCCAAACTAGTGTGACAGGCCCAGAGGATGACCACACACACTTGCTGGTTGTATTACTTAAAAAAGATAAAGTTAACTTGAGAGACCACATTGATAGGTTATATAGAGCTCTAAATGATAAAATGGACACCCTGATCGCTCTGTTGGCGAATCTTAAGCAGCAGAGGGTGAGTGTTGATCTGGCACATTCCAAGCATCCTGATTGTGCCCGAAGCTCCCCTACTGATATTCCATCTATGTGTAGTGTTGCACAGTCCAGCAGGGCTAAGGATGTATGCTGTTGATAGTACATTTGGGTTGGCGGCCAAACTCACATTGAATGCAGGGGGTATGCCTGATCTGCCTAAGGTCCCCGATCAAAGGCTTTTTTACATCAATCTAGGGGAGCAGGTCCTTATCATAAGTCCCAGGGGGCACCAAATACAGGAAACACACCTGAGGAGGCTTTTAAAATGGGACACAATATATTTATGATCAATGTCACCAAACTCCAGCCAGGTACTAGAGTTTCATATGATTCCTTAACAAATAGGGCCATCCACTGGATTAGAAAGGTGAGAGGATGTCGATCCGTTATTAGAGGGGACCTACTTTAGGTCACCCGACATACTAATGAATCTTTCATGTACAACCTTATTAGCCTGAGGCTATCCAAACAGGGATGAGTCAGTAGAAGGGTTGATAGCCCTGGAGCACCCATTCAGGGTCTCTATGGGCTGACTAATCAGGCTGAAGACAAATGTTCCAAACTTGCCATTATCTTCATCATCTGCCTGCTCACGGAATCCACCACTTCACCTTCAACTGTTGTACCCACAGAGGCCTACGCAGCTAATCCGTCTAACCTGTTGGACATCGACTGACTAATGACGACTGATAGTGTGGACACATTTTGCACACGGCCGAATTGTCATTCTCCTTTTAAAACTGATTTTTCAATATTGTAAATGCTCTCTGTAGCTGTGAGGACAACAAGGGACCGTCCACAAACATATCTAAATCGTCTGAGGTAATCAGCTAATCACGAGCCAGAGTACCACCTTATTGTCGTGTGAACAAGGGCCTACCCCCTACGAACATTAAGGCCTCAAATTGTTGTCTTGGAATATTGCTGAGGTCAGATTTAAACTTGGGGAACCTGAATGGGGCACAGTTATTCATCAATTTCATGTTATTCTATTGCAAGAGACATGGGTGATAGAGTCGGTGTTTAGATCTGGGTTTATATTGTTTGCCAGTAACGCTGTACCATGTCCTGCGGGGAGGGCATCAGGTGGGTAGATAATCTGGTTTAGGATAGACCTCTTTGCTGCTACAAGGATAATTCCATTGACCTGTAGAGATTTGTTGGGTATAACAATCAAAACAGGCTTCATTCCGAGGCCAGGCATATTGACATTATAAATATACATCTACGTTCAGTTCCCCTAACTTGCAATCAGGAACCATGGATTGCCTCTTAGGTATGCTCGAGCATCTGCAACACAGCCACCCTAAAATAATTGCAGGAGATTGAAATACCCACATTTCAGCCATCTGTGTGTCTCCTGAGCAGAAGGATTCACTGTGTGATCATAGGGCATTATTCTTTGCCCCATTTGATCCCAATGACAGATAATCTAAGACTTCCGCACAACTCATTGACCTATTAGAAACCTAAGGGCTAAAGGTGGTGAACTGATCCTCTCCTTCTGACTTCCACCCACTCCCTACCTTTAAGAGAGGGTTGTATACAAGTAACATTGACTACATTTTTCCAGATAGTGCACTTTAGTCTTTTTTAACCGAATGGAGTTAGTCACCAGATTGGATAGTGATCACAGTGCACTGAGAGCCAACTTCCAACTTAGACTGATCCTAAATACAAATCTCCCAATTTTCACTCGAGACTAGTAACAATAGGAGTCTAAAATGGGCAGTGATAGCAGATAATGCTAAAGTGCAGTCACGAATATACAACTTATTTGTTTCCAAATTGTCTATCTTGGTACGGCTGAAGCCGAGCGGAATGTGTACGTGACTTACCTGCATTTATTTGTTTGTATAATTAGCATTGCTTAATGTAAAGCGCTCTGATATCCGCCAGGATCTTGTTCGCGCTCTATAAAACCTTAAAAATAAATAAATAAATAAATAAATACATTTTGTTAACACACAATGTAAATTTATAGAGAAGTTGAAAAGTCTTTTTTACCAAAGTGGGTAAAGGGGGCAATATTCAACAAACCTTCCAAGTTGGTACATGTGAGAATGTAGATATGCCAAAAGAACATTCTTAGAAGTAGTAAAAAAAGGAGAACAAAGGGCGATAAGTGAAGAGAGTAGAGGGCCGCTATGAGCCAAGCTAAAAGATCCTGGGAGAATGGGTAATTGGAATAATTAGTAGTCTCATTGCAGAAGGGGAATAACAAAGAATTTTGGAGGTTGATAGCCACTGGATCTCAGACTATAGATCACCACCTTGAAGCGGTGGGCCAACCAGAGTCATGGATAGCCCACTTATATAGGGAGTGACCCAGTGATGCACTCCAGGGGCCGACTGGTAACACAATCCAAATTAGCACACAGTGGCAGGCCGAATGATAGAAGGCCGAATGATACAATCCAGATACAGATTGGCATCAAAATAGATTCCCCAGCCCATATGGGCGTGATTGAAGAAGGAAGGATAGCGCACCAAACTAAGACAAACAGCGGCCCCTCATTGGCCTATGCAGCACATTAGTCTGCAGACACCCCCAAACCCCCTTTGGGTTTTAACTTAGCGTCCACGGCCCGGGCCCTGAAGCTAATGAAGGGGGAAAAAGCACCTGGCCCTGATTGTATCCTCGATGATCTCTACTTGTTACAACGTGAGATCTGGGTCCCGTATCTTAATGCCCTGGAAACGCTATTGTGCAAAGAGAGGAGATTACCCCCTCCTGAAAGAGAGTTATTATTGTCCCTATTTACAAGAAGGGGAGGAGGGATGTTCCACCCAATTACAGGCCAATTAGCTTGCTTGACAATAGCCAAAAAGTTTTGCAGGCAGGTCCTTGAAAATCCAAATCTTGGATGATAGACAACTAAATCCTCTCAGATTGCCAAGTGATTTTAGGTCTGGGGTTAAGACCCTGGATCATGTTTTTCTATTTAGTACGAGCTGTTAGAATTATGTCATTATGAAATAGGACCATCTCTATGACACCTTTATTGATTTAAGAGAGGCATTTTATGTGGTCCCCAGGGACAATCTCTGGAGGGTTCTTGACTTGTACGGGATCCCTGCTGATCCTTTAAGGATTCTTACGATCTTACATACTGACATATATGCCCAGGTCAGGTGGAAATCTGGTGGGGACTGTACATCCAGAATAATTATAAATCAAGGAGTGACAAGGTTGCGTGTTGGCTCCCACGCTGTTTAGTCTGTATATTAATTGGAGCTATAGGCTGGCTGGCCCAGTGCAGACATGATGCTCCCAAATCCCTAGGGATCAATTGTCCCATCCTCATGTTTGCCGACAACACCCTCCATATATCAAGAATA
The DNA here is from genome assembly GCF_964261635.1 of Lissotriton helveticus. Taxonomy (NCBI): domain Eukaryota; kingdom Metazoa; phylum Chordata; class Amphibia; order Caudata; family Salamandridae; genus Lissotriton; species Lissotriton helveticus. Next base: position 1,385,895,137 of record NC_136063.1, on the reverse strand, counting down.
CCATCCAGGCTCTAATCTTTGCTGGACATTTTTTCAAAATTTTGTGTCACAAGGGGTCTCAACGTTAACCCCTCTAAATCTAAGTTTATGGCACTGTTCCTTCAGGGGCAGAGTGAGGCTAGAGGGTGTGCCTCTGGAACAAGTAAAGTACTTTGATTACTTTGGTGTTAGGCTGGCTGATTACATGTATTGGGGCCTACAGGTGAAAAAAAGTAGGTGTATAATCCATCAGCGGGCATCAGCCATAGGCAGGAAATATAAGGCCACATCTAGTGGCACAGTATCACCTGCTCCAGAAGTCTACACGGCTACTGCCACTGCAGGATCAACTTAAGGGGCTGAACTCTGGAGCGGTGTTGATATGTCTTTACTCATTCATACTGACAACTAATTCCCTAGAACATTGTTTAACCTGCCCCAAGTACTCCCCTTATACCTTCACATTTTGATCTTGCTTTAAACAGAATTGACAAATGGAGCACTATTAAAAACCTTGACCTATTGGGTGCGCTTGTGGACCACACCTGAATTAGTGCCATATAGGGGTGACTTGGTGGTACTTATTGCCACTGATAGACAAGTAAGCGCCCCGTGGCTGAGCAAAATCAAATATTGAAGCAAAGCCATTAAGATGGAGGAAGTGTGGCGCTCACCAGCCACCCTGTCCCACAAAAGCTATCGCAGCTTTGACCCATCTGGGTAGGATCTGCCCCTCCCAAGCTAAAACTCCCTATCTAAAGTTTAGATATGGTATCCTTCCTCATGAATCTTTTACTAGTATGTTGGATAGAAAGGGATCTTCTCCAAATTGCCCATTTTGTTTGTTGCACCTGGAGACAGTTGATCACTTTCTGTTCTTCTGTCCATTATATAATTCTCCTTGTCAGAGATGAGATCATGGCAGTCTGTAAGTTTATGGGTACATTACAGTACTGGGATGTGAGTAGGATATTGAGAATCAACACAAAAGAGAGTATTGTGTTTGCTGTCTCCAGATTGCTACTTTGGGTGTGGAGAATTCAATAAAGCAAACTGCAAGGGACGGGTAAGGGATGATGTAAAGGCTTCTTTGATGCCAGACACTACTTAACAAATGTTCTTTGCACTTTCTTTTATTTCCCTTTTGCTGCAAATAGGAAGAACTTGATAAACTGCTCGGTTAAATTTTTTTTTACATTGTTTTATTTGTATTGTGTACTGTATAATTGCTGATTTTATTTTATCAACTGTTTTACTATTTATTATGTACACTTTTGTGGTTTCAAAGTTGGCCACAATAATGTATAAAGAAAGAAAGAGTGGCGCAGTGTGGAATCGTGTTGAGTGGATTGGCGCAGAGTGAAAAAGAGTGGCGTAGACTGCAGCGGCACAGAGTAGATTGTTTCAGAGTAGAGAAAAGTGACATAGAGTGCAGTGGTATAGAATAGAATGTCGTAGAGTGCAGTATTTCAGAGTACATGATAGTGCCTTAGAGTGGATTGGTGCAGAGTGAAGAGATGCAAAGTAGAGTGGCATAGCGTTAAGTTGAGGAGAGAGCAGTGATGCAGAGTAGAGTGAAGTTGCATAGAGCGGAGTTGTGCAGAGTAGAGTGGAGTCAGGCAGGGTAGAAAGCAGTGGCATAAGAGCGGAGTGAGCAGAGTAGAGTGGTGTAGAGTGCATTGGCATAGAGTTGAGTGGTGCAGTGGTGTAGAGTGCAGTTGTATAGAGTAGAGTGCAGCGGTTCAGAGTAGATTATAGTAGCTTAGAGTGGATTGGGGTAGAGTGGAGCAATGCAGAGTACAGTGCCGTAAAGTTCAGTAGCGGAGAGAGCAGTGTTGCAGAGTAGAGTGCTGTAGAGTTAACTGGCATAGAGTGGAGTGGTGCAGAGTAGAGTGGATTGGTGCAGAGTATGGTGGAGTGGTGCAGGGTAGAGTGTAGTGGCATTAGAGTGGAGAGATGCAGAGTAGAGTGGTGTTAAGTGCACTGGCATAGAGTAGAGTGGTGCAGTGGTGTACAGTGGTGCAGAATGCAGTAGAGTGGCTTAGAGTGCAGTGTCTTAGAATGCAGTAGAGTGGCGTAGAGTGCAGTGGTGTAGAGTGCAGTCATGCAGCATAGCGTGTCGTAGAGTGCAGTGGCATAGAGTGGTGCAGAGTAGAGTGGTGCAGAGGAGAGTGGTGCAGAGAGCAGTGACATAGAGTTCAGTGGTGCAATATAGAATAGAGTGACGTAGACTGCAGTGATGTAGAGTGCGGTAGCGTGAATTGGCATAGAGTGCAGTTGCATTGAGTGGAATTTTGTAGAGTATAGTGGTGTAAAGTTCAGTGATGCAAAGTAGTTGGCATAGGTACAGTGACCTAAAGTGGTGTAGTGAATTAGCGTAGAGTGGAGTGGTTTAGAGTAGAGTGGCATAGTGTAGAGTGAAGTGGTGTAGTGTGGCATCGCGTAGAGTGCAGTGGCGTATGGAGTGACGCAGAGTGATGTAGGGTGCAGTGGCATAGAGTGCAGTGGCGTAGAGTAGACCATTTCACAGTAGAGTGAAGTGGAGTGGAGTGGTGCAGGGTAGAGTATAGAGGTTCGAAGTAGAGTGCAGTGGCATAGAGTTGTGGCGTTGATCGCAGTGACATAGAGTAGAGTGGACTCGAGTAGAGAGACACAGCATTGATTGCTGTGGCATAGAGGGGAGTGGCGCAGAGTAGAGTGGCGTGAAGTGCAGTGGCAAAGAATTCAGTGGAGTAGAGTAGATTGTTTGAGAGTAGAGTGAAGTGGCGTAGAGTTGAGTGGTGCAGGGTAGAGTGGAGTGGTATAGAGCACTGGCGTATGGTGCACCTGCTTAGAGTGAAGTGCGGCAAAGTGGAGTGGAATGGAGTGGTGTAGAGGTCAGTGGTGCATAGTAGAGAGGGGTAGAGTGCACTGGCATAGAGTACAGTGATGCAGAGTAGAGTAGAGAGACATAGAGTGAAGTGGCATATAGTACAGTGTCAGAGTGCAGTGGTGCAGATTAGATTAAAGTAGTGTATAGTGAATTGGGGTAAAGTGCAGAAGAGTGGTATACAGTGGTGCAGAAGAGATACAGTGGCATGGAGTAGAGTGGTGCAGGCAAGAGTGGCATAGAGTTCATTGGCAGAGAGTTTAGTGGCAGAGAGTGCAGTGCTGCAGAGTAGTGTCGTGGAGTGCAGTGGTGTAGTGTAGAGTGGCATTGAAGTGCATTGGTGTAGAGTACAGTGGCATACAGTGGTGCAGAGTAAAGTGACATAGAGTGCAATGGCGTAGAGTAGAGTGGCGTAGAGTAAAGTGGCATACAGTGCAGTGGTACAAAGTAGATTGGTATAGAGTGCAGTGGCATAGAGTGTATTGGTTTTGAGTAAAGCGGTATAGAGTTCATTGGCGTAAAGTGCAGTAGTGTAGAGTGCAGTGGCATTGTGTGGTATGGTGTGGTGTGGAGTGGTGCAGAGTGCAATACAGTGGTGTAAACTGCAGTCGCAAAGTAGATTGTTTCAGAGTAGAATGAAGTGGCGCAGAGTGCAGTTGTGCAGGGTAGATTAGAGTAGCTTAGAGTGAATTGATGTAAAGTGAATTGGCATAGAGTTCAGTGGCGTAGAGTGGCGTAAAGTAGAGTGGCAGAGAGTGCAGTGTTGCAGAGTATACTGGCGTAGAGTGCAGTGATGCATAGTAGAGTGGCATGGAATGAATTGGCGCAAAGTGCTGCGGCGCAGAGTAGAGTGGAGTAGGACACAGTGGGGCAGAGTAGAGTGGAGTAGAGGGCAGTATCGTAGAATACAGTTGTGCAGAGTAGAATCAAGTGGCATAGATTGCAGTGATGCAGAGTGGTGTAGAGTCCAGTGGCGTAGAGTGATTTGGTGCAGAGTAGATTCGCGCAGAGCAATGCACAAGAACCCACATGCTCCACTAATGTGATGCCTACCTGACTCAAGGTAGCGCAAGGCAGCACTATGCTGGATTACACTACTTTTTTTCTACAAAGCCACGCAAATCGGGATTTGCATGGCTTTGCAAATCCCAAAATAGATTTCGCGTTAGGGCTGCATCAAAAGAAGGAATGGGACCCTGATGCAAAACCTTAGTAAATCTTGGTCAAGGTATCAGAACAAGACCTACAAATGCTGGCCTCCTCCCTAGTTATCTCTGCATGGCACTCTAGAACAGCCTTGCTCACATGCCTTCCAAATTCTTGCCTGATTCCCCTAAAAGCAGCTCTAAACTCAGCTGCAAGACTACTTACACATTTTAGGCCCACTTCACAGTAGTATAAATATCTCTGAACTGGCTCCCACTGGAGAGGCACTGCATACTCAGGATTAAGTGCATACTTTATAAAGCCCCACATTCTAATACCCTCACCTTCATAACACAAAACCTCAAAATCCTAGGGAAAAATAGAAGCGCCAGAAACAAAGAAGGGTTAGTGGTAGAAATTAAAAATGTAACAATATAAAAATTCTCAACCAAACCTTGTACGGGGCAGTTCCCAGAATCTGATTTAAACCCCCACCAGAGCTACTGTCCCATCATATGTTTCTTTTAGGAGACAATTAAAAAAAACACAAGGTAGCTAACAAAAAGTTTCCTTCATCAGGCTCTGCGTTGCCTCATTATTCTTAATTACCGAAGTATACCGCTCTAAGGGCCATATGTATCATTGAAATTCGCATTCGCAAAGGCCGAAATTCGCAGAATTTCGGCCTTTGCGAATGCGAATTCGCAAAATGATATGTATGAAGGAAATACCGATGCAAAATAAGGAATAGCAAAATTTGTGATTCCTTATTTTGCAATTGCATTTAAGGAATCGCAAATTTTGCGATTCCTTAAATGCAATGTAAGAAGGCAAAAAACTTTGCTAAATGGCCTTAAGGAATCGCAAATTACCACCAACTTCTAGTTGGTGGTAAGTTGCGAATTCCTTGAAAAATGCACATTATTGCATTTTTCAAAGTGCCATGTGACGCACATACATGCCCTTAGGGCATGTATGTGCACCACATGTGCACCTATGTTTATTTCAGGGGTGCAACAGGGTGTCCTTTGGACACCCCTGCACCCTTGAAATTATTCTCAATTTGCGATTAGCAAATTGCGAATCGCAAATTGAGAGAAAATTCCCATTCCTTCCTATGGGCCTTCTGGCCCATAGAAATGAATGGGAAAGTATTCCTTAATTGCATTTTTCTTGATACATACCATTTTGAAATTCTGAAATAGCGATTTCTTAAAAATGATACATATGGCCCTAATTCCTTACACCTCTTTTACTCTAGGACTCATTTTCTTTTATTTTACACATTGTCACTCAGTTTCAAACGATCAAGAAAAACAATATGTCCAATCTGTGAAACTGAAATAGTAAAAAGGATATGACCATATAGAGCAGCATGCCCTCGTGATTTAAGAGTGACATTAACTCTTAACACGAACGAGAAGCACATTCATAGCAGTTTGCCTCAAAATGTACACAGCCTATCGTCACCATGTAAATATGCATGAAACCCTTTATTGTTTCCTTTTTACAATGCTTACATTATTCCTGTGCCATTTGTCAAGTGCTGCCATGTCAACATCATTGGCCCACACTGCATAAAAACTCAATTAAAAGTAAGCTGTGCTTAACTAAGCTCAGAGTGATGATCAACTTGCCCCATTTTTGGCAGAGGGAAAGTCCCCAGATTATTCTACCCTGGACTGCCATGTAACACTTGAAGATCCCAGGCAGGGAAATTCAAATACCAGCCCAGAGGCACAGGCAGAAAACATTTAATTTCAAATAGCTTTTTTCGACTGCATGTGTCATAAAAGCATCATATAGCATCTGTACAATAAAATATAATCTGTACAATAAAAAGAGAAAGAAGATCATGTAATACACGGGGTTGTTTAAAAGTCTCCTGGGATAAAATGAATAGCAGCATATTTGGTCAAAAACATTAAACAAGTATCATAAAAGAGATTTCATTCTAGGACCAGAAGTCGCGGGTGCCCATGTCGCTGCATATTGGTTTTAACCCCTTGCTCCTAGCTATAGCGTATGCAGGGCATGCAAAGAGGACATGGGCAATGCACTCAACCAACGGTCCGCAGCACGGACAGTGCTCTGTCAAGTTCTAGGCTGTTTCCACTTTGTCATATGGGTGTTAACAGGGAGCGTGCCGAACCTAAACTGAATGTACTGGGTCCTATCTCGTAGGACCTGGATCACATCTAGGTAAGGCTCCAGACATCTAGCTTGCTTAAACAAGAGGAACTCTTCTGTCAATCTGCTCAACATTGGCTTGCATAGTTCTTGTCTGTCAAACCAATCCCAATAGTATCTCTTAAGTTCCGCTTTACATGGCGAAGTCTGGGTATCCCATGAATCTTTAAGGCCAAGTTGCATCATCGTTTTCTTCACATATGATAGCTCTGTTATAGCTAAGGCGTAGTTGGTAAGCTTTTCGGTACGCCGTATGCGAGCCCAGAAGAGCAGAGGTGGTAGCCTGGCTATAGCTTCAAACGGACGCCTGCCCATGTCGTACATTAATGGTGTTAAAGGGGTGTTACATGGGAGTGTCACCAAATCCCTCAGAAATTTGTGCGCCGACCTGCTTATTTTGTCCACATTTTCAAACCCCCATAGCTCGGCTCCATACAGAACCGAGCTAACAGCTTTTGCTTCATAGACTGCGAGAGCAGGGGCAACAGGCCTACTATATGAGGAGCGATGTTCTTTGCTTATTGCCCCAGTCACGCGTCTATGATTCAATAGCATTTTAGATATACGGGGCCTCCAGAGCATTTTATATGAGAGTCGTATGCCCAGATATTTAAAATTCCCGACTCTCTCAAGGGGGTGCCATTTAGTATGAAATACTTCCTGAAAGATTTAGGGGGGGTTGAAAGCCATAAGCTTTGACTTCGTAGTATTAATAACTAAATCCCCAGCATCGCAGAAGGATTGATACTTGCTCAACAATTTTTGAAGCCCAACTGGAGTCTTTGCCACCAACATGGTATTGTTAGTGAACGGGAGTGTTGGCACTTTGTCACCCACTAAGATAGGCGCGTCGGCTGGGTCCTCCTGGAGAAACTTCACCACCCCGTTCACATACAAAGAGAACAGGGTGGGAGCCATCACGCAACCATGGCGCACTCCCTTGCCTAAAGGAATCTGCTCCGTTAACTGACCTTGGACACCCCATCTCACTTGAGCGTAAATACCCTCATGGAGATGTATTAATAGATTAAGAATTAATGGTGGGATCCCCATATCATTTAGAATCTGCCACAATTTGGTCCTCGGTACCAGGTCAAACGCTGTTTTAAGGTTTATGAATGCCATATAGAGGCTACCTTTCCCAATTACAACAACTTTCCATATATGAGCATTAGCCTAAAAACCTGATCAATTGTCCCTGTATTGGCCCTAAAGCCCGCCTGATATTGTGAGAGGATTTCCTCTTCTTCCGCCCATGATTGTATTCTCTGCAGGAGGACCCTCCCTAGCACCTTTTGCATTACATCAGTTAGGCTTATAGGCCTATAATTTGAAGGGTCTTCCTTATCTCCTTTTTTATAAATAGGAACCACTTCTGCGTTTTACAGGAATCAGGAACTGGGCATCCTGCAGCTATGGCATTGAGCAGAAAATAGAGATACCACGACCACCCTCTAGGATCAGACAAGAATAAATATCCTGGTAGACAGTCCGGTCCTGGGGCCTTGGCGGGGACTAGCTTCAAAATTGCAGACTCTATTTCAACCAGCGAGAAGCGTTCTCTATCATTCCCTTTAGGAGGGATGTCAGGGGTGCCGCATTGCTCCTCCTTCCTCTGTAGGGGAATATAGGTTCGCAAAATGGTTATACCAATCAATGCCGGCAAAGTGATTGGGTATAGTGTTTAGGTCCCTATCTTTTCCCCGACTCACTAGGGACCAAAAGAGATTCTTATTTTTCCCCAGACTAGCGTCCTTCAGCTCTAACCAATATCGTTCATCCCACTCAAACTTAGCTTTACATAAGGCTGCTTTGTAATCGTTCCTAGCACTTTTAACTCTAGAACAGTTTTTGCTTCTAATAGCTAGATACAAAGATTGTCTTTTGAGTTCGCAATCTAAGTTATACAAGGATTTTGTGTTTTTTTGAGGACACTATGGGGTCGATTCCGATCCGGTAAAATCACCGTCCGTATGACTCGCATCCAGAGCCGTTTCTGTATGACTCGTACAGACGCCGTACGACCCGACGAGTACAATCCCGACCGGGGTACCAGGACGCGAGTCGTACGGTCCACGTCAGGTAAGGGCGATCAGTACGGAAAAGCGCACATTCACATACACACCGTACGGCGCGTACACCCCATGATCGCAGGGGTACGCGCCGTACCCCTGTGATCATGAGGGTACGTGCCGTACACCCAGCGTACATGGGGTACGGTGCGTACCCTATGTACGCTGGGTGTACGGCACGTACCCCCCATGATCGCAGGGGTACGGCGCGTACCCCTGTGATCATGGGGTGTACGTGCTGTACCCGGGGGGGGGGGCGTTCTTTACCTGTTTTGGGGTGAACTCTGCTTTTACGGCTGTTTTCAGCTCCCGTAGGAAAAGGGTTGTACGGTGCGTACCCAACACGAATCGTACTTGCCGGGTCAGAAAAATCGTCCGCGAACCGTACAGATGTCGCGTACAGCGGGTTCCGAGGGAGAGTCGTACGGGGATTTCATTCGTACGGTCCCTGTCCGATTCGTACGGAGTACGGCTCCTGGTACGGGTCGTACTTCGTCGTTCGTACGGGGGACGTTGCAGGGTACGATTCGTACTGGAAAAGCGCTCCGAACGGCAATTCGGAGCGCTTTTTACCGGATTGGAATCGACCCCACAGAGTCCTGCCCTTACAAGGAGCCTGAAAATACGAGCTGAGTGTCTCTACAGTCCTGACATGGACTGTTAAGATCATATCACACTTGAATTTATCTGTAGCCACAACACTAAGTTCTGCTGTTTTCTCGGACAAGATTTTACAAATAGCCAATACGTTTTCTTCGTGTAGAGAGACCCTGTCTCACTTAAGATGCCTCTTACAATTAGAATTAGAAAGAATGATGTTGGTACTACAAGTTGCTGCATTACTGGTCAAGGGATTTGATATGGGAGACCAAGGGTTAGTTATAGTCCTGCTTAAGAGATGATGATCGCTATCGGTCCTAGTACCGACAAACATGTCAGTCTTCTCGTCCCAAAGTTTACATCCAGTAAAATATAATCGATACGTGAAGGACAGCCAACTCTATTAAAGGTGTTTGCCCCTTATTTATCTGAGGGAGTTTTTCTATTTGTTGCTCTAAGATGAAACTCTGTGGGCAGTGTATTGAGTTGAATCGCTAGGCTAGTCCATTTTTTAATGGGGGGTAAGTTAAGTCAAGGGATTATCCTTTTATCATCAGCCCTATCATACTCCAGCAGATCATTTGAGCTCAAAGGCTCGAAAGTGCAATTTAAATCACCTGCAATCATAATACGATTACCCGGCTGGCAGCTAGATATTGCCTGCTCTAAAAGCGTGATAGAGGGTGATTGATTACCCCCTTAGTTATTTTTATTTTATATTTATAAAGTTTTATATAGCGCGAACTTGATCCTGAAGGATATCAGAGCGCTTTACAATTTTAGGCAAAAGTAACAAATCAGAACATTAGTCTAACATGGGGAATCTAACATACAACCTGTACCCCAAAGGAAGGCTTAGGAGGGCTCTAGGGCGCCGGGTGCAGGGGTGTCTTTGGGTGTCGGGAAATCTTACCCTCAGCTGGTTGCGGTTGGAAGGGTCCCTGGTTGTGAGACTGAAGGCGTCGTCTGGTTCATCGAGGAGGGTCTTTGGGCACTGGACTTCAGGTCCCAGTCGCCGGGCAGAACGTCCTCGTGGTCTTGGATCACTCGGGCATGGGCTGGGCTCGGCGGGTGCAGAGTGGGTTGGTCCGGGGCTTCCGGAGCTTCCTTGCAGCAGAGCCTCTGCTGATGGGAGTCCCAGTCTTTAAGAGGGTCAAGGCAGGCAGGTCCTCTGGGTGTCCCAAGGTTGCTGTCCGCAGGAGTCGCCGGGATTAGGCAGGAGCAGGTTCCAGGATCGACAGACTAGTAGGGGTGGGGCCAAGTAAGTTGTTGTCATCCTGTTAGCAGCTGCACGGCGGGTCTTCTTCATGATCTTCTTTCTTCTTTTCTTATCGGGACCCGAGGAAGGAAGGTTCAGGGTGCCCCTAAATACTAAGTTTAGGGGCGTTACAGGTAGGGCAAGGGCAGGGACCAATGGGTCCCTGTCCTGGGGTGGGCACACCCCCTTGCCTGCTCCTCTCCTGTGGGAGGGGGGCAGGAGCCTAGCTGTGATTGGGCAGTGCTCCCCATCTTCAAGATGGCCGGAACCCGGGGTCGTGCTTCACCTCACCTCTCCCACCTGAGGGGTGGGGTTGGCACAGGCTGGCACACCCCACTTCCTGACGTATGGTTTCCCACCAGTCTTCCCGCCAGAGTGGGGGTTAGAACTGGTGTGGCCAGTTGCTGAGTACAGCAAGTGGCCTGGAGAAGCTCACAAAGGGGGCATGCCTTTGAAGCTTCCCCCTGCCCATCCTTGGGGAGGAGACCTAGCACCTCGCCTAGGATGAGCATTGTTGCAGGCCCAGGAGAGCGAGGTGCTCTCCATCCAGGGATCCAGCAACATGTCTGCTGTGTGGCAGCCTCGGCAGCCACCCAGTCCAGACGTGGATTGTAGGTTAGGTTTCAGGGGGCATCTCTAAGATGCCCTCTGGGGTGCATTTTACATTAAATCCCACACTGGTATAAACATTGAACAACTCTAAGGTATCCCCGCCTTTTGGGCCCCTGATAGTCAGTCTCAAGATGTCATGTGTTAGAAGTGGATGCATGTAAATTGACAACCTACGGCAATATTCACCCATACGATCAGACCTCCTGAGGGGCGCCCTCTCCACATAGTGGTAGCTGGAATGCAATAACAAGCAAAACCTATTTTGTATAGAGACACAAGACTCCATGTCTCTTGGAAAATACAAATATCAAATCCCTCAATAAATTCATCAAAATGAGGGAGTATAAGTTTGTTTTGTAGACCTGCAACATTCCACGATAAAATCCTAAGTTTGCTGGACAAGGGAGTCAAGGCTAAACTATAATTTGTCAGTTCGAACAGATTCGGTTGTAATTGCGAACCAGACACTTCAGGGTGAGTTAAAACCCCGTCTCACATGTCCTCTTGTTAATCTCTGTGTGGGGACTTAGTCCCATGTTCCCATCAGTTTCCAATACGTTGTTCTGTGTATCTGAAATTAATAAGGAGATTTGTACATTATCTAATATGTCAAGATTTAATAAAGAGATTTGTGTGTCGTACTTGGAGCTACAAGTATTGGTGTTTGGAGCTATGTTAGGAGAATGGATGGTTTCTAGGCAGTCAACTGCTTCTAGGGACGACCCTTGTTCCAAAGGGCCAATTTTTCCACCCCTAATGTGCAAGTGAATGCTCCTAAATTGTAGAGATGAAGCAGATGGGGGACAGGTTCTAAATTCTAAGGCAAGAAGATTCTCTGCTAAGTCAGTAGAACATAATGTGAGTTCTATGAAATCATGTGTTTGGGCTGGGGATGAGCATCTGCGAGTGCAAATGATATCCTCCCGTATCAGGGAGGGATAGCCCCTTACTTGTCGAATCCAATGTTATCACTTTGTTTTTTTAGGGAGTCAGAACTATCGTGAACAACATTAGGACTAAGTTTGGGGACATTAGTCATGTGAATCGTTTGGCCCGATAAATATGGGGTAATAGATGAGTAGCGAGTCTGCTAGCATGAATTTAGCAACAGAGTTTCTGTCCAAGGGTATGCCACTAGGTATTACTTGCTCTGGTCACAGACTAGATGATGATGTTTTAGGGCATTCTCTAGATGTAAATCCCTGTAAATCCCTGTAAGACAGAATGACTTTTAGGTACGGTATTATTTCTGGGTTCGTAGAGGATGTGGGGCATGAACTAGCGAATCTGCTTGGATTATCCCTTTCAATTGGAACTTAGTGGAGATGGTGACTAGGCATGGCAGACTTGTATGGGTAGGTAAGGAATAACCACTACTACGTAGTAATAAGGGTTCTGAGGCCAGGATGTCATCCCACTCAGTGATAAGAGTGTCAATTATATCGGTGACATAATTACCAGCTGCGTGCTTCTGATTTTTCCTAGCCTTTTTTCCCTTACCTGCACCACTATTGGTATTACTACCTGCCTCTATGCCTTACATAGTTTTCCGTTTCCCCATGGCCCAGACAGAAGAAAGGGAGTTCCTAGGCAGTAACCCTGACACTGGAGGAAAGGGAAGACACCAGTGGCCAGCAACAATGACGAAATGCAGAAACCAGTTCAAAATTTACACAGTCCAAGCGCAATGTACATATGCAGGCCAATTACATTGACTTTCACAGCTCCAGATACAAATGGATTACCTTATCCAAATGGAATATAATCCTGATGGGAAGTGTTCAATCCAACTAGTAAGGGGGATGGCCCTGCCCTGCCTCTTCTTGGCAATGACGGGCAAGGACGGACCCGACCTTGACCCGGGCTTTGCCTGAGCACGTCCCGTGCTGCGGGAGCCCAGTGAAAGATTTAAGCAAGGGCCTCTAGGCGCTTGCTGATGAGGGTGGGTGCCCGCGCGGTGTCGGGAGTGCGAGGCACACTGGGGCTGCGAGTCTGGGCCCCCTCTGGTCCAGGCAAAACAGAAGAGCAGCAGCTGAAGGGCGTTCCGCTCTGCGGCAGCCCGCTGGAAGATTTAAGCAAGCGCCTCCAGGTGCTTGTTGATAAAGGTGGGTGCGCGCGGTGTCAGGAGCGCGAGGCACTCTGGGGCTGCGAGTCCGGGCCCCCTCTGTTCAGGGCAAAACAGAAGAGCAGCAGCTGAAGGGCGTCCCGCACTGCAGGAGCCCGCTGGAAGATTTAAGCAAGTGCCTCCAGGCGCTCGTTGATGACGGTGGGTGCGCGCTGTGTCAGGGGCGCGAGGCACCCTGGGGCTGCGAGTCCTGGCCCCCTCCAGTCCGGGCAACATAGAAGAGCAGCAGCTGAAGGGCAGAAAACATGAGAAAATCAGGAGTTTGTTGTTGAAAAACAAACAACATTTCCAAGCAAGGCCAAAACAACACGTTCAGAGCAACCGCTGCACCTATGGTTGTTCTGAAGACAGTGATATATCCAGACCAGGCAGACAGGGATCTGAAAATATGGCAGGGGTTCTTCAACAGAGGAGCAGAGATCAGCGTCTCTACTGACCGGTTGGTCTATCTCACCACTAGTTTTCCTAGCTGGAAATAGATAATCTTAATAGGAGAGGTGGTTTGGTTGGTAATCTGTGCTGGGTGCAGATCCACATAATTTGTAATACACAAAAAGTTAAACAAGCTCTACAATCATCTAATACAGCTTTTTGTCAAATTTAGATTGTAAACAATTGTGAATGCTATGTAAACAGTTTTTATACATTCCAGACCCACTGCCGATTCAGATAGGTTTTAACTCGTAGTACCCATATCAGTTGAACTTTGACTTCCCTGATGGAACAGTGCTTTCTTTTACTGAAGATAGATGGTCATAGAGCTCTCTAATAGAAATAGAATCAGTTTACTTCTGCTTCTCCCTGCTACCATCTAGCCTTCTGAAGAATATACCAATACTTACTACAGTAGTCATAGAGGGCGAAGATTCAGATCTGCTGCTTTTAGATAAGGTTTCTCCTTATCTCTAAAGGTGAACATGCTTACAAAACTGATGCAACTGTATGCAATTCTAGATAACAAAAAGAAAAATAATATTAAATATCAGTTCCATTTAAAGTGCATCAGCTTGAAAGCTTTGTATTCACATATTTTTTAATTATTCAAAGGAAATGCTTTAGTACTCAACCTTGGATAGAAGAATAGTTGATTTTATTTTCGTGGGGATTACAACCCATGATCCTGAGGTTTGCATACGTGCGACTACGAGTGATCTAACCAAGGGAGGAATCTTCCAAGCTTTAGATAAATTAATTTTCGTTGCAAGGCAACATCTTCGATCCGGTTATGGGGGGACACAGGAGAAACCCTTGTGGACTGTAGCCCTTGAAAGCAGCCATGGAGGAGCCGCAAAACTTGTTGCCATAGAGACTCAAATTCAATCAACACCTACTCTAGGGAAAAACTATAAAAATTATAAGTAGAACTTTTTATACTCACTAAATATTTAAATTCTGCAGTGTTCAAGTGCTATAAAGAACAGATTAATCTAATTTATGGCTGTCAATTTACCCACCTTAAAAGGATGGAAGACTGAGGGCCCGATGTAGGTGGCAAATACCGGTCGGAAACGGCCGAATTCGGCCGTTTCCGACCGGTATTTGGCATCTTGAGATGTAGGGGGGCCAGATTTTACAGATTCTGTAAATTTACCGAATCGGTAAATTTACAGAATCTGTAAAATACCGAATCGGTATTTTTACCGATTCGGTACCTTCCAGATGTAGGTGGGACTCTTCTGAGTCCCACAGGCCTTTAGGAGTCGGTATTTTACCACCCAATCCAATTGGGTGGTGAAATACTGAATCCAGGTGTGCATGCACATCTGTGCATGCACACCTGTGCCATGTGACACACAGACATGCCCTTAGGGGCACACATGCCTGTAATTGGGGTGCCAGAGGGTGTCAAAGTGACACCCCCTGCACCCTTGCAAGAATAGGTAATTACCGAATCGGTAAATACCGATTCGGTATTCCACATTGATTCCTATGGCTTCAAGGGGATACTGATTCGGTATTTACAGAATCGGTAAATACCGAATCAGAATTACCTACATTTTCCCCCCTCTAATTTACCACTTCTTAAATACCGAATCGGTATGATTCGGTATTTTAGAAGTGGTAAATTAGATTTACCTACATCGGGCCCTGAGAGCCTTATTTCGACTTTGGCGGTCCTACAGCGCACAGTGCAACACCAGGGGGGCACTACTTGTGTCCTCCCTGCATCCGCCCACGTCCAGGAATGGCTGGGGCACTGTTAGGACCACCTCTGTTGCTTCTCCACCACCCTCTTCATGGTGGGTACACTGCAATGAAAAGGTTAGAGGACAGGCAACTCCTAATATGCTTGGCGGCGCCACAGCGGCACTGGCAGCATATTAGTTCTCCTGACCACTTTGCGACTGCCGTGGGGTCCATGATCTCTGGTAGTCACAGTGGTCCTATAGTGGTCCGACCGCCACACTCTTATTACTGCGGGCAGGCATGCAGTGTGGCGGTGGTCGCACCCACCACAGGTTCGGTGGGTGGTCCTATGGACCGCCAACTTGTAATAAGGCCCTGAGTCTAGAGCGCCAGGTATCATTTATCAGTGGTCAGCATACAGCTCATTGAGTCACCATACCAGCATAATTGTGTTATATAGTGCTTCACATCCCTTTTTTTAAGAACTGTAAATAACAAATGTTACTATTACTCAATATTTAGCATTCTATTTACTGACCTTGAAAGTATGGCAGTCCTACCCTGCTTTGCCTGGATTCAAAGTCATGACCTCCAGTTCACCGTATCTGTCAGCTGCTAACATGTAGCTCACTGACTCACCCTTCGGGCATCAGGCACCTACTGTGCCAGACCCTGGAGTGTTTGCTATTTTACGAGTTTACTTTTATAACTGCCTCTAAAACATATGGTAGTTTAGCCACAACATTTGGAAAATCAATTTTGGCCCAATTTTTTTTAGAAATAAATGTTGGCTTGAGAACACAGCTCAAACCCACTGGAGAGGGTCTGGCTGGCTTGTGGTGCTCACTTGAGCGGTGCAATATGTGTCTGCTAATAAACACTTTTCCAGGGCTGCTTTTGGCTCTCAGTCCAGGCTTATCCCTCTGCAGGAAATTGTAACACATTCACATCTGCAGAAAATGTCTGTGCTGTTACATAACATGCCACTAAGTGCACAGCCTGTCCTTGTGCACTGAAAACTAATTCAGTAAAGTTGCCACTAATGACTGATGTACTACATCTGCTAACACCGTCAGCTTTCCACTTGCTTCAGCAGCCTAGGAAGTAGTGCACTTGTGATCTGTAGAGACTTGTTTCTGTGACTCAGGAAATTGTGGGTGATTTCCTTTGAATCCTGCCTCTCGCCCTGGAGCAAACCGATGCACAATTATCAAATTAATCATCTGGGCTTCAAATACACAAAGCACGTCTTCTTCCTCCTATGAAGAGTTTTTGGTTTTGCTTGAACTGAGTTCACTCCCAGTTCAAATCACTTCACTTAGTTGCTAATGTTGGACATTACTTTTCTCAATAGTTAGCATTCTAGTGTATTGCAGTGGTGTAGGAATATAGCGCCCGCCAAACACTTTTCGAGTCCTTAGGTGCGTTTTCGATTGTGAGTACATAGCTACTACATATTTAGAGTATAACTTATCTCTTAAACAAATGAATATGTTGGTATCCTTGACTTTACATCTGGGTTATGTGGGTTATGGATGCTCTGTGTTCTTCTTAATCAAGACTTGTGTAAAGTTACAGCTACTGCTGGAATTCATTTGAATGAGTTGCTGTCTCTCTTGCAGGCTCTTTCTTGCTACTCTATATTGAAACGTGAGTCTCTTCTGCGCAGTGTACACATTTGTTAATCAAACCAAATCAAATGATGGTTTTAGCTTTTCAGTCGACATAAAAAGGTTAATCTTTGGCCACAGTGCTTAGCTTAGTTAGGTACTACATTGTAGCCCACGCTTGATTCGTACAGTAAAATAAAAAAGAAAAATAAAAAAGAAATGCGATGCCCAAATTTTGTTTTTAGGAACAGATTAATGCACTGCTGATTGCTGGGGTTGCCAGAAACCCCCTTGACTTCATTCCACCTCATGCTACTTTCCTCCATCTTCCAAAACGTTTTCTTTCTTTATGGTCCATGTGGAGGTTCTTTCTCATCTCTACTTTCGTCTTTTGGCATTACTTTCTTATCTTTCTTTTCCTCATTTCCCCATGTTTTGCCTCTTTCTCTCGTTAAATGTGTAATCATAAAAATACAATCCTGGTCCTCAAAAATGATTGCTGGTGCTCTTCACCTTTAATCACTGGCACAATACAAGATATTAGACAACTCATCTAGTCTCTTTCGTACATAAGAGAAAAACAGTGAAGTGCTAAATTGCAAAAGGGTTTTCTCTGCTAACTTCATGGACTTTTTTCAGGTTCAGTCTAAAGGCTTTTTCGTTATTGAAAACCATAATGTAATGTAAAACAAACTCACCCAAGCATACCAACTCAATTAGAAAAAGTACACATATGTTGTGCCACAGTAAGCACCTGGAACACAAAATGGCGCCTCAGCCTTGATGCCACTGACAGAGCCTTCTTCACGTGGCACTTGGGATCTATCATGAATGCCTCAAAGCTGCTAAATGCTCAGCACTTTCTTTCTTCTTTCCCCATACAGAACAGCGAGAACACCGCCAAAGAGATCTTCGCCATTGTGAAGGAATTCACATGCCTGCCCACCAGCTACTTTTAACAAGACCTATGCAGAAAACTCTCCGCCCACTTTGCAGCGAAAATCAGGACTAAATATAACAACATCACCCCACCAGTAGGCCCCCGCATCCCTCATTCTCCTCGACTCAACCACCAGCACCACGCCTGACCTTATTATGCTGGGCAGAAATCTCCACTACAGAAAAACCAACACCATATGATCCATCAAACCCAGAGTTTCTTCAGACCCCTGCCCTCATTGCATCTCCTTAAGAGGACTGGAACCCATCTACTCTGCCCTCACCTCTATAATCAACCTCTCACTCTCTACCGCCTCCTTCCCAGACACCTAGAAACATGCCACCATGCTACCCCTCCTCAAGAAACCCATGGCCCACCTGATAACCATGTCTAGCTACAAGTCCATCTGTCTTCTACCCTACCCCACCAAACTCCTGGAAAAACTGGTCAACGCTTGTCTCACTCACTACCTTGAGACCAACCTGTTCTTCAAGCCTTCCCATCAGGTTTCTGAGCCAACCACAGCACACAACAATACTGTTCCTATCACCAACATGGACAATTACACTCAAGAGAAAAACAGCAGCCCTCATCCTTCCCGACCTCTTGGCAGCCTTTAACACTGTCTCCCAACCTATCCTCATCCAGAGGCTCCACAAGACTGTTATCCGGGTCTAACACTACAACGGATCTGCTCTTGTATAACCAAACGCTCTCCGACGGTCAGCTTCACCCTATTCCAGTTGAACGCCTCCAAGCTGATCTGCTGAGTTCCTCAGGGTTCCTCCTTGAACCCCACCCTCTTCAATGTCTACATAGCCCACTTGCCTCCATCATTCGCTCACACGGCCTTAGCATTGTCCCATATACGCAGATGAAAATCTCTCTTTCATAAGACTCACCTACCGCGCAATCCAAATTCATAACGTGCATCTTCGAAATAGCTAACCGGATGGTCAGGTGCTGCCTCAAGCTCAATGGCGACAAAACAGAAGTGGTGTGTTCATCAAGCCCACCTCTCTATGAATCCTGGCCTGGTTGCCCAACACCATAGGTCCCGTATCCATCCCCACCAATGCCTCCAGGAAGCTGGGTATCATAAGTGACAGCCAAATCTCCATGGACATCCAAGCCAACATGGTAGTTGCAGTGTGCTTCAGCATTCTCAGGATGCACAGACAATCTTCAGTAGCTCCCACTAGATACATGCAGGGCAGTAACACAAGCACTCACCACCATCAGACTAGACTGCGGCAAAGTTTTCTATGTAGGCATCTCCGCCATGCTCACCAACAGACTTCAAATGGTTCAGAGTGCTCAGCCTACCTCCTCGAGCTCACATCCCTGCACACCTCAGAGACCTCCACTGGCTCCACAGCCAGAAGCGTGCTACCTTTAAACTCCTCATCCTCACCTACAAGGCACTTCACAACTCAGGTCCTGCCTACTTCAACGACCGAATCCACTTTCATACCCCAACCAGGCACCTCAGATCGTATGACTGTCTCCTTGCTTATCCCCCACATCTGATGCATGAAAATGGGAAGGTGCCTCTACATCCACATCACCCCTAAGACCTGGAATGAGCTCTCCATCCCCATCAGGGAAGCCGCCTCCCACCATTTTAAGAAGGAAACTGCAAACCTAGCCTTTGAACTAGACACCTCTCAAACAGCACAGTTCACTCCTTCTAGGCACCTGGTAACCCTCATTGGTGATTAGCATGCTGTACAAATCCTTACAACAGGAGATGATGTGATATGACATAACGTAGAAAACATTTGCCAACAAAATCATCGAAAGGGCAGGCATGCTCATATTGAGCTGGAGTCAGGTCTCTTTTTTTTATGACATAATGTGAAATTGTGGTTAGTCACTAGAAATAAAGCATGTTTCCAAATCTAGGCGCTTATCCAAAAATCGTACATGTTGTACAAAAATAACTGTTTTTCTTCATATAATAAAAAAAACATAGCTGTGTTTTTTTTGTTATCATGTATTTTCATTTTTTTTGCAGAAAAGCATAATTTTAATCATGAGTGCTATGTTGAAAAGTACACGTATAGGGAACTTTGGTCTACTATTCTCTGATGCACCAGCTGCTGAAATAATCTTATTTTGCAAAATCTAATGGCCATGGACTTTTTCAGAACCATAGGCCTTTGTCATGTTATGTTAGGGTGTGTTATGTTATGTATGAATGTTATGTTATGCTGATTTTTAGAGCGCACTATTAACTGTGAGGTCATCATGGTGCTAAGCAGTTGGGTTCTAGCCCCTGCAGGGTGAGCAATTGGAAGAGCCACATATTCAACTTGTTGTGGCAATCAAGAACAGAGGGAGATGCTCTAATGTCTAGTGGAGTTTGTTACACGCCTTAGGGGCGATGTAGGAGAAGGCACAACCTTAGCTTCTGAATTTGTGGATGCATGGAATACTTGCTTGCAGGAGTTCAGCTGAGCGGAGGTGTCTGGAGGGTTGGTAGAAGTTCATGTAGCTGTTGAGGTAGGCAGGTCCTGTGTAGTGAAGCACTTTGTTTGTGTGAGTGATTAGTTTGAAGTGTGCACGTTTGTATCTAGTGAGCCAGTGGACCTCTCTCAAATATGGTGTGCATGGAGTGGAATAGTGAGTATGAGTCTTGCGGTCAGGTTTTGCATGGTCTCAAGTTGCTTCATGAGATGAGCATTGATTCCTGCCTAGAGGCAGTTTCCATAGTCCAATTTACTGGTGATAAGTGCCTGGGTAATGGTTTTTCTTGTGTTGTTCAGTAGCCACTTGAAGAATTTTTTGAAAATTCTGAGGGCGTGGAAGCAGGTTGAAGTGACTGATCTCAACTTACATGTCCAAATTGCTATGTAGGATGGTTCCCAGATGTCTTTCCTTTGGGGAGGGTGTCGGTGTGCTTGTGACCGAGGTTTGCAGGCCACCACATTGAGTACCAAGCTGAGTAATTTTTGCCGAAGATGACAACCTCTGTGTTGTCCAAGTTGATTTTAAGGCAGTTGGATTTCATCCAGGAGGCCACTTCTGCCATGCAGCCATGAATTTCTCTCTGGTGTTAGGTGATAAGGCCGAAAGGGACAGGATTAGTTAAGTGTTGTCCACGTATGATAGGATGTTGATGTCATGCTCATAATTGCTGTTTGGCTGCTGGGTCGTGTATATGTTGAAAAGGGTGGGTCTGAGACAAGAGCCCTGTGGAACACTGCAAATTTGTGATTGTGTCGAGAAGGAGTAGGGTGGTAGCTTGATGGTGTATGTTCTTTTAGTTATGAAAGTGCTGAGACAGTGGAGGGCAGGCCTGGTATGCTTGTTTTCTGTAATCTTCTGACTAAGATGGGGTGGGAGACCGTGTCAAATTCTGACAATAAAAACAAGTAGGATGAGGGCTGCATGTCCCCTCCTTCAGGGATCACCCGAATGTCGTCTGTGGCTACAATTAGGGTGGTCTAAGTGCTATGTTTTGGTCTGAAGAAAGATTCCATGGGATCCAGGATCTTGTGCTTGGCTAGGTGTTTATTGATGTTTGGAACTCTTATATTTACACAGTTGCTGCTGCCCACAAAGGCCTTGCAACGCATACAACATGCAAATCCCATTGGCTTTTTATTAAGGTTATTTGGTGCTTGAGATGTTACTGCATTCTGACTTAGTTCGTCTTTTAGAGATCTCCCTTTACTAAACGTTATCTGAGGTGTTTCATTTAAGCATTTTTCCAAAATGGCATCTGTTTTGAAATTGGTCCGTTTTGGTTAAATATTTTTCTTACTTCATATGTTTGGCTGGAGTACGTAGTTATTATAATAACTGAATTTTCTGCCCCAGCATTCTCATCCTGTTTAGGATTCAATAATTCAGATCTTTCAAGTTTATCAACTTTTTAAACCGCTTTCAGAATTGTTTTTTGTGTATACCCTCGGGCAACAAATCTTTTACACATTGCTGACTTCTCTTTCCCAAATTCTTCAGGGGTACTGCTGTTCCTTTTAGCTCATATAAGTTCCTCATAGGGTTTACTTTGGATCAGGCTGTACGGATGTGTACTTGAGGTGTATAGCAGGCTATTACCCACCGTTGCTTTTGTATTAAGTTTAGTAACCAATTGATTACCTTATACTTCCACCTCCACATCAAGAAAAACAATTCTATTTTTGCTTATATGTGATGTAAGTTCAATGTTCCAGATGCTGTTATTCAATGACAATATGACTGTTTTGATACTTGCTTCATCACTTTTCCAGATCAGCAAGATATTGTCTATGAATCTGGTCCATAATACGATATGTTCCCTGTATACATCATAGCAACTAGACACCTTCTCCTCCCACCAGCCCATAAGAAGATTTGCGTAACTGGGATAAAGCATGTGCCCATTGCCGTGCCTTGTGTTTGCTTGTACACCTTGCCATCAAAGTAAAAGAAATTATTGGTCAGACAGTATTGTACCATGCCAATCAAAATTTCCATATGCAGCAATGTTGTAATTGATCTGGCCCGAAGGGAATGGCGGATCGCTTTGATCCCAAGATCATGCTTAATTGATGTGTATAAACTTGTCACATCTAATGTAACAAGTAAAAAGTTGTGTTCCCATGTCAAACCATTAATAATGTTTAGGAAATGCATTGTATCGCTCAAATAGGCAGGCAGGGCAATTACAAAGGGTCTCATATAAAAATCGATGTATTTAGATGTTATCTCTAATTGTGAGCCTATTGACGACACTATTGGCCTGCCTTGTGGGGACACTGGATTTTTATGCAATTTTTGAAAAAGGTATAATATGGGAATTTGTGCATGTTTACACCTTAAACTGCAATATTCCTTCCATTCCAATGGTCCCATGTCCTTCCACTCACACAACTTTTCATTGAATTTTGCATTGGAAGCCAACACTTCAGATTTGGATGATAGTTGGTAACATGTTGCGTCATTAAGTTGCCTTAAACCTTCTTTTAATTAATCATTCTTTTCCCAGACCACAACATTCCCCCCTTTGTCTAATCACAATAGACGGATCATCTTTCAAGCTATCCAATGCTGTGATCTGGGCTGCTGTTAAATTTCGTTTTGCTTGATCATTTTTACAATATCTTAGCTTATTTAAATCTTTAATGACGCTTCTCTCAAATACCTCTATTGCATCACAATGCACTATTGGTACAAACGTGGATTTAGGTCTAAATCCACTAGAACATGATTCCTCAACTTCAATATCCAAATTATCTAAGTTTAAAAATGGGTCTTCATGATGTTCTACATTATCATCCAATTCAGCTACAGTTTGTAACATTTCTACATCAAAAATACATAATGTTTCTGATGATGTAGTGCTGCTCTGCACTTTATTCCTAGGTGCGTGTAACTGAAACCATTTCTAAAGTTTCAATTTGCGCAAAACAAAATATATCAATACATGTTTGTACATAGTCCATTTTCTTAGAGGGGCAAAATGAGAGGCCCAGAGTCAATAAATGTATGTCAATCGATGTTAACTCATGTTTAGATAGAGTCACCACAGTCATTTCATCCCTCTCTTGGCCCTGGCGACCATCGGCGTTGGCTTGCTGGAATCTTCTTTTCCGTCTCCGCCTCGCTTTTTTGTTCATCTTGACCCACTGGTTCTGCTGCGAAGCCCTAGTCCATGGCCCCGCCGAAAATCCTGCTCCACAGTTTGATTGTGCGGATACTGTTTAGCTTTAGTCATCATCTGGAACTGTTTCAGGAAGTTGTTCCTACTTTGGTTACAGTTGGAGGCTGTTGACCCAGTCTTCCCACCGAGACATCAGAGGTGTTGCTCTCAGAAACATCGCTTTCTTCTGCTGCGGTGCTCCTTTCTTCAGCCTCCATTGGTATGATTCCTGGCTTCTTTGTAGGTTGTTGTCCATTTGCATCTGCAAACAGATGATCATACTTCTTATGGAAGGTCAGGGTTCTTCCTGATTGATAATCTTTAAAGTCCCTGATGAATTTCCTTTGTTTTTTATTTGTTATGTCCTCCTCAACTTTGAACAAAAGCCCTTGTAATTTGGTCATAAATTCATCCAGTTTTTCTTTGGATATCAGCTTGGACAAATCCGAAAGTATTGTTTCTATCTCTTCCAATATTTTAGTACTATCTTTCAGAGCGTACTTAATTAGAATCCGCATCGTTGTTGTTGAGCATTCTTTGGAATTGCCCGCCCATTCGTCGAACACCTCCGGGTCGGGATTTTCATACGTTGGGATGGTGTAAATTCATAAACCTATGGAAACTCGCCCTACATCAGTATACTTTTGTAGAGACTCTGCCTCCCACCACTTTGATATTTCTTTCCGATGTAATTTTTCCAGTTTATCAAACAGCTGTTGAGCTTGTACTGCGTTATTAATTAAAGAGTGTTCTTTCATGCCTTGGCCAGTTGCGGTGCCTCCTTGTGCTGTTTCTGTGAAAAACAGCCGATTTGATACTTCTTTTCTTTTTGCTTCAATATAGTAGGCCCTCTTATTGCTTAATATTGCAATGTTAATGGTGCACACATTCACGTGTGTCTGCACCTTGGTATGTCGTGAGAGTACCAAACAGCAATAGAGTATTCACAATCAAGGGGACCTTTGATTGCAATTCGGAATACTGTGTGTACTGCCTAATTTGCCCTTGTAACATTTTTCACATTGACAGTACACTACATAGAGCGAGAAAGAGTGTTAGAACACAAAAGAGCGATTTGCCGCAATAATGAGCAGTACCCTGTGGCTTGTCATTTCAAAGCTTTCCATGGCCAGAATGACAAACTTTTATCATATGTAATCTTAGATGCGGTAGTACCACAGGAAAGGGACGGCGATAGGGAACGCCAATTAAGAATTTTAGAATCCAAATACATCATAGATTTTGACACTTGATATCCTGTCGGTTTGAACTCAAGTGAAGAGTTAGCTGTGCACTTGGGCTGATTTGCTATTCCCTATATTCAAATAGGGTAGGTAATGTCACCAGGTGTGAGATTAGTAGATTCATCAATTTCTTCTTTTGTATTTAATCGAGTGAATTAAAATTCGTTTTTAATTGTACCTAAGATTTTTAGATGGCTTTGATATTTCTTTCGACACATTATTTGTTCTTTGTTTGTAAACAGGACCATGTACTTATTGGACACAACTGTAACAGGACAAGAGTAAGGCACAAGATGTAAATAATTTCCTGTGGAGATAAGTTTCATGCACTTCAGGCTCTTATGTGTTTTATGTTGATATGCCCACTTGGGCCGGACTTTAATGCATATATTAATATCTGAAATGACTTAGAACGTGCCCACTTGGGTGAGACTCGACATGATTTATGAATGAAATCATGAAATGATTCCTTGTATATGTCAAGCTATGGGGACAAAAGGATAGTTGATAGCAGACTGTGTCAATCGAAATAGAGGTCACTGCAATTGAAAGGTGGTGCACAGATGTATCCAGTATCAATAGGCTATCGTGCTTTAGTGCGCTTGAAATATAAAAAATGCATGAGATTTCCAGATTGGGGGAATTCGTTTGTACATAATTAATTGCAATGGATTTGTATCTACACTTGGGCTGCTTTCATTATAATGGGAAACAGCAGTGATGTAATGATGATTCACTAATGCACTGTATGCTTTGGTATCAACTATGAAGCATGACAAAAAAAGAAAAAGTATTTTATTTATTTGTACATAGAAATGTTTTTATCAAATCACTATATTGTAAACTTTGATTCATATTGAATAGTAAATGTGATGAGACACCATTACAAGATGGCGCCTGCAAACTTGTTACAAACATTGACATGGTCCTGTTTCTATGTTAATTGCACAAGTATGTAAACGGAAGTAGAACAATGCTTGCTTCACCGTGACCAAGCCGTATTTGGCAAAACGAGTAGGTAGGAAGCTTTTGTTTTTGCATTAAATAATAATCAAGCATCTTGGAGTGTCCTACTCTGTTATTTCTTGAAGGAGAAATGTTGCTGTTTGAAAAAAATATATATATATAGACTATCCTTTGACAAAGGTCAAAGACGACCGAAACGCGTCAGGAAAAGGCAAGAAATAAAATAATTGTACCTACAGTCACTGTTGGGAGTTCGGCTCAATTCCTTCTGTGGAGGGATTTCGGTATATATATATATATATATATATATATATATATATATATATATATATATATATATATATATATATATATATGTATGTTTGTATTTTTATATATTTATAACATTTTAAAATAAATTAAAATTATTTGTTTAATTATTATTTTAAAGTAAATACACATTTTATTACTTTTTCTATATGTATGATTACTTTTTTAAATTAAATGTATTAATTATATTGGTTAAAATGTACATTACATCTAAATAATTTTTTGTTAATTGTATTATTTAATTATTTTAACTTTATTTTTAATATATAAAAAAACGATATTTTGTTCAATAGTTTTTACATCTATATTATTTTTTCGATATTTTAGTCATTTACATTATGAAGATAGGATGTCGATATTTTGGCAAACGATATTTTTGTGTCGATATTTGTGTATGGGGATATTTTGGTCATCAATATTATGTCAGTGATCCATAAAATACTTAAAACGTGAATACTGGTGCATCCAGAGATTGACATAACCACTTGACAATTTGAGCTCAAGAGTAACTAGACAATTTCTAAGAGACATGTTGGGACAAGTAGTCCTCACCTGGGTCTACATCCTTCAGTGAAGGTTGCATACTGTCAGAATCTTTTGATACTGCTTCTGCTCTTGTGGCTTGTACTTGTGCTTGGAACAATAGGCAATACAGCTGAAATGACCCACTATGCAAGGTGTGCAGTTGTATGTGTGTTGCAGCTCACATTTTTGCATGAAGGATATTAAGAGTTCCTATTGCCATCCCACGACATACAGCTTATGAATGCGCCTATAAGTGGTTGCCTGCCGAAGTGCCTTCCTCCAATTACCGCTCATTTAGTCATCTCTATACAAGACAGGCTAGGAGCTGCAGTTATTACAATGATAATTGTGCTACCTTGGGTCTGATGCACAAACCTAAACATACACTCCTGTGTAAGTTTACGTTTGCTCTCGAATTCACAAAATTAAATTTTAATGGTAAGTTTACGAGTGCGGAGACTTAGTAGTTTGGGCAGAGAACTCAGCTCATAAAAAGATACAGGATGCCTATCTTTTTATGTGCACAGTTCTCCGCCCTGACTGTGAAGTGTCCGCACTCGTTAACTTACTATTAAAATGCAGCTTTGTGAATTCTAAAACAAACATAAACTTACACAGATGTGTAAGTTTACCTCTGTGAATCAGGCGCCTTGTGTTTACTGTGGCATGTGCACATGACTGTTTTGTTACATTGCAACTCATGTCATCCTTGGCCATTCTGTCAGTCACCTAACAATTGACATACACTTTGGAGTGATATTCTTGAGAGGAGGATTGCATAGCCCACGCAGATGCAGCATTCTCTTCCACTGCATATATGTAAACTCTCAACCAGCCTCCCTCTGTGATACATGCACATCCTCACCATGTATGCCCTTGCTGGCGGCGCAGGAGATCGGTGCATGTTATGATACATACTCCAGCTTCTGCATCTTGATAACAAATTGGTCAAAGATGTCAGTTAATACCCACTGATCAAAGTTGTACACAATTTTCATTAGGGCACTATGCCATTACTGCTGCATGAAACACATTGAACCAAAATGTCCTATGAGTTAAATTATTTATCTCGTTTAATCCTTTTGGTGAACTACGCTAAAGCACATTAATCCGCTACTATGGCCATGTTTCTAATTTTAAAATACAGTCATAACATCTAGGGCTCTAGCTATTAACTGCTGAAAATAACTGATCCAAGCACATCCTATGTTACGATTTCCACCAACTGGCTCCAAATGATTGTATTTACTTTCATGTAGTTATTTTTTATTGTGTGCTACACTGGTTAAGAGAATTGCTATTTGCTCTGAGGTAATAATACATCTTCAGTTGCGGCATGGAGCACGGCTTTAGTTTAAGCTAACATTTATTTGCGTATATGAAAAGCAAGTTATCATATTGCATGACACAGTATAGTATTTGTAAATATTAAAAACATATGTGGTAAAATACAAGAGAAAACCTCAATCAGCAGTGCAGGACAGCAGCACATTTGGTCCATACAGAATCCCCAGCAGCTGCACGGACCAGCTAACAAAATCATAAAAACACTAACAGATCAATTACGTTGACAGCTTTATCCTAGGATTTTAAGTACAAAACGTCCAATAAATGTATTTGACAATATCATGCAGTCGTGGTTGGAACGACCTGGGAGAGTTAGAAAATAAGCAGTTTCAACCACAAATATCAAATATGAATTAAACATAGGTTTTAAATCATACTCTCTATAATCGGCCAATCCAGGACAGATGCTGCAATGTGTTCAACAGCAACTATTTGTAAATTGAGGTATATAACATTCCCAGAACCTCAAAGAGCCTCTAGGGCCTCTCAAAGATCTCTCTCTGATACTATGAATGCACCTCAAAGTCCTGTTGCTGAAAAAGGCCTAACTGAGACTCTACAGCATAAGATAGCTTTGCCCACCATTTTATCAAATGCTGCTATTTCCTCCTATTAACTCCAACCTATTTGGGTCTTTTCTTTGAAACGCTAAGGCCGACTGGAATATGACTCTTTCCTATATGCATTTTCCCTGTTTGCTGGCCTAGTTAAACATTTCCATGCATCAGGTGACAGATCACAATAGTATTACATAACTGGATTGAAACTTTCGACGAATGATAGTCCGCACAAAGAGTCTTACTTGGAAACAGTAATTGGTTTAGAATCTAGCCTCGCAGAGCACTCTCCGGGGGGTTGCGCATGTATACAGTCCAGAAGATCTGTTGACTGACACATTCATGGACTAGGGGTTTCCAAGAAGAGCACTATGCTCGCTAGCTTCCTCCATGGACAGCACACACAACCATTTCCAAACAGACATACAAATGCACACAAACTCGCTCTCCCTTTTGATGGATGACCTATGTACAACCACAACACCATGACTCACTCATTGCAAATTCAGTTTCAGAGAAAGCTCTAAAACCCGCTCGAAACTTTGCAGCATCCTCCCACTTGGACAACGCACAATATTGACTGTGTGAGCACACACACACATACTGGGTAGCTGATTAGACACATCTCAACAACCATAAACCAGTGCCTTAAATGGGCTGGTACTGCCCGATACTGAGTGCCAGCACTTTTTTATTTTGTGAGGGAGAGTACCGGCACTTCTTAAGAGAAATGTAATACTTTTAATTGGAGAGTCCCAGCACTTATCAGAAACAAGCCGTTACTCTGGTACAGAGTACCTGCACTTTTATTTTTTCATTTCAAGCACTGCCCTAAACTCTCTCTCTCTGACAGCTTACGTGCACATGACTTTGAAGGGAGGTTGCAAGGAGTCAATTCCAATGCTCGAAAAGATTACTCACAACCATACATCCTGAGGGCCACAAACAGGGTCAAGATACCAGTGAACTGGTGAATGCTGTACTGTATCAAACGCGCTAAGACAAGATAATTTTACCCATGTTCTCTGGTCGCTTCCTGACCCTTGCTAATACACCCTAGCCAAAGATATTTATACCGATTTTGTTTTCTCATACCATCTCACATCCTACCTTCTAAAATCTAAGCGTGCCACTCCTCTAACCCATGCCTCTCATCCTAGCTACCGATTTACAATGACAATGGCACCCTACTATTGGCATTCTTAGCTAAACCTAGTCAAGGTTCTGGTGCTGAAAAGTCCTACTTCAATGTCTTCTGTGTAGGTTTGCTCAGCCCCACATTACATCCATTGCTAACATTTTACCACTCAATTCCTTATTTCTAAGATGGTTCACCTCTGCAATGTCATTTTAACGTAATGCCTATTTTTCCTGTTGGCAAAATTAAAAAGCTACTTCCATAAAGATAGTATATCTTAGTTTGGGATCAATGGTGTAACAAATGCCTCTGCACCTCCAGCATTGCGGGTGGGGGTGAGCTTCAGGGAGCCCCCTTAGCACAACACAATGGCCTGAACACTTCAGAGTGAGTCCGGAGGGGGGCCCCTCCATGTACTTTGCAGGGGGGGTCCAATTAAGTTTTGTTACGCCAATGTTTGGAATCTTGACATTCTGTGGAAAAAGTAACTTTTATACAGAGATATACTTCAAGTTCTTATAACCTCCTAAAACGTCTATGAGTCTACAAAAAGCCTTTCTCTAGCACTAGCCACAGAACTCTGAAGGTCAGGTTCCAAAAGACGCTACAAGATAGGCTTTGTTCTCCATTTTATCCAACGCAGACATTGTACCTTCATGATTTCAACCAACTTGTGGTCACATTTCAGAGACGGGTAGGTTTACTGTGACCTGGATTTCTTCCCTGTATGTAACTTGACGGTGTTCTAGGTAAGTTATATAAATGCACAGACACCCAAGTGATAGACCACACAAAAAGACCAACAAGAGTAGTTCCAAAAGTGGCCCATTTGTAAAACCTTCACTAGCACTATCAGCCTACCACAGACTCACCAACAACACATGCACAGGGATGAAGACGGATTTCAACAGGTCAAAGAGACTTGCAAAAACAAAGGGGCAGATTTACAAGTCCCTTGTGCCTCTTTTGCGCCACTTTTGTGATGCAGCGGCGTCGCAAAAGTTGCGCCATGGTACGGGGTATTAACAACATGACGCATCTGGGAGGTGCGTCACGTTGTAAAGCCCTGCGCCATAAGAAGGCGTTCCTGCGCAGGGGGGGCGTTCCTGCGCAGGAATGCCTCCTAAAAGTGGCTGAGTGAAATCTACAAGATTTCACTCAGTCACTTTTAGGCCAATGCTGCGTCAAAACCCTGCGCCTGCTTGAAGCAGGCGTAAGGATTGACGCAGCATTAACAAGATAGGGCCCCCCAGAGCATTGCTGGAGCTGCGTCGCGCTTGCGACGAAACTCCAGCAATGCGTCACTTTTACGGCACAGATGCGTGACGCATCTGGGCTGTTTTTGCCCCATGGTGCGCCGCATTGTAAATGCGAAACAAAAGGGGATGATGGACGGAGCGTTTGAGCAAATCAAACACTCACCCCCAGTCAACTGATCAGGGTTTAATCCATCACCATTCTTTAGCTCACTCAGCCACCCCAGTTCAGACATGGCCATATGCAAATCAGTCTGACCTGTGCCTCATGGGAACAGTCCAGCCCGAACTGCCAAGCCATGTCTTTCCTGGACCAAGCATCCTGGGACCGGTTTCAGATTCATAATCCTCATCAGCCAGGCTATCTTGAATCCAGTGGCCAAGTGAGCAAGGGACTCACGTCTGAGCATACCCTGCAAATTTAGGGCGAACAAAGCGAAACAAAAGGGGATGATGGACGGAGCGTTTGAGCAAATCAAACACTCACCCCCAGTCAACTGATCAGGGTTTAATCCATCACCATTCTTTAGCTCACTCAGCCACCCCAGTACAGACATGGCCATATGCAAATCAGTCTGACCCTGTGCCTCATGGGAACAGTCCATCCCCGAACTGCTAAGCCATGTCTTTCCTGGACCGGAAACAAGCATCCTGGGACCGGTTTCGGATTCATAATCCTCATCAGCCAGGCTATCTTGAATCCAGTGGCCAAGTGAGCTAGGGACTCGGGCTGTACTGTTCCCATGAGGCACAGGGTCAGACTGATTTGCATATAGCCTTTTGTATCGCTTTGTTCGCCCTAAGTGTGGCAGGGTATGCTCAGACGTGAGTCCCTTGTTCACTTGGCCACTGGATTCAAGATAGCCTGGCTGATGCGGATTATGAATCCGAAACCGGTCCCAGGATGCTTGTTTCCGGTCCAGGGAAGACATGGCTTGGCAGTTCGGGCTGTACTGTTCCCATGAGGCACAGGGTCAGACTGATTTGCATATAGCCATGTCTGAACTGGGGTGGCTGAGTGAACTAAATAATGGTGATGGATTAAACCCAGATCAGTTGACTGGGGGTGAGTGTTTGATTTGTTCAAACGCTCCGTCCATCATCCCCTTTTGTATCGCTTTGTTCGCCCTAAGTGTGGCAGGGTATGCTCAGACGTGAGTCCCTTGTTCACTTGGCCACTGGATTCAAGATAGCCTGGCTGATGAGGATTATGAATCCAAAACCGGTCCCAGGATGCTTGTTTCCGGTCCAGGGAAGACATGGCTTGGCAGTTCGGGCTGTACTGTTCCCATGAGGCACAGGGTCAGACTGATTTGCATATAGCCATGTCTGAACTGGGGTGGCTGAGTGAACTAAAGAATGGTGATGGATTAAACCCAGATCAGTTGACTGGGGGTGAGTGTTTGATTTGTTCAAACGCTCCGTCCATCATCCCCTTTTGTATCGCATTGTAAATGCGGCGCATCCATGGTGGCGGAGCCGTGACGCACAATAAGTGGCGCATCCCTGCTGATATGCAGAGATGCGCCACTTATTGTAAATATGCCCCAAAGTACACAATTATGGAACGGGATGGAGAGAACTCAGAAAACACACTGCCCATGATGTACCCACTTCTTCCTGATGCCTCTGTACTTTTCTCTCTTTTTCTCTCACACACATAATCTCTCTCTCTCTCTCTCCCTCTCTCTCTCTCTCTCTCTCTCTCTCTCTCATTAGCACACCACAATCCAATGACTCACAGACTGCAGACTCCAGTTCAGAAGGAGGTCTCAAAGGCCATCCCACAGGCCAGAGCACTCACCTCCTGGCTGACAGAGTACACTCGCAAACCACAGACCACAGTGCCAGACATTAGGGCATGCAGGGACCACCCACACCGTGCTCTTATACCTCCGATGCACCTGGTTTATCAAGAAGCCCGATACGTGCAAGTGACCATTACCATCTGTACCAAAACCGGGGTACGGTAATTTTTTACAGTTCAAGTTACTAACTATACTCTTTATATATTCGGAGTTTTGGAATTTTGACCTTGGCCTTTCACCTTTTTGAGAAAACCGCAATACAAAAAATGTTGGCAGGCGCCAAATGAATGTTGAGCAGAAAATGCTGTGCTGGTGAAATGTACTCGCATGTAATAAAGAGGCAAACTGTGCGATAACAAAAGTAAATTGACAGTTTGCAAGCTATTTATATCATTTTTTTTAGCACGCCAGTGCACCTATGATTGAATCAATGTTAAAATAAAAGGATGTTTTTTTAAAGCCGCAGACTGGCGCCCCGAAAGGCTGTGCGCGTGCGTTTGAGCAGATGGGGCGTGATCGAGGTCTGTCGCGGTGCATGCGTGCCTGCGTCGAAAAGTGCGTGCGTGGCGCGGCGCGTGCCTGCGCTTGTCGACATTGATGTGTGTTCGTGCGTTTGTGGTGGCTCCCCGAGAAAACCGTTGGCATACATGGATTTATCACTTAGTGAATTAACTTCAGCGCTGCCTTACCTCACCCCTCCCAGCCCTGCCAAGGCCTCAGACGTTTGGCCTCCGGGGACTTTTAGTTAGATGTGGATTTGTTTTTCCTTTCCTCTTTTTCCTACCTCAGCAGGGACGGGTCTTGGGTTCTGGTTTCTCGGTTTAATTGCTGCAGCTGTGCTATCGGGCCTTGCCAGCTGTGCCGATTGCATTCTAGCTTTTGACTTGAAAAATGAAGAGGGCAAATTTGGTCATGTAACATATTGTCGTAATCTACTTTTAAAGCAGTGTGGGTCTAGTTTCAAAGCCCTGGTAAAGTCATAAAGTCGTTAATAGATTTCTCATGTCGAATGTCGAACTGACTGCTGCACTGGAAAGGTTCAAATAGTTTGGAGTTTTATGGGTATTAGATTACCTGAGGTGCAACGTGTTATTCCTCTCTGGGATTTCTGAAAGCTGAACTGAACCTGTGATATTCATCCCTGTATTTCTGTCATAACTTGCAGAATGATCGGTATGTTATGGACAATATCCCGCCATTTATTTATCATCTCTCTCTCTCTCTCTCTCTCTCTCTCTCTCTCTGGTGTGTTTCTTTCAGTGATGCTTAATTCCGTTGCATGATTTACAGTGCTTGAATTGGAACTATAAACGTTAAGGTACGCAGTATCCCCGAGTACCTGTTTATACTGAGAAGTGCTGGTCTCTCACCTTAAACCTATGGCATCACGGCTGAGAAGTGCTGGTGCCCCCCCCCCCCCCCGCGCCCTTTCAAATGAAAGAAATACAGGTACTCCGTACCCGCGAGAACCTGCCCAATTCAAACACGCATTAGATTGTTCTGAAAGGGTGCCTATTTCAGTGGCCTTGACTTTTTCAGTCTATAAAGGGCGCTGTGGTTAGAGGAGACACTGTTTTGCCCATTTTTGCTCTTTTGTTTAAGAAGAGGCATTGGTCTTGTCTGACACTGCCTCCTCTTAAACAAACATTATTTTTACATTCACCAAAGGGCAAGGGGTCTCCAGGGGACCCCTTTGTAGTGATGAATGAGGTGCTTGTTTTTAGTCGGTAAATTATTAATGATTTGCAACTGGAATTTGGTCACAAAACATAAATACATACCATACAGATTAGTATTTTGAACGGTTGCTCTAAACACACTCCTTCTAAATCCCAAGCCGGATTTGGGTCGCAAACAGCCGAATTCGGCAAATCGTCCATTTGCGAACTCAAAAATACTTTGTACATCTGGTACTAGGTGGCAGCTGTTTTGGATTCTTCAAGTTGTGCATTAACAGACACTCTAATGGCGTCCCAATTAGGGGGCCCTTATTGATTGTCAGCTGGACATAAATATAAGCCCAGGGGATGTATGACGTTACAACGCATACTTTTACCACACATACCTTTAGAACGCGGTTTTTACATCGCATACCATTACAACGCATAGCGCTTTTGGGTGTTGGATAGTGAATAGTTTAATTTACTATTCCAACTCCAGTCCCCGTGGACACTAGGCAAGGTTATTGGATAGTAAATTAACCTATTCCCTATACTAGAGCGCCCCCCAGAGCAATGCGTTGTAATAGTTTGCGTTGTAAAAGTTGCGTTGTAATGGTAGTTCGTTGTAAAAGTTTCGTTGTAAAGGTTGTATACCAGCCCAGGGCATTGAAATGGCGAGCAATTCCTAGATTTTCGGTTTTTTAAAGTTACCAAAAATATTTTAAACTCCTGGTTTTGAACAACTAGGTTTCTTCTTTAGTTGCAACTATTTTCAGCCGCTGCCTGTGTTTATAGTCACATTTTTGGGACGAGGGACAGCCTTAGTGCTAGGAGAATGTTTTTACTTTTGCTTCGTAAAGGCTGTTCACTAGTTGGTGATGGCCCCACGGAGAACTACAAGGGTGAAAAAGATACTCATGTTGCAGATTCATTTTCTGTTTTGGTGAAAAACAGTAGCAGCTCTCCAGAATGTTCAAATACACTGTGAGTTGTGGTTACCGTACATCCTGCAAGGTGAATCTAAGGGCCTTATTATGAGTTTGGCGGTGCAGGAGTGGGACCGCCCCACTACTGCACCGCCAAACCCATGTAGGAACTGCCTGCCAGATCAGGACTTCTCTCCTGGTCTGGCGGGCGGTTCTATGGTGTTCCAAGGTATTCCCAGGGCGGTACATATGAAATAGACACCGTAATAGGAACTTCAAAGGCAGTACCTGTATGGCATGGACTGCTGCATGTTGCTCCCCCCTGTGTGCATCCACATGGCCCAGAGGCCCGTTGCACCGCTATGAAAAGTATGGCAGTAAGGAAACTTGTAATATGCTTGGCGGGGCCGGAGCGGCCCGCCAAGCATATTGTGGCCTCAAGCATCCGCGCCACCGCCATGGCTCTCTGATCCAGGGCGGTTGCTGTGGTTTCAGGGCGGCCTGACAGCCCTGGTCCTATTTGGGAGGTCGGAAGACCGCCATCGCTGATCCCCCCCCCCCTCGAGTCTGGACAACCAGACTCATAATAAGTCCCTGAATTTTGCACACAAAGGCCTATAGTGTCCGAATCCATCAAGCCTGTTTTTTGCAAAGATTAGCTAATGACCGTTTACGTTTATTTATTTATTTATTTATAAAGTTTTATATAGCGCGAACTTGATCCCGAAGGATATCAGAGCACTTTACAATTTGAAGCAAAGGTACAGCATGTGCAGCAGAAATATGCAGCAGGCATACATATTTACATAAGTACATAAGTATATACAAACACATATATGCATACACGTACAGATACATGCACACAGAAGCGACCAGTTAAAGCAGTAAATAAATATTAACTTTTTTGTATAAGACAACCAACTCTCCATTGACAGACTACTGTACGGCATCTGTCTAGTGTATAAGATGCTTCAAGGATAAGGGGATTTAGCTGTTCTCCCAGCGCCTGGTCAGATGACGCATTCCACTAGTTTGGGGATATTCTAATTCTTTCAACACAGCTGCACCAGTATGTGAGATACATTTATAACAGCAGCATTTATTGCTGGTGTGAGATAATGCTGGTGTGAGATAATGTTAAAGAGACCTGGTGATATTGCTGCCAAAATAAGTCACCCACGCAGAGCTACAGGAATTCATTTGTGTCCACTGGCAAATATCAGAAACTTTGCTCACACATATATGGCTTGACTATGTAAATGAAACTGTAGCAGTAATATTGTAATATGCTGCAGAGCAAATGAAGACTAAGTATAAGCTGCACATGCAATTAAAGCAACACACTGTTACGTTATGTTGTGTGGTGTGTGTTCTTGTTAAGTTGGCATCTTATTGATACTGGGCTTCCCACATGACGAGAGAGACACTAGAGGGGAAGCCTCTCCACTGTTAAATCATGATCATGCCATCACACACGCAAAGATTTTTCTTTTGGAGGCAGAAACTGTGAATCCTCGATATGAGCTGCTTTTAAAAACGATTCTGTTAATTATAATTTGTTTCTTCCCACAGTTGGTGGCC
This sequence comes from Lissotriton helveticus, assembly GCF_964261635.1. Taxonomy (NCBI): domain Eukaryota; kingdom Metazoa; phylum Chordata; class Amphibia; order Caudata; family Salamandridae; genus Lissotriton; species Lissotriton helveticus. Next base: position 1,385,858,659 of record NC_136063.1, on the reverse strand, counting down.
ACTTCTGAGTCATCTGCATATTGTGGCTGATCTCTCTCTGACCATATTACCCAGACCTAGCCCCCTACACTGCCTTTCCCCAGTACTCCCGGTCTCACGCCATTTAAAGCATCATCTTGGGTTGTTGTTTTAAGTGAACTTGACCCCTCTTAGATTCTCCTCACAGAATGTTTAGCCTGGTTGTCTAAGTAGAATGAATGGAGAGAGGTTAAGGCTGAATGTTTGTGGAATCCTTATGTTTGAGAATGTTAGGGCTTGGAATAGCCATTGGCCAGAATCCCCACTCTGGTCCCCTTTTCACATGCCATCCTCGAACCACTTCACTGACATTCCCACAAACAATCTCCTTTTTTATCATCTGTCTTCTCACAGTATCACTCTCTTTATGTTGCCTCCCATCAGTTTTCCCCGGTGGTACCCACTCATGTGGGTTGCACTGCCAGAGCCTTTGCTGAATCTCACATATCCATTACCACAGCATTTGGTCTGGTGTCCTTTAGTTGCACTACTACCACCTTTGAGTGCACCCCACAGGCCGCTACTGTGCAGGTCTCTCTGTTGTCCTTAGGTTTGTACCATTACTGCTTATGGATGCTCTAGCATTGCATCATTACCATTTCTAGGTAGGCTTCACAGACCCATTAATGTGATTTTCTTTGTGCTGCTTTTGTTTCTTGGCCAGGACCTTTTCTGCTTCAATGTGGACCCATCAATCCCACTGCTGTGGTGTTTGCCTCGGTGTCCTTGGATCTGTCTCATCACCATTCTTGGATCCTTCCCACAGACACACTGTAGTGGTTGTCTGTTGATTTCCTTGAGTTGCACAATCAGTGCAAATGCTGAGGATATAGTACATCAACAAAGCAATGACTCCTCAAGCAAGTGTGTAGAGTAATGCTGCTTGAAGCGTGACCTATCTCCCGTCATAGCTCTATGAATATTGGCATGCATAACAACTGTGACATAACCAATATTACAGTGACATAACCAGACAATGTACGGTCCGAGCATGGTGAGCTTGGCGGTCCGACCGCAGTATTGTTGAATGGCCAGCAGACTGCTGACCGGCGGGTTCATGGTCAGGGAATGCCAGCTGCCATAGGACAGTACAGGGGAGCTGCACCGCCCAGTTATTACATGTTGCCTGTTCCACGAGTAGACTGCAGCTGTCCGACTACCTGCTTCAAGGCGGCGGTGATGAAGGATTTGGGGTATGTACTCACCCCTTTCTTCCTTTTCCAGGAAGTTTCCAACATGAATCCCTTTCTCCAGGACCACCTTCACAGCAGGCTCTTCACCCCAAGGATTATGCCCCGGTGTGTGGCGATCTTCATTTGACTCAGTTTGGAACCATATACCCTTTGCCAGGACTGCCAACGTATGGGCTGAACACCAGGAATGGGTATATTGTATTTTTGCATATATATATAATGCATATGTGTGCATCCAACCCATATGTAGTCGTAGTGCACACAAGGGAATAGATATATTTGTAAAATATACTTACCACTGCTGCAAGATACCCGCCTCCACACCGCTGGCCCTGTGCTCAACTCATAATACGGCGATCTTTGGACTGTCAGCGCTGTGGGCTGCTGTCGGGGGCGGACACAGTCCTACGACGGACGGACCGCCAAATTCCTAATACAGCCCTTTGAGTGTGGGCTTGGAAGAAATGGCTGCATGATACTGACTTGTGCATTCTGGGGTTGGACAATAGATTTGTTTTTAGATGTTTCCTAAACAACAGTCACAACTGAAAAGGAGAAAGTGAGTACTGTTGGACCATGGATGTTCCCTTAGTATAGATTCATGAGAATGGAAATTACAGAGACTTCCATAGTTCACGCGGAAGTCAGCTAACCCATGGGTGCCTGTAATTCATAGCAAATGAAAGATAAGATGAATTCCTGGTGAAGCATCCGCTGACAGTGACAGTGTGTTTTATTATTTTCAGATTGGAATCAAGATATGAAAGGAAGCTGCATGAACCTCAAATTACTAGCTAGAGGTGCACAAAATTATAATTCTGCCAGTGTAACTGGTTGAAAATAATCCACGTTTCAATTTAGCAACAAACGTTTTTTTAAATTATACCCTCTGGAGAAATTTGATTTCCTCATGAATTTATTTATTTTATTTAAAAAGTTTTGTATAGCACTAGCTGGACCCAAGAGTATCAGAGCGCTTTACAGGATAAGTTAAACATCAGGAACAGATCAACTGAGAGCAATTTGTTAACATAAAATAAGGCATTCAAGCTTTCACGAGTGGATAAGGATAAGGAAAATTCAGAAAGCATGTAAAGAGATTGAGGACAGTCGAAGAGGTAGATAGAGAGGAATAGAGAAGTTAGACTGAGGATGAAAGAAGGAGAGAGCTTTTAGGACAGGTTTTGGAAAAGAGTGAGTAAAGGTAATGTGAGGAGTAAATGGCCAGAGAGGTCAATATAATTAAGGACCCCAATATTTGTTGAGAAGAAGCAGCTTGAGTTTTTTTTGAAGAGGGGGTAAGAAGGGTTACAAGGAAGATCTTTGGGAAGAGAATTCCAAATAGAAGGGGCATTACCTGAGAATGATTGAGATTGAGTCGCATTCTTTTTGAGCTGAGGAGGGTTTAGGACAAGGGCATTAGTGCTCCTCAGAGATCTAGTACACCCTGCTTTTTGGAGTTTGTCCGAAAGGTACGAAGGGGTATTTTGGTGAAGGGCTTTGTGAGTGATGCAGGCAATCTTGTACGTGGATCTGCCTTAGATTGGAAGCCATTTGAGATTTTTGGGGACAGGGGAGATGTGATCGTGTCGCTTACAGTCAGAGATAAGCCTGGCCGACAGGTTGAGAACGGATTTGATCGGAGCAAGGTGGACTTTGGGGGTGCCAGCAAGGGTGGCGTTGCCATAGTCAATTCTGGACAGGACAAGTGATTGTACCACAGATTTCAAGTCATCAGCTGGAATAAAGGGTTTAATTTTTGTAAGGTGATGTAGAGTGAAGAGAGCACTTTTAGCCGAGTTTTTTTATATGAGGGGTGAGATTGAGATTCTGATCGATGCTAATACCGAGGGATTTGACCGAGTTGGATGTGGTGAGAGGGTGCAGTTGAGTGCTTTAATGTCTGAGATCCAGTGTTGGATAGGGAGCGAGTTGTTTTTGGGAGCGAATAGGATGATTTCAGTTTTTTGGGGATTTAATTTGAGGTGGTTTAGGTGAAATCAAGCTTGAATTTTAGTCAGGGCATCGTTGAAATGTGAGATTTCGTTGTGGGATAATATAGTTGAGTATCATCAGCATAGACGTGGTAACTGATTTTAGCTTGTTTAAGAATAAGGGTGAGGGGTTCCATGAAGAGGTTGAAAAGAGTTGGAGAGAGGATAGAGCCTTGTGGGACGCCCAGTGAGACAGGTTGGGGTTTGGAGAGGCAGCCGCTGAGTTTAATTTGTTGGGTTCTCTTTTGGAGATAAGATGTGAACCACTTGAGGACATAGCCGTCAAAGCCGAAACGGTCTTTGAGAGTCTTGAATAAGGTGACATGGTTAACAGTATCAAAGGCAGTCGAGAGGTCAAGGAGGATGAGGAGGGAGGATTCGCCTTTGTCCAAGGAGTGATGAATGTCATCAGTAATGTTGAGCATTGCTGTTTCCTTGCTGCATCCCTTTCTAAAACCTGATTGGGAAACGTCAAGGAGCTTGAATGTATCAATGTGATTGTCCAGCTGTGTCAGGACGCATTTTTCGAGGGCTTTGAATAGGAAAGGAAGCTTAGATATAGGGCGCAGGTTGTTTAAGTCATTAGGGTCCGCTGCAGTGTTTTTGATGATGGGGGTAATTTGGCCTAGGTGATTCTAAAATCATGGGAGTAAGTGTGAGGGGAGGCATGATGAGTCAGCTGGGTTAGAGTGGAGGGTGGGAGGAGGAGGAGCGGGGTAAGATTGGGGAGGTGTGGAGGCACGAGGTAGGGAGGGGGTATGAGCACGTGACTGGGATTAGAGATCAGAGGTAGGGAGAATAAATCAGGGCAAATAAAATAAACGAGAATCACCTTACAGCCAAGGGGATATGGTGAAAAAATAAAATAAGAGTGTAGATAAAAAGGTTACACAGGTCAGTGTGGTAATAGCAAACGAGAGTAAAACATATAAAATATACCACTTTCACAATAAAGACAGGAGTATAAAGTGCGGACTATAGATAAGGAGTGCAGAACGGAGGATACACATAGCAGTTACGTCATAATATTTGAGGTAGAACAATTAAAAGTGCATCATAAGGGAAAGCAACGTAATCATCAAGAGTATTCGAGTAGAATAAATCACAATAAAATAAAATAAAATAAAATAAATCACACAAAATATATATAAGCAAAAAGAAATGGGGGCAATTTCAGGTACTAGAATGCATGGAATAAAAGTGCATCATAAGGAAAAGCAACATAATCATAAAGAGTATTGAAGTAGAATAAATCACATAATACAAATAAAATAAAATAAAATAAATCACAGAAATATATAAGCAAAAAGAAATGGGGGCAATTTCAGGTACTAGAAGGCATGGAATTAAAGTGCATCATAAGGAAAAGCAACATAATCATAAAGAGTATTGAAGTAGAATAAATCACATAATACAAATAAAATAAAATAAATCACACAAAATATATATAAGCAAAAGAAATGGGGGCAATTTCAGGTCTAGAAGGCAAGGAATAAAACACCTAAGCTAAGATATAATGCTGAATTTCGGGGGCTGTTAGAATTAAAGAATGTAATTAACTATAATGAGTTTCAATCGTGGTAAGGTTGGTGATCTACCACAATACAACCCATTCATGTAACCTTACTAGGGCTTAAGGAATGATCTTGTTCCCCAATTACTACCTGGCAAATTCTTAGTCTGCAGTACAGAAATTCTCAGAGTAAAAAAAAGCTCACACCAGCCTAGGGCAAAACTAGCAACCAATCAAAAGCATACAGCAGGAATTGTCTGATTGCTAGCTGCCCTTCCCACAGTAAAGTTAAAAAAACATTATTTCAACAAGAACATTTTCTAATTGGCATCAATGGGCAAGACAGTCCAGATAAATCACCTTGGTCTCAATCCACAGAAATGTATATTAACTCTTATATTAACCCAGACATACGCGGTGACCCAGGCTGCGGCGGTGTGTTGTTGTGGCCTAATGTAACAATTGTATGTGAGTGCTGATCTTAAGAGCAAGCATTGAAACCTTTTAAAAAACTGTTATTGCTGATTTTACGAGCACGTCCTGAAACCTTTTAAAAATTGTATTTTTCACTGCTTGCACCTACCTGCACTTTCTTGCCCTCGTGACCCCGTTCCGCCCCGGCTTCTGTGCCGTTTGTGCGGAGGGTCAGCTCGAGGAACGGTACTTCTTGCCTCGTGGCACCACTTCCGCCCTGCACGAACCTTTGCAGGTTAGCGCTCTAGTGCTGCCGAGCCTGCAGCCTATTTAGACCGCGCTTTCATCTCCCTGCCTCACAGACATACGCGGCGACCCAGGCTGCGGCGGTGTGTTGTTGTGGCCTAATGTAACAATTGTATGTGAGTGCTGATCTTAAGAGCACGCATTGAAACCTTTTAAAAAACTGTTATTGCTGATTTTACGAGCACGTCCTGAAACCTTTTAAAAATTGTATTTTTCACTGCTTGCACCTACCTGCACTTTCTTGCCCTCGTGACCCCGTTCCGCCCCGGCTTCTGTGCCGTTTGTGCGGAGGGTCAGCTCGAGGAGCGGTACTTCTTGCCTCGTGGCACCACTTTCGCCCTGCACGAACCTTTGCAGGTTAGCGCTCTAGTGCTGCCGAGCCTGCAGCCTATTTAGACCGCGCTTTCATCTCCCTGCCTCACAGACATACGCGGCGACCCAGGCTGCGGCGGTGTGTTGTTGTGGCCTAATGTAACAATTGTATGTGAGTGCTGATCTTAAGAGCACGCATTGAAACCTTTTAAAAAACTGTTATTGCTGATTTTACGAGCACGTCCTGAAACCTTTTAAAAATTGTATTTTTCACTGCTTGCACCTACCTGCACTTTCTTGCCCTCATGACCCCGTTCCGCCCCGGCTTCTGTGCCGTTTGTGCGGAGGGTCAGCTCGAGGAGCGGTACTTCTTGCCTCGTGGCACCACTTCCGCCCTGCACGAACCTTTGCAGGTTAGCGCTCTAGTACTCCCTCACCCCACTACTTAATGGCAGTATGGAGGCAGCGCAGCGGACGAGCGCAGCGGGAGCGCCGACTTCGTGCCGAAGTCGCACACAAGTCAAGCCCGTCTGCGCCCGTCCGCGGCCGACCAGGCCCAGGGCCCAGTCGTAATGCCCATTTTTATTCCTATTCCTTCTCTGATCTTCTGAGTCTTAACACATCAGGACCTATCCCTATCCGCGCCGTCAACGCGGCCCAGACATGTGGCATTCTCATTCCTTCCGCCTTTTCGGCACTGGCCCCTCTCCACGATTCGTCCCCCTCTGTCCCACAAATCTCCATCTCTTTGTCAATCTTCTATCTTAACACCCGTTCCCTTATTCGCCATCAGCTTGAGGTGTTTCAATTATTGATTCAAAGCTCTATCGATATTCTCCTCCTGGCAGAGACCTGGATCACTGAAGATTCCGCCCCTGATATTCTCGCTGCTATCCCTCCGGGATACTATATTATGCACAGCAACCGGCCTGCTGGGAAGACTGGTGGCGGAGTGGCGGCTATTATCCGCTCTGAACATGTTTTCTCTGAGATCTCGGTAAACTCCATTCCGAAAACTGAACTATTGGCACTAAAATTCACCTCCCCTAAATCTTCCTTTGTTTGTGTCCTTGTATACCGACCCCCGGACTCTATGCCTTTCTTTCCCCAACTCTTCAGCGACGCAATCGCTCATTTAGCAATTAACCACGCTAATATCGTGGTAATTGGAGATTTTAATTACTGGCCAGCTGATGCCCATGAAAGTCATTCGTCGGTGGAATTCACAGACCTTCTCACAGGCATGAATCTTACCCAACACATTCACACCCCCACCCATCTGAAAGGTCATATTCTTGACCAAGTTTGGACCTCTAACCTCGATATATCACCTCCTTCGGTTTTCCCTTGCTCCTGGTCTGATCACTATTTCATTTCCTTCCACTTACATTTGCACTCCCTCTGTCCCCCTCCCCGTCCCACCAACATTTTGGCTCGTAACTGGAAAAGGGCCAACTTGCCTGACTTTCTTGACTCACTGATCTCTACCGCACCCCTGTCGTCGACCTCATTAGAGAATCAGGCTGACAATCTTGATGAATGGCTGCAACAGGCTAGCGATGAAGCTGCCCCTCTAAAAAAAATTAAAACTAAGCGCCCCCATGACGCCCAACGTTGGTTCACGGACCAACTTAAAGCAGAAAAACTCGCACTGCGACAATCTGAACGCCGCTGGCGTCGCCATTACGACCCTCTGCTTAAACTAGCCTACATCGAGGCCTTGAAATACTACAAACGATTAATCTTGGATGCCAAGACGGCATACTTTTCTCAAAAAATTTTGAACTCCAATAATAAAACTAAGGATATTTTTTCAATTGTAAATGAGCTCTCCATGCCAGATAGAGTCACCCTTCAACCGCAGCCGACTCAAACCCTCTGCGATTCACTCAATTCTTATTTTACAGATAAAATAATCACAATAAAAAAATAATATTCCATCTCCGGCTTCCCCTACTTCTCCTTTTCTTCCCCCCACAAATACCAACATCCTTACAGAGTTCCCTCCTATATCCTTAGAAGAGTTCACTAATCTTCTTCATAAAGTCAGTTCGGGCTCCCCCAACGACTGCTGCCCCCCGCAGGTCTTAAAAGAAGCCTTCCTTGCTTGCCCAGGTCCCCCTTTGGCACGACTTAACAACTCCCTTGCCACCGGGAAGGTTCCATCTTCTTTCAAGCAAGCTGCAGTTTTACCTATATTAAAGAAACCTACCGCAGACCCCTCAACACTCAGCAACTACAGACCCATTTCTCTCCTACCTTACTTAGGAAAGATCTTGGAGACCTTTGTTACCCGCTGTTTGAGCTCTTTTATAGAGCAATCTTCCTTCTTAGACCCCCAACAAGCAGGATTTAGACCCCTCCACTCCACCGAGGCGGTCATTGTAGCTGTCATGGACACCCTCAGGACAGGTGCGGATAAAAACACTTCTCAAGCCCTTGTCCTATTAGACCTCTCGGCAGCTTTCGACACGGTCGATCACACTCTTTTGATCGACCGTGTCCACAACGCTGGCATTCAGGGAGTGGCCCTTGACTGGCTCAGATCTTTTCTCCATCAACGCTCTCAGTCCGTTCACCTCTCCTCCTTCTCCGCTTCTTACACTTCCCTTCCTTGCGGAGTTCCACAGGGCTCAGCACTTTCTCCTCTTCTTTTTAATTTGTACCTCCAACCTTTATTAGCTTCCCTCCGTAATTCCCCGGTCACAATATTTAATTACGCCGATGACCTTCAGTTAATTTTCCCCATAGATTCCCTCCCTTCTTCCCGCACTAATTTTCAGATCACCATGATGACCATTGCGGAGTGGATGCACCACAGCCACTTAAAGCTGAACCCCACAAAAACTGAGCTCGTCCTGGTAGGAGGCCCCAATCATCCCTGGAACTCCACGTTTTGGCCAACTTCTTTGGGGCCAGCACCCTCTCCCGTGAGCTCAGTCCAAAGCCTGGGGGTGATTATTTCTGAGGACCTATCAATGCGACCCCAGATCAACGCGGTCACATCTGCCTGCTTCTTCCACCTCAGGCGGATCCGCAAGATCAGCAGGTATTTCAGTAAAGAAGCCCTGACCCAAGTTGTCATTGCCCTCATCACCTCCAGGCTCGATTACGCCAACATTCTTTATGCAGGGATTCCTGCTTGCCACCTTCAACGGCTGCAGTTGGTGCAGAATCAGGCCGCCCGCCTGATTTTCCACCAGCCTAAGCACCAACATGTCACTCCCCTCCTTCGCAGCCTACACTGGCTCCCGGTATCCAAACGCTGCACCTTTAAACTGGCATGTACCACCTTCAAAGCCCTATCAGATGCAGCGCCCGTTTTCATTTCTTCAGTTTTGTCCCGTCATATCCCTACGAGAGCCCTTCGCTCAGCCTCATTAAACCTCCTCGTGGTTCCTAGATTTAAAAGGAAAAAGCACAGTGGTCTGAGCTTTTCCGTCCTGGCCCCCTCCACTTGGAACTCCCTTCCCCTTCCCCTTCGTCTCTGCTCAAAGTTTGACTGCTTTCGCAGACTTCTAAAAACTCTGCTCTTCCAAGCTGCATTTGACTAAACCTCCTGCTTCCGGTCCACGCCATTTGTCTATCAGCGCCAAGAAACCAATGGTGATCGAGCGCGTTACAAATGTTTTTAATAATAATAATGGGTTCCTATCTCCATACTATTTCCAAACTTCAGTCCTTAGTGATTTCAAACCCTATGTCTTAGGTACCTCTCAAAGCACCATTTCAGTTGGACTGACACAATGGTACAACCTTGCAAAGTGTATGTCCTCTTGATAAAATAGCTGGTGTATTTCTTTCTATTTCACTGTGACCACATATATAGAGCATCAATATAAGAGACATTCAGAACCCCTAAATTCTTGTTTCATGAACAGTACATTTTCACAAGGGCCAGTCCACACATCATTAGTATAGATTTCTGAAACACAATTGATTGTCCCTATTAAATCAGTTTATTTAGATACCAGAACTACTACAAGGCCTGGAATAATATATAACCAAATTTAAATATTAAAATAAACATATAACAATAGTTTCCTTTACCACTTTAAATTAAATATACACAATGAAAATAAAATTGAAAAATATTTAAATAACATATTGACAATCAAAAAACAATGATGACAGTGAAAACATTTATAAAAATGTATATTACATAATATAATAAATATTTAAGGTTATACATTAAAAAAAATATCGAATTCCAATGAAAATACATTTTCCTATAATTAATATAAACACACCAAAATACAAATAAAAAATAAGTAATATAAATGCAGTTTAACCAACATTCTCAAGCCAATCTAGGCAACAGTAGTGAAGGTGCTGGATTTTCGGAGGGGTTACATTTACTCTTCCCAACTCCAGCCTAAATATAATGAACAGAAGGGGAAGTTCTGAAATCCTGAGGGGGTAGATTTACTATTTTCACTCTAGTTTCATCAACAGCTGGGAAAGTGTTGGACTTCAGAGGGGTTTGATTGACTATTCCAATTCCAGTGTATGCAACAGATGGGAAAGTGTTGACTTTGGAGGGATTACATAAAATATTCAAAATCCTAATTATTTTGTTAAAAACATCTAAATATCTAATAACAGAAAATTATTAAATCATATTATAGATAGAAAATGCATACTTTATTATTTTAATAAAGAAAATACAAAATAAAATTCAAAACAACCTTTAAATTAAAAAAATAAAAATGACATCACAACCTACAAACCAAAAAAACAACAAGATCAAAAACATAACTAACAAAATAAATAAAATATTTAATTTAAAATATGACTTACATAAAATCAATAACATGTAAAAAAACAATTAAAACATTATTATTAAAAATACCAGTAAGTTAATCAACAACTCAAATAAACAAATATTTCCATTAAAAAGATATATTATTAACTTTGAAGGGGTTTGTCTAACTATTCCCACTCCAAAAGTAGGTAAATTGTTGGACTTTGGAGGGATTACATAAAACATTCCAAGTCCTAATTATGTTGTGAAAAACACCTAGGGCCCGATGTAGGTGGCTCATTACCGGTTGGTAAACCTGAAATTCGGTAAATTTCGTGCTTACCGACCGGTATTGAGCCATTTCCGATGTAGGTGATGATACGGTAAATAAAGAATCGGTATTTACCGAGTCTGTATTTACCGAATCATTATTTACCGATTCGGTATTTACCGAATCGGTAAATGGTATGTAGAAAGCACATTTAAGAGTGCTTATGTGCTTTAAGGATTCGTTATTTACCACCAACTACAAGTTGGTGGTAAATATCGAAAACCTTTACAAAAGCTATTTTGTGCTTTTGTAACAGTGCCATGTGGCAGACATACTTGCCCTTAGGGCATGCATGTGTGCCACATGTGCACACATGCACGATTCAGGGGTGCAACAGGGTGTCAATGTGACACCGTGCCACCCTTGAATATGTGCCCCCTATTACCGATTCGGTATTTACTGAATCGGTAATAGTGAATGGCTTTCCATTCATTCCTATGGGCCTCCAGGCCCATAGGAATGAATGGGAATACCGAATCGGTAAATACCGATTCTCAAATACCGAATCTTACCGATTCGGTAAAATTTACCACATTTTTTCCTACATAGCATTTACCGATTCTAAAATACCGAATCAGTAAAATTCGGTATTTTAGAATCGGTAAATGTAGATTACCTACATATGGCCCCAAGTAACAGAAAATGATACAATCATATTAAATATAAAAAACATACTATATAATTTTAGTAAAATCCCCAAAAGATACAACATAAAATAAAAAAAACGTCAAATTTATTAAGATAAAATTCTCTTCCCTACCTACAAAAAAACCATAACTAAAGTGATAAATACAACAATATGTATTTCAAAACATTAGTTCCACAAATAAATAATATATACAAAATTAATTTTACAAACATTATTATTAAAACACTTCCCAGCAAATTAATAAATAATTAAAATAAATCAATATTTGACCTAATATACGAAACATTAAAATGATACATAATCATCAATCAGTAAATATGAGAACCATTTGATTAGAACTACTATAACTTAAATAACTTCACACCCTATTCCCTTACAACAGCCAACACACTACTAAAATATAAATAACTAACACATATTAAAACATACATTAAAATAAAAATGAAACAGTTTACATAATTAATAATCAGTTAAATAATTATTTAAAATTTTAAAGAAATTAACATTAATATAAATGTATTTGTAATTTCATTATTTTCCCACCCTATTGCCCCAACAATATTTGTATTGGCAGCAGTAGTGCTGCCAATACAAAGTGGTGGGGCAGCACGGGGGGTGAATAATAATTAAAAAAACACTTATCTGCTGCTGCCGGCCGCCTCTGTGCTCCTCTGAAGTCCATCGGCCAGCACAGGCTCCCCACCAAATCCAGATGCCGCTCTAATGCTATTACCCAGCATGAGAGCAACGCCAAGATTGGTCTGAGTGGCCTGGTTAGGTGCTCACTAAGTGAATGAGATCCTGTGCCTAATCTCCACCCGGCTATGTAACACAGTTGGGTGGAGAGATGTAAGTGCGCATATGGGTTTGGCTGTCCTAAGACAGCCGGCCAAACCGACATGTGCACTTACAGTGCCCACCACTCCTCCTCCCAGTCCCTGCCTATGTCAATTGAGGATTGCCTGGCCCCACCCTACACTCGAAGCGGCTCACCCAGCAAATAAAAAATATTTTTAGTAGGATTTTATTTTTCATCTGCTGAAGCAGTGGGGCGACGCTCCACTGCTATTGTGGAGGAGCCGCCACTGAAACCATTACCACACCGGGAAGGAAGGAGACTAGATGTGAAAACAAACTTGATGAAAGGGTAAGCAATTGGATAATAAGGCAAGGGAACAAAGAAACCAACTAGGCCGAAAACAACAAAAGTGAAGAAACAAGTCAAGCTGGGTGCAAACTAATGCGAGTAGTGAGCAGTCACCACAAAAGCTGTTACCAGGTAAGTGAGTTCAGTGTGAGCCAGGCCTAAATACTCTAACTGCTGCAATTGACACAGACGTGTGTCAGTGTGCCAGTCCTCTGGTGGGTTGGGCTGGAACTCTGACTCTGGAAAATGCAGTTTCACATGTCAAACTGTGTCATTTCTATTATCCTGTGCGCCATCTCTTCTGAGTTTACTTTCTTTTGTGCCATTCTATGTCTTGTGTCCTGACTCCTAGTGGTCATTATTTCTCTTCTGGATTCGTAGATCAAATTCTAATGACCTCAATAACATCCTGGAACTGATACCTTCCCACATACTTCGCTTCATCGCTGGTGTCTTTGACATGGACATGAGAAATCTTTAGAAGTGCACGTGCACATACAGCCCACACCCAACTTCTCTCAGGCAATTCCATGCCAAACACTCTTGAGACACCTACTCACACTCCCAAAAAATCCCACAACCTAATAAGTTAATTTGGCATTATGTTTGCCACCCCTCTTACCATCAACCCACCCTCATTATGCACGTCTTCCCTCCGCAGTGCTCATTATCCACTCTCTAATTACCAGTTGTAAACACACACATTTGACCCATTGCTAAGCACCTAGAGCAAACCACAAAACCTCTCTCCAGTCCTTGACTTCACCTCATATGAACTATTAAATGACATCCTGCAGAAAGAAATTGGTGTACATTATCCTCATACCTGTATACCTCAAGCTTCTTACTCCTACTCCTGGATTAAACAAACAGGCTATACAGAATCTCAGAGTGCACATGCATTAGTTGTTCTGGGGATAAAGGAAAGCCTAACCCTTAATTATCTTGAATAGAATACATTGGAGGTTAGCACCCTCATACAAATCACAATACTTGATCATTTTCATTCTATCACACCATTCACAAGTTCATAATTCATAGACTGCACATGTGCATTTCAAATGTCATTACTTCTCTTCATCACAATCACCTATCCTCATTCCTTTGGCTTTTCTGTGATATTTGATACTTGTTAACTGACCCATTGTCATTAAACACCCCTTATCCTTAGAATCATTGGCAGAGCACATCAATGGTTATTATCCTACCTCTCATATCTCAACTTCTCACACTCATTCTGGTAGTCCTATTCTCCTATGCTCTTGGCAACATAATCTGTTTCGGCTTCTCTAACATCTCAATGCCAACAATGCTGAAAGATATCATATGTCACTTAAATCTCCTCCTCCCAACAGACATGAATTTCTGACGAGAATGTGATATTTATTGGTTCTTTGCATCCAGGGCATCTCACTCCCGACTTTTCCCATCTATTCCTCTCAAAATCCAGCCTCCATCACAGCCTTAAACCTCAGCACGATCTACAATTCCAGAATGTGGCTGGAGTTCTTTATCTTCACCACCATGAGACTGCAGGTCTTAAACATATATGCTCCAAATAGCTATGGCCGTACTCATCATACCAGTCATGATCAAAATCAATACATACAATAGTTTTTGAGTTGGCTTACCTCATTCCTTCTTTGGAAAGGGTGATAGACTTTTGCAACGCAAACACTCTTCAACCTACCTACCATAAATGCACAGAGTGGCTTAGCTTAACACGAAATACAAAGCCCTTTGTAAATTACTACCATGAGGTGGACATTCTCAAGGACTTATCTCCGATTTATCCCCACCTTAACGCATCAAAAGTGGAGATAGATTTAACACCCCATTCAAAGCATCTGCAAACTGCAGACATCGCCAGTATCCCCGCGATAACTGCCCCAAAATGTATCTCCATGGTGGACACCACCAACTAACCCTAATGAGATGCAGAGTAGGCGTTCCCGTGCAAAAACATACGAAAAAACCACAACACCACTTTCACAACAAACTGCCAGATCTGCGATGTGAAACAAAAACAGGTGATAAGCCGCGGTAGCAGCAGGGAATTAACACCTGCCTTTTGCTGGTGTTAAGCAGGATGACTACTTGCAGCATAAAAGGGAGCCCAGCCAAGAGCCACACCTGAAGACCCACAGATGCCACGGAGACAATGGTCATGCAACGCGGATACCCATGAGGGCCACAACACCCACCGCAACCCCCCCAGGACCGCCACCACCCCAGGACCTGCCCCGACCACCCCCCGGGAACACCACAGAGGCAGCGAACACAAAGACAGCGGACCCACCTGAAACGCTCCTGCTGCCCACAGCCATGCAACTCACAACACTGCCAATGGGCACGCAGCACAACTACATCCAACATGACAAACAGCATGCCAACCAACCAGACACGACAACACAGCTCCATTGGGAATCCGGCCTTGCCATGCACACAACCCAGCCACGGCATGGCACCACAGACACACAATAGCAGGATGAGAGGAGAGGCATGGAGCAGGCATGTGTGAGAGCGGCAAGTGACTAAGGAATGTGAACCTACCCAATGCCAGGTGTGGCGTGGAGATGCCGGACAGACCACAGAGTGCAAACCACGGAAATGGCCATGTGGAGATGAACTGCTGGTGCATGGAGTGTAGTGGCCAGTGGACGCTACGATGTCCCCACAGACTGTGGGGCAGAACGTGGAAATTTTGCACATTATGTCCCCCCTGTATGCGCGTGTGTAGTGGGTTGGACCTGCCTATGCCAGGCCTGCGTAGGGGTGTGAACAAAAAGCCTGTCGTACTGGTCGTGGTTCTCATTCAGAATGGACAACGCATCTGGCAGGGCGGCGCCTCTCAGCCCACCATGAGTCTTGTGCCGAGCGCGGCGGGGCCTGCATCCCTGTGTGCCTCCTGCACCCTGGGCTGCTGGTTCCCATACCGGTCATGCCTGCCCCAGCGCACCAACGAGGCTCCGCTCGCCTGCCTACACCGGTGTGTGTCAAAGAGGGCCCACCACGTGCTGGTGAAAGCTCCAAGCACCAGTTCCGCGACCTCTTCAGCCTCCACAGACTATCGCTGGCCCCCCGCTGCTGGCCCATATCACTTCTTCCTCATTGACATACTCCACTGGCGTCCTCTTCAGGCCAGTAGGTCCCACCTGTGGAACTGTGTCCTGAGTCCTAAATGGCAGTGACCACAAGTCAGCTGCCACAGCACCGGACTCCCTTCGATCAGTGAGGCATAATTCCATACCGCAGGCCTGTGACACGTTGTGCCACTAACCCTGTTCAATGCAAGCCTTCGACACGAGGTGCCACTAATCCTGTTCAACGCAAGCCTGCGACACGATGTGCCAGTAATCCTGTTCAACGCAAGCCTGCAACACATGGATGAGGGCTCAGGCCTACTCTGCGGACCAGTAGGTCCCACATCCAGCACTTAGTCGTAAATCATGAATGGCAGAGTCCACACCAGTGAGCGCACAGAGAGGAGTAAGAAGAAGATGCTGCTCAGTCCGGGCGAAAGCCGGATCAGTGTCACGGAGGTGATCGATCACTATCAACAATTGACCTGGTGCCATCAACCCTGTTCACTGCAAGTCAGCGTCCCGTGTCGGTAGGCCAGTGCAGTACGCTATGCATCTGGGACCACCAACTCAGTGTAGCGCAAGTCATGGGGACTTTATGGTTGAATGGTTGTGTCCTTTACGATGTACACTGTTGTCGATTTCTGACTGCACCAGGCAGCCCTTGCCGGCTGGTGTGCACACACCCCACACGCATCCAACACAGGTGTCACTCGGTATGTGTGCCTGCTAATAAATGTGGCCATGCGCACGTGCCCGTAGCCATTCACACGATCTGAGCAAGTGTGTCCGTGTGGTCATTGTGTCAGCATGATGGGCACAGGCCCTGCAACATCACAGTGTGCTGTCTTCAGCGGACGTTACCATGTCACCTCAGCATTGGCAGTGACCCTGGAAATGTAGCTTCGCCCGCACCCCCCTGCATGCACAAGCAGCGTGTGCTGGTCTGGCGTACGTCAGGTCAGCGCAGGGGTGTGCTGATTCGGCAAGGGGAGCAGGGTGTGGCTCGGACCTGGCCTTGGGCAGGAAGTGTGGTATGTGTGTCTCTGTGTTGGGGTGTAGTCATCTCCAGGGCCACAGTAGTCGATGTTGCAATAGAGCATGCACCAGGAGGGCGGGCCCGCACGTACGGGGACTTGTAGGAGCACAAGACCGCTCGGGGTGTTGGCACATGCATGCCAAGTGTTATGTGTATCAGCCCTGCGGGTGCATGAGTCAGTTGCCTGGCCTCATTTGCTTCTTATACACAATAGGGCAACCCAATAATCCCCAAAGGACTGGGTATAATCAATCACAAAATATCATTGTCCCTATAGGAATTATTTAACATCATTCATTATTCAAAATACAGTCACAACCGTGAACATCAATTGAATACAGGGAATTTCTTCATAAACACCCAGTTATATAAAGGGTTAATCTATTTGAAGTTTTTTTTTATATTTCAATCACAATCTGGCAACAAACATACTCCTGGATTTATCTG
This sequence comes from Lissotriton helveticus, assembly GCF_964261635.1. Taxonomy (NCBI): domain Eukaryota; kingdom Metazoa; phylum Chordata; class Amphibia; order Caudata; family Salamandridae; genus Lissotriton; species Lissotriton helveticus. The sequence continues at coordinate 1,385,841,469 of NC_136063.1, read as the reverse complement.
TTGATTCACCAGTAGTATAAAAACACCTTTTGATTTATGTACATATGGAAAACAAAACACCATATTTAAGAATCAAACAGAACATTTTATCTGATTTGTATTCTGTCTATTAGGCATACAAATGTAAGCAAAACGGTGCAGCGCGATCACAGCCAGCCATTGGCTGTACACCTGTCTTCGCCCTGTCCGGTGCATTGGCCTACGCTCACGTGGCCGCACACCTTCAAAGGCCAGCGTCACGGTGTTCCCAGGGTTGCAGACATCCCACCACACCCACGACTGGCCTCTGTACATCTCCTGTATGTATGCAGATGGTAAAGTTACTGTAGGGATGAAAGGTCCTTTGTCTGAACTATCAGGCGGTAGCACATCTGCAGCTCCGAGCAAGAACTTGCATGTGAATGGCGTGTCAGCTTCTGCCCGGTGATTAAAACACAATATAAAAAAATGCAAAGGGAGTATTACAAAGCAATACGGATCTCCAAAGCCGCACATTACAAAAATCGTATTGGTGAGGCAGGGAACTCCTCTAAGGAACTTTTTAAAATCTTTAAGGAGATATCTGTACTCTCAAATGATAATGTGCCCTCCAATGATTCGGTGGAAACCTGCAATAACATTGCTAAGTACTTCTCCGGGAAAATTACGGACATCTACGCCAATTTTGCGGGTAATTTGACTGCTGACCCTGATCTTGGCAATAGTAGGGAGGCTTGTCTGATAGAATCAGATTTGCCCAGTTTTCTGGTACCCTCTCCGGAAATATTGGTTACTGTCTGTAAAAGTGTCAAATCAGGCTCCCCCCGTGATCCGCCCCCCCCCCCCAAAGTACTTAATGCCAGCTTAGAAGTACTGGAGCCCTTTTTCAGACATATTATCCAACTGTCTTTCTCCCCGGCCGCCCTTCCGGGTGACTGGAAGAAAGCAATAGTTTTGCCGATAAAAAAGAAACCTAATATAAGCCAGGACATACTGGAAAATCTCCGACCAATTTCCCTTTTACCCTATCTGGCGAAAGTGACTGAAAAACTTGTAAATACTCAACTTATGGATCACCTAGAGTCGAATAATGTGTTTCATAGCTCTCAGTCTGGCTTTCGAAAGAACTTTTCGACTGAGACTGCCCTGCTGAGAGCGACCGAAACGCTGCGGATCGGAGCTGATGAAGGTAACATAATGGCACTCATTATGCTGGACCTCAGCGCTGCGTTTGACACTGTGGCACATTCCACCTTGCTACAGTGTCTGAGCAGTGCTGGGGTTACCAAGGCGGCATTGGGATGGCTTAAAGCCTTCCTCTCGGACCGTAGTTTTCAGGTTCAGAGAGGTATGTTTCTCTCCAACAGCATAGCCTTAGAACAGGGGGTGCCTCAGGGCTCTGCCCTGAGTCCCACCCTGTTCAACCTGTATATGGCTCCGTTGGCAGCTGTGGTCCAGTCATACGGCATAGATTTATTATCTTATGCCGATGACACGCAGCTGCTCATCTCCCTGTCACAGACACCCACGTTAGCAGCGGCCAATTTTAAAACCTGCACGCAGGAGCTTGCTGGCTGGATGAACCAACATTGCCTGAAGCTCAATGGCTCTAAAACGGAGGTTCTAGTGATAGGGGGTAATGGGGCGAGCTGGACTCAGGAATGGTGGCCTCCTTGTCTTGGCTCTCTGCCCATCCCTTGCAAGGAGGCTAAGAACCTGGGGGTCTGGGTTGACCCCAAACTCTCTTTTGAGAGTCATATTGACAAACTCGTTGGGAAATGCTTTGGGGTTATGAAGACCCTAAACCGCACTCTGGACCTATTGCCTCTAGAGGCCAGACGCATCATGACCCAAGCGCTGGTCACGTCCCGCATTGACTACGCTAATGTGTTGTTACTAGGGACTACTGAGAAGAACTTAAGAAGGTTGCAGGTGCTGCAAAATACGGCAGCCCGATTAGTTCTCAGACTCCCCAAAAGAACGGCATCTAAGCCTGCTTTGGCTGCCCTTCACTGGCTTCCTATAAAGAAAAGGGTCCTGTTTAAAGCACTTCTATTTTGTTATAGGATAACATCTGCAAAAGCCCCGGAATACTTGAAGGATCTAGCTATCCCTTATCTGCCCAAAAGAGCACTTCGCTCTATGGGTATGGGTCTTCTTACAGTTCCTCGTGTAAAAAAGGCCAGGATGGGAGGTCGCTCCTTCCGTGTGTTGGCAGCCAACCAATGGAACATCCTGCCAATTGAGATTAGACTAGCTAAGACTGAAACAACGTTCAGGAAGCTTTTAAAAACACATCTGTTTACCCTCTAGGTCATCTGCTCCTGCTTTTTTTTTTTTTTTTTCTGCTACTCTCTCCACAGCGCGGGGATACGCCGGGATGGTGTCACCAGGCGCTTTATAAACCCCTTTATTATTATTATTATTATTATTATGTGGCCAGCACACCCGGACAGATATGATAGCATTTGCGTGCGATTCCCACACTGCGCACTGCCCGATGTGAGACCAACGTGTACACATCTCACACGCAAAAGTCCTTGGTCGTATTTGGCGTGCGTGAAATGGCCTTCACACGTACTCCCACCCCACCCCAGGCCTGCACCCGTTTCACACAGACACTGCTCATTGTACCGAGCTGTGCCATTTCATCCACAGGACTGGTGCAGGGCAAGCCTGTGCTGCTTCAAGCAGAGCCACTGATGCAATGGCAGACCATCCCGGACACATGTTCGACTCCAGTCACGTGGACCTGTACCATGCACATCTGCTGCATGTACTGGGGGCACTGCCGTTAGCAGTCTTGTGGATCAGTTACCGGCTGAGTTTCCGCCTTGCGGACGTCACCTGCGTTCAGCCTGTGTTGCATTGTCGCTCATGCATATTCGAGTGCTCCATGGATGTCTGTCTCTCCAACATAACGGTAGCTGACCTGAATTGCAATGTGTGTGTGCGCCCCCTGTTGGCCCATGACTTGGAGTGTCATCAAGATGCCCGTTTATGGCATGCATGGATGTTTGGCATGCAGGTTGGAAACTGGACCTGGGAGATTGCACGAGTCCTCGTGTGCAGTGAGCACATTGAGCCACTACCCGATTGGGCTTTGGTGCACTTTGGGTCCAGTGGTTGGACTCAGCATGTCTGTCCGTGTCAGCTGTTGGATTACGTCGACGACATGTCAGATGTGGTGGACAACGATCACTCATTGGAGATGTTGTACGCATCTGCACTCGCATTAATGGACGAGTGACAAGGTACCTGCAGCCACAACTGGATGTGACCCATTACACATGTCCCGACGCCTGGTTGCATGTTGGGAATCTGGTCACATGTCCTAAAACGACAGTGGACATAGCTGCATTGGCCTGGACTCATGATACATGCGCGGACAACCGACGCGGGTTGGCACTGGTGATGGACTCCCCCGAGGTTGACATGGGCGCTTTCCTAAGTTCCTCATTCAGACATGCTGCTGCATTGGTCTGCATATCGTGGCACTTCTCTTGGCCATAATGACATGCACTTGTTGATAAAGTTTCCGCACTTTCACTTGTCTTCAACTGTGTTGTGTCTTTATTTGTATTCCAATGAGTGTGTCACGGACTCTCTGGCTCCCTGCCATACGTGCATTGCTACCCCATCAGGAAAGTGGGTTTGTACTTGTGCATTGTCATGTCCCTGTTTCGTGCTTAGCCAGATGCGTATTGCCGTTTACTGGCAAAAGGCGGGTGCACTTGTGTCCTGTGTTCGGTTGTGCAAATGTTGGTGTTTGTACCACATTGTGTTCGATGTTGGGGTGCTCTGCTTCCTATGTGTGTGTGCTGCATTGTGTGTGAGATGTCCCTTCAGCTCTGATTTGGCTCACCCTTCTCCCTTTTAGGCAGTGTAGTTTTCACTTATGTGCTTGTTCAGTGGTGTGATATTGCCAGGTTGTGTGACTTGTGCTCTTGGTAGGTGTTGTTACTCTTGTGCATGGTTTGTCTGCAGTTGTGCTGATATTAATTGTGCATGTGTGCCATTGTGCCCATCCCCCCGTCCCCCCAGTCCCTGCTGGTTCCTCTCCCTGTTGCTGTTGTGTCTGTTGTTTTGGGCAGTTTTCGGTCCCAGAGTCCTGCCACGTCTCCAGACTGATGTGATGGACACAATTTCCTCCCTGTCATCCAGCTCCTGGTGTGGCGCTGGCCTCCCACCTCCAGTGTGCATTGCTGCCTTCTTGTTGTCAGCGTGTTTCTGATTGTTTGTGTGTTTTGCATCATTCTGGATGTTCTTTATTTTTTTCCATTGTTCTTCTCCGCTCTCAGGCTGCATTCACCTTGCCCAAGATGGCCTGCCATGTACAATGTTTTGTTACCAATGGGGCTTGTGGGGTTGAATACTGGCTCGGGTTGCCTCCATTGTGCTTGGCTATTGTTTTCTGTTTCGTTTGTCTTTTTTTCAGGCTTTTGTTGTGCTTATTCCCGCCGGCCATGTGTGTCGCTGGCCTGGCGGTGCTTATCCCTGCTTTCCTCATCGCGAATGGGGTCATCGCATTTTTTTTGTGTTGTGGTTTGTGTTTTTATCTCCGTCGAGGTGGTTGTATCATGGACATTGCCGCGGTTTCAGCAGACTATCGCATGGTACCGCCTTGTTGTGTATTCCACATTGACACAGGGTTATTTTCCCTCAATAGGATGCGATGTATAAAGTTGCATTAGCATTTTTTGGTGATGTCTAGCACACGTTCTTGTGAATATACCTCATTGTCTTTAAAACAGACCATTGTACTACTGTGTGATGACCTCCCCTTCACAGATCATAGCCCCAGAATCTCCTCTTTGCAATCTGTGTTCCTGCAAGGAGGAACTCATTTCTACTATTAAACCTGCCTATCCCAAGCCGAGATTCCTGTCCTTCAGTCTACTTGCCCTTTACACTGGCCTTCATACTGGTACCTCTCTCCCATCCATTGAAAAACCACGATCTACCTCCTGTACACTGCCTCAACATAACCAAAGTACCAACTACCTGTTTTGTACTGTATATTATTTTGATACATAATGTAATTAGTGTCTGTACTGTCAAACTTTTTTCTCATTCCCCCTTGTATTTACTTAATCTTGTATGGCTGATATTTTTCTTTTGCTGCATGTTTCTATGTAAAGCATTTCTGTTGATAAACCAAATAATCTTCAGACTTCAAAGGAACTTATAATGGTTAAAACGTTATCAACTTTTATTTTTTCTTGTTAGAAACAATCATTGAGTCTTATTTAGCATTTAGCAAACAACATACTCCATCAAAACATCACACCTATCCTGTCTGCCATACTACACGTGTCATAAGCTATTATACACTTGTAATGCGGTTGAAAGGACATCCAGCATATTTGCAATGGAGAACCCCATCAGCTTACCTCTAAATAAGGACATAATATTAACTGTGAAATATTTTATTTAAAGTTCTTTGCTTTTAAGGAGGTATGAAATGAGCATGACAGATGTTCTAATGCTTTTTGCAACTTTATCATTAACACAGCCTCATCTGTACAAGGAAGGACTAGACTAGCGCCTTGAGACCCTCCGGGTGAGTAGTGCGCTATATAAATGCAGTGATTGATTGATTGATTGATTGAATTGGGGAGACTGCAATCCTTGCAATATCCTTGCCAAAAAAAACTCAGCACTGAAAGGGTTCAAGAATGAGATTGTTCAAACTATGCTTAAATTCTTTGTGTACATGATGTGCATTGGATTGAGGAGGCCCATGTATTTCATTCACTATGAACTTCTCTTTGTGGGTTCTAGATTAACAGTCCTCTGTTAAAAGTCTTGGAGAAAGGTGGAGTCTAATCAAGGGTCTGATCACTGGAGCCCTATGGGGACTCTGCCTGCAGCCTTAGCCCCACCCCACATCTTTCTTTGCGCAGACAAGCTTGGCGAGGGCTATGGCTTTGCCTCTACTTTCCTGCTCTTGTCAGGACCCATTTACATCCTGAAACTCCAAACTTGACACAAGGTAACAAAAGGGTGCTGTCCCACCGCATCTGAGTAGAAAGCTAGAGCTATTAGGGAAAGTCCATTGTAGCTAAGTGCAGGGCAGAATGTGAACATAATCATCCCTACTGCTTCAAGTATATAAAACACAGATCTACCTTCTTACATCCTTAACCACTTGAAAACAGGACATACATATGTAGATACATTTCTCGAGTGTCTTGTGAATACCAATAGTAGGACCCTTCTGGTCCTGATGAATTCTGTAGGAGTATGATGCACATAATCTGTTGGGTGTGTCAGAGTGTGGATGCTAATGTTTATGATGCAGTGCATGCAGTTAAAGGTTGCACTCTGAAGAATAAAGACGTGTACTACAGAGCCCGGTGTGTGGCGTGGTCATTTGCATGCTAACGCGCTGGAAGGACGCTACAACTGGCACCGAGTAAGGGATGCGTGCCCCAAAGAAACACGACTGCTCTCCCTTAACAATATTGTGAGTACCAGTAAATTACTCATGCATGCCACGTGCGCCTCAGTCAAAGTGAAGCAGTCTACACATGTGGAGTCAAAGCGCAACTCCAACCAGTGCAAGATTTTTGAAGAAGACGAAGGCCCTACAGAGAAGCCTATTCACAGTCAGCGAGGAACTTGCTAGTAAGGCTGAAAGAAGAGGTACTGCACCATAACGTACCACAGAGCCATCATATGTACAGAACAATAGCGCTAAGGGCAGTGCCAAACAGGTGTAAAATAAAAACAACTGTACTCACCGGCGAGAACGCAGAAAGAGTCATCTGACGTCGAGTCTTGCCCTGGTCGAAGATCAGTGAATGCAAAGTGGCAAGTAGCATCCACAGCGATCCAAGTGAATGCACAGGGTTGTGTGTACAGAACTGGTGGTACTTGAGGCAGCAGTTGCACTCAGCAAAACTCAAAAAGTCTTCAAGATTTTGAAGGTTCCCAATGGCCACCGACACGAGTGCCAAACATGGCACCGTCCCCTTCCGGAAACCATTGCTTCCATTCAATACCGCCAAACAGAAGAATATTGGTGCCAGATGGACTGCATGGATCAAAACATTTGATGATTTAATCGGCACGCTAGAAGAAGCAGATCACTAAAAGATCATCAAATACTTAAAGAACCTTGCAGGTGAAGGAGTGAAAGAAGTGATAAAGAAAATACCACAAGCTGATTAAATATCTTACCACCAAATAAAGGAGGCATCAGAAATAAAGTTCAATCCAATGCCAAATGTTAACTATGAAAGGTACATCTTAAACAAAGCAAGACAGCAAGCTGGAGAACCTATGGATGAGTTTGCTCAAAGACTTGACACCCTCACCAAGCACTGCAAGTTCAACAAGTTTAATAATGAAGAAGCCATTCATCTCAGAGTCATCGATGGTTGCCTGTCTGACTTATTCAGATGACGTATGCTGAGAGAGACACTCAATCTAGAGAAGGTACTCATGGCTGTGACAGCAGAGGAACGTACAGATTGACAAGCTGTTGATACAGAATCTGGAATAGCCCAGAGTGAATCAGCATTTAATAAGAAACGTAAATAGAGGCTCAAGGTTGGGGGCCATAAAGTGATATCTTTGAGGAAAAAAACAGTTGTGTTTCCGATATGGGTACTCCTTCCCACACAAGGGTAGTTGTACTGCCATTATACAGGTATGCAAAAGCTGTGGGAAAGAAAACCATTTCATAACGGTTTGCAAAGCAAAAGAGAAACCAATGGTGTCACGTTGAGAAGAGAAAATAGATGCTAGAAAATTCCAGAAGCACTCTTGCCATGGCTACAAGGCCAAACAGCTACATCAATTAAGGCAAGTGGAAACTAAACAAAGTTGATCAATTGAGGCAAGTGAAAACTAAACAAACTCGATCATCAGCAAAGTCATCTTCTAAAGGCTCTTCAACGTCATTGTCGAGCAACAGTGAAGGAGATGACTGTGCGATGATGTCAACCACTAAACAACATGCACATGTGGAATTGCCTGCATGCAGAGAAGAGTCCAATTCTAATAGAGATTGCCACGTGAAACAATCAAATTCATTTGGACAGTGTTCTAAGATCACACTAAGGGTGAATGGTTGCTTCATGCCTTTTGCCATCAACAGTGCTGCATCGATAAACAGAATGCCAGCAGAAAAATACAACTAACTGTTCTGGTGCCCCATCTCACACCGCTGAAGACAAAGGTATACATGTGGTCTGCCTCCATGCCATTGCAAAGTTAAGAATCATTTGTAGCAACCATGCGACAAAAGAAGGGGAAAGTACAAGCGCTCATTCATGTTATTCAAGGTACTTCATCAAGTGTATGTTTACTCAGTTTGAGTACTGCTGTTGACATGGGGCTGATCTCTATCAATTATACCTTGAATACACATGCTTAAATAGTGAATCAGTTTTGTTGTTGTTTCATGGACTAGGAAAGCTTAGGACAATGAAAGCGCAACTTCACATTAATGAGGACATTTGTCCAGTTGCTCAATGAAATCGTCAAGTTGCTTTTCATCTACAGAAAGCAGTTGAGAAAGAACTTGCAATGCTGTTGAGGTATCATATAATTGAATACTCTACTGGTCCGACTCCATGGGTTTCGCCCATAGTGGTAGTGCCAAAATAGGACAGTGGAGTAGCTGTGCGCATTTGTGTTGATATGCGCCAAGCTAACAAAGCAATGAAGAGAGAACAACATCCACGTCCCAACATTAGACATGAATACACAGGTGAAGGACGCTAAAGTATTTTCCCACCTTTATCCGAATAAGAGGTATCATCAACACAAACTAGAAAAAAACTTCAGGTACATTACCATCTTTTCGACCCAAGTTGGTTTGTTCCGATATAAAAGACTACATTTTGGAGTGTCTTCAGCTGCAGAACTTTCCAGGATGTCATTCACCGTATGATTCAGCCTGTCACATATGCTTTTAATTACAGTGATGATATACTGGTATTTGGGGCCACTTGAAAGGAACATGACAGTGCCCTCACACAAGTATTCCATGTACTTGCTGATGCAGGTCTGACTTTGAATGAAGAAAAGTGTGAGTTTCACAAAACAAAACTCAAATTCTTCAGGCCTATTTTCTCTGAAAGGAGGATGACACCGTGTTTGGCTAAAGTGCAGGCCTTGTCATCCACTTACCCCCCACAGGATGTGATCATACTGCCACAGTCAGTGCCCCATTGAGAGATTTAACAAAATGGAACGCTTTTTCCAAGTGGTCGCATGAAAGTGATCAGAGCTTTAAGAAAATCAAACATGCAATTGAGAATGTGACTGAAATGGCCTATTTTGATAATGATAAACACTGAGATTGTGGTATATGCAAGTATGGGGGTGTTGGGTGTGATCCTTACCCAGCACTATAGACAGAAAAATGCTCAGAGACACATTGTGGCTTAGGCGAGCAGGAGTCTGTCTCCGACTGAACATGCTTATTTCCAACTTGAGAAAGAAAGTCTTGCTGTAGTTTGGGCTTGTGAACCCTTCCATGTGTTTCTATATGGCAAGCACTTCACCCTTGTCACTGATCACCAGGCAGTGCTCACCATTCTCGGAAATCCGAAAGGCAAGATGATTACGCTATTGTGCATAGGACACGGTAAGATCAAAATCCTGCTGACTATTTTTCACGAGTTACATTGTAGTGTCACAGTACAACGTCTTGAGTGGCTGAGGCAAATATTAACTTCATATTCAAGTCAAGCACGCCTGCAGTAATATCTGTGGAACACATTCTTGCTGCTACAAACACTAATCGAGAGATATGCTTGCGCTCAACGACATTATTGCACAGCAATCCTGGAGGAAACATACTCAACCTCTTACCGATGACTTTGAATATCAAAAGTTAAAAAATGGGAGACAGGAACTTTCTGTTACTCAAGAAGGGATTATATTACGAAGTTGGAGAATTGTCATTCCCGAATGTCTGAAACAGCGAGTCATTTAACTAGCATACAAGGGTCATCGTGGCATTGTTGCCACTAAGGGAGCTCTCTGAGACGGAGTATGGTTTTCTCACCTTTATAAACGAGTTGAAAGAGAATTAAAGACCTGTCATTTGTGCAACTGCTTTTCTCCCAAAAAACACAGCACCCACTAGTTATGTATGGTCTTCGAAGCAAGTGTGGGACGGAATTGCAGTTGATTGCTTTGGACCCCTCGACAATGGATATAATCTCACTGTAGTCCTTGATGAGTCCTCACAATTTAACCTTGTGGAAAACCTGTCATCAACCACACATGACAAAGTCATTGGGACATCAAATTACATTTTTGCAACATAGGGTGTTCTCTCTATTCTTACGTCTGACGATGGCCAACCTTGCAATAGTTTGAAGTTTAAGGACTTTCTCACCAATATGAATGTTAAACATCAGAAAAGTACACCTTTCTGGCCACAGGAAAATGGTGTTGTTGAATGATTCATGGGCACACCAAAGAGAGTAGTTCAGTGTGCAGGGTTAGAAGGAAGTGATCCCAAGTCAGATTTATGCTCAGCCCTCCCTGCTTACAGGTCAACTGTCCATTCCAAGACAGGTGAAAGCCCCACCACATGGATGTTTGGGAGAGCCATGGGAGCAAAATTGCCACAATGGACCACTAATAGGTCAGTAGATGCTGATGAGATCAGTACAATGAAATACTTTCACAAGTCCAGAATGAAGGCCTATGCTGACAAACGCCGATGTGCTAGGGACACTGTTTTTATCGTAAAAAGATGTGTCTTCCTAATTAGTGAAGGGGCGTATGTTTCCAACCACTCATCTGCATGTACCGTATCTCGAATGAGCAGGCCATATGTACTAAATGTTTTTTGAGCATTTGCATGAAGGTAGTGTCTCTGTGCGCTTACTCATCTGTCATCTATTGCCCCACACTAAGCATGCGCAAGTGAGCAGTATCCTTTGAATGAGCATAATCACAGGGTTACAGTAACATTCTGTTGATGCATCGTGCACCATCTTTTTTGCACGAAGGTGTGTTTTTTTTAGTTCTGTAGCTGTGGGGGTATTGGTTGGGATAGTTGTGCACCTCATGCAGCTTCTTTATTATGAATACTTTAACGAGGGCCTGTGTGCTTGCATAGGCTGGAGGCAAGAGAACTGTGTCACCATGAAGAATAGAAAAGTAAGGTCCCCGATCCGGAGACATCAAACAGGATGTCAAGTTCAGTGAAAGGAGGTAGACTGAGATGTTGTTTAATCTTGGTGATAGTTTTTTTACAAAGTTCAGTCAGGACAGGAACACATGTAGAATTAAATAAATCAGATGAATAAGGAAAGTTAGCCCCACCGGGAGCAGCATCCCTGCTGCTCAGCCTACATACATCAACTGAGAAATACACTCAAACATACACACTAGGAACATTCTATGATATCACAAGACAGACTGACCAGTAGAGTACAGAACACAGAAAAGAGACCGGACAGAGAAAAGAGCAGAATACCACACAGGAACCGTGCTGAAAAGGTGATTTGCAGTGAAAGCAGCAGCTGAAGCGGCCCGCCTCCTGCCCTCTCCTCGGACGGGCTTTACAAGTTTCCAGTGATGCGTTTCACAAACCCAGCTTCTTTTAATTGTGCTCTCCTGTACTGCCTCTGGTGTCCCTGTGCTGCTTTACCCACCCTATCCCTCTCCTACCGTTCACTTGTTGTTGGTGTGCCCTCACACGCCCCCCCTGTCTATTGTTGTTCCATTGGGTCCCCCTCCCCTGCTGTCCGTTCTGTTCCCTCCCTCCTCCTTTGTGATCCTGGATGACACCTAATACAATTTCATCAAGCTCATAGTGGGAGTCAGCATGCTTTATCTGGGCAAGGTGCCCAGCTTCACTCAGCACCCTAAGGCACGTGACGACAAAAACAAAAATAAATAGTCATAATGTGTCATTTCCATAAATCCCGCCTTGGCCTCAAAAGGGACCACTCATGTTGCACTCTAAAAATGTATGCCCCCACACAATGCTTTGCACTCTAAAAATGTTAACTCCCACACTATGCACAAAATTAAGACTTGAGCCTTCCAAATTATTTCCATCCATTTGATTCACTTGGAGGAAAGTGATTTCATCTACAGGTCCCAGTGTAAATAACGACAATTTCTCGATACAGGAGCCATGTTTTCATGGCACATTACTAAATATCCCTAAGAAACTGCATAGAAAGGGAAGTCTTAGGGCCCGATGTAGGTGGCTCATTACTGTTTGGTAAACCCGAAATTCGGTAAATTTCAGGCTTACCGACCGGTATTGAGCCATTTCCAATGTAGGTGATGATTCTGTAAATACAGAATCGGTATTTTCCGATTCTGTATTTACTGAATCATTATTTACCGAATCTGCAGATGGTATGTAGGAAGCACATTTAAGAGTGCTTATGTGCTTTAAGGATTCGTTATTTAAACATCGAAGACCTTAAAAAAAGCAATTTTGTGCTTTTTAAACTGTGCCATGTGGCAGACATACATGCCCTTAGGGCATGTATTAGTGCCACATGTGTACACATGCACGATTCAGGGGTGCAACAGGGTATCAATGAGACACCCTGCCACCCTTGAATGTGTTCCCCCTATTACCGAATCGGTATTTACAGATTCTGTAATTCCCATTCATTCCTATGGGCCTCCATAGGAATGAAAGGGAATTACCGAATCGGTAAATACCGATTCTAAAATACCGAATATTACCGATTCGGTAATATTTACAGAAGTTTTGCTACATACCATTTACCGATTCTGAAATACTGAATCATTAAAATTCGGTATTTTAGAATCTGTAAATGGCAATTACCTACATATGGCCCTAAGTGCCTGCAGCGAGTGCAGTACTTTACGCAGTGCATACAAAAAAAAAATTGTGGTAAATTTATAATGCACTTGACAAGATCTGCATGTGTGTATAATTTAATTCTGAAAAGGGCATTGATTGTGTATAATATGAATGCTTTCTGTGCACATGCATCTATAGCAGAAATTAATTTGTTACTGATTAGCCGCACTTTCCAAAATTAATATCTGTTTTCTATGATGCTTGGTTCCCCTGTTATTGCAGTTTAAGTGAGTTCCTAATAGTAGGCTGTTCAGTTTGTCAACCCTGGGAGGACAAATGGCTTAGTTGGTCCAGTCGAGATGTCTTATATTGCAGTAGCGGGAGTTCAACTCACTGAGCCATTGCTCCAATTGCTTCTACATTTATTTTATGCAGCACGGTTTTAAAGTAAGAAAGAAAGCGCTGTGAACCCGCCCCTTTCTTACCTGACCTTACCATTGACTGATTCCAACGCCGCTCTAATTTTCTTGCTACTCATTGGCCATCACATTGTCTGCTTTCACTTCCTGCTCTGCTTTTGCCACCCATGACGTTGTGTGTGGACCCTCGACCAAGTACACTCATGCTCACCTAACTAAAACTTACAAAAAAATAAATGTATTATTAATCACATAGGCGAAAACCTATTGCACACAATTCCACAACTAACAATTCCAATGGAAACCACATAATTCCACTACAAACAACATACATCCACTCCACTACAAACAAATAAACATAAATAACAAACAAAATCATTTATAACTGTAAAAACTCAAACTTTCAAACTTTCAAAAATACGAGACCGATAGCATTGTTTAAAGTAACCTCTACCCCAGAAAGAGACTGTGTGGTATCCTGCTTGTCAGGTTACTCAAAGATGTCATGGAATGTCAGGGTCATGGCTGTTTTATAAAGGGCGGTTGAGCCAGACAGACTTGGAAGGAGCATCTAAAGACATCTGCTCCTGGAGGGGTCATTTTTATACACATTCAACTTACAACAAACCCTCTCCTAATCTACTGGCCTTGTCTGTGGATTTCTACATGGCAACCTGCATCACAACAGACAGCTTCCACTTTGAGAATGGGTTATCGCCTGATTTTGGGTGCTGAAAACCTCAATGGTTTAGCTGCAATCAGCGGCGACTCCTCTACTATGGTGGAGAAGCGGCGCCCCACTGCTTTTCAGCAGTGTAAAAAAGGGGAAAAGGAAATTACAATAACTCGCTGTTATTATCATTTTATTTTCCTTGCTGAAGCCAGTTTTGGGGACGGGCTTGGCTATTGTCAGAGCCAGCAGGGGAGGAGTGGTATGTGCACTTAAGTGACAGTGACAGTTTGGCAGGACAACTTGGGCCAGCCAAGCAGTCATGCGCACTTTGCATGTTCTCCACCGGGATGTAATGCACAGTCTGGGTGGAGGTCATGCACAGTTTGCAGTCCCTGTCTAAGTGCCGAACCACAGCGCTCAGACCAATCACAACACTGCTGTCATGGTGACAGCAGTGTTGTGATTGGCTTAGGCAAGCCTGTGTGCTTCTGGGAAGTGAAGCAAGGACAGAGGAAGATGGCGGCTGTGGAAAGGTACGTAAATTTTATTTTTTTAAACACCTCTCCCACCCTCCACTGCCAGTATATGTTTCAGCTGCCACTGGCTGCAATTGTGTTTACAAGTTGCAAGGTTCTGTATCACTTCTTAGTAATGAGGAGGAGGATGCCATTTTCATGCCCCCTCCTCTTTGTGATTCGGAATAAGTGGCAAGAGACACTTTGCAAGTCTGAAAGACCTTTTCAGTTCATAAAGTAACTTTAGTACCATACGTATACTTTTGCGGTTGCAGAGCCTGTTATTTTGCAAATCGCAGGCTTTGCAGCCGCAAAAACCACTTTGTACATTAGGCCCTTAAAAACACACTAATGCTGAAAGGAGTCTCCACACTTGTATTTCTGTGGTTTGAGTTAACAGGGCACATTATTGCCATCACAGTTTAAATAAAGGATGCAAAGACAATATTCTTGGTATTAATTTATTATTCAGGAATGTATTTTCATTTTTTTATGTAGGGAAGTTCAAGGATACATTTTGTAGGCAAGCAGCAGAGATGCTGCAGACATATGGTACAGCCCAATATTTGGATTACGTTGCTGTGGGGTGTAATGTTTGATGTCTAGAATCCTGTGCTACAGAATAATTAGATCTTGGGGCACAGCACAGTTAGTGTCTATAGGAAGAGAGATGAAGGGCCGACATTGAACCTCAGGTGGAATTGAAAGCTGGTCAGAACGAAGAGTGTAAATAAATCCCTTTGGTTTGATATTTTCCAAGAAAGGCTATCTTCTCACAAATCTTTATGGACTGAAATTTTTATGAACAGAGGGCACAGGGGGCTAGATGTGCTATTGAGGATCGACAAAAGCATGTGCTAGGCTCAGTCTGACCAAAGTAGCTATTGTTAAATGAATGTTTTTTTAATCCTGCACATTAGGTCGAGGAACATAGAAATTATTTATCACTGTAAGTCCTATTCACAGGCTTTGAAAATTGTGAATCAAAGTGATTTTCATTCTGCAAGCCATTGTATAGTGGATGTTGGTGATGTGAGTATAGTGTGCACAAACTATAAGGCTACAAAATGGCATGAAGCCGGAGAACAGCGTTTACAACGCAACTTTTACAACGAAGTACCTTTACGACGCAACCATTACAACACAACTTTTACAATGACTTGCCCTGGGGGGCGCTCTAGGATAGGGAATAGTTTTAATTTACTATCCAACACCTTCCCTACCATCCACGGGGACTGGAGTTGGAATAGTTAATTAAACTATTCACTATCCAGCGCCCCCCAACGCAAGTCGTTGTAACGACTTGCGTTGTAAAACTTGCATCGTAAAGGCATGCGTTGTAAAAGCATGCGTTGTAACGACGTACATCCCATGAAGCCACATCCATCAGCAGACAATAAATCTGTGAGCAAGCATGCACTTCGAGGGTGAGCGAGTGATATTCAGAGCCACGAACAACCTCACAGAAGGTTTTGGGAATAGCGCCATGAGGGTGTCAGAAAGACCTTATGAACAAGCTGTCTGAAAACATGGACTCAGAGGAGGGTCATCCACTGATCACAGGCACATCAGCTTAAACAATAGTGGAGGTAGACCAATGAAATCCCCCCCACTAGACCAGCAAAATTAATAGTTGAGGTACACCAATATAATCCTTCCATTATACGTGAGAACTACACGTGGCACATGTGGCAGACTAAACGAACAGATACCTCTTGTGGCAATTAAGTCAAAAGTAGAAGCCATATCGCTGCAGTACAGTTTTCCTAAAATCAACAGACCCCAAATGGAGCTTTAACATACTAATCAACAGCTAACAAGTCACTTAGTAAAATGTCTTGGTTAAACAAATACCCACAGCTTTCTGTCAAACATGCATGAATTCAACTCAATATTAGTAGCAGTCAGCACATGCTTGCAGAAGATGCGTACACATTCTGTAGCTGTAGGCACATATGCCTCAACATATATGCATACGGCTGCATTAGCCCCACAAGCTCCCTGCCTGGGGTGAGTTTCTGTATCAAACTGTAACTTCAGTTGTATTTCACTATGTTTGACTCTGCTTGCCCTACTGGCAGCATCATTGTTAATTTTCTATAGCCGCTGACTCAGTGGTGTGTCTGGTGGCTCCAGAGACCAGGTTGGGAACCCCGGAATGGTAGCATTCATAGGTGGACAAAACATTGTTGCAGCTGAGATTCTTTGAATCATGCATGCAATTGGATATTGCAGTATATTGTTAGAAACCGTGGATGACAAGTTCAACTTCTCCATTTAGAGCTATGGTGAATCTTCTTGTCTTATTAAGAGTCCACATTATCTTTTAAACCTCCCCATTTGCCTGCGGCCACCTCAAAGTGCACTCCTAAACAGCAAAACCACCATCAGGGACTCCCATGCCTACCATCCTCCAGCGCCACATCCACCCTTCTGCAACTTCATTGCCGACTTCATGTGCTCCCTCCCCATAGACTCTAACAACAAACATGATTTTCACCAGAGACCTCAACTTCCAACTTGACGACCACAATGACATCCACACTACCAACCTCCTCAACAGTATGAAAAACATCAGACTCATCCAATTCGCCCACGCACACTGCAGGCCAAACAATAGACCCCATGTTTACCTCCAGTCACTGCATCAGTTACAGCCACACCATAGAACTCAAATGGAGCAACCACTCCCTTGTCCATTTCAAAATCACGAGCTCACGGACCCGCTGCCCCCGATTTGCCCAACGCTCCCCACCGCAGCTGGAGCACAGTCTCAAAGGAAACATGGATCAACACCCTCAACACCACATCTCCTCCAACAGCCTAGTCCAGGACACCTGAAACTTCAACAGCTGGATCACCAACTGCGTCAACAGCCTCGCTCCATCAGCAACAACACCCACAGAAGGTCCACCAAGCAGGATAGCTGGTACATGGGAGATGGTGCGCCAGCAAGGACATGAAAAACAAGACAGTATTCAAGGCAGGCCTCTACCACAGACATTTGAGAGAATTGAAGACAAAGGCCTTAGCCTCACACATCAAATTAAGCTCTAATAAAAGCAAAGAACTCTTCAACATCGCCGAAGAATCCTCCAACCCCTCAGCTGCAATAAACAACATTACCCCCTCACAGGAACTGTGCAACAACCTTGCAAACTTCTTCCATGATAAGATTGGCAACATCTATAGAAACTTCAAGCCCAAGGCCACCAACTTCTTCAAGCAACACAATGACCCCACTGCCACCCCAGACATCCAACTAACTGAATGGAGCCAGCTCGACCCACAGGACACTCTCCATCGTGAACTCAAGAAACTCGGCAGCTCCAACCGACCCATGAACCTCGGCTAAGCCAAATCAGCCAAGTACTAACCATCTTGTTCAACACCTCAATTGCCATAGCCATCCTCCCTGAAGACTGGAAACACACAGAAGTCAACGCCCTACTAAAGAAACCATCGGCAGTCCCCAGAAAACTCAACAACTACCAACCAATCAAAATGCTCCCGTTGCCGGCCAAAGTTTTAGAAAAATCCATTAACCAACAACTCTCCTCACATCTGGATCAGAACCTCCTCCTTGGCTCCTCCCAATCCGGATTACGCAGCAACCACAGCATCAACACAACCCTCATCGCAGCTACGGGTGACATCCAAGCCCTTCTGTACTGTGGAGAGACTGCGGCTCTGATCCTTCTTGACATATCTGCAACCTTCAATACAGTCTCCCAACACACACGTATCACGAGGCTGCACAACATTAGCATTCAGGATGCTGCTTTCAGATGGATTGCCTTTTTCCTCACCGGGAGAATGAAAAAAGTCTGCCTCCCCTCCTCACATTCGAGCCCAGGGAAATCATAGATGGAGTACCCCAAGGATCCTCGCTCAGCGCCACCCTCTTCAACACTTATATGACACTTCTGGCCAGCTTAGCAAAAACGAATGGACTCAACATCATATCCTTTGTCGATGACACACAACTCATCCTCTTCGAAGACACGACCAAGACCAACTTTCAAAACTGCATGACAGGTTTCGCCAACTGGATGAAGGACAACTGCCTGAAGCTCAACTCGGACAAGACAAAGGTATTGATTTTTGGAAACAATAGCTTCCCATGAGACACATCCTGGTGGCCTTCAGAACTCTGACCTACTCCTACCCCCACTGATCATGCTAGGAACCTAGGCATCATTCTGGACAACAAGCTAACCATGACAACACAGGTCAACTCCATCTCCTCCTCCTACTTCTTCATCCTCTGATGCTTCATAAGATATTCAATTGGCTACCCCAAAGCTCAAAACGCACCATTCCCCAGGCCCTCATCTCTAGCCGGTTAGACTATGGCAATGCTTTCTATGCAGGGATCGCAGCTTACCGCCGATGACTGCAGACCATAAAAGAGCACCGCAACCTGACTAGTACTGGATCTCCTTAGATGAACCTACATCACCCACTACTCAGGGAACTCTACTGGCTCCCTGTTCAGAAAAGATATCAGTTCAAGCCCCTGACCCAAGCATCCAGGACCCAACTCAACTTCGAACATGCCTACTTATCCCACTGCCTGAATTTCCATCAACCCATCAGACACCTCTGCCTTGCTTCACTTTCTCCAACCCTCACCCCTACATCTGATGTAGCAGATGCAGAGGTCGTTCCTTCTACCACCTAGCAGCAACAACATGGAATGAACCCTTTTATCTATGGACCTCCCTATCTCTTTCAGAGTTCTGAAAGTATCTGAAGACACGGCTATTCAGCTAATCACTGAATCCCTGCCAGCGCCTGGAAAACCTCACAGGTGACAAGAAGCACTCTACAAATCTACTTATTGGTTGATTTATTGATTGTAGGCTCAGGGATCTGACATTGTTCTGGAAATCCTTCCTTTGAAATGGTGGGATATGTATTTTTTCCACAAGGCGTGTACTTGTTTAAAAGCCGTTGACATGACTAATTCCACCACAGGAACCTTCAAGCAGGCATCTATCACAACCAATAGCGACATCAGTACTGATTTCCTGCCACAGCATTGTGCGCCTGCTTGGGTGAAGAAAAGAGAATGAGCAGTTTGTGATAAGTGACTAATTTGAAAGGCTGACTATAAATATAGAGGGGGAAGTGGGTGCAGATGCTTTTGATGGCAAGGACCTTCTTTTCCATTTGTAAGTACCTCTACTCCACTCCTGTGAGGTGCGAGACAGGCACATGCAATGGGTTTCCGTTCACCACACCTTGCTCCTGCATTAGGACTACTCCGATTCCCAGTGAGCTTGCATCAGCAATATGTTCAGTTTCTTTTCTTGGGTCAAAGTAGCTCATCAGTGCAGCATAGAGTTGCTAATGGATTCAAAAGCTTGCTGTTCCTCATTTCCCCACCCCTGTACTGTGTTCACTTTCAGGGGTTTTGACTGTGCTTTTCTGTTAGGATAAAATCCCCACAATATGTCACCACTTCCAATAAACTTCTCACGTCTTCGGCTGACTGGGGTGGCATGGCTGCCCAAATAGCCAATACTTTCTGTAAATCAGGCCTATGCCTTCTCTGGAGAATATTTTGCCATAAACCTGCACCTCCCCTTTCAAGAAGTCATATTTTATGATATGCATAGTTGGTTCGATGTCCATCAGAAACTGTAAAGTTGCCCGCAGGCGATGATGGTGTTCAGGAATGCTTCTTGCGTATTTTAAAATAACGTCAGTCACATTCATGACACTTTCCAGTCCCAATAGTGTTCCTTTTATGGTGTTTTGAAACACCTCTGCCACTGTCAAAATTCAGAGGTTGGAAAAGGTATGATGTATCGAGATTGTTCATCCCACTTGAACTAATGATAGACTGCATCAAGGTGAAGCTTGGGAAACCAGCGAGCCCCATTTATGACACTGATTGTGCTATTCAGCATGGGGGTAAGCAGCCTTTCTGTTTGATTGTTTTATTAGGGAGTCTCAAGTTGACCCAGTATTATTGCCCCTGGTTGTGTTGGCTTGTGGATTATTACCATGGGGGACACCCATTGGATGAAGCCCTAAACCTTCTTGATAAATGCCAATTCTTCAAGCTTCTCTGGTTTTGCTTCAACCAATGGGCACAGTTGAAATTATATCTTTCTGTGTAGCAATGCCCTTGGCTTCACAAAGAATTTTGCCAGGCATGTGGTAGTATCATGACTGACATCAGCCTGAAATTTACACACTAGCATCTGAAGGTAAATATTTTAGTGTTCCTCTCGATCAGTTTTTGGGACATTTTTTTGCTGATAGCACTGTCAAGATGCATGATATTCACTTACACCCTTGTGTCAACGAGCGCCATGATAATTAGTCCTTGCACTTTGATTATACCTGTTGGCTGGCTTCGCTTTTGCCTTGTGTTGTCTGTGGTGAAGGAAATCAAAAAATGTTCTCTTCATCTTCTTCCTCATATTGTTGTGACTCGACTTGTTGTTGCCCATGCTCAGAGTGTCCCTTATCATTCCTGTCAGTGACCATTCATCGTTCTCAGCTAAGGACACATCTGATCATGCCATTTTGTTGGTGTCTCCATCTGCAACATACTGTGGTGTAGTAGTTGGATCAGCCACAGCTGAAAGAAATCCCCAGGCAAGACATTGTCTCGCGGGGTGTGCTGATGATCGACAATAACCACAGTCTTTCTGTCATCTCTGGTATCTTTGAGGATTTTGTCTTCGCCTGTGGTATTTTGTCCCTTTCTATTGTTTCAGCTGTCTTAGACTTGACTGTGTGGTACAGGTCTGGTTCCTCTTTGATCGCTGGCTTCGCAAATGCTGGTTCTATCTCTTCTCCTCAAGATTGCTCCTGCGACCTCGCCAGAATCAGTATGTGGTCAAAGGACATGCAGTACTTCAGAAGACCAGCAGCCCTGAATTATTTGCACTTGTTTGTCCCCTTAGCCCACCCGCCCATTCTGGGCGCATGTGCTTGCCTGCTCTCAAATTCAGATTGGCACCCCTCCTTGTACAGTCAGTGCTCGTGGAGTCGGTGTATCCCAGACTACAGCACCGACAATGTACAGTCAGTGGCTTGAGTGCCTCATAAAACAATGGGACAGGGCTTGGGGCTGCACAACACCAGCTCGCCACCAATGAGAACTCAGGCAGTGAGGCAAAAGTCCCAGACATGGTGCTTGGGTTTGTTTTCACGTTGTCGGAGCACGTGCGCTCAGCTGACACTTATTTACAACGTGATGTCGCGCCCGGTGCAGACAGCCTGAATGTCTGTATGCAAATGCGTTGGATCCCGGAGGCTCACCACGACGTTCACCCAGTACGAATTTAGGGGCAGATTTACAAGCCCCTTACGCCTCTTTTATGCCGCCGTTGGGGCACTTTTGTGACGCAGCGGCAGCACAAAAGATGCGCCATGGTGCAGGGTATTTACAGCGTGACGCATCTGGGAGATGCGTCACGTTGTAAAGCCCTGCGCCAGAAGGAGGCGTTCCTGCGCAGGGGGGGCGTTCCGGCGCAGGAACACCTCCTAAAAGTGGCTGAGTGAAATGTACAAGATTTCACTCAGTAACTTTGGGGCCCATGCTGCGTCAAAACCCTGCGCCTGCTTGAAGGCGTAAGGATTGACGCAACATTAACAAGATAGGGCACCACTGAGCATTGCTGAAGCTGCGTCGCGCTTGCGACGCAACTCCACCAATGCGCCGCCTTTACGGCACAGATGCGTCACGCATCTGTGCCGTTTTTGCCCCAATGCGGCGCATCAATGGTGGCGGAGGCCTGGCGCGCAATAAGTGGCGCATCCTTGCTGATAAGCAGGGATGCGCCACTTATTGTAAATGAATATGTGATCTTACAACGAATTCCGTTGCAACGCATGCCTTTACCACGCATGCGTTACAACGGAATGCTTTTTCTTCACATAGCCTTTTCCTCTAATCCTTCGTGGTGACGTCGTACGTCGTTAAGAGGAAACGGAAGATTCTTTCCGTTTCCTCTTAAAGGACGCCGTTTTCCTGCACAACTCGACGTTTTTTTAAGATGAGTTTCTTTTTTTGGGGGGGAGACCCACCCAAGCCCCCCTTTTTTTTGTTACCCTTTACCACACATACCTTTACTACGTACCTCCTAGTAATGGTATGCGTGGTAAAGGCTTTCGTGGTAACCACGCATGCGTTGTAATGCATGCGTGGTTAACGTTTCCGTGGAAACGGCCGCGCTGTAGTGGCTGTTTCCCATTGTAAATCTGCCCCTATGTATTTTATAATAAATTACTCAATTCTGCTATTGTTTTCAAACTCGACATTTGTCTAAAACATGAAAATGGGGGGAAAGTATAAATCTATGTCCAGCGTTACGACTGGAATCGCTTTTTTGCAGGCACTTTTAATAGACGCTGCCGGGATCCGCCCTTTGTTCAAAGCATCGAGAATGTCATTACAAAGTGCCCTTATGTGGCGATGATGTGACTTGGAGTGGCTGTTTATAAATATGCAGATGTTCACAAAGCACATGACTGTCATGCATTTGCATGTTAATGAAGTGTCACTCTGCTTGGCGGTGGGAAGAGCAGCCTCGTGGAGAGAGGGTTCCTCTCGAGAATCTTAAGCGTCCATTGTAGTCGAGACGGAAAGCAGCAGTCGTTGGCGATCGTCTGGTTCCAGCTGAGTTTATTAGTGACACTTGGGCCTGCATTCATGGTGCTTTCTTCTCCATTGTGCTTCAATGAGCTATGAAAAAGATTTGATAAATTGGTCTGTGATGCCTGCAGCCTTCTCCTTTTTCTGGACAGATCTATAAATATGTTTGCACTGGCTTATCACCCATCCCAGCCACACACGCCGCACTTCTGCTCAAAGCACGCCTACCACAGGAAACACTTCTCTTCTCCCCCAGCCTGCCAGCAGAAGTCATAAGGCAACAATTACTTGAAAAATTGTGTACGTCCCTGTCTGACATCATTTAAGCAGCTTTAGCAGATGTGGCGTCCCTTTTAGGCCCTCAGCAAAAACAGGCCAGTAATCCTGATTCAGGCGCAAATAAGCATTTGTGCCAGCGTCGACTTTACAACTGGTGCAGTAATATCGCAGTTTGTTCTCCTGCAAAGTGCGCCGGATATGACCTGACTGAACATGTGCAGAAGAAATACCACACAGTCAGAGATTTGCAGTTTGTAATGGTGGGAAACATGCAGTTTTAATGCTGTATCCTCCATTCTGAGGTGTAGAACTCAGAATGTAGAGGTAATATTACACCTGGTACATACTGCTCCCTATGGGTTCACGAATTACAGTGTGCTCCATTCCCTTTAGAATATGGCACTTGAAAGGAAGCCCTTGGCTTTAAGGTTTCATGCACTGAGATTTGGCATTTGGCTGAGATGGTCGTCCGGAAGATGTATACGCAAGTGTGAGAGAGGTACTACACCTTCTATCCCTTCCGTGTTGGACCCATATGGGTCCCTACACAGCCTAGAGCACTGTACATCTGTGAAGCAGCATTTCTGAGCTCTCAGTCTTAGGATGGCCACCATATCTGGTAGATATCAGAGCTCTTACCACACTTGTGTGTGAGAGAAGAGTGGAGAGATGAAGTTGTGTTATCCCATTGCGGTTTAGCTGCATATGTAGATGTGTGTTTTGTTTTGCAGTGGTGTAGTTTGTCATTTCAAACAAATGTAAGATAACCATTTCTGGCAAAATCTTGCTTTCTTTTTTGTAGGATTGAATTAGAGGTGGGTGAGTCTCAAACCAGAAATCTTGCTCATACTCAAGATACTTATGTGGCTCACCCTCTTACCTCAATCACCAAGTCCCATTTCCCCATGCCACTCCTGCAGCAAAGGGGCTGTACCCAATTCGTTTTCCAGATGGGACTGAGAAAGAAGGGGGATGTTATGCTAATCATTTTTATCTGAGCACTTTCACAGCACTCTACAGGGCCTTGATGGCCACCCCAACTGAAATGCTGCCCCAACCCAAGGTATCTTGGCATGTGGTAGTGTAAAAGTCTACCGGCTTCTGAGCCCTGCATTTCACATATGTCATGTGAACTCTGTGGGCTCTCACAAGCCATTGTTTTGCTAATTTGTGTACTTCACTCAATCAATCAATCAGGGTTTGTCGTTTGTTAATCATGGCTACTCACCCGTGAGGGTCTCAAGGCGCTGTGGGGGGCAGATCAGACTATGTGCTGAGTTCATCCAAAGAGCCATGTCTTGAGGTCCTTCCTGAATTTTGTCAGCAAGGGTGATATCCTGAGGTGGATGGGCAGGATGTTCCATGTCTTGGAGGCGAGGTAGGAGAAGACTTGCCTTGACTGAAGTTGTATAGCCAGCCTCTCCTGGAATCTCCTGAAACCTCTCTTTGCTAAGACAATGAAGCTGGTCATATCAACACTAAAATAAAGTATGCTGCCTTGCCTTACCAGTGTTGTTTTTTTTCTAGAAATTTTTCTTGCTTTATCTTGATGTACATGCAATATGTGTATTTATTTCACAAAGTGTACTGATGTAGCCCATCAAAGAATTAAAGATAAAGCCTTTATTTTTTATATAAAATATGAGAAAGAAATAGCTGCCTAGTGTCTGAGTTGCACAATGTGAAGCCAGGAAACCTGGGATAATTCCTAGCTTGCCAGCACGACCAAATTGTGTGATCCGATGCAATTATTTTATATCACTGTGCCTCTTTTTCCTTAATCAGTCAAATTTGAGAGCACCTTGAAATACATCAGTTCAGACTGCGTGCAGTACAAAAAAACCTCTTTTTTAAATCACTGTTACTAGCTTTTCCAAGCAGTTGCAGTAGAAAAAAGACCACATAAAGTTTTAATACAAGTGGTTATTTTGTTTTGTGTGAATCTTAGCTGCAGTTGTTAATAACAGGATAGAGTGGGATACAAACCAAATCCTGTAGTATCAAACATGAGCTAAAGATTATTCAGAGCAAATATGTTGAGAAGTGGAGAATGTCACAAATTCTAAAAGTGCCACATAAATGTAAGAAATCTGGCCATGCTATAAACAATGGTTTCTCTTGTGTCTGTTCTCACAATTATTAAAGCACTTTGATACTGGGTCGCTCAAATTTGTAAACAGAGTGGAGTAAACCATTTCCTACGCAAATTAGCATAGGCCTGCAAAAGAACAAGATATATGCCACAGTCTCAACTTTATGTTTCGGGTAGGACATTTGTCTTCAATTGGCAAAGGAATTGGCCATCTAATACATAAAACATTTAATTGGAGAATTCCATACCTCCATTTTATATATATATATATATTTTTAGAAATGAATGGCATAATTGTATCGAAAAATGGTTCAAATTTGAATATGCACTTCAAATCAAGGAATGCGTTACTAAGGCTTCCATGTCTAGAAATAACATTGTCATTTCATACTACATGGACCTAATACTTAATCTTTTATAATAGATTTGTCTTGACTCTCTCGAATTGCAGACATGCCAACCCTCCCGATTCAGGCGTGAGACTACCGATTTGAAGGCTAGTCTCCCGCCTCCCGATTCCTGAAAGCAAAAACCCGATTCCTCGGGGGTTTCAGCTGACAGGGCTTGGTAGGTATTGTGAAACATGCTAATTCTTCCAGCAATAGTCAAGAGTAGCAGGCAGGAGCTCTGGAAGGACTGAAAAACCAACAACGCCTCATTAACAAGCGAATGGGCTTTTAAAGACCTATGAAGTACTCAAGGGGACGGCTGTGTGTGTGTCCGGGAAGCTGTTAGGGCGGGGGTTGGGGAGAGGGAGAGGTTGGGGGTGGGTATACACTGCCAGTAATCTGCCAGGCCAGTGTTCAACACTTGCATCACCCTCTCTCTGCCTGTCATGGGCGCTCCATGCTTCTAAACAGTAGCACACTTCCACATGACGGTAACCCGATTAAAGGCCCCATTCTCCCGATCTTTTTTTTTTTTTAATGTAAATCTCCCTCTTTGCTCTTCTGAAATGTTGGCATGTATCGAATTGGTCCACAGTGCATCAAAGACTTAGAGATCAATAGTGTTTCATTTGCAAACAGGAATGGAATTCCACACTTACATAATTTCGGAGAATAATTTTTAGCAGAGCCCAGGAAGTCCACAACACCATTAATATATAGCGAAATAGAGTTGGTGTCAGAATGCACCCCTGCATTTCCCCAATCTTTATTGGAGTGAGTTCTATGAACTCTCCCTGGGCCCCCGTCTCACCTGTGCATAGGTGTTTTCATGCAACCTTATAAGGATGAACAGAATGTTCTCCGGCTCCCTTTTCTTTAAAAACTGACATTTGTTAGTTGGTATCAGGTCAAAAGGAGACCTAAGACTCACAAATGCAACATAAAAGTGTCCCTTGCCTAGACCAAGGGTTTCCAATATATTAAAATAAACTTACAAATCTGATAACATGTGCTTACTTTCTTCTTAAAACCACCTTACAAATGAGAGAAGATATCATAATCTTCAATCTAATCTTGTAATTTTTCTATAATCTGAACCTTTTGTAAACAGGCTTATTGGCCGATAATTGCTTGGGCTATCCCTAATACCTTTTAAAAAAATAGGAATTATCTCAGCCCATACCCAAGTGGAGGGGGCTTTTGATCTCTTTATAATGGCATTAGAAATCGTGTTGATGTAAGTAGAAGAGCAGAACTGAAATTAAACATTGTTTTTACTGTTTTGTTACCAAGCATGCCATCAGCTTCCATTAATATTAAAAAGTGAGAAAGATGTGTCTGTTCATCAAACGATATCAGGAAGAGAGTTGAACTGTTAGGGTGGAAAATTTAAATGGAAAAAGAACCATTATGAAGAGAAAAATTGGATTAGCGAGTGTTTGCAGAGATTAAAAATAAAACAATTTAAGAAAATGCTATGGGGATTTATTGGTGATCTCCTATCCCCACAAGTCCCTTCTTCCTCATCCCAATCTGGAGATTCAGGAGAAGCAACAAAGCAATCTTGGTATTTGTGCCGGAGCATAGGACAAAAACGAAAGCAAAAAACAATAAGCTTGTAACGCGCCCAGCATGACTTTCTTCAATGTCACAACCATTCACTTCAGACCAGTCTTCATAACATAAAAAACAAAATGAATATGACTATAACACCCCGCCTGAAGTCTACAATCTTGAACTACAGTGCCCTACAGAGTTCAGAGAACAGAATGCATCTCAACTCAGCGCAAGAGGACATGCTCTTTTGGAATCTCTCCAGATTCTTAGCTGAGTGGGGATCCTGGTAAAGACAGTGGACCAGATGTTAATAGACACTGCTGGAATTATGTGGCAATGGAAGGCGACACAAAACAACAAAACCTGGCTATGGAGAACACATAATCATACTAAACAGATTGTATCTCATGGGTATAATGTATCACTCCTAGGTGAGGCTATGCTTACTTCTCTAGTCATGCCCACTCATCTGTTATTTTGTGAAGTACGTGAGTGGAGGGCATCCTGGTTATATATTCCCCTCTGTTGCTCCCTATTTGATTGTTGACCAATAAATGGCGGTGAAAGCTATATGTTGTTTTAGAGGTGGAGATTTGATTATGCCAGATGACTGTGTATGTTGACAGCACTCTTTTCTTTTCTTAAAAATTGGTCCAGATAGGCTCAGGCCTATCTCATGCAGCCTCCTGTGAATGAGTATATGAACTGTGTTGTATTTTTTATATTTTTTGCAGTTGAAGTTCTGTGCAGCTAGGGAGACTGATACCCCTTTGCTTTTGAGAAGGATACGAATTGTCTTGCTTTCTTAGATGAGCAGGTTTCATTGCTCCTGTTGGGCCCCTCTCTGTTCCCAGACACACAATTGATCATGAATAACACATCTAGGGAAGAATGGGAGAAATTGTCAAATATTAAGAAACAACAGGTTTGTGTTGCCCTACATGGGGCTTTGATGACTGAGTACCTCTGTGTTGGTGTCGTTCCGGCAAACCATTTTGTGCGAATTGACACCAAAAATCTTCTTAGAGGAAAAACAGTTTTGCCTTGATTGGAGTTACACAGCCAATACGTGTACTCCTGATTGGCTACTACTCATTATTAATATGGCGAAAAGATTGAGTGAAGAACTTCTGAAGGAAATAGTAGAACGAGAAGAATCTTTAAAAAGGTACACCACTATTAGTGATGCACAAGAACAACTGGCTAGGATACAAAGCGATGTTTCTGAGTATAAGACTTATATGGTTAATCAAAAAAATCAAAGGCTTAAAACGCAATTTAGAGCGTTTTTCACATGAAAATGGGCTTTACTGTATGTAGAGGACAAATAATATCAAACTTGTGCTAAAGAGGGTCATCAATATCTAAATCAAAGAGGGGGCAGATGACAGGGCAGGAGGACTCCATACAATTGGTCTTTTGACAACACTACTAGTGAGGAGGAGGATATAGGTGAACAACCATCAGCTTCAAATTACCAAAGGGTTGGATTTGGCCCTCATAATAGACAGAACGAGGATTTGGGCACACTGTTGAGGTCTTTTTTAGGCCAAAGTCAATGGGGCAACCGGGGAGGAGGTCAGAGAGGAAGGGGCAAGGGTCATCAGGAGCAGACATGGCAGACTTACTCCCCAAGGATAACACACAGCAGGGGGAGGACACCCCAGTGAACAACATAGTAGTGAATCTTTCTGATCATCAGTTATTCCAAGCTGAGACACAAGTTCTCAACATGGGTCTGGGTTATGTGCCAACCCCGAAACATGATGCTTTTAAATTCAGGCCTGAATTTTTTAAAATGATGCGTAAGATCTGCCTGCAAAAATGTTTTACAGAACAGACAGTGGATCCTCCATCTGTTTTCTCCACCAATTTACACCGTCCTTCGGTGTTTTGTCCCCCCAACTCGTCTTTGGGACCTGAAGTTACAGTGTTTGAACTGTCATGTATTCCTATAGGTTCTGAACCGATCCCCCTATTCCTGACCCTATTCTAGTTAAACTAACCAACAAGTTAACTAGCAGTCAGCCCATGAGGCAAGGAAAACCCCCATGATGCAGATACCGTTATCTGACGCAGTCACACTACGGCACAGGAACGTGTTATCTGATTAGGTCATAACGCTTGAGATCTAATTAGACAAGCGATATTCCTCCAGCCCCTGATAAGGCATACGGAGTTCTCATAACAAATCAAACCTATGACAACCTGGAAAAACCGTGCGGCCATTGTTTTGATTTCAGAGAGAACTTCAGCAAAAGAATGTGCTAATGAGCAAGTCGTATGACATCTTTATTGACGTATCTATGTCCATCCTTACGTCAATCTCGGCACCTTAAAGGTATAAATATTACCGATCTTGCCCTATGCAAACACACGCGTGGTGACGAGACGGAGCAGCCATACTTGCCGAAGCCCAGAGCAGAGCAGACCCCGCTGGCGCAGCCCCGCCTTCCTGACGCGCTGAGAGACGCGCTGCTTTCTCCTGCCGAGAATCCAGCCCCGGCGCTTCTGGGTAGCCCTCGCAGGCTGCCTGGAATATCGAGACCAGAGAAAGAGATACCATTCCTCATTCATCCTAACTTCCAGGTACAGAACTGAATAACCCCTCGCAGAGAATTCTTTAGTTATTCACTTGGCAAAAACAAACTTAACTTAAACTGTAACTTTCTATTCCCGCCCACGTATTAGACTTAGGTCAGGTACACGGGGTAGGCGTATTTAGAAACACCAGTTGAGTACGTTTAGTCAAATGTATATGTGTATGTAAATATATTTTAATCATTTTAAAACATCATATGGCTTAGAAACCATATCAATGTTTTTACAGTATTACTTTATACTATTGCTTTTAATGTATGCACTTTACTTAACTATAAGTATTGCAATAATATCGATCCATTTCTCTTGTATGAGAAAAGAGACTGATCAATAAATAACACCTTTTTATTGAACACGCCTGTCTCTTCCTTTTCTCTACACTCTGATGAGACTAAGAATGCACGTACTGACTGAGTAAAATAAATTGCCTTTTGTTCACACGACTCTCGAGATTTACTCTTGATTAGGGGAGAGCAAAGTTGTCATGTTCTATGGTTGTCAGAAACTAAATCCCTTCTTGTCTAATCAGGGAAGTTAAGTCCTCCTTGAACATTCGAGAAAGTTTCTAGTGAACTCTGAGCTAAGCTGGCAAACCCAAAACTTTAAGTCTAGTATCGACAGTAGTAGACCTAGTTAACGTCTGGTCTAGGCCTTTACTATTGTAGGTATTATTCCAATGCGCAGAGCCTATTGGGATGATAGGAGCTACACTACATGGCGCCCAACGCGTTTGGAAAGGGCGATAAAACTAACGTAAGACATTTAGAGTAACTCAGTCGTGCTTTCTCACTCAGACCCCTTTTCCCACAATACTCCAAAGACGTCTGGAGTGGGTGAAAGGTAATATCCTCCAAAACCTCGCAGGAGGGAACTCCTATGTATGGTTCTTGGTATAGTCAACGTTGAAGGATACACTGTTCCAAAATATTGTGCATCTAATCTTTGTTTCCATAAGAAACCTGATCTGCAAACAAACATAATAACCTTCAGGACAGTAAAATGTCAGACAATGAAGAAGAAAGAGAGGCAGTTAGATTAGCAGCTGAACTCGCAGCAGCTGATGCTGCAGCACTAGATGCAGACCAGGATATAATACTCATCCCGGTCATCAAAAGGAGATCTATAACTCTAAAACTTATAGAAAATGGACTGACACCTAGAGGTGGCACAGTCATATTCGTAATTGAGGCACACGAATATCGGCAGACAGAGGTATACTATTCATGGATACATTTTCCAGCAGCAAATGCTGTAACAAAGTACTTCCACTATTACAAAATAGAGGAACCTCCTAATGAGTACACTCCTTTCGAGGAGGTGGAAGTACCACTCAAATTTCAAGAGCATTTGCTCTTATTTGATGGCGCCCTAAAACATAATAATCACATCACCAGGCTCGGTCCTTTAGGTAGACCAGGAGCAACGTGGCCGGTACTAGCCGGATACACACCACATCCAGACTTCGAAAGAATGCCTGCAGCAGATCTTTTGGTACAACTAAAACAATTAATAAAAATTCATAGACAATTAGTACAGTATGTGATGCGGACTTCAACAATTCAGCCAGCGATTAAACTTCCACAGCTGACCCCTCACCAGGGGAACACAAACAAAATTACACCACAGAACATCCAGTCCTGCCTAGGTAAAGTACCGGCTAAACGGGAACAAATACCATTCTGGTTGGCACAGAAAATCACCCAAATAGAGGCGGTGTTTCCTGACACCACCCCATTAGAAAAACATAGGATTCTGACTATCTGTCTTCCAATGGGAATCGCACCACACATTGAGGACTGTGACACTTGGGGTACAGTCTTTGCTTCCATCTACACAAAAAGGCACGGTGTTCCATCCATTTCGGTGATACCAGATGTGCTAAAACAAATTCAAGACGAATACGGCCCAGAACCCGCTTTAACTCTTGGTATGAAATTACTGAAAGACTTCAAGCAGGTCTCGGCTATATTATTAGCCAACATAAAAGGTGAAGCAGCAAACGTAGCGATCCGCCAGAGGTTAAAGGAGACAGATATAGCAGACCAACCAGCTGAAATTGCCAGAATCATAGAAAAATCCTATGAGGAACTAGGCAGAGATAGTTTAGGTGGAATACCAGTAAAACCGCAACTGACTGAAAGTCCTGAAAAAATATTTTTTAATAATCATTCACCAAAAAAGAACTGGGATGGAAACAAACAATCCAATCCCAAAGAAAAGAAATTCCAGTCCAGAGGAAGGTCTCCTAGGCGAAGAGAAAAATCTCCGAACCAAAGACAAAGGTCACCCCAGAGTGACCCCTCTGGGAAAAAATATAACCTTAGAAATAGGGATAATATAAAAAAGCCTGATAGATATCAAGACATTGATACACGTCCCTCTCAATCTTTTCAGAATTCCTCGCAGAAATCGGAAAGAAGAGGACGATCAGAACAAAGAGAAGAGCACGCCAAGTCCAAAGACAAGGAACCTGCTCAACTAAAAACAGAAATTACAATTTCCAAAAAAGAAGGTAGCCAGTATCAAGGTAGTTAACAATGCCGAGAATACTGAGGACACAACTGAAAAACGGAGAATGGGCTCAGACAATGCTAGACAGCGCAGCAGAAGTGAGCATAGCTCGCAAAGTCCTTATGAATCATCTGGAGACAGTGGACACGAATGAATATCTTCAAGTGGAAACTGCGGACAGCAGAGTTAGCAAACCTCACAAAATATACGAAATAACATTGCGCATAGAGGGGGATAAGACTAGAAAAATAAGGGGACTATTTTGGGATAATCTCTCCAAGGGCTATGACATCCTTCTAGCTGAAAAAGACTGGCCACCAGAGTTTGTCAGGGAGTGCCCTCATGGCGAAGAAGTAATTATGCCAGCCTTCTCAAATCAAATCCCAATTCATAAAAAATACACACTTGCCAGAAAATGGGCAGTGGCTCTAGCTCCTGCTTTATATAAAAATCACGTGGGATGGGATGAGGACTCTCCTCCTCACAAAATCCAGTTAAAATCACAACCTACTGCACAAAGGCAGTACCCAATTAAGCAAGAAGCTAAAAAACAGGTAAATGAAATACTAGATCAGCTAGAATACCAGGGGGTGATTGAAACTTGCACCTCACAAATGAACAACCCTTTGTTTCCGGTCTCCAAACCAGACAATTCATATCGTCTAGTTTTGGATTACCGACACCTTAACACATGTTGCAAAACTTTTGCAGTGCAAAACTCACATAGTGCTGCACTAATGAATAACATAGTGCGCAAAAAATACAAAACCACATTAGACATCTCTAATGGATTCTTTTGTCAAAACATAGCACCAGAGAGCAGATATTTAACTGCATTCTCAATAAATGGCACGCAAAAACAATTCTGTCGGTTAGCCCAGGGGTACAAGAACAGCCCGGGAGTATTCTCAGCGAGAGTAACAGAATTACTACAAATATATGATGATGAAGCATTATCTTATGTCGATGACATTTACTTAACAGATGATGACTTGGAGACTCACTTGAAGAGAGTGAACACCATAATACTTGGGTTCGCAGCAGAGGGTTACAAATTCAACTTTAAAAAATCCAGAATTGCCCATCTGACAGTCCTGTTCTTAGGATATGAATTATCAAGTGAAGGCAAAAGCCTGGCTGACAATTTCCTAGAGAAATGTGCCGTAATCCAAGCACCTAGAACACTAAAAAATCTTCAGTCAATTCTAGGCTTCCTAAATTTCGGAAGAACATACATTGCAAATTACGCAGAAAGGGTCAAACCCCTTTATGATCTGATAAAACCAGATTTTAAAAGATGCAATTGGACTCAAATACACACAGAAATTTTGAGATCCTTACAAACAGACATGCTAATTAAAACAAAATTAGAAACACGTGATAACACACGCAATCTTGTGATTCGAGTCATCCCAGGAAGATGCGGATTCACATACCTGACCTCTAATGAGGGAGAAAAGGTACCAATTGCATTCAAATCACACTTGTACACTAAGGCTGAAATGAAATTTAGCCCAACGGAAAAAATTCTAACTGCAACACAGACAGCTATAGCAAAAGAACGAGCCCTGGTACAAGGTAAACGAATAATAATCGTGACACCGATACCAGCCCTAGAGGCTGTAACAAAAGCGAGCATTCCAAATGCTAAAGCGCTCCATCCTAGATGGATACAATGGGCTAATTCTCTTGCTGCAACAGACGTGGCATACGAATTTGATCCTAACTTAAAAACACAAGAATTCCTCCAATATGAATTTGAATGTCCTCCGCCGACCGAAATTCTGCCTCTAGAACATTACGGCTGTATAATATATACAGACGGATCAGCACAACCCGCAGTAGGGGGTAAACAAGCTTACAGTGCTGCGTGCGCGATTGTTAAAGGTCGCTGGCACGAAGGGAAATTTAAACCAACCCTCACTAAAACACAATCTCTAGGAGATTGTACAGCTCAGCGAGCTGAACTACTAGCATTCAAGATGGCGCTTGATAATACCGATCGAGAATTCCCCACACTCATAGTGTGCGATTCGTATTACTGCGTTCAGTCTTATAATGAATACTTGCAGATCTGGCTTCAAAATGGTTTCAAGGATGCGAAAGGTGGCACAATCAAGCATAAAATGCTCTGGGAACAAGTAGTTCTTTTACAGAAAGAACTACCAAAGACTCACGTGATACATACACTGAGTCATCAACGTGATGGCCTTCACGTTGCAGGGAATTCATTGGCTGATGAGGCCGCGAAGGCAGCTGTGCAAACGGCTTCCGTAGCTGCCATCACCCGGTCAAAAACAAAAATAGACAGCGAAATATTACAAGCTGTCAGCGCTTCAGGAAAGGATTCGATAGAAACACTCCCGAAAGGCTTTCCAGTAAAATACACATACATAACTGATACAAACAATGTTCCTTTTGCTCGAATCCCTGGAGTGGGGGATAGGGCAATTCCAAACATGGAACATAGGTTAGGACTCATTATAGCGGCACACGAAGGGCTTGCATCTATACATGCTGGCGTCTCAGCCACAGTATCATTATTAAAACAGAGATACTGGTGGCCACAAATGAGAAGACAAACGAGGAACTATGTTCTAGAATGTGAGATATGTCAAAAAATGAAAGTATCAACTGTGAGACGTCCAGCTCAGACGCCCCTTCTAATCTCGGATAAACCATTAGCCTGTGTTTACCTAGACCACTGTGGTCCCTTACAAAGGGATGGTAACTATAAATATATCCTGGTCGCAGTGGATTCATGCACGAGATTCATATGGATGTGGCCCCAGCGAACGGCTGACGCCAGAACTGTTATAAAAGATTTGCGAGTCTTTATCGGCACATACGCAATTGGCATGCTGCATTCAGACCACGGTCCTGCTTTTAGCTCTCGGGCTTATAAGGAGGCCATGGTCAGCATGGGCGTGCAATTGCGGTACTCTTGTCCATTTCACCCTGAGGGGAACGGAATTGTTGAAAGAAAAAACCGTGGCATAAAGCAATCTATAACGGCAAAGGTATTAGGTTCGGGAACTGGGTGGGTCAAACATCTAATAAGTGTCCAACGTAGTCTCAATAACTTGCCAAGAAATTCTCTGAAGGGATTCAGTGCGTACGAATTATTATTTGGAACTAGGATGATGATCTCTGACATTGATAGTCAGACTTCAGTGGTGAAAGAAAAAAGCTTTGATATCAAAGACCGTTTGGCTATTTTGCAGGACTTAAACAAAACAAGAAAAGACCTGAGCAACATAAAGTTGAAACAACAGCCAACAACCACTGAAGAACCACCACCTGTCCCAGCAAGACCTTTCTGGATTCCAAAAGTCGGGGATCTAGTCAGGGAAAAGATCGCGGTAAAGAAGGAATTTGGGCCTTCTTACAGAAAAGCAGTTCCTGTCTTGTCTATCAACGGGACAAGATCAGTTGTACTACCGCCACTTGCTGGTAAAAAGGAGAACCGAGTTGTATCCATCGACCTGGTAAAACCACAATCATGTGGCCGATAACAAACAGTAGGCCAAGTGGACTCCCAATAAGTAGCAGAACACCAAGGTTTGCTACCAGTACAGAGGTCCTAACGAAGAGGCTCATCACATTCGAAACGCCTACAGAAGAACAACAAGGACTATGCAACAATGCAATAGAACTCAGACCTCTGAAAACCCAAATAAAAACATTTAGCATAGACACACCAATCTATACTGAAGTACCAAGTGAAAATGCAAGAAACAAAAATCCTGAACCAATTGGGACAATTGACAGAACTGCATCCGGCTACTTCATAAACTTCGATGATTCCTCTGAAGGCTTCAGTGAATCAAAGACACAGCCATCATCAAAAACGTTTAAAAACAAAGCTAAAGAACTTTTGAAACAACTGAAAGAAACATATCTGATTTCTCCATGGATTGAATTTTGGGTGGGTTTTGGTGCATTTATGCTCATACTTTGGCTCATCATGGTACTAACTTTGGGACGCTTCGTTGAGGGAAAATATGCTAAAATGGACACAGCAAGTCAGAAAATCAACTTGATCCTCAAACCACACACATCTTCACAAGTCGAGAAAAGAGAACTTTCTTCAGCCAACTTCACAGCCAATCCTATACCGGATGGGGTAGCATGGGACAACACTGACTATGAAATTTATGGTCCGGTCGAGATCCTGAAATATCCACACCAAATTAAGATCTCATTGAGTGACTTTGTAAAACCAAACTCATTTGCTGATGATTGGGACTTCGAAAGCATTAATAATATGATGTCTGACTTAGTAATGTCTGCTAAATTTACCAAACATGATTATTTGCAGGGTTCTACAAATTATGACAGTATGTACTGTTATAACCACTATGGCAACCATTTTCTACATAGATCTGCACAACCTAGAAATGTTTTAAATTATAATCAATGGGAACATTGTGCAACACCTCCAAAAGGGAGCTCAAGAACCGTTTACGACAAATATTCATATTTTTCAGGTTTTAACACAAGTAATGCTGAAACATTTTATTTCAAATTGTCAAACAAAACAGGGACCAAGACCATGATAACCAACACAAAATTGATTTATTCAGACTCATTCTTTGAAAAAATGAATACTTTTGGTTTTGATTATTGGGACAAAAATGTGGAATTGAAAAGTGTTTGGGGTACAAAAGAATGGCAAGTACAGGGTATAGAAGCTTTGTTTAGAGCCTGCATGATCCCAGAACAAATGATATTTTTAAACGACACTGTTCAACAAACCACCTGTCTTGGCCTAGCCAAAATCAAAGATTTAAATAAACCGTCTATTCCAAAGCCAGCAATGTTTAGCAACACTTCTACAGATGAAGAGATAGACGTAAACCATATATTAAACCAAAACAGAACACATCCTGATTGGAAACAGTGGTTGATCTGGCCCACAGATACTAATAACTGTCAAGACAGATTCCTGAATAAAACACAGGGGTTCAAAATGACCAGGCCAGACCCTAGATATTCCCAAAGACATCACCCAGGGATAATAACCACCTACAGTGTGGGCAAATTATGCCTTCAATGGCTACAAACTTCCACACTGCCTGAAATTAAGCAACACCTTACTTTACTTACTGATGGTGCTGACTTGCGTGATTTCATTATGGGACCACGCAAACAGCGTCAAAAACGTTTCATAGCAGCCTCTGTATATGCAGCATACAATGAGGCCTGGAAGGTTACTCAAATTGAAACAGCAGAGAGAATACGGGAAATTGACCGTATTAATTTGGAAAAATCACTTTCTGTAGTGGACAATGGGTTAATGACTCTTTCCTCCAGAATTTTCTCTTTGGACAGCATTGTGTCTTCAGCAATCGACATATTATCGCAGGACTTACTGTTATTACAACACGGTCAGTCTCAATTGCGTTCTATTGTACAGCTTGGCTGGACGTTACAAAATCTGCGTTCAGGCTATGTGCCTTGGCGTTTAATCAACACAACGTCCTTATTCCAAATCTTTAACCTTACTGATAGACAAATCAGTATGGCACAAAAGGGTGCTGATTATACAATCTTGAGCATTGAAAAACTAGAAAGATTACCAGTGACAATGTCAGAACGACCTGTCAGTGAATGGATAATACATGGGATAATAAATATTCCAATCTCAACCTTCAGGTTTCAATACTGCCAAAAATATATACAGGCTGGCATGTACGAGAAATTGGGAAAGGGGTACCTTAAAACAACTTGGAACCTGCCCTATTCACATGCATGTGTCAGTAATAAAGGACAGAAAGTGTTTCTTAGTGGCAACAATTGTGCGATGTCACTAAGTGGCACACTTCTGTGTAACGGAATTAGTTTGCATGGAACCTGTGAAGGGAATTCATACAACCTTTCATGTCACCAGCAAGGCGCACCTGCAACAGAGATAGAACCATTCTTTCAAAGACTCTCTAATGGGAGTTACATTCTAATTGTAGACCGCAGATGTTGTAGTCTTATGCCCGGGACTCCTTATCTAGTAACTACGACTGCGAAGGTCAAGTGCTGTGGACGCTCATTGTTCCCCAGCTCCTTTCCAGACAGGGAGGCAAGGGCATGGCCCGATTTGAAAATTACTTCTATTCGAATAGATACTTTAAGCAGAATGAAAACAGTGCTTCTTCAGACGCCTACAAGGCTCACGTCATCAAAAGAAACGTATGATCTACAAGTCGCAAGGACGACTGCAGAGAGACATACATTATTATCAACTAATTCCCCCGTACATTTCGCGGAAATCCTGAACGAAATCTTAAATATTTCTGATACCAATGGGATCTCAGGGGTATTTAAGACAGTATTTTCGATGGCATTAACACCATTCAAAGCCATACTGGGTATTTTTCCAGATTTCGTCCATTCGATTTTTGGCGGACTTCCCCTGATCCTGGGACTAATTGCAGGAATCCTATTCTTAGTCCTTATTTTTCGTTATGGCAACCCATGTCACAGACAAAACTCTTGCGACAAGGGAAGAAACAATCCTAGCCATTGGATACCGGGACCGGATATCAAAAATCCTGGGACTCTCCCGGCTTAGAGACCTGAACATGACTTGGTTTCTATCATTTCGACCTATGTGGCAAAGATGTGTTTTACCTGTATTAAGGTGTCTGCTATGCGGAGAAGAATGCGTGTTAGACACCTGTCTGACGCTACAATCAGATGCGCCGATGGATGCAGAAACATTGTTGAGCCCGATCAAGGTTCATGCTTTGTGCTGCCCTCAAAGGCTGCCAATCCTGATGACGGCATTCGTGGAAGCTTCACCACTACGATTGATGGGTAGTGAAGTTCAAGATGAAAGCAGCATCGATCAGGTACGACCTTCTGTCAGCAATGTGAATCAGAATGTCAATGGAGACAATCATGCGCACGAATGCATGATTACACCTATTTCTGAGTTAGTGGAGCTTTCCCAGGAAGCTTTTGACAGTTTTTTCGAAAGCCTAAATGATATGATGTTCTCACCCGAGCAGAAATAGAGACTTTTGAGCAGGCTCGCACACGGCGTTCCCTGAATTCGGCCTTCAACTTTAAAAATAAAGTCACATGAACAATTTTCCCTCCAGTTCACGGACAGCACTTTTTTAGCAGCCCCAATTTAATTTTTACAATTTTTCGGGACACTATCTTCTGCTTAAAGTAAGAAACTATTCCTAGAGAACTAAGATTTCTATTTTTAGATACTTTATAGACTTTAGCTGCCCGCTGGTATGTTCACATATATTTTATTCTGTGATGGAATGGTCTCGAAACTTTTTTCTGTATT
This sequence comes from Lissotriton helveticus, assembly GCF_964261635.1. NCBI lineage: Eukaryota > Metazoa > Chordata > Amphibia > Caudata > Salamandridae > Lissotriton > Lissotriton helveticus. The sequence goes on along the minus strand of NC_136063.1, from coordinate 1,385,801,762 downwards.
AAGAAACCATTTCATGTGTAATTTCTCATATACCGAATAAGCATTAATGTATACAAATGCGTGATTACTTTAGCATTATTATACAGCTTGAGTGCATACAATTTATATGACTGCAATTTTTCCGTATATTTGAAAAATTTCGAAATGCATTTATGTATTTTGGGGTGGTAAGGTATACACACTACTCTATAGTATGTTGTACTATGTTATACTATGCCTAGATTAGTAAATATGTCCATAGTTAGCGTGGAGTGGGTGTCATGTATTCCTATAGGTTCTGAACCGATCCCCCTATTCCTGACCCTATTCTAGTTAAACTAACCAACAAGTTAACTAGCAGTCAGCCCATGAGGCAAGGAAAACCCCCATGATGCAGATACCGTTATCTGACGCAGTCACACTACGGCACAGGAACGTGTTATCTGATTAGGTCATAACGCTTGAGATCTAATTAGACAAGCGATATTCCTCCAGCCCCTGATAAGGCATACGGAGTTCTCATAACAAATCAAACCTATGACAACCTGGAAAAACCGTGCGGCCATTGTTTTGATTTCACAGAGAACTTCAGCAAAAAATGTGCTAACGAGCAAGTCATATGACATCTTTATTGACGTATCTATGTCCATCCTTACGTCAGTCTCGGCACCTTAAAGGTATAAATATTACCGATCTTGCCCTATGCAAACACACGCGTGGTGACGAGACGGAGCAGCCATACTTGCCGAAGCCCAGAGCAGAGCAGACCCCGCTGGCGCAGCCCCGCCTTCCTGACGCGCTGAGAGACGCGCTGCTTTCTCCTGCCGAGAATCCAGCCCCGGCGCTTCTGGGTAGCCCTCGCAGGCAGCCTGGAATATCGAGACCAGAGAAAGAGATACCATTCCTCATTCATCCTAACTTCCAGGTACAGAACTGAATAACCCCTCGCAGAGAATTCTTTAGTTATTCACTTGGCAAAAACAAACTTAACTTAAACTGTAACTTTCTATTCCCGCCCACGTATTAGACTTAGGTCAGGTACACGGGGTAGGCGTATTTAGAAACACCAGTTGAGTACGTTTAGTCAAATGTATATGTGTATGTAAATATATTTTAATCATTTTAAAACATCATATGGCTTAGAAACCATATCAATGTTTTTACAGTATTACTTTATACTATTGCTTTTAATGTATGCACTTTACTTAACTATAAGTATTGCAATAATATCGATCCATTTCTCTTGTATGAGAAAAGAGACTGATCAATAAATAACACCTTTTTATTGAACACGCCTGTCTCTTCCTTTTCTCTACACTCTGATGAGACTAAGAATGCACGTACTGACTGAGTAAAATAAATTGCCTTTTGTTCACACGACTCTCGAGATTTACTCTTGATTAGGGGAGAGCAAAGTTGTCATGTTCTATGGTTGTCAGAAACTAAATCCCTTCTTGTCTAATCAGGGAAGTTAAGTCCTCCTTGAACATTCGAGAAAGTTTCTAGTGAACTCTGAGCTAAGCTGGCAAACCCAAAACTTTAAGTCTAGTATCGACAGTAGTAGACCTACTTAACGTCTGGTCTAGGCCTTTACTATTGTAGGTATTATTCCAATGCGCAGAGCCTATTGGGATGATAGGAGCTACACTACAGAACAACAGGTTTTAAAGAATGTATGAGGTTATAACGCATGCCTTTACAACACAGTTTTTACATCACAACATCCATTACGAAGCATGATTTTACATTGCATGCCATCAGAATGCATTCTTAGAAACTACATTTACAACACATTCCATTACAACGCATACCATTACAACGCATACCATTACTACACATATTACTTTTAGGGGAACAGTAGGGTAAGTGTTGGATAGTGTAGGGGTAAAAATTACTATTCCCACTCCAGTGAGTGCAACAATAGGTTAAGTGTTGGATAGTGTAGGGGTAAAAATTACTATTCTCACTCCAGTAAATGTAACAGTAGGGTAAGTGTTGGATAGTGTAGAGGTACAAAATTACTATTCCCCATTACTTACCTTACATTGCATTGTAATGGCATGCGTTGTAATGACCTGGGTAGTAGTGACATGCGTTGTAATGTCTGCATTGTATTGCCATGCCATGTAAAGGATGTTGCGTTGTAATGACTGCATTGTAAAGGTAGTGCGATGTAATGATTACGTTGTAAAGGTTGTTTCCGGGTTTTAAAGGATGTTATGGTTTTGGAATAATCACAGGATCAGAGTGCTTTGAAGAATATGAATAAAATCGACTGGGAGGCAATTAATTCATTATAGCAGAATAAAAAAATTATAATAAAACCAGCTGACAAAGGCGATGCGATCATGGTTCTTAATCTAAAAGATTATGAGACTGAAGTATTGAAACTATTGGGGGTACGCACTAATTATACACCCATTATGAGAAACCCTTTTGCCGAACTTCAGGATATAATCAGGGAGATGGTTGCAGAGGCCAAAGAAAACAGATGGGTAACTCATAAAGAAGCAGAGTTTTTAATCAATCCTAAACCACGAGTTCCAGCGTTTTACATTCTGCCTAAAATTCTTAGGGTCCAATGTCCACCTCCCGGATGCCCGATTGTACCTGGAATTCAATCATTACTTGAACCACTGTCGTAGTTTGCTGATTTTTTCTTAAGGGAATCTGTTATCAATCAACCATCCTATGTACCTTAACAATATGATCCATTAAACCAGTTTTTGGTCACGATTGACATTGAATCTTTGTATACTTGCATTCCCCAATATGCCACTCTGGTGGCAGCAGCGCGCGTTCTTGGGGCACGTGAGTGGTTCTATGAAACTCCTCCATCTTTTGTTCTCAAATGCTTTGAACTAGCCGTTACAAGAAATTTCTTTTGTTATCAGAACCAACTGTACTTACAGGTCTCTGGGACCTCGATGGGGGCAACTTTTGCCCCAAGTCTGGCCTGCATCTATGTTGGTCAGTTCGAGGACAATATTGTACATCACGTCTCTAATCTATTCTTACAATAGGTATCTCTCTGGAAGAGATACAATGATAACATGGTATGTATTTGGTCATGTTCTGAGGATCAGCTTTATGATTACCTCCATTGGCTAAATGAACCTGACAGTTGTCTACATGTCACGTGGACTATTGACAGATATACAGCTATCTATCTGGAAATAGATATAACAGTAAGGGACCAAAACTCCACACTATTGTCCACAGAAGCCACCGGATAGAAATTATCACTTGTTCTATCCAAGGGCACTACGGGATAATCTCCCAGTGGTCCAGTTCTTAAAATATCGTAGGAACTGTACCGACACTCAGACGTTTGTTGAACAATCTGAGATTCTTGCCAAACGTCTCGTGGAAAGAGCATATCCCCCTAGAGTGATTAGGAGGGCACGTAAGAGAGCTATGAACACACCTCAGGAGGCATTATTGGAAAGGAGTATGAGAACTAAAGATAAGTGCCTTCCAGTAGTGAAAAATTCTGTGGCACATTTTGTAGCATGAGTATCTTGCACACATTGCACCTAAAGGAATCACAACACTAAAGAAAATTCAAAGGTTTTATATGAAAGACCATAAGGCATGTTGTATTGAAACTGTTATTCACAAACAATTACAGATTTTTTCTTGCTTTGAAGCATAGGGCCCCATTTTATTAACACTACAAAAAATGACAATGTTGCATTCAGCAGAAGACAAACCTACATGTACTTACTTCTTGTAATAAAAGGTGTGCCTCCTTCATTCTGCTCATCCTGTTTCTGATTTAAACGTTTGTCTCCTGACTCGATTTAACCCTATGTTCACACTTTATGTTGTTGCCAAGAGCCTGCAGCACAATATTGTACTTTACAATGTAAGTGTATCACTAGGATGCACTTTGAGATTGAGAAACACGAAACCTTAAAAAGGGATTTAAATCCTTCTGGGGGATTGTTAGTGTTAAATCATGATTATAGTTAATTATCAACCTCATATATAGGTGAACATGAAAATGTATAACACCTTTTAAGAACGCCATATAATTGTAGCATAACGTCCTGGTATAGATTACTTTCAAGCATGACATAATAACATTCCTTTGACATAATTAGAATGTTTGTTTTAGTCAGCATAGTTTACCATACTTTGTTATTCTTTAATAGGCTACATCTCTCAACCACTGAAAAATATGCTTGATTGAATTACAAGTGAACTTGATATAATGTAATATATTAACGTTAAGGTAACTAGAGACATAGTACAATCTTCCATCAGATCTAATTTTAAGTATGAATATCTGCTTTAGACTCATGCGACCATCAGGGCTCATAAGTCTCCAAGGATTAGAGGATGAATGCTTGCATATTTAAAAATGTTAACTTGCATTTAAGGTATTGGTGTTATAAGCTGTAGCTGAATAATATTTATGTGCTTTCAAATATGGCTTGATTCATGATCTGTTTCCAAAGATGTCTGAATATCACTGATGGGAAATATATTTTTTAACATGCTCTCTTAATGACTTGGAACACGATTGTTGATCACTGAATGAATTAGGAATATAAAATGCAAGACACCTATCCATTACATTAAGGAATCAAAGTGATAAGTGTACTTGAGAAATATTTATGTTGCCCCAAAGATGTATTGATGTGTGATGCATGTTCATGAATGTTTGAATATCCCTGATTGGTGTTTTGGTGTTGAATGTGCTCTATGATATAGCACAAATGTTCCCAGTGATTATATATTCAACATACGGGGTAATATTAATTATCAATTTTATTTAAATTTGTAATTGATTGCTCTATATTGTGCTTTAGTCTGGAAGATTTATGGTTGGCGTCTCAGGAAAAAACAAGTGTTGGCTATAAAAATCTTTCAAAACTACGTTTGATTCTAGTTTTATTACATATGCAGAAAAATGAGCCTATATCTGTGACACTGATGGACAACAGGGCAAGCAAATAAATAATTTAGGGATTTACACTTACAACTAGTGCTTGTAGAAACGGAGGTTTGCTATTTGACTTGTAAAGACTGTGTTGGTTTACTGTTGGAAAACGTTGGGCACCTTTTGGCAACAGATGCGTTTTTTTCAAGTATCACTCATCCCATGGAAGTTGGGTTTGTTTAACTCTAGTATGTACTTCTTCAGGAGCGACCCGTGCAGGTAAGAGTGGTGTGGCGGGGTGGGGGGACTCGACAGACGACAACAAGGGAAAATGATGTTATCTGTCAAGTTACCTTCTGTTGTGAATCTATCTAGGACCCTAATTAGATATCCCCGATTCATGCCCTTATGTGGTTATAACAAATGTTATGTTATGTTATGTTGTCTTGTAAAGCGCATGGCTACCCCAGCAATGGGGTGTCCCAGCGCTGTAAACCACTGGGGAACCCGTCCTGGCTTTCCCTGAGAGATGATCCCTGCTGGGTATCTCCAAGGTGAAACTAGGCATCCCCGGTGTATGTGGGGGCTGTTGTGGAGATGAGGCAAGCTAATGCCCAGAGTTGCCGAGTGTGATCCCTGGTTAGAGTAGGCACCGAAGCGAGAATTATCGAGTCCGCTGACCCTGGTCCACGACCCTGCCGCGTCGGGAATTGAACCCTGGTCCCAGGCCGTCCTCTGCTTCCGGGTCTGCCGCCTCTAACCAGTGAGCCACTCCAAAGCATATCCTTATAAAGGCATAGGAATCATGTCCATAGCTAGTCATAGCCCATGCAGTCCAAATACGGCAAGGCTACTCCCATAGACTCCTAGAAAGCACAACGTGTTCTTTAAACAAACCAAGCCTCCAGCAGCCCGGGAATTCCCCATGCTTTTGTTTTGATTTGCAGAAGAACTCCTGGAGTCCAGAAAGAACTGTTAGTTCTTAGTGACTTCTTATGTACAACCTTACATCAAACACGGCACCTTTCAGGTATAAATATACCAACATTGCCGTAAGCAAACACACGGTGGTTTGGAGCAGAGCGGCTATCTACTTGCCCGACGCCCAGCTGATGCGAGAGCCGAAGTGAAGGACTGGACTTTTAACAGTACCAGCGGTGCCAGGGAACAACACCTATAACCTTCATGGGATACCTGTTTCGGCGCACAATTTGCAGAGACACGGGACACTTCCTTCGGCGTCAAAGATTCAAGGTTTATTTACTGCAGGGAACACAGAAGTCACAACAAGTACAACACGTGCAACTTGGGGAGACTGCTTCAAATTGGTTCTGTGGAGCGCTACTTTTATACAGAATTTACTCATAGGACAACATGGTACACAAAAGTTTACAACCTGGTTCCCATAATTATCCCTCAGAGGGGTCGCTTTGGTCACTTTGATACACATAAGGTCCGGAACATAAGTGCGGAAACATTTGGCGGTTCCCAACTGTAAAAACCCATCTTCCCAACATTAGTGAATTCCAATCGGCAGTAAAACAGATCGAAAATAGGGACAAAGACAGGTGCAGAGGAAGATGGAGACAGTGGGGAGATCGAAAAGGGTGTAAAAGGGGAGGTATCGGGAAACATGAGATACAGGCATCAAAGGGACGTGCCTAATGAGATGCACGGCTGAGACAATAAACCGGCACGGCAAGATGAGCCTCAAGCGGGGCCATCTGCCTTACAGTATCATCCCCCTCATCGTAAAAGATATTTACAAAGAACATGTGTCTTCCACAAATATCTTGAGAGTCCCAGGGTAACGAAGCGGACAGTGTCCGTTCGCTGGCTACTTGAGGGCAAGAGACAAAATGGATGCCGTATCTAAGATGGAACCCGTGGGTACAGATGAAAAACCCACATATTAAACGAACGGTTTAAGTTAGCACAGTGAAACTGCGCACACTTACTAAACTCGTCATTTGCAGTTCTTAGATACCAGACTTGACCATATTCGTGCGAGTCGAAAACATCACTTACAATTGTCACGGAACCTCAGACGCTCCTTTTGCCCTCATGTAGGCAAGCACTAGTCGGAATCATATTCGATATTCATCAGACCCTCGAGATGTTGCTGTAGCATAGCTCTGTCCAATCGAGACCCCTTGGTAACAGGTGTCTGTCTCATACACGTTGTAGCACAGAGGCCACATAAGGCAGGACCACACTGCACGCAAAGGCAACACGTGAACAGGAACGCTACAACAACTCCAATGATCATCAGAATCTTCCAACCCCAAGTCGACATCAGGCCCCAAATCCATCCAAGTAGCGTCCAATCCCCTACATCCACGTGTATGGATTCGGAGATCTTATGCAACTTCGAGATGGCTTGATAGACAGTCGGAGCGTTATCAGGAATGAAAATACAGCAGCTCGAATGGATCACCTTACATACCCCACCTCGATCTGCTAAGATCACGTCTAAAACCATACGGTTTTGTAACGTCATAAGTCTATCCGCCTGAAGTTCTGTGGTGATATTACCAAGGGCACTGGCAGTAATATTAGCTGTCGATTCTACCACTCGAGTCAACTGTCTCAGGTTCCTACTATTAACCATAGGTCCCCAAAATGGGAGGAAACCCTTGAAAAAGTCTCCTGCCTCTTGACCGGCAGTATCCTCTTCGCTAATTACGCCTCTCACAACTCTAGTTTTGTGATAATCTGCATCTACAGTAAACGTCGGAGGCAACAAGTTTGCGATAAAACATGAGCCCATGAAGTCAGAGGGCAACCATGCATACGCACGATCATGACAAATAAAGTATGTACCCTTGGCAGCCAAAAACACAGGGGACGAGACCATTGGCAAAATATAATTTTCAGTGCAAGCACTCTCTCCAAGTCGGGCTTTCGATCTACGGCCGCGACCTATTAAACAAAAATTGCCAATGTGGGGTACGACCCATATCGGAGGCGAGCTTTTAAGCTGTTTTTCACCAGTGAACACACTATATTCGCCTCTACTTAGGACCCTATAGGCTTGTACCTCTTCTTCAGGGATAAGCGAGGGATCATAGATATCACTATCTAAATCCTCTATTGCTATAGACAAAGATTTTTGGTACGAGGTAGGACCAGAGTAGGGGGAACGTGGTTCTCGAATGGGGTGGAAACCCAGTGCGCTTCGAAACATTGTTTGAAATGCTCGAGCAGACCCTTGGGAGCTATACGGTAACACCAGATATGGAATTCCCTTATCCGTAGTATGCGGCATCAACCCACACACCCAACAATTAGTAGTGTTAACCACTAACTGATGCTGATGAAGGAGCTGAATAAAGGAATTGTTGCGGAATTCTGCTCGTCTAGCCTGCTCGTGTTCAGGTAAAATGTGAAACGAATGAGGAGAAACAGTGGAGGTGAGTTTAAGGTCAGGGGTAGGAGTAGGTATGGTAGAAGGCAAGAAGTAAGACATCGTGTAATATACTCCACCCGCCAATAACGCAGAAACAGTCACAAACAGTACGAATATTTGGAACACAAAACATTTGGTACGACTGAGTTGCTGCAGCTTGAATCTTTGTGCTTGAGCTCTTTCCAAGTCCATCAGCTTCGAAAATGCCATTCCTTATGACCGTCCGCAACGTTTCTTGACGCACTTCGTTCTGTGTAGCAATAGTCAATTCCTAGGAGTTCCCAGGAACCGACGGTCTTTAACCTAGCGTCAAGACCTACTAACCAGAAGGAAGTACGCGCGCGGCCCTACGGCCTTTATTTCACAAATATATATATATATGCGAAATCAGTTCTCAGCTGTGGAAACAAAAAGAGTAAGGAACGAAGCTCAATGAATATGTACAAAATAATTACAATAGTATGAGTGTTCAAACTGATCATGGAAAACGGGATAATGCACTTGTCAAGGGACAGAACGGGGTTTTTTATTAGTCTTTAGTGCTGGATCGCAAAAAATATCGGGTTTTCCCAGGACGTGTCTGTTCGTTAAACAAAAGATCCGTTGAAGGGACAATGCCCTGTTGATCAGCTGAATGTTCTGGTCTTGAGTCTTCTGATGACAAGTGTTCAACAATGCCTTTTTGCTGCACTGAGGATTCTCCGACAGGTTGTGCGTCGCTGAAAGGTACAAACGTCGGCAATCCTTCGGTTTCAGTTGATGCAATGCCTTTCCTCACCCACGAGTCTGCTGGCAACGGGATGGGGACTTTCTTGGTATGGGTGGCATGCACCCAATTTTTCCGCCCCTCGAGACGAACTGCAGTTCTCGTGGCAAGGAGGACCTGATAGGGTCCAGTGAACCTGGGATCCAAATTGTTCTTGCGCGAAAAATTTCGCGTTACCACCCAATCTCCGGGCTGGAGCTGGTGGCCTGGACCCTCCGTCTGTGTCGGCAATGCTTCGTGAACCTGTTGGTGAATTAACCTCAGTTTAGCAGTCAAGTCATGAAGATAATCGATCAACATTGGATACTCAAGATCACAAAAAGCACCCGGTCTAGGGACCCCCCAAACATTGGCAGGACGACCGAACACTATTTCATAGGGACTGAGCCCTACTCGGGAGTGTACAGTTGCCCTTGTTGACAGCAATGCTAAGGGTAAAGCGTCAGGCCATGAAAGACCTGTCATAGCCTGAATCTTTGCTAGTTTTAGTTTAAGGGTGCCATTATACTTTTCAACCAAACCAGCTGACTGAGGATGATTGGCACTATGGAATTTCTGATTAATTCCAAGGCCCTTGCACACACTCTTCATCACACTCCCCACAAACTCACTTCCGTTATCTGACCACACAATTCTAGGCATTCCATACCGAGGAAAGTATTCCTTCAGTAGGATTTTCGCAGTGGACAAAGCAGTATTGTCTTTGAGAGGATAGGCCTCAATCCATCGGGAGAATGCGCAAACAACAACTAAAACGTATTTCAGGTTATTGCATCGCTCCATATGGATGAAGTCCAATTGGATCACCTCAAAGGGACATGAAGGGGGAGCAAAACTACCAGAAGGAGTTGGGGTTCCCTTACCAGGATTGTACAACATACATATCATACAATTCTTAACCAAGCGTTCAGCACATTTCGTAATACCATCATTCTTCCACACAGGAAACAGCAATTTACAGATACCTTTCGCGCTAATATGTGCTAACCCATGTGCCATAGTCACAACAGCCAGCACATACGCATCAGGCAACATCCATCTTTTCTGTTCCGATAAGTCAATCCAACAACCATTCGCATCCAACTTTCCCGTACTTTCTTTCCACTTCGTCTTTTCAGTCTCGGTGGCCTCATTCTGAATTGCTTTCACACTCTCGATAGTGTTTTCACACATACTTGATTCTGCAGGCCACCTAACCGAACTCGTCACATACATTCGAGTGCTAAGGTTCCGGGCAGTCTCCTTAGCAGTCTCATCCGCAAACGCATTACCACGACCAACATCATCCGTCACCTTACGATGCGCACTACATTTAACAATCGCCACTTGCTTAGGCAACGTAAGTGCATCCAAAAGATCATTCACGAGCTGGCCATGCTGAATCTTCGTGCCATGTGACGTAAGGAATCCTCTCTCTCTCCACAGTCGTCCAAAACTATGTGCCACACCAAACGCATACTGACTATCCGTAAACACATTCACCCGTTTGTCTTTAGACAACACACACGCTCTCGTCAAAGCAATTAACTCAGCAGCCTGAGCCGAATTCTGACTTAACCTTGCGCTTTCCACAATCGTTCTCAATGTAACTACAGCATACGCAGTTGTCACATCACCGTTCGGCAACTTGAAACAAGAACCATCCACATACAAAGTACCATCGGGGTCTGTCAATGGAGTATCTTTTAGGTCAATGCGACCCTTAGTTTCCTCTTCAGTTTTGAGATAGCAGTCATGTACTGCTTCATCACTTGATTCTGTGTCGATCGGCAGCAATGTTGTTGGATTCAACACATTACATCGTTTTATCCGTATGTGACTGGCCAGCAACGTCAACTCATATCCAGACAATCTTGCATTTGTCAGATGTTGAGTTTTCGTTCGGTTCAATAGAGTGTCGACTGCATGCGGAACCATTACCGTGAGCATATTATCCATGACTAGACCTGCGGACTGTCGAATGGACGCCGCAGCTGCCGCTGTTGCCCTTAAACAACTCGGCAAGGCTCTAGCTACTGGGTCTAAAGTCGAAGAAAAGTAGGCACATGGGCGTTGCTTACCACCAAAAGGTTGTGTTAAAACACTCAACGCGCAACCATCCCTCTCATGAACGTATAGTGTAAACGGCTTACTGTAGTCAGGGGTACCCAACACAGGAGCCGAACACAACGCATCACGTAATTCCGAAAAACTTTTCTGACATTCTTCAGACCAAGGTAATGGGGATGACACATCCTTGCACGTAAGGGCTATCAATGGTTTCGCCAACAATGAAAAATTTGGAATCCATTGTCTGCAGTAGGACGTAATACCTAAAAAGGCGCGAACATCTCTCTGAGTTTTTGGCACAGTCATTCGGGAAATCGCTGCAATTCTTTCTGGGGTCAACCTTCTCCCTTCTCTTGACAATAAGTGACCTAGATAGGTAACTTCTTGACAACAATACTGTAGCTTTGAAGGCGACACCTTGTGGTGTAAGTCATGTAGATAGCGTAACAGTGATACTGTAGCCGTTTTGCAAATAGCTTCTGTATCAGCTGCCACTAAAAGATCATCCACGTATTGAATCAAAGCTGCACCCGTTGGTAATACAAAGGCATCAAGTTGACCTTTAAGTGCTTGGCTGTAGATTGACGGACTCTCACAGTAGCCCTGTGGAGCGCGTTTTAGCCTAAAACTGCGACCACCTAATGAGAATCCGAATAGGTCTCTGCTTTCCTCTGCAATTGGGATGCTAAAGAAAGCATTTTTTAGATCGATCACTGTGAACCAGGAGGCAGTTGCCGGAATCATTGTTAGTAAGGCCGTAATGTCGGGAACCACAGGAAATTGTGGAACTACTATTTTGTTTACCTCTCTCAAATCTATAACAAAGCGATACACAGGAGGTTTAGTTGGGTCAGTTCGTTTCAGAATCGGCAATACAGGGCTATTACATACATTTCCACGAGTTTCTTCAACAACACCTTTTCCAATGAGATCATGAACGATTGCTAACAGCGCTCGTTCGCCCTCAAGAGAAATACGATATTGAGGTAAACGCGGTAATCGCGCATTTGGTTTCAATTGAATCACATAGGGTGGAATGTCTAACAGGCCTACATCATTAGGACCTGTGGCCCATAAGGACGCAGGGAGAGAACTCAATTCCGGTGGGAATTTATCGACTGACAAATACATGGGAGAGATCACTCTCCGTCCTAATGTAAGTTCCACTCCTTCGGGGGAACAATACAATGTTGCATATAATCGTTTCAACAAATCCAGGCCCAAAAGATTTTCATTACAACCTGTAGAGAGAATCAGTGGAGCGGTTAGCTTACGAGGTCCAATCATAAGAGGCAAAGGGTTAGAGACTGGGTTACTAACAGGGGCGCCAGAGAATCCAACGGAAACGTTCGTTAAGCCAGACAAAGGTGCGCCAGGGAGTTTTGAATGCATGATGGAACTTTTCGTCGCACCAGTGTCTAACAGAAAAGGCTCAACTACACCTGATGTAGCCACTGCAACGTAAGGCCCACTCTGATCGACCGGAACTGACACTACTCCCTCTCTTTGTCGTTGGCTGTCCTAGTAGTGGTCATTTACAACAGTCTCATGCTCTGCATAATAATCATCCACATTATACTGTGCAGATCGAACTGACCCCGCATTGCGCTGGTCAAAACAATTATTTGCGTCTGATTGATTTTAATAACGATCACTCTGATTGTGTGAAGAACCACGACCTCTACCACGTGCTGCTTGTTGGGGACCACCGCCACGATTTCCTCGTGCTGACACACCATTCAGACGGTCTCGTAAGGCTAGACAATCATATTTTAGGTGTCCCTCTTTCCTACAATATGCGCACTGATTATACCCAAGTGAAGATCTGTAATCAAAGTTGTCAGAGCGCGGCTGTGTCCTATCGAGCTGTGCTCGTGGTCGATACTGCTGTTGTGAATCATTTTGGCTTGATCGTGGAGGGTATGCTTGCTGCAACAAAACCTTCGTTTTGAGTTCTTTCGTTTTCTTTTCTACACGATCACTTTCTTCCTTTTCCCTATTCTCATAATACTGGGCCGTTGCTAGTATTTGTGCAGGGGTTGAAACTGCCCACGCACTCTCTGAATTCTTTAGTTTGTTGCTTAGCTCAGGCAGCAAATTCGACACGAATTTGTCAACGAATAACCGCTGGCCTCCCTCAGCGCCCATGTCCTGGCCGCTGTGGTCGACAAACGCTTCTTCAAACCTTGTAAAGAAATCCGAGACACTCTCGTCTTTCTTCTGCTTACAAGCTGATAACTTATCCCAGTTCACCTTCATCGCTGGCATGAGAGTTTTCATGAGCGTAATTATTTTCTGAGGCAAATCCAAGATCAACTGTTCAGGCTTGGCCCCACCGACTTGTAATGCATCAGCTGCTAGCAGTGCAGCCCAATCACCCCCTAATTCAACTGCGTGATTGGCTTGACGAATTTTAGCCCAAACTGGTTGCGGTACAACGTTGCCAAACAACATGTCGATGTCGGCAAGGTTCATAATAGAAGCTTCTATCAGTTGTGATAACTCCTTATAATAACCAGCCGGATTTTTACGCGGATCAGGCAAGGATTGCTTCACTTGCAAAACTTCTGATCGTTTCCATGGAAGATGTATCCACACTCTTCGAAAATGCGGTAGCACCGGAGGGTTTGCATTAGGATCGCCAGGCACCCACAGTGGCGGAACCTCTCTCATAGGATACTGACCAGGAACCGCTTTCCAGTTCTCAGTGGTATCATCTAATGACACCCGAGAATGTGCTGTGGGTCTGAACGCTAATAAGCGTTCCACGGCACGTCGTACATCGTCTCCTATAATCATACCATTCGAAAAGTGACTCTGAAGTTCAATTATGTCGGACGGTACATTATCTACATCATCATTATACCACTCTTCTCTCAAAAAGTTACACATCTCCTCAAATACGAATCTCTGCGTAGGCTCATTAAACTGAGAAAACGTATCAAAGACTACACGTGGAGTGTAATTAGCAGGATGTTTCATCCACCTATGTGCCATTGTTACTAACGTCTCTTTCTCCCTACCACTAGGGATCTGACTCCGTCTCTGAGGAGTTTCAGATGAATCAGACGAAAATAACGGACCAGAAAGAGGTGAATAAAGGGTAGCAACAGAGTTAGGAACACGCTTACGAACAGAAGGGGAAAGAAAAACAGGGGCAACAACACTGGAAGTGAAAGAAGGCATAGTAGGAACAGACAAGGTAGTCGGAGTAGCAGAAACAACAGTCTGCGAAGGTACAGGTACAGGAGCAGTAGGAACGAGAACAGGTGGTGAAACAAACGTAGGGTTAACAGCGGGCTGACCCGCAGCCGCTGGAGCAACAAGAGGTATAACAGGAGGTACTACAGGAGCAACTACAGGAGCAGTAGCACCCTGTACATAAGGAGGTGGTGATTTCATCAAATATGATAACAAGGAATCCTCCTTCAAATCTTCTTCTTTCTTTTCTGATTTATTCGGTAAAACTGGGTAACATTTATCTATTTTCATGTGATGCAATCTAGTAGAGATTTCCATGTCCTTTTCTTCTTTGTCTTGTCTACATTCTTTTATAGCTTGCATTACAGGAACGAACTCTTGCTTTTGATCCTTTTTAAGTTGTTTGATTTCTTTCTGCTTGGCCTCTTTACGCCATATCCGAAAGGAATCAAACATAGCTGGCCTAGCTTTCTTTAAAAATAGTTTAGCCTCAAGATTATCTAAAATCGAAAGTTCAAAAGTTCCATGTGGTGGCCATCTAAGATCACCGTCTTTCTTTGTATAACGGATCCAGTAATCATTATATATTATAGGACCCACCCCATGTCGACTATAAAGATCATGTATCGGAGTTCCAACTGGAGGTATCGGACACGAGTCCTCCAACCGGGAATCCATTGCGCAACATTTGAAAATACGAAACAAATCACTATGGCTAGGCATCGTGCACACTAACCTAGTATCAAACTTCAAGGATTATCGAAGCAATGAAACCTCGTGTAAGTCAAAACCCTCGGTTTTTGGCAATTGCAACTGTCAAATAATACTAAGAACCAATACTAAGAACCACAAATGCAATGGAACCATGCAATACAACAAAGCCTTAAGGCTATTACAAAGCTCGGAGAGCTAACCACAAAGCCTGAGGAGGCTATTACAAAGCTCAGTGAGCTATTACAACAAAGCCTTAAAGGCTAACAACAAAGCTTTCAAGAAGCTAGATCAACCACTAAGGACTGGGAGCGACCCACAAATACTTAACTCAGAACTTCAATGGCGTCACCAGGAAGGCCCGTCTATCGTCTCGCTTGTACATAAGGTCTACGCCGGGCGTCGAAGACAGGTCGACAGTCAGGGCATCGGTCCGTCGCAGCCATCAGGAGGCGGGAATCTTCGCAGGGAAAAACTTCGGGCCACTTATTTCGATAACAGGATCGATGAAGCGGGGTGCACCTTCCCTCGGAGATTTCACACGAAGTTCCTCACGATCATCAGGCTTTGGACCGGTACCGCTGAAGTCGCCCCACGTTGGGCACCAACTGAAGGACTGGACTTTTAACAGTACCAGCGGTGCCAGGGAACAACACCTATAACCTTCATGGGATACCTGTTTCGGCGCACAATTTGCAGAGACACGGGACACTTCCTTCGGCGTCAAAGATTCAAGGTTTATTTACTGCAGGGAACACAGAAGTCACAACAAGTACAACACGTGCAACTTGGGGAGACTGCTTCAAATTGGTTCTGTGGAGCGCTACTTTTATACAGAATTTACTCATAGGACAACATGGTACACAAAAGTTTACAACCTGGTTCCCATAATTATCCCTCAGAAGGGTCGCTTTGGTCACTTTGATACACATAAGGTCCGGAACATAAGTGCGGAAACATTTGGCGGTTCCCAACTGTAAAAACCCATCTTCCCAACATTAGTGAATTCCAATCGGCAGTAAAACAGATCGAAAATAGGGACAAAGACAGGTGCAGAGGAAGATGGAGACAGTGGGGAGATCGAAAAGGGTGTAAAAGGGGAGGTATCGGGAAACATGAGATACAGGCATCAAAGGGACGTGCCTAATGAGATGCACGGCTGAGACAATAAACCGGCACGGCAAGATGAGCCTCAAGCGGGGCCATCTGCCTTACAGTATCATCCCCCTCATCGTAAAAGATATTTACAAAGAACATGTGTCTTCCACAAATATCTTGAGAGTCCCAGGGTAACGAAGCGGACAGTGTCCGTTCGCTGGCTACTTGAGGGCAAGAGACAAAATGGATGCCGTATCTAAGATGGAACCCGTGGGTACAGATGAAAAACCCACATATTAAACGAACGGTTTAAGTTAGCACAGTGAAACTGCGCACACTTACTAAACTCGTCATTTGCGGTTCTTAGATACCAGACTTGACCATATTCGTGCGAGTCGAAAACATCACTTACAATTGTCACGGAACCTCAGAAGGAAGCCGACCCTCCCTTGACGCACTGAGAGAGTATTGCCGAGAAATCCATCTCCCGTGTTTCCAGTCACCCTTGCGGGTTGCTGGGAGATCGAGTCCTGAGACACGAGATACAAGTCCTCCTACATTCTAGAACCAAGGTACGGAGCTGACTAAACCCTTAAGAGATTTCTTGATTCAGATTCTTGGCAAAAACCAACTTAACTTAAACTGCAACTTACTTACTCCTTCCCACGTATTAGGCTTAGGTCAGGTATACCGGGGTAGGCGTATCTTAGAAGCACCAGTTGAGTACGTTAGTCAATGTTTTTATGTATGTATATATTTTATCCATTTTAAAGTATCATATGGCTAAGAAACCATATCAATGCTTTTACAGTATTATTTCATAATACTAATTTTACTGTACGCACTTTACTTTATAACAAGTATTGCAATTGTGGCAATTCACTTCTCTTGCATGAGAAAGAGGACTGCTCAATAAATAACAGGTTTTATTGAAAACGCATGTCTCTCTATTTCTCTGCACTCTGGTGGAACTAAGTATGCACGATTGACTGAGTGAAATAGTTGTCTATTGTTTTCACACGACTATAGAGACACACTCTTTATTCTGAGGGAGCAAAGTTGTCATGTTTATGCGGTTGTCAGAAGCTAATCCCTTCTTGTCTAAATCAGGAGAGTTAACTCTTTCCTGAACATTCGAGAAAGTTTCTAGTGACCTCTGAGCTAGCTGGCAAAACTAATTAAGTCTAATATAGTCAGTAGAGACCTAGATGACCTCAGTCCTACGTCTACACTGCTGTTTATATTATTCCAATGCGCAGAGCCTATTGGGAATATAGGAACTACACTATATGGTGCCCAGCGTTTGGTAAGGCGATAATCTAACGCAAGATACTAGAGTAAATCAGTCGTGCTTTTCACACAGACCCCTTTTTCCCGTAAAAACTGCAATAGACGTCTGGAGTGGGTAAAGGGTTAATATCCACCGGAACTTAGTAGGAAGAGATTCCTATGTATAGTTTTTGGTTTAGTCAATGTTGAAGGATACGGTGTTCCAAAATATTGTGCACCTAATCTTTGTTTCCCTTGAAACGTGATCTGCAACAAAAACTTTCTGTTAGTAGAAATGACGGAAAGTGAAGACGAAAGGGAGGAATGTAAGAAAAACTATAACTAAAAAACTTATAGAAAATGGAGTATCATCACGAGGTGGTACAGTAATATTCGTGGTAGAGGCCCATGAATATCGTCAGACAGAGGTATTCTATTCATGGATACATTTTCCAGCAGCACACGCTGTGACACACAAATTCCACTATTACAAAATAGAGGAATCTCCAGATGAATACGCTCCTTTCGAGGACGTTGAAATCCCACTAACTTACGAAGAGCACCTGCTCTGGTTTAATGGCGCCCTAAGACATCAAAATCACATCCCCAGGCTAGGTCCACTAGGTATACCAGGAGCCACGTGGCCGGTTCTAGCCAGCTACACACCACATCTCGACATTGAAAAGATGTCAAGTGAAGAACTTTTAGTTAAACTAAAAGAATTAACAAAGGCATATAGAGAATTAGTTCAATTGGCAATGATTGATATAACATACCTGCAGAAACTGAAATAAACAGATATAGCAGAACAACCTTTTGAACTTGCCAGAATCATAGAAAAATCCTATGAAGAACTAGGAAGAGATAGTTTGGGTGGGAAACCAATAAAACCCCAACTAATTGAAAATCCTGAAAAAACCTTTATTAAAAATAATCTAAACACTCCAAAAAAGAGTTGGGATGGAAATAAACAATCCACTCCCAGAGAAAAAAACGATTCCAGTCCAGAGGAAGGTCTCCTCAATGGAGAGATAGATCTCCAGAACGAGGTGGCAAGTATCCCCAGAGGGAGCCCTCTGAGAAAAGATACAACCTTAGAGGTAGGGAAAAATTGAGAAAACCTGACAGATATCAAGATATTGATACACGTCCCTCTCGATCTTTTCAGACTTCCTCACAGAAATCGGAAAGAAGAGGATGGTCAGAACACAAGGAAGAGCACGTCAAGTCCAAAGACAAGGAACCTGCTCATCAAAGTAAAAAATTACCATCTCCAAGAAAGAAGGTAGCCAGTATTAAAATAAAACATGCAGAGAATTCTGAGGACACAACTGAAAAACGGAGAGTGGGCCCAGACAGTGCTAGACAGCGCAGCAGAAGTAACCATAGCTCGCAAGATCCTGATGAATCTTCTGGAGACAGTGGACACGAATGAATACATTCAAGTGGAAACTGCAGACACCAGAGTTAGCAAACCCCATAAATTATATGAAACAACATTGCGTATAGAGGGGGACAAGACTAGGAAAATAAAGGGTCTCTTTTGGGATAACCTTTCTAAAGGCTGTGACATCCTGTTAGCTGAGAAAGACTGGCCACCAGAGTTTGTCAGCGAGTGCCCTCATGGCGAAGAAATGATTATGCCTGCCTTCTCAAATCACATTCCAATTCATAAAAAATACACATTTGCTAGAAAATGGGCAGTGGCCCAAGCTCCTGCATTATATAAAAATCATGTAGAATGGGATGAGGATTCTCCTCACCATAAAATTCAGTTACAAAATCAACCAACTGCACAAAGGCAGTACCCAGTTAAGCAAGAAGCTAAAAAGCAAGTCAGGGACATCTTAGATCAACTTGAATATCAGGGGGTGATTGAAACATGCAACTCACAAATGAACAATCCTTTGTTTCCTGTCTCCAAGCCAGATGATTCATATCGTCTAGTTTTGGACTACAGACACCTAAAATCCTGCTGCAAAACATTTGTATTACAAAACTCACACAGTGCGGCACTAATGAATAACATCGTGCGCAAAAAATATAAAACAACATTAGATATCTCAAATGGTTTCTTTTGTCAAAACATTGCACCTGAAAGCAGGTATTTGACCGCTTTCTCAACAATGGGGTCGCAAAAAAAATTCTGTCGACTCCCACAGGGATTCAAGAATAGCCCAGGATTATTCTCAGCAAGGGTAACAGAGTTACTACAAATATATGATGATGAGGCATTATCTTATGTTGATGACATCTATCTTACAGATGATGACCTGGAGACACACTTGAAAAGAGTGAACACCATAATACTTGGGTTCGCAGCTGAATGGTATAAATGTAACTTTAAAAAGTCACGAATTGCCCATCTAACTGTCCTGTTTTTAGGATATGAATTATCAAGTGAAGACAAAAGCCTAGCAGACAATTTCTAAGAGAAATGTGCTGTACTCCAAGCTCCAAAAACGCTGAAGAACTTACAATCAATACTAGGTTTCCTGAATTTCGGAAGAACATACATTCTAAATCATGCAGAGAGGGTTAAACCTCTCTATGAATTAATAAAACCTGATTTTAAACCAATTAATTGGACTCAGAAACACACAGAAATTTTAAGATCATTACAAGCAGACATGTTAACTAAAACAAAATTGCAAACACGTGCAAATGAACGCAACCTTGTAATCCGAGTCATCCCAGGAAGATGCGGATTCACGTACCTGACCTCTAATGAGGGAGAAACGGTACCAATAGCTTACAAATCACACTTGTACACACAAGCTGAAATGAAATTCAGTTCAACTGAAAAAATTCTAACTGCGATTCAAACTGTTGTAGCAAAAGAAAGAGCCCTGGCACAAGGTAAACAAATAATAATCATTACACCAGTACCTGCCCTAGAAGCAGTAACAAGAGCAAGCATTCCGAATGCTAAAACACTGGATGTAAGACATTACAACGCATGCTTTTACCACGCATGCCTTTACAACGCGGTATTTACAACACATGCCTTTACAACGCATAGCGCTTTGCAGTGCTGGATAGTGAATAGTTTAATTTACTATTCCAACTCCAGTCCCCGTGTATAGTAGGAAAGGTGTTGGATAGTAAATTAAATCTATTCCCTATCCTAGAGCGCCCCAGCGCAATGCGTTGTAATGGTTTGCGTTGTAAAAGTTGCGTCGTAAAGGCACTGCGTGGTAAAGGTTGCGTTGTAAAGGATGTTTCCCTAAAGGACTACATCCGAGATGGATACAATGGGTTAATTCTCTTGCTGCATCGGACGTAGTATACGAATTTGATCCTAATTTAAAAACACAAGAATTTCTCAATATGAATATGAGTGTCCTCTGCCGACCGAAATCCTGCCTCTGGAACATTACGGCTCTATAATATATACAGACGGTTCAGCACAACCCGCAGTTGGGGGTAAGCAAGCTTACAGTGCTGCGTGCGCGATTGTTAAAGGTCGTTGGCACGAAGGAAAATTTAGACCACTGGTCACTAAAACCCAATCTCTAGGATATTGTACAGCTCAGCGAGCTGAACTACTAGCATTTAAGATGGCGCTTGAAAACACCGATCGCGAATTCCCCACACTAATAGTGTGCGATTCATATTACTGCGTTCAGTCTTACAATGAATACTTGCAGAACTGGGTTCAAAACGGCTTCAAAGATGCAAAAGGTGGCACAATCAAGCATAAAACGCTTTGGGGAAAAGTAGTTCTTTTACAGAAAGAACTACAAAAGACTCACGTGATACATACACTGAGTCATCAACGTAATGGCGTTCACGTTGGAGGGAATTCATTGGCTAACAGAGCCACAGCGGAAGCGGTTCAATCGGCTTCCGTAGCCACAAAAAAGCGTTCTAAAAAACACATAGACGGAGAAACCATGCTGGCGGTAAAAGCCTCATTAAAAGGCGACTATGCAGCATTACCTCTCGACTATCCACTCAGTAATACATACATAATTGATAGAGTAATTCCAAACACGGGCTTACTTGATTCAAGAAGCACATATGGGACAGGGTCTGAGGCACCAAGAGATCGTGAAATCTCTAAAAGAATTACAATCAGAATACTGGTGGCCGGGGATGAGCCTGCAAAATTACAAATTTGCAAAGGGTTGTCCAGACTGCAACAGAGATCGCAGTTGTGAACCGGACCAGACTACTGCCAGGACTCCTTTATTAGAAAGCATCAGGCTATCTATACGCAGAAATCCAGCCGGAGAAATGCGTTCCCATAATTAGTAAGACTAGATTCACTTAAAATGTAGACACCAGCGCTCGGCTGACGCCAGAACTGTTATAAATGATTTCCAAGTCTTTATCGGCACATACGCAATTGGCATGCTACATTCTGACCAGGGTCCTGCGTTAACTCTCGAGCTTACAAAGAGGCCATGACCAGCATGGGCATTGCATTGCGGTACTCTTCTCCCTTCCATCCTGAGGGAAATGCGGTAGTGGAAAGAAAAAACCGTGACATAAAGCAATCTATAACGGCGAGGGTATTAGGTTCGGGTGATGGGTGGGTCAAACATTTAACAAGTGTCCAACGTAGTCTTAACAATCTGCCAAGAAATTCTCTAAAAGGTATCACTCCATACGAACTATTGCTCGGCACTAGAATGCACATCCAGGACTTAGATTGTCACACTTCAGTGGTAAAAGAAAAAGCCTTTGATATCAAAGATCGTTTGGCTGTTTTACAGGACTTAAATGAAACAAGAAGAAGTCTGAGTAATATAAAGCCAACAGCCACTGAAGAGAAACCACATGTCCCAGCAAGACCTGTCTGGATTCCAAAGATTGGGGATCTAGTCAGAGAGAAGATCACGTGAAGAAGGAATTTGGGCCTTCTTACAGAAAAGCAGTACCTGTCTTAGCTGTCAGCGGAACAAGATCAGTAGTACTACCGCCCCTTGCTGGTAAAAAGGAGAACAGAGTTGTATCCATCGACCTGGTAAAACCACAATCATGTGGACAATAATAAGTAGTAGGCCCAGTGGACTCCCAAGAAGTAGCAGTAGACCAAATCTTGCTACAATCCAAGAGGTTCAAACTGAGAGACTCATCACATTTGATAAACCTGCAGTGAATAAAAAAGGACTATGCAACAAAGCAATGGAACTTGTGCCTCTTGAAACCCAAATTGCAACAGTTCGTCAAGAAACACCTGTCTACAACGATGCTAATGAAACAAAGAAAATGCAAAGACTAATGAGAATCCGGAAGCAATTCCAACAATTGACAGAACTGCATCTGGCTACTTCATCAATTTCGATGATTTTTCGGAAGATGCAAGCGAGCATGAAGAAACGCCAGCAACAAAAACTTACAAGGAAAAATTGACTGAACTTTTTCACCAACTAAAAGAAACTTATCTGATTTCACCATGAATGATTGAATTTTGGATTGTGTTAGGTGTACTTTTCCTCCTGCTTTGGCTCATCATGGTTTTATGTTTGGGTAGATTTATTGATGGAAAATACAGTACAATGGACACAGCAAGCCAGAACATCAACTTGGTCCTAAAGCCTCACAGATCCTCTCACATCGAGAAAAGAGAACTGTCATCAGTGAACATCACAGCCAATCCAATACCCGGTGGGGTAGCGTGGGACAAAATGGATTATAAAATCTATGGCCCGATTGAGCTCTTGAAATATCCACACCAATTTAAGGTTTCCTTAAGTGACTTTGTGACACCAAGTACTTTCTCTGATGATTGGGACTTTGAAAATATTAATAATATGATGTCAGATTTAGTAATGTCAGCCAAATTCACTGAACATGATTATTTGCAGGGTTCATCAAACTATGAAGAAATGTACTGTTATAATCATTATGGTCATCACTATTTGCATAAATCTGCTCAACCTAGAAATGTTTTAAATTATAATCAATGGGAACATTGTCCAACACCGCCAAAAGGCAGTTCGAAAACATTTTATGAGAAATTCACATACTTCACAGGGTTTAACAACAGTGATCCAGAAACGTTTTATTTTAGAATGTTAAATAAGACAGGAATGAAAACAATGTTGACAAATACTAAATTGATTTCTTCAGAAAAATGTTATGAAAAAATGTCTACATTTGGTTTTGAATTTTGGAAAAACAACATTGAAACAAAAACCATCTGGGGTTCAAAAGACTGGCAGGTACAAGGTCTAGAAGCATTATTTAGAGCCTGCATGATCCCAGAACAAATAATATTCTTGAATTACACCATTCAACAGACAACCTGTCTTGGTTTAGCCAAGATAAAAGACTTAAACAAACCGTCTATTCCGAAGCCCATCCCTGATAGTAATAGCACTACAGATGTGGAGATAGACGTACCCCATATTTTACACCAAAACAGAACAAATCCTGATTGGAAAAAATGGTTGATCTGGCCCACAGACACAAATAACTGTCAAGATAGATTCCTGAACAAAACACAGGGGTTTAAACAGACCAGGCCAGACCCTAGATACTCCCAGAGACAACATCCAGGGATAGTTACAACATACAGTGTAGGGAAATTATGCCTTGAGTGGCTACAGAAATCCACACTGGCTGAAATTAAGCAACACTTGACTTTACTTAAAGACGGTGATGACTTACGTGATTTCATACTGGGACCACGCAAACAGCGTCAAAAATGTTTCATATACGCCGGTATATACGCTGCTTACAACGAAGCTTGGAAAGTAAAACAAATTGAAACAGCTGAAAAAATACGAGAAATTGATCGTATAAATTTGGAAAAATCACTTTCTGTAGTGGACAATGGGTTAACGACTCTGTCCTCCAGAATTTATTCACTGGACAGCATTGTATCATCTGCTATTGATATAATAGAGCAGGACTTACTAATGTTACAACATGGTCAGTCCCAATTACGTTCTATTGTACAACTTGGCTGGACGTTGCAAAACCTGCGTTCAGGCTTCGTGCCATGGCGTCTAATCAACATAACGTCATTATTGTCTATCTTTAATCTTACTGATAAACAAATCAGTTTGGCACAAAAAGGGGCAGACTATACGATTCTGAGCATTGAAAAACTTGAGAGATTACCATTGACAATGTCAGAGAGACCTGTCATTGAATGGATAATAAACAGAACAATTACAATTCCGATAACAACTTTCCAGTTTAAGTATTGCCAAAAATATATACCAGCAGGCCAGTATGAAAGGTTGGGTAAAGGATACATCAAGTCAACATGGAATTTACCGTATACACACAAATGTTATAGTGAAGGAAAAAAAGAGGTATTCCTTAGTGGTAACAATTATAAAAAATCACTAAGTGGTACACTTCTGTGTCAAGGTATTAACCTGCATGGAGCCTGCGAAGGTTCATCAAATAACCTTTCATGTCACCTGCACGGCACTCCTGCAACACAGATAGAGCCATTTTTCAGACAACTTTCCAACGGCAGTTATGTTCTAATAAGTGACCACAGCTGTTGTGGCATGGTGCCAGGAAAAGCCTATCTCGTGAGCGTTAGTTCCATGGTCACTTGCTGTATGCAAGTATTGTATCCAAACAGCAATCCAGACATGGAGGTGGCAATATGGCCTTCTTTGAATATCTCTTCTATTCGAATTGATACTTTAAGCAGAATGAAGTCAATTCTTTTACAGACAACTGTGCCTTTAACCTCGTCCAAAGAGACGTATGATCTGCAAGTTGCAAGGACAGTAGCAGAGATACATTCCCTATTATCAACAAATTGCCCCGTGCATTTCGTAGAAATGTTAGGTCAAATCTTAAACATGTCTGATACCAGTGGCATCGCACATGTATTTAAGACAATATTTTCGGGACTGTTAGCACCCTTTGAAACAGTTCTGGGCATATTCCCGAATTTTGTCCATTCCTTTTTCGGCGGCCTGCCTCTTCTTTTAGGACTCGTAGCAGAAATTTTATTTTTGATCCTTCTGCTCCGATATGGCAAGCCAAGCCACAGACAGAACTCCTGCTACAATGGAAGAGACGATCTTAGCAATACGCTACAGAGACCAAATCACTAGGGTCCTCGGATTAGCCCGGCAAAGAGATCTGAGTGCAACATGGTTTCTTTCATTCAGACCAATCTGGCAAGATTGCATCTTACCTGTGCTTCGATGTCTGCTATGCGGAGAAGAATGCGTGTTGGACGTCTGTCTTACACTACCATCAGCAGTACCAATGGATATCGATACTTTGCTAGGTCCGGTAACGACTCATGCAACGTGTTGTCCCCAGCGGCTACCTATTCTGATGACGGCATTCGTTGAGACTTCACCACTACGAGTAGGTGGCGGTAAAGTACAAGAGGAAAGCAGCACCAAACAGGTACAACCTTCTGTGAGCATTGCTGATCCCGACATCGATGATAGCAATCATTCTCACATATGCACAATTTCAGCATTTTCGAACTTGGTGGAACTTTCACCTGATGTTGTAGACCAATTTTTCGGAAGCCTGTCTGATATGATGTTCTCCCCTGAACAAAAAGAATAACTTTTTAAAACAACGAGCACACAGCGTTCCCTGAACTCTGAATTCGGCCTTCAATTTTGATAAACAGACCTACTGAAAACATTTGGAACTATTTTTTCCCCTGAAAAGAGAAATTATTATTATTCCATTTTTCAAAATATTTACCCTTTTTTTGGCACATGTTTAAAGTAGAACTATTCTTAGAGAACAGAGCTTCTATTTTTAGAGATACTAGAGACAATATTTTACCTCAGCCTCTAGCACATGTACAGTATTGTATAAATATGTGATGAAATGGTCTCGACCTTCTTTTCTGTATTTAGAGCCATTTCATGTGTAATTTTCGTAATTCATTCAGCCATTTATATATGCATTTAACTGAATGATACCACTGCTTAAAAAAACGTACAGTACCAATACTCATTTTCGTGTATATACCATACACCATTTCAAATGCAAGTAATGTATTTTGGGGTGGGTTGGAAAACACATGCATCGTTATATGTTTAGCATTGCTTAGTATTTAGTAATGATTGACATAATACGTGGAGTGGGTCTTGTGAACCTATCTAGGACCCTAATTAGATATCCTCGATTCATGCCCTTATGTGGTTATAACAAAGCATATCCTTATAAAGGCATAGGAATCATGTCCGAATCTAGTCATAGCCAGCCGCGGCCCGTGGAGGGAGTTACGGTGGGGCAGGGAGGCGGGGAGGGGGAAGGGTGGGATGGAGGGTGCTAAAAACCGGCATATGGATAATTGCAGGTAAGTAAACAATTTAATTAATAAAACGAATTTCGTAGTGCGCACTGCCCCTCCCCGCCTCCCTGCCCCACCATAACTCCCTCCACGGGCCGCGGATGGTCATAGCCCATGCAGTCCAAATACGGCAAGGCTACTCCCATAGACTCCTAGAAAGCACAACGTGTTCTTTAAACAAACCAAGCCTCCAGCAGCCCGGGAATTCCCCCTGCTTTTGTTTTGATTTGCACAAGAACTCCTGGAGTCCAGAAAGAACTGTTAGTTCTTAGTGACGTCTTATGTCCAACCTTACATCAAACACGGCACCTTTCAGGTAGAAATATACCAACGTTGCCTTAAGCAAACACACGGTGGTTTGGAGCAGAGCGGCAATCTACTTGCCCGACGCCCAGCTGATGCGAGAGCCGAAGGAAGCTGACCCTCCCTTGACGCACTGAGAGAGACGCTGTCTTTTCTCTTGGCGAGAAATCCAGCTCCGGTGTTTCCAGTCACCCTTGCGGGTTGCTGGGAGATCGAGTCCTGAGACACGAGATACAATACCTCCTACATTCTAGAACCAAGGTACGGAGCTGACTAAACCCTTAAGAGATTTCTTGATTCAGATTCTTGGCAAAAACCAACTTAACTTAAATTGCAACTTACTCACTCCTTCTCACGTATTAGGCTTAGGTCAGGTACACCGGGGTAGGCGTATCTTAGAAGCACCAGTTGAGTACGTTAGTCAATGTTTTTATGTATGTATATATTTTATCCATTTTAAAGTATCATATGGCTAAGAAATCATATCAATGCTTTTACAGTATTATTTCATAATACTCCTTTTACTGTACGCACTTTACTTTATAACAAGTATTGCAATTGTGGCAATTAATTTCTCTTGCATGAGAAAGAGGACTGCTCAATAAATAACAACTTTTATTGAAAACGCCTGTCTCTCTATTTCTCTGCACTCTGGTGGAACTAAGTATGCACGATTGACTGAGTGAAATAGTTGTCTATTGTTTTCACACGACTCTAGAGATACACTCTTTATTCTGAGGTATCAAAGTTGTCATGTTTATGCGGTTGTCAGAAGCTAATCCATTCTTGTCTAAATCAGGAGAGTTAACTCTTTCCTGAACATTCGAGAAAGTGTCTAGTGACCTCTGAGCTAGCTGGCAAAACTAATTAAGTCTAATATAGTCAGTAGAGACGTAGATGACCTCAGTCCTTTGTCTACACTGCTGTTTATATTATTCCAATGCGCAGAGCCTATTAGGAATATAGGAACTACACTACACATCCACCCCGCCCACCGCTCTTACCTGCATGGGCCACTCCTAAATTTCTTGAGGTGTGCATTTCTTAATTTCCTTTCAATTACTTCTTTTTTGGTATTCTGAAATTAATCATTTTTGTGACAAAGGAAAAGTAATTCCTTTACCCTAAGGGGAGCAAACCTTTACTGTGTACGGCTTCTCAGCGTGGCATGTTTTCAACAATAGCTGTCTTGATGTTCATTGGGGAGGTATTTCTATTTTTGCAAGATCTATCACTGATTTAATTTCCGATCAGCAGAGTTTCAGTAATCTCCCTTCTGATTTGCTGTTCCTCCCTGAAGGAGCATGGTTATGTCATCACTTTGTTTTAAAGCTCATATGCACCTCGGGCCATGGCCTGATTCTAGCATGAGGCCTGTCAGTCACTTCATGAGTTAAATTTAGCTCTGCCTCAGAATCATAAATGTTATGGGTGTCCACCATTTAGCTAAATGTTTGGCCCAATCTAGAGTTGGATTTTTTGGAAATTTACTGTACTTGTTAAACCACACAATATAGTCCTAACTGATAATTGTAACTACTTCACGTCAAATATCACATTGGTTCGAATGCTTTGTTCTCGCTTTCCCCAGAAATATAATCATTTACAAAATTATGTGTATTTACTTTAAAACAAACTATATTTTCAACCCCACAGATGAATGTTCATCCCATGTTTATTTGATACATTGAAACTCTCAAACCTTTGCCTCTACCACACCAATCTATACCTGTAACAAAAAACTATAGTTATGTCAATTATACTTTTTGCAACACATCCTATTTTCATACCTTTGATCTTCGTATCTCGTTACTTTAACAGTTTACAAATAATTACAAAGCTCACCTTGTGGAATAGGACGCAGGAGCGCATGGCCGCTGTACCATTGTAACTTCACCAGCACTTAGTTTGTCTAAGCATGATTTTCAAAAACCTCGATTTACACAAACAGAAGGGAAGCATGTTTTTGGAAGGGATCAACCTGGCTCAATTTAGTTTGAGGTATCCTAGAAGCGTCTCCACCAACAGGCTCCTGTAAATTCCAGAAATTAAACTCACTCACTCTGGATGACAGTACTTTAATTGTTTTTGGTTCAGGGTCACAGCTTGCCTCCTCAAAGCAGCATTATAGAAAATAGACTAATATATATCATACATTGCAATGTGTGAAGATCAGTCTTTCTAAATTACGTGGACCAGCCAATGAAAGACTAATTCATGACGGTTATATAAGAAAAGATGGAAGGCAAACCCTCTTAGAATTAATATTTAGATTCACAATTTTTACATAAAAAGTGATATTTGACCTCAGGTCGTTGTGAGTTTAGAAATAAATGTTCAATTATTGATTGCAGTGTTCAGTCCAGTAGGTGCTCCACATTTAAAGAATATAATTAAAGACAAAATGTTTAATCCAAAGTTTTAGGCATCCCATCATTGGTAAAAGCTGGAAAAAAGGAAATCTATAATCTACTTGGTGTGACACCCACTTCTTGGAATGGTAGAAATTTCCCTTCAGTGAGTCATGAATTTGAAGTACATATTGCCACAGAGAATTGAAAGTCTAACTGCTCCTCTTGCCACTTTTCATTATTTTTAGTGTTAGTAAGATCCGAAATATGCGGGTGCTGTACGACCTGTATTGATCTGCTGATCAAAAAGGAAACTAGAATGAGCTTCAATCTGGAGATCCAACGCACATAAACCTGATAGCATAAAACTATTTCCTCTTTTCCCCATGTATTTATAATTTGTGATTTCGCCAGTGCCAAGATTAGGAAATCTCCTTTTTAGTGCAGTGAATTGGGATTGTAACTCACTTTGAAATTTTGCTATTTGTTATTCTTTTTTTTTGTTTAAGAGATTTTTATTGAAGTTTTACATGAAATAATACAAACCAATACTTATGTAACGAGTAAGCATAAAATATAAAATATACATAGAATAGTTACATCAAATATAACTAAGCAAATAACATAATGATAGGATATGAATCAAAGAGAGAAAGAATGGAGAAAGAGAGAAAGAGACAGAGAAGAGAAGAAAGGAGAAGAGAGAAAAAAGAGAAAGAGAGGAGAGAGGGAAGGGATGCTTAAAGAACCCATGGGGAAATAGTATAAAGAAAGGGAAAGATAAAAAGAAAAAGAAAGGAAGCTAGAAAATAGGAGTAGAAGTAGAGGGATTCGTAGTAAAAGGTAACCATAAAAGGTCAGAATTAATTTTTTGAGAAAGGGAAACAGTGGAGACAGTAGAAATCCTATGTTCATCGCAAACATAATTCCACCAAGTTACTAAAGATATTTTAGAGCTATTTTAGAGCCATCTTTCCAAGATGATAAGATGACTTTAAAAGCAAGAGCAATAAAAAGGTCAAATAACAGGGAAACAGGGGATGAGGCAACAATATCAGAAGAAGAAGAGCCTAAAAAGACATTTTGTAGTGATAATGGAAGAGTACATTGAAAAATTGTCATGCAAATGTTCCAAACCGATTTCCAAAACGAGACAACATTAGAACACTCAAAAAGCTGATGAATCAGTGTACCCATAACAGTAGAGCAGGACCAACACATCGAAGATGAAGATGGGGAAAACCTAGAGATACAAACAGGAGTAATAACGGCTCTATTATAAATAAAATACAGGGATTGGGTAATACGAGCAGCAGCAGAAACTTTGAACAGTTTAGACCAAATCGCAATAGGGAGAGAAACAGATAAATCAGTTTCCCAAGCAGTTTCAATGTGAGATTTGGGTCTTTCATCAACATATGACAACAGCAACTTATATACAAGGGCGGCTTTAGGTATATGGGTAGGAAATAAAGGAAATAACGGAGAGGAAGGGGTGAGAGAGGGTGTATAATCAGGTATGACAAGAGTGGCTAGGTGAGATTGTAAAGCAGTGGAAATATTGGTATATTCAGGGAGGCAGGAATCAGGTAGTTGATATTGAACTTGTAGGGTATGGAAAGGGAGAACAGAATCGAGGTGTACCAGCTGATGTACATAGAGGATACCCTTTTCGTTCCAGTATTTGAAATAGAAAGATTTACCCTTATATTTAAGAAATTTATTAAACCATAAGGAGGAAGATAGGAAACATTGGAGTGGTGAGAAACCAGTAGAGAAGGTGTTGTATAACAGGTTTCGGGAGTATTTCAAGATAGGGTTAGTAGATAAAAAAGTACTGTTGGACATAAAAATGACATCCTGAAAGGAAAAGTCTCTAAGGAGGGAGCGTTCAAAAACAATCCAAGTGGGAGGAGGAGTGTCAGTAAAGTCGTAGGCTAATGCAAAGGATTGTTTGAGTAGAAAAGCAGAGTGATATAATTTAAAGTTTGGAAAGCGTACACCGCCTTCTCCCTTAGGGCGTATGAGCTTGGAAAGAGCAATACGTGGATGTTTCTTGTTCCATAAGAATTGTATACAGGTAGAGTTGATTTGGGAAAAATAGGAAAGGGGAATTTTAATAGGTATCATAGATAGTGTGTAAAGAACATGCGGTGCAATCATCATTTTTATGGTGTCTAATCTGCCCCCCTAAAAATAAGGGTGACCAATTAAGCAAAAGTGACTGAAGTTTGGAGATTAAAGCATTAAGCGTGAGCTTAATTGTAGCAGATAAAGAGGAAGAAAACCAGATTCCAAGATATTTAATTTTAGAAGGACACCATGCAAGTTCAGTATTGTTAAACATGAACTGGTAGCTAATGGAGTTTAGGAGCAGAACTTCTGTTTTGGAAAGATTTAATTTATAACCAGAAATGCTGGAATATAATCGTACTTCATTCAAAAAAGGAGAGAGGGATTCAGTGGGATTGGACATATAAATTAATATGTCATCTGCGTAGGCAAGGGGGGATTTATAATTTTTGGCATAAGAGATAATATTAGCAAACATTCTTGCATAATCCGATGCCAATCTACCTTTGACAAATCCAACTTGATCAGTTTTAATTAATAGAGGAATTATAGTTTCAAGACGGGTTGCAAGAATTTTTGCGAAAATTAATTTATTAAAGATATGGGACGATAATTCTTACAGTAGGAGTGATCTTTGTCAGGTTTAGGAATTATAATGATCAATGCATCCATAAAGGATCCAGTTGCCTTTGCGTCTGCAATAAAAGAATTAAAAAGTGCCAGGAGCTTTAGGACAAAAATGGGAGTAAAAGTGAAATAGAAATACCACTGCAAAACAGGAAAAAATATATTTAGAAAAAAATCAAGTAATAAGGATACACGCCTTTTTAGGAAAAAAACAAATAGCGTAAGTGAGGACAGTAGGGAAGAAAGTGAAAAAAGAAAGATAGGAAAGAAGAAAGAAGAAAGAAAAAAGGGGAAAAGGAAGAAGTAAGTGAACAGATCAAGGCAGAACAGCCAGGTCTGCAAAGAAAAGAGACATCTGAGCATCGGGAGCATAGAGATGCCAAAGGGACACGGACCTCAGCAATTAGTAGAAAGGAAGAGAGAAAAGAAAAAGAACCTCATAGGGTAAGAGGAGAACAACATATTGAAAAGGTCATGGAACAGATGTACGATGAGGGAAGGAAGAGATGATCATAGAATTTTTTTTTTTTAAATGATTAATTATTAGTGTCCATTCCAGAGGATGAAATAGTGTGCAGATATAGACCAAGTTTCTTCGGGTCATCAAAGGAGCGTGTTCAACCATTGTAGGTGATCTTACAAAGACAAGGATGGAGGATTTCATATTGGATTTGAAGCTGTCTCATTTGAGGACGAAGTGCCAAGAATTCTTTGTGACGTGCATTAGTGGCATTTGAGACATCTTGGGAGATAAAGAGATTATGTCCAGACCATATAAGACGACGTTTCAGTTTGGCAGCCTTGAGCACATGCATCAACTCTGTACATTCAAGAAAGAGCATAATAATACCTCGTGGTTTAGTAGCATTTGGGTTAAGGCGACCTAGACAATGAGCCCTTTGTATGTTAAGAGGATTCGTTGTGGATTGAAGTTCTAATAGGTCAGGAAGGAATTTCTGTAAAAATGAAACCATATCAGATCCTTCAATATTTTCTGGAAGACCATAAAGACGTAGGTTATTTCAACGGTTACGATTTTCAAGGTCCTCAGTGTGAAGTTTTAGGTTGTGAATTTCTTGCTCCAATAAAGGAATTTTTGACGAGATATCCTGTAGGTCACTGACACGTTGTTCCAAGTCCAAAACTTTACTTTCCATCACGTCCCATTGTTCCTCAATTTGATTTAGTTTTTCATTTGTCACAGACATAAAAGGTTGGAGGCCACGGACTTCATCTAGAATAGAGTCCAGGACTGGATTTTGGGACGTGAGTATAGGAGACGGTGGATCATTTTTAAGTCTCTTCTGTTTCGTCCCGGAGACCGATGCTTTCGTAGTATGAGAATCATGCGCCATGTTGAAAAATGTACAAAAAAGGGCGTATTGTAGTCAATAGGGGATTTCAAAATAGAGAAAAATCCTCCACGAATCACCAGACACAGGCAGCGCACTTCAAAGATGAAAAGTAAAAAATATTTTTTTTAAGTAAAATATATAATAGGTCTGATGTACCACAGAAAGTCACATACATATCAGGCGACATAAACCATTTGACTGACCATAGTAAGGCATATAAATGACCAGTAGTCCTTAAACAAAGGCCTGCGTGCAAGGGAGGAAATTATTCTGTAGTATGACGTTGAGAATAGCAGGAGGAAACAGTAAATAATGATTGGAGTGAGGCGATTTAGAAGACTCCACAAAAAGGTATAAAAGAGCAAGTTTCACCAAACCACATAGAGCATCTGTAGCAAACGAAGGGCCATTCATAAGAGATGTGAGACTTCAGATATGTAGCCAGTCATGGACAGTTCAGGCTGAACAGCAAAGTAAGGGAAAAAGGCTCCGGTGTGATATCCTAAAATGGCGAACGTTCACCTCAGCAGATCAGCACACATCATAGTTGATCAAATAAAATAAAAGGAACTGCGACTTAAGCCATTGCATGTTGGTAAAAGGAGCTTTGTGAGACAGCGCAGTAAGAAAAAGGCACCGTTGTGATATCCTAAAATGGCAGCCGTTCATCTCAGCAGAGCAGCACACATCATAGTTTATCATATAAAATAAAAGAGACTGCAACTTAAGCCATTACATGTTGGTAGAATGAGCTTTGTAAGGCAGGGCAGTAAAAAAAAGCAAAAAGAACATACCGGGATATTGTTGAAGAGGATGCAGAGGTCGCAGGCACAGCGGCACAAAATGGCGGCCGCCCGCGACCAGAACAGGGCGAGAAACACCGGCAGTTCAAAGAAGATGAAAAACAGCATATATGCTGCAACCGGACCATTCCCTAAACGCCCCACATCTTGGTGCGTGGTGCCAGGCATTTTAAAGGTTCCACAGCCGGCACAGGAGGCTTGAAAAGTTCAGTTCCGTTCCGTGTCAGTACGGAGCTCACGCCGGGTCCGCCATCTCCCCGCTATTTTTTATTCTATTTAAATTGGAAACCTGCGAAAGAGAATAATGCAGTACTCCTTTCTTCCCTGTCTTTGACATTGTCCTTCTCAGGTTCCTCCATTCATTTTCATGACATTGCACGGAAAAATATTTAGATCAACAGTTGCAATGGATAGAGGACATACCTCTCTTAATTTCCAAAGTGATGTTCCTCAGAACTGGTGCCCCCACCAGATGCCACCAAAGGCAGACCAGTGGTGGAAGGTAGCTGAAGAGACTGGCCCAACCCTACAAACGCCTGTCTTCTGTGGCGCTGTCCTGTAACGTGAGATGAAAAAAGTCACTGTAAAACCCAGATGAGAGTAGTGAACAGGGCAGCTGTGGTTTATTTTACATTCTGCAACTTAAATGTATTATGCACATGATGCCAGAAACATAAGTGAAACATTTGAGAGAGGGTGCATATGCAAAGGAATTTTTTTTTACTTTATGAGTTCTTCTGTAGGTGCACGCTTTATACATCTCAATAGCTCTCAATATCCCAAAGATATCTAAGCATTATAGTGCAAACCTTGATGGGATTGAACTGTAATCGCTGTGCTTTTAGAGCTGTGGTATTGAGTATTGTTTTGTCTCTGACGTTAACCCTCAATGCTTTAAACCATAGGGCAGTGCCAGGGATAGTAGACTAGGGCAGGAGCAGCATATGTATCATTCAACACTCCTAAATTACATTTATTCTTTCCATTATTTACTCCTTA
The DNA here is from genome assembly GCF_964261635.1 of Lissotriton helveticus. Classification (NCBI taxonomy): domain Eukaryota; kingdom Metazoa; phylum Chordata; class Amphibia; order Caudata; family Salamandridae; genus Lissotriton; species Lissotriton helveticus. The sequence continues at coordinate 1,385,766,628 of NC_136063.1, read as the reverse complement.
ATGCCCCTCTAAAGATTCAGTATTAGTTTGCAATGTGCAATATTTACACAGTTGGAAGGTCAAAGGTTCTCTAAAAGCCAGGGTTGCTCTCTGTTCCTGTCCCTCAGCAGCCTCCAGTGTGCTTCTGAATGGTCTGTGGAGGTTCTGAGGGCATGAGCTCTTCTCTCCACCTGCACAATCTCACATTGTTCTGTGAGAGAGAAGAAGGCAAGGATGGAGGGGGATGGGCTGCTTGGCTTGTAATTCCAGCACTATGAGCCTGCCTGCCATGCAACTGCCCACTACATTTGCATGTTTTTGCTGATAATATTATTGCATATGCATACATGCCGACAGACCCGATTCAGGTGAGAGACTCCTGATTTTTTGAGACAAGTATGGGGGAGGTATGGCCCAGAGCGGCTGACTCCAGAGCACATGGCTCACGGTTCGATCGCTGGTGGCAGCTCAGCTCAGCATCATGTGACTCTGGGCAGTAGCTCACCTAATACCCCCGACACCCCCACTGCCTTGAAACCTTAAGGGGTGACATGTCCACGCTTTACATTTATGAATTATTATTATTATTTATTTTAGTTGTCTCACAAGTACAATTTCCTCGGTTTCAATATGTCAATGAGGAATATACATATCATCCATATTCTTCAAAATCTCCCATTTTTCTATTCTATTTGTGGCCTCTCACATTGAGAAAGTTGCAGTTCGTGTAGAAATCTACTCAATCACCAGAAAGAAGCAGTGCCCTCTGGCGTGCCACATGGCGCTGTTCGCACTGATTTTACAGCATGGGATCACCACCTAGCACAAAAAATCCGCGTGAGCAGCGTGACATATGGAAATCTGCGGAATCTCGTGGAGTTTTAGGTAACTCCGCGGAATCCCACAGACTGAAACTCGGCGAGTTCTGCCCACCCCTACCATGGCACATACTCACAGCATAACTTCACATGAGCAAACCCAGACTGAAGGAGCTAAAGTATGTATCCATAATGTTATGACTTCCTCAAATGTACAGACAGCAAATGAAATAGCAGTCCCATAATTAAATCTTAAGAGAAAACTTGGTCATAGAATAAAGTGCCCATGCACAGCAATTTAGCATCAACATTCCAACTATTAATACATTATTTAGTTATATTCAGTTGTCGAAATATATGTAGTTAAAGAAATATTGATAGGCTAATATGGTAATTCCGTAACTAGACATAATATCGAATTAAAAATATAGAATAGCCATAATATCGAAGTCAAAATATAGAATAGACAAAATATAGAATGGACAGAATATAGTGGTGTAAAATATCGAATTGAAGGTAAGTAATATAATATCGATTTTTAAAATATAGAAAGTCAAAGTATCGAAGTGTATAATATAGGTATTAAAATATATCGAATTTTTAATAACATCGAATTTTTTAAAGTGTTTTGTATGTTAGTATATGTGTGGAAAGTATATATGTTTTTGTAATTTATTTTAAGTAATGAATTTTATGTTATTTAATTTTTGCATAATTTAATTCTGTAGCGTGTTGTGGGATTATAGGGGAATAGAGTGGGAAGTAATTTAATTATATTAAATTAAATATTAACTTTTAGAAATGACTAATTATTTTTAATTTAATTTTGCATTTTAGTTCTGTAGCGGGTTGTGGGTTTATAGGGGAAAAGGGTGCGAAGTAATTTAATTGTAATTAATTAAATATTTTTATTTATTTATTGATATTCATTTTGAATTAATTAATTTTTAATTGGTAATTAATTTTGATTAATTGATTAATTGATAATTGTGTTAATTTTATTAATTTATTTTCCGTAGCCGGTTGTGGGTTTATAGGGGATTAGGGTGGGAAGTAATTTAATTGTAATTAAGTAAAAAATAATTATTTATTTATTGGCATTGATTTTTAATTTATTGTTAATTAATTGTTAATTGGTAATACATTTTTATTAATTGGTAAATAATTTGTATCAATTCATTAATTGATAATTACGATAATTGTATTAATTTATTTTCTGTAGCGGATTGTGGGTTTATAGGGGAATAGGGTGGGAAGTAATTTAATTGTAATTAATTACATATTAAAAATACTTTTTGTGTATTGATAATTAATTTACTGTTAATTAATTATTAATTGGTATTCATTTTTATTAATTATTTTAAGTTATTGAAAATTAATTAATTGTTAATTAATTAGGAATCGGTAAATAATTTTAATAAATACTATTTATTTGTATTTTTAATTGATTAATTATTACATAATATTAAATTGGTAATTATTTTTAATTAATTTTTTATTGGTATTGATATTTAATTTATTTTTATTAATATATTAAATCAATACTTTTCCTACTGTTAAACTCACTAGAGTGGGAATAGTAATTTTTACCCCTAGGCTATCCAACACTTTCCCTACTGTTGCACTCTGGAGTGGGAATAGTAATTTTTACCCCTACGCTAGCCAACGCTTTCCCTACTGTTGCACTCTCTGGAGTGTTAATAGTAATTTTTACCCCTACACTATCCAACGCTTTCCCTACTGTTGCACTCTCTGAAGTGGGAATAGTAATTTTTACCCCTATGCTATCTAACCTACCCATCACCTCATGGTGTACCCCAGGGCTCGATCCTCAGCCCCCTTCTTTTCAATCTCTTTGTCACTCCCTTGGCTCGTATCGTGGAACGTGCTGGGCTAACCCTGTTCACCTATGCTGATGACTTGCAAATTGTCTTCTCCTTATCTCAATCTGACCAGGCCCCTACTTCCCTCCTTCAGATTGACCTTGGGGAGATATCCAGTTGGATGGAACTAAATCTACTGAAATTGAATGGAGGGAAGACTGAGGTCCTGGTCCTTGGGCAAAAACAAGACCTTTGGAGTTCTAGGCTCTGGCCGTCCGAATTGGGCCCGCTCCCTTTTCCATCTGAGCACGTGCGCAACCTGGGGGTGATCATAGACAATGGCTTAACAATGCAATGTCAGGCCAATAAAGTGGTGTCCACTTGTTTTACCATTCTGCGTTGGCTGAGGAAGATCTTTTGGATGTTGCCGACTGACACCCAGAGGTCCGTGGTGAGCGCCTTGGTAACCTCTCGGTTGGACTATGGCAACTTACTCTACCTGGGGGCGACCAAGGCAGTCACTAGACTCCTCCAACTGGTGCAAAATGCGGCTGCACGCTTGCTCTACGGCTGTCGCAGATTGGACCATATTTCAGGACGCCTTCGTGACCTCCATTGGCTGAAGGTGGAGAGCCGAGTGAAATTCAAAGCTTTAAGTTACATGCACAAAATCAAGATGGGAAATGCTCCCAGCTACTTGCAATCTCTTGCCATACCTTACTCCCCCTTACACCCTCTTCGTTCTTCCTCTCAACAGTTATTCACTGTGCCCAAGTATAGACTGTCCAGAATGGGTGGTAAGTCTTTCTCGTTCCTAGGACCCAGACTTTGGAATTCCCTTCCCTTTGTCATTCGCTCTGAGAACTGTTATGTTCGTTTCCGTAAAGCCATTAGGACCTGGCTCTTCAATCAATAACTTCTTATCATTCTGTGCTTTGCTGCTTTTGACATTTTAAGCGCCGGGAAACCCTTTGGGTAGCTGTCGCGCTTTACAAACTTAATAAATAAATAAATAAATGAACGCTTTCCCTACTGTTGCACTCTTGAGTGGGAATAGTAATTGTTACCCTCCCGCTATCCAACGCTTTCCCTACTGTAGCATTCACTGGAGTGGGCATAGTAATTTTTACCCTCCCGCTATCCAATGCTTTTCCTACTGTTGCACTCACTGGAGTAGGAATAGTCATTTTTACCCTCCCACTATCCAACGCTTTCCCTACTGTTGCACTCACTAGAGTGGGAATAGTAATTTTTACCCCTACGCTATCCAACGCTTTCCTTACTGTTGCACTCACTGGAGTGGGAATAGTAATTTTTACCCCTACGCTATCCAACATTTTCCCTACTGTTGCACTCACTGGAGGGGTAATAGTAAATTCTACCCTCCCGCTATCCTACGGTAAAAATATTGCATATTTTTATTAATATTACGTTAATATATATATAAGTTTAAAAAAATAAAATTATATATATTTTTTATAACTTTAATTATTTAATAATTTTAAGGTTATTTAAGTATTTTTAAGTATGTTTTAGTTAATTATATTTATTATTTCATTAATTTTAAATTACTTTTAAGACATTTAAAAAAAATCGATATTTTGACTAACTATATTTTTTAAAACAATATTTTTGATTCAATATTTTTGTACTTACCTGTTTGTAGATAGGAATTCTATATTTTTGCATTCTATATTTTTTCATCGATATTTTGGTAACTCTATATTTTTGTATTCGATATTATGTCAGTGATCCGGTAATTCAGTCTAATCCAGGCGGCCTTCTGTGACTAAGACTGTGCAAGGTGGCGAATTTGCCTCACTTGGCACTTTGCCTATTTTTAAAACTTGGTAAGCTTTGCAATGTGCAACTATTGTAAATGTTTTTTATTTTCTTTAAAGAGGTCACTCCGGTGACAAATCCCAGAAAAGTGTAACTTTCCAGATGTGGCAAGGTGTCCTGGGAGGCATTATGAGGGCTGGGGTCCCTTCCTCCTGATCCGTGCCCCAGTTCCCCATCCGAATAATCTATAGCAGCAATCAGCCACAGCACCCTACCTCTCGCCACCTCCACTCTCTCATGTGTCCCTTTATTGCGGGGTGTTTTCAACCTAGCTTGAGGTACAGATCTGTCAATTAGGAAGGATCCCTGGAAGATGACCTCATGTGATGCTGGCCCGCACCCCAACCTGGGGAGCCAAGATGGGCACAAGCATGTAGCAGAAAACAGGGGCCCGAAGGCATAACACTCCTACTGTCATTGATGGGCCAAATACAGACACACATAGGTGGTCATCCTCTTAGCGTCTCCTGTGTTGTCGGCTCCTCCGATAGGGGCAGCTAAATATAAGGATGGGCTGGAGAGCAGACCCTTTGAGGTTTTTAGTTACTGGTCAACACCCTCATGAGCTTTCTCAAGAAACAAAGGAATACTGACACAGAACCTACATGCTGTGGGAGAGCGCAAGATGGGTATGGGGCTTTACTATAGAGAGGATGAGACAAACCCTCAACTTTCGACTACTCAGGTCTCATATCCGAGCATTAAAGACAGTTAATCAGGTCTAGGTTCTAATAAAATTGAGAAATGTTCATCCAGAGAGGGACTAACAGCGGGAAAGTCATATTTAAGTGGGTCAGTCAGTGAGAAGACACAAGACCACTGATGTGTTCTTTTTCTCTCTCCAGGCAAGTGAAGATTTAATATTAAATGGGCAGGAGCTTTGACAAACAAAAGTGGTACTTAGGAGGAGGAAGAGAAAACTTGAGTCCAGCAGAAGTACCACTAGTGTGTCCTTTTTCTTTCCAGGGTGGTTGCAACTGCCCCAGAGAGCCACCTTGAGGTAAAATGTACAATCAAAAGACTCCGGATATGAAGCAATACTTTGTAGTCTTTCTACTTTCGTTGGGACTGTGAAACGGATAGTGGAACCACAAAATCAACACACCTTTTCATTTGGCCAGTAAGATGGCTTTTGTGAACACGAGTTTCAGAATGAGAGAAGTAAAGAAATGAGCTTATGGCAATATGAAATTAAAAGAAAAGGGAGTAAAAGAAACAAAACTTTTGGAGGAAATGTTTAAAATTTCAAAACATGTACAAAGAAGAGGCTGTGTCTATGTTTTTGCTCTTAGGACTCCTTATTTTCCGGCATCCTTGGTACTAAAGAGTTTAGAGCCACCAGAATGAAGACATTCAATTTGGTCACTTTAGCTTTCATCTGAATCAAGCTATCACAATATGAAAACCATGAGTACACTCCTTTATTCTTGACAATTGTATGACAACATCCTCCTTGGTAGCTCTTACCTCGTGACCACAAGGAGGACTGAAGAAAGCCTCAACTTCCTGCTCCAGCATGTTCTGCCCATCGACATATGAAAGTAGAAAATTGTTATAAGAGGTTTAAATTTGCTACCGTATTGACATCTAAGTCTTTCTTAAGAAAACACTGATCATTTATGGCTTCATTCACTAAGCTATGTGCAATTAAAAGTTCAGTTTAACAAAAGTTGAAGTTGCACTTATAAATTGTGTTACTCTATTATTACTCCAAAATAGAGTAATATTATCTCTGAGGATATCACCTGCTAGTGGCAGGGATTAGATCTTTAATGACAATGATGTTGTGGAAAGTGTAAGAACACCAACAAACTAGGGGGCATATTATCAAGAATGGCATTATCGCGATAATGGGCTTGATAATATGCCCTGGAGGATTCCAATAGAAGCCCATGTTCACACCAGAACATGGAGTTCTATTGGCATTCTCAAGGGCATATTATCAAGCCTATTATCGCCGCTTTAACGACCGTTTTCTGCCGCTAAACCAGCGATCATTTTTAACGCCATTCTTGGTAACATGCCCCTAGGTAACTTGTGTACTATTTATTAACTTGTCCACAACCCTTTTCCACCCTTGAAAGAGTTGGCAATTGACTACTAGGACGGGTGACATCGAATCCCCATCCCAGGTGGTAAATGAGACAGGGACTCCCCGAATTGTTGGTGAGAGATGAAAGGGGTTTCTTAATTGGGTAAAATGTTGTCAATGAGCAGAAAACATAAAATAAAAGAGTAAATGTGCAGTTGCACTCAAATAAGGGAATTTTGGATGCGTTATGGTGCACTCTTCACAATTGAACTTGAGCAACTTGCTTCGAGTTCACAGAAAAAGAAATACACAAAACGATGCCAGGAACACTCTTGGAAACCCATGATTGTCACATATACTCTTCGAATCCCTTGTGGACTTAAACAAGTGTAAATCTGCCCCCGTTCGAGCAGGTAAACCTACGGGTGCACTTTTGTGGTTGTTTTCGAACAATTGGCACTTTTGACGTTTATACACTTGTATTGTTTGGGTATTGTCACGTGACATCCACACGCATGCACTGGTGCTAATGTGTGTTTGTTAATGCTACTTTGTAAAATGTGTAGCACAACTCCGCTAAGAAGTTACATACACAGTTTTTCCAAAACTCAAAGCTGTTCAATGAACAATAACACTTTTTCCTTTTGAAAAAAAACACCAGGCAGTGCTAGTCGAAGCCTACAGCAGTATAATGTGAAACTCAATACAACCTGTGAGGTTCCTGGGGACTCGTTTATCCATCAGAGATCCTGCTGTGTTTTACAGCTTAATTAAATGTCTAACAGAAAGGCGGGCAACTTGCCAGGTGGAAGTGTGAAATGCGTTTTAGATCTAACAGCACACGCATAATTTTATGCTTAACAGTTAGCAAAATAAAACAAATTGAGAAGTGCCAGATAACTACATTTCCTGCTGATGTTAATGAATTATCAGGAACTACTTTACAATACCAATGTTGAACACACAAATAACTACTTATTGGTCCATTGCTTTCAAAATAAAGCAAGACGAGTGTTTAAGAGATTGAAAATTATATCATAATGTTTAAAAATGTCACTTGGATTCATATGACAAATACATTAACAAACGTGATTTAGTTTTTCCAATGTTAATTCTATGCAGCAAAGGGATGAACTGATTAGCAGGTGGACTGCCACCTGTTTGTATCAGAGTCCCCATCGCCTGCACCAACCCTGAGCAAAATTCTACCCCTGGCTCACTGCCCACCACATTGTTCCATGTCTGTTGTGGCTAATTGCACTTCTTGCTGTCACCACCCAAACTGTCCAGTCTTTTCTGAGCTCCCACACTACTCACCCCAACATCTCATCATCTCTCTGCACTTCAATCCTGTGAGTTTACATATCCAGGCGCAGGATGTCCCACCCATGGGACAGTGAGCACCAGGAAATCCATTTCCCAAGTGTGCAAGGCAAGTGAAACTATGGTTCAACGTCTTCAGCGGCTTTCCTGATACAGAGTTTCCTGACTTCACCAAACTTGAAAGGATAACCAAAACTTTCAACGTTGCTTGAATTCAATTTTTACTTCCGGGTATTTTTGTGAATACCCTAAATATCTGAAATCTATACAAGTCATAACTCTTCTGTCCACCCACACAATAGCACATTGTTGTGTGGGTGGGAAGAAGGCAAGGATGAAGGTTTTCAAAAATATGCATCCAATGTCTCCTGCATTACCAATCTTCCTCCTGACCTGTCATGGAAACGATCAAACATCAGCATTGAATGGTTCAAAAGTATGTTGATAATATTGGATTGCTTTGTGCTAGCGTTACATTTGATAGTGGTGTATGGGGAAACAGTCTTGTGCCTTTACCACGCAAGTCTTTACCATGCATTTAGGGTATGTTGGAGGGTGCCGGGGGTCTTCCCCCACAAATACGTTTTTAAAATATATATAAATGTATATATAAACATTGCGTGGCAATGGCATGTGTTGTAGAAGCATATGCGTCTAAACAAATGTGGGCTAAAACTGCATTGTAAAGGTATACAAAGTATTTCCTTGCGTTGTTCTGTCATACAAATGGTGTATGTGCTAAATTGGAAAATGCAATGACACTTCCTCGCAACAGGGTGTCCCAGTCTATGAATTTCACACTCAAGGTACTAAATCTGTGAAGCACTTTACCTTTGCTAAACGGACATTTCATGCAAACCTCGTGTTAGATACTACTTAAAAATATTATTCTAGTTACCACAATTAAGAATACATGAATATATATTTTTTAAGTTCCTTCTCAGATAACCAAAAGCCTCACCCTGTAATTTTTCCTGCTCCAGTTTATGTGCAACCTAATATGTGATCTCTGTTGGTACTCCCTAACAGGTTTATATGTATCTTCTCCCCTCATCCTTAACAATCCCCCGAAACCTTTCCCCTAACCTAACTGCTACTATTTTTTTATGCTTGTTCACTCCTAACATCCTAGAGACCACTGAGATCCCCCTTGGGTAATTGGTCTGAGACCCCTTTTGTATTTGTGCATAAAGGCATTTCTCACTGCCGCCTGTCCCATCTCCCCTATCTCTACTCTCTGTCTCTCTTATCTGTGTTGCACACTTTGCCAAGCCTAAGACCAATGAGTTCGATGTTAAATTATCTAAGTTGTGCTTCTGTTTTTATACTGCTGATATCTCAGCCTGGTCGCGTGTACAAATCAGCTGTGCTACTACCACCAATTACTGCTGTAATAATTGTGACATATTGTTGTTTATGTTCTGTACGTACTAAAACATTTCTTATTTATATGGTACTACTGTCAATATATGGCGGGTGGTATGTTTTTAAGTATGTATTGTGGAATGCCATGAAAACTGGTCGGGGGAGATAGTGCTATGTAAGCCAATAAATAATTTAATATAAAATGCCTATAAATTCTGCAGTAAGGTTCTGTAAAAACAGTGCTCAATTTGTGCTGATGGATGCAGGTGCTGGAAGCCTGGACACATTTTTGGGGGACTGGAATTTATTTCTCAACATCACACTTTGAGCTGGAGCAAGAGAGAGAAAGGATGAAAAGGGATTAAGGCAGATGTGGGGAAAGACAGATAAACATTGGCAAAGAGAGAAAGTAAGAGCGAAAGAAGAACCTGCAAGAGTAAGATCAAGTGACAAGACGTTTAGGGCGGAGGAAGCGGTATGAAATGGAATCAGTACCAGGAAGCCTTAGGGGCCCATTATGATGTCGGGCGGATTGCCCCGCCAGGCTGGCGGTATTCACCGCCAGCCTGGCGGGGCAATCCGCCCGACATCCGCATTCGAATTGCCCCCGCCATATTAGTATGGAGGGGGGACCTCGGTGGACAGAAAGACCGTCCGCTGCTTTTCCGCCGCAGGCGCCTTACGGCCGGGGCGGAAAAGGAATAATATGGTGGCAGTGTCTTTCAGACACCGCCAGCCATATTATGATGGGCAATTGTGAACGCCACGGAAAGGCGAGCGGAGAATCCCAGGGACTCCAGGGGGGTGCACATGGGGGGTACCTATGGTACCCCCCAGCAGTTCCATGCACAGCATGGCAGGCACCGCGCGGTGCCTGCCATGCTGTGTATGGAAGTGCACAGCATGCTTTCCTGCCATTGTGGCGGGCGGTGCTGAGTGCATCGCCCGCCACAATGGTAGGAATGCCGGATACGCCCACCACTGTGGCGGGCGCATCCTAATGCTGCCGACGGTACCCCCGCCCTTATGGTGGGCGGTCCCTAGTACGGCGAGGATGGCGGGCGGGCAAAGTCCGCCCGCCCGCCATCTTAATGGGGCCCTAAGTATTCACCATTCAACATCTTCAGCATATGGCAGCACCGCCCCCTGCACATATGTTTTTGCAAATCAGGCCATGGTAACAATGCTATCCTTGATAGATTCATTTTAAACATTAAGACACATGGGGCAGTAAAAATAAACTGAATCATCTCAGTCTGATAATCAGCTATCAAAGATGCTCACATAAACTGAGTTAAAAACAGGCTAGTTTATTGTAGGAAGCTTGGCATACAGATGGAGGTGATCTGACCAGGTAGTGAAGCACTTGCACTGGAGGTCCTATTGCTAAGGGCCTATGAGATGGGGTGGCAGGAGACTATTTTGGATAAACACTGTATGTATCTGGTACTACTGTACAAGGCTCTGAAGGTGGTGAGTCATGAAAAAGTCTTCCTAATTCTCTTCAGCAAAACTGCCAAGCACTCCCTATGGGGGGGGACTCCACTTTTAGGTGGACAGAGAGGTGTAGTTGTAAGGGGTGGAAATCCTTTCCAAATGAATTCTGTGGGAGGATACATACAATGAGGGTGCCCATAGAGTATTTCTATGTGTCCAGTTTTGGCAGTAGCGCACAGGCAAGATGAGTAACCACTGTGACAGTGGCCATCAATGACAAGGTGTATGTATTCCTCATAGACCAAATCCTGTGAACGCACAAGGATTCTCTGTGGAAGTTATAAGGGTTCCTTTTACAAAACCAGTTGAGATGGAAGTAGAAGGGAGGCACATTGATGGCAGTCTACTGTTCTCTCCAGCTCCACCAGCTAATTTGTTAGGAAGAGATTTGATGGCCAAATTAGATATGACCATTCATTTTGAATCAGATGGTACCATGATTTGTTCCATCCCTGGAGTCCCACCTTCCAGAATCATGGCACAGTAGATTCCTCCACTGGAGATTAGATTAGAGCACGAACCGCTGATTTGGAGGCATTCACACTGCAATATATACCATTATAGCAGAGTTACTGGTAAAAAAGGTTGAATTACCGAAAGAGTTCCTTTTTTGATAGGAAGGACAGGACTTTGGGTTGTCAGATGCTGAATTAATATTACGGATGGAGGCTCTAGAAATAATAACAAAAACGTATGGTGCTCTGATAGCCAGCAACCATAATCATGCGTTATGGGCATGAACAATCTTCCTTGAGCCAGAAAGATAGTTAGGGAAATACTGGATGACAAACTGTTTGATGATGATCCCAAGAAAACAGTTGTAATTTTTCAAGAAGACATACCATTGAGGACAGTGTTAGAAGTAAGAACGCCCATACCAAGCATAGCATTTGATTCAATCAAGGAAGCAGATCTGATTAAGTGTCAGACATCTTGTGGACTAAGGGTCCCTACGACATTGGCTTTATCAGTACTGCTGCACCATTCCAGATTACACTGCAGGAAGGTGCACTCGTACCCAGAGAATAGCATTATCCCCTATCCAAGGAAGCAGATGAGGGCATCACCACTCCTATACAGGTGATACTGGAGCAAGGAGTGATTTACCCTGGAGTGTCTCCTTGTAATATCCCAATTTACCTAGTCAAGAAAGGAAAGCTAGAGTAATACTTAGTGCATGGTTCAAGACCTTCTCCCTCTGAATAACACAGTGGAACCAGAATTCCTAATTGGCCCTGACCCCGCCATCATCTTGAAGAAAAATACCCTGGATGCCAAGTACTTTTCCGTTATTGATTTAAATAATACCTTCTTCAGCATCCCTCTTTACCCAGACAGCCACTATCTGACAGCATTCTCATATCATGGAACTCAGCATTTAAACTCTTGCCTACCCCAAGGGTTTTACGAGTCCCCTTCCATGTTCAACTGAGTGATAAAGAATAACCTGTCAAAACTTTCAAAGTGACAACACTCTGTTGCAATATGTCAATGACATATTGATTTGTAGTCCCACTGAGCAACAGTGCAGAAGAGGCACTGTATCTCTTCTAACCACTCTTCCCCACAGAGGATACAAAGTAGAGAGGGAGGAGAAAATTCAGTACTGCTAAGAAGAAGCCCCATACTTAGAACAATGCACCTTTGATGCTCTTTGCAGAACATGAAATAATTCCCATTATTAAGAAAGGCGAAGACCACCCTGACCAGAGTGTCAGGATATGAGTTGATACTGTCACTACCTTCTTTGAAGGTTATGAAGTGTTATACAGTGAATCCTGCAATATTCTTTGCCCACCTGATACTGGACTCTGAGGAGGATGCGCACAACTGTATAACATATAGTCCTAACAAATGTAGTCAAGCAACACAGAATCCTATACCCGGTGGCATTTTCTACTTTGTTGACGGCTCTTCTACCACTGATCAGGAGAAAGGAATTAGACATGGGCACAGCAGTAGTCAGAGCACAAGAGCACGATTCCCTGTGTACACTAAAGGTAGTGGAGCAGCTAATGTTACCTGCACACTATTTCCACCCAAACAACAGGATTAACACATCAGTAGCTGCCCTTAAACTAGAAGCAGAAGAAGTCATTACCATATAAAGCAAACACAAGGAGTTGATGGACACAGTGCTTGAAACTTTTCAAACACTCACCCCAAGTCACAGATCTGGTCGCTTCTCCTCAGCGCTTGTACTCGCGCTACCTAGTATTTTTAATTGGACCCGTTTTGTATTTTGGTTTATTATTTTGCACAGTTCTCCCCTGTTTTTAGAATCCCCCCGCTGCATTGCCGCATTTAAATTGTTTCACTCACCGCTGCTTAGCGGGCCAGACCCTCGCGCCGAGTAATCGGTGGGCGCCATCTTGGGTGGGGACAAGGATAGCTGGAAACGATCTGCGCTCTAGCAGTCAGGTGGACTGGCTAGAGGCAGTTCGGGGGCTTATAGTACTTAAGGGACGCAGGTAGGAGCTCTCCCTCTTGCTGGTCGCTTCTCCTCAGCGCTTGTACTCGCGCTACCTAGTATTTTTAATTGGACCCGTTTTGTATTTTGGTTTATTATTTTGCACAGTTCTCCCCTGTTTTTAGAATCCCCCCGCTGCATTGCCGCATTTAAATTGTTTCACTCACCGCTGCTTAGCGGGCCGGACCCTCGCGCCGAGTAATCGGTGGGCGCCATCTTGGGTGGGGACAAGGATAGCTGGAAACGATCTGCGCTCTAGCAGTCAGGTGGACTGGCTAGAGCCCTATATCTACCTCTACCTATGGCGCGCAGCGTGTGCGCGCAGCGTGATCGCCGCAGCCACGCCGGAGTCACGCCAGAGTCACGCCAGAGTCCAGCCCGTCTGCGCCCGTCCGCGCTGAGGACGGGCTGGACGGCTGGACTCTTGGGCAGGAAACAGTGGGACACCGCTTATTGAAATACTCCCTACAGGATGTCTTACGCCTCCGACCTTTAACGGCACCATGTTTTCATAGAAGCACTCCTGAAGATCTTCTTCAACCCATGGGATGCGGGTGCTTTCAGGTAGGCCTGGGTGGCTGTAATCCTGCCCCCCTCGCCCCTCCTCGGGAGCTCCGCCCGTCGGTGGGACCTTGTGAGCTAAGCGTAAACTGCTTCTTGTCAATGCACGCTCACTTATTAAAAACAATATTGTTTTTAAGGAGCTCGTACTGGAGAAGAACCCGGTATGGGTTTTCATCACGGAAACATGGGCCAAAGACTCATCGGGCCCAGATCTCATCGAAGCAGTCCCTGATGGGTACTGCCTAACACGGCAGGACAGAATAGGCCGGGTCGGTGGTGGGCTGGCTATCCTGCGTAGACTCCACCACATGGGTGGTCTGATGGGAATTGTGTCAGCCTCCCCCGACTTCCAGTCAATGGTGTTGGCAACCCTTGCTTTCACGCATGCACCACCAGTACCACACGGCTACTGCTGTAGGCACACATCTTTTTAGACTTGATCTGCTCTTGTGTGTTTTGTAGTCTGATATTGGGGAGTGAGCAGACAGGTCATAAAACTTTCCCCATGACCCTCCCATACCCTTTTTGTTGATAGTATTTAGTGCAACTTTTCAGTTGCGGGTCTATTTAATCAGGATGTAAACGCCGTATAGTTTACTCCTTCCAGCTCACCCAACCTAATTGTGTGTGTGATCTTCTGTCTGCCTCCACTGCTCATCCCAGGATAATAACATCCCATCCAATGATGTTTAAATATAAATAACCCTTCATGTTGCTAGTCATTGGACTTAATACATATTGAACAACTATGAGACATTTGTCTCTCGAGTAATGGCTCTAGATCTATTTCCAGACACTGATGGTCCCTTTTCCCAGTTATCTGAAGAGATACTCTCCTATATAGGTCTCTTTACACATATCTATTACATGACCTCATGTGAATGAAAGACGACCTTGATAAAATTCGTCTGACTGTATCTTATTTTACAGCGGTATAATGTGCGCTCATAATTCACACTCCTAACAAATATATAACCTTTTACATTTGCCGAACCCCTAGTGGAGTATTCCGCCGGTTTTATGTTCAAGGAGTAGTGTCTCCTTCAAGGACATACGACTGTGTCCCCCAGTTTTATTTATGCCAAATAAAATAATGTTCTGACTCGTTAAACCAACCCACACAGGAATAGAACCATTAATATGGATTCCTATGATCCTACGGGTGGTTCAGAGCGCGATGTCTGCAACAAGGTCCTACGAGTGCAGATGAATGCGCATGCGCGAGAGAGTAATGCGTTGCATCTCCCCGCGCATGCGCTCCCGAATGGAGAAATGTTTCGGAATCATTGCGCGACCCTGCCTAGCCGTACGATAACGGAGGGTTAGTGCTTTGTGCAGCGAGGCTATATTAAGAGGAAGGGCGTTTTTTTAAAACTCGCCTCCACTTCCGCTCGCCATCAGTATCGAGGTACCGACGGAGAGGTGAGACGCCCGGATGCCCAGTACCATGCTTTTTTACTTTACTAGGATCTAGGTTTTTTGTTAAGGGGATTGTGATTTTGAGTCCAATGAGAGCCTTGTACTTGTCACAGACTCTGTGCTGGGATGGGGAGGCTATCTTCTTGTTTCCCCTACAATCTAGTACTGGACATTTGGGAATACTTTCCAGGCAGCCAGTCATAGGCGCAGGTTTAGATACATTACTAGCACCCTTGCGCCTTGTTTGCCAATAGGCCATGGTCATTAACAGGTCTCATTCCATGAAAACAGTTGGGATACTATTATTCCTTGAATGTCATTAAATATGCGAGATTTACGCGCCCTGGGCACTGTCAGTGGTAGACATGGTAGGAGAGTCACTATCACACGTCCGTTGGGTTTCAGTGTAAAGTCATTTGGCCAAGACACGGTAAAGTTAAGTGCTTACTGAGTCTTCTTCTTTTTACACTACAGAGCGGGGCCTCTTCCTCCCGAGCGGTTGCCGGGTGAGGTGAGGTCGTCACCCACACAAAGCTGGGTGAGTATCACGCTGAGGAAATGCCTCGGTGTGATCAAGCATATATGCTTTAGATTCATGTAAAAATCATATTTTTCATGTATGTGTGCCTGCACGGTTTCTATGTGTGTGCGCCGTGTTGTGTGTGTTGAACCTGGTGTTGTCTGATACAGTGTCTTTTGTTTGTCAACAGGAAGAAGATTCATTTCTCTCCCTGCAGTGGACACTTAAGTATTCACACTCTCGATATATAAGTAACTTTGTCAGTACAGGTCTATTATTCATCATTTATACACTTTGTATGTAGTTGTAGTAGCTTATTTTTTGTCATCGGTCCTGAAGAAAGCTGGGCTAGATGCCCTTAAGCTGAAACATGTCGACCATATCACATTGCGCTAGAGGGTAGTCATGCTACCCAGCGTGCTTTTTAATCTTTAACATCTGCACTTCTGTCGCAATGTCTCCAGGAGTCCGGATTGTTAATTTTAATTTTATTTACATTATTATTTGAGCACTGCACTTTTTTCATTCATCACTTTAGGATGCATGTCTATGATGATACTTTTTACATCCATTCCTGCACCGACACTATATGGTCGGTTTTGGGATGGCATGATTAACATTTCCCACATGACGTAAACTCCACCACATGGGTGGTCTGATGGGAATTGTGTCAGCCTCCCCCGACTTCCAGTCAATGGTGTTGGCAACCCTTGCTTTCACGCATGCACCACCAGTACCACACGGCTACTGCTGTAGGCACACATCTTTTTAGACTTGATCTGCTCTTGTGTGTTTTGTAGTCTGATATTGGGGAGTGAGCAGACAGGTCATAAAACTTTCCCCTTGACCCTCCCATACCCTTTTTGTTGATAGTATCCTGCATAGAGACAGGTTTCAATGTCATATTATGCCTGTCTCTGACCCTAAGGACGTTATTCAGGTGTTGCATTTCTCACTATATGACTCCTCAATCTCTCCATTTAACGGGATTCTGGTTTATCGTCCTCCCGGTCCCAGAACAGACTTTAGCCTGAAATTGCTTCAGTTCCTGGAACCTTACTTTGGCTGTGAGAATTTAACGATTCTGGGCGATTTTAATTTTCATTTAGAGTTTCTGGAGGCTCATGACACCTTTGCCCTGCTGGAAGCCCTGACAGCATGTGGATTCACCCAACTGGTGAAAGGACCCACCCACCGAGCGGGGCATACGCTCGATGGGATCTTTTCTAATGATCAGAGACTGTCAGTAATGGCTCCTTTTCCTCTGTCCTGGTCAGATCATCTGGCCGTCCCTTTTAATGTGGCCTTCCCTAGCCAGGATATCCTTAGTAAAGTTCCGAGTACTTTTGAAGTACGTAGGAATCTTAAAAACATCGGGGAAACTCTTTTGACCCGTGGATTCCCAGTCTGTCTTTAATCCGGGAGATGGATCTTCCTCTGGCGGTGCCGCAATATTAAAAAATTCTCACTGAGGCCTTGGATGAACTGGCCCCTGCTCGGTCCTGTTATTCAGCCAGGAAAAGACCCTCAGCCCCCTGGTTCTCTGAACAGCTAAGACTCCTTAGACAGGAAGTAAGGAGACAGGAGCGTCTATGGCATGCTAGTTGGGATCAAAGAGACAGGGAAGCCCATAAAACCCTGCTAAAAAGATATAAGCTGGAAGTGATTAGGACCAAACAAGATTACTTCACGGCCCTCACAGCCTCTCTTTCATCTCCCAAAGAGCTCTTCAGGATTGTGGACTCTCTTACATCTCCCCAGGTCCCCGATCCTGTAATTTCATCTCAGGAGCTCTGCAATGACATAGCTCTCTTCTTTCAGTCCAAAATATCGGACATCTACACTGCCTTGGTGTCACAGAGATTATCAACCGCTGAGCCACCGGCTACTGTGGTTTCCTCGGTAGAGTTTCCTTTGGCCGGATGTCTGGAATCCTTTCCTCCTCTCTCTCTACAAGATCTAGAGACGCTACTTGACAAAACTAAGTCTGGGTCTCCGCTTGACGCCTGCCCTCTTAAGATCCTGAAGCAGTGTAGAGGATCTCTCTTACCCCCTCTGGTTGACATCATGAACAGGGCGATGAGGGAGGGTGTCTTTCCCCAGCAGTGGAAAAATGCTGTGGTAAAACCACTGCTTAAGAAACCCTCCCTCGATCCAGGGGTATTAAAGAACTTCCGCCCCATCTCACTGCTACCGGCACCCGCGAAGATGTTAGAGGCCTATCTAAATAGGCATCTTGCTGTCTTTGTGGAGAGTTCGGGCTGCCTGGATCCGTCCCAGCATGGGTTTAGGAGGGAACATAGCACCGAGTCTGCCCTCACCCTGGTGCTCGAGTCCATCCGTACGAGTGTGGATGGGGGTCGGACCTCCCTCCTGATCCTTCTGGACCTCACGGCTGCATTCGATACCCTTTCTCCCCGTGTATTAACATCTCGATTGGGTGAGATTGGGGTTCTGGGGGCAGCCCTGGGGCTCCTTTCCTCTTTTCTCGATCATAGAGAGCAGAGGGTAATGCTGGGAAAATTCCTATCTCCATCCCTGTCTGTACAATGTGGGGTCCCTCAGGGGTCGGCGTTCAGTCCCACCCTTTTTAACATCTATGTGACCCCCCTTGCCAGACGAATTAGATCTTTTGGGATGGAGGTAGTTTCCTATGCGGATGACACCCAGATCCTCGTCTCTCTCTCCCAGTCAACCGAGCTGACAGCCGCCAATTTTAGATCTTGTATGAAGGCTGTCAGCCAGTGGATGATTCACAATTCACTGAAATTAAACGGGGAGAAGACCGAGGTGATGGTGTTTGGCGGAAAGGAAGAGATTTGGTCTATGGAGTGGTGGCCTGACTCATTGGGTGCTTGCCCTAATCCCACATCCTTGGCTAAAAACCTCGGGGTCATGATTGATCCCATCCTTTGTATGTGCCAACAGGTAAATAGGACTGTATCCACCTGTTGGGGTATTATCCACATACTAAGGAAAATTAGGCACTACCTTTCCTTGCAGGCACGAAGACAACTTGCTGTCGCCCTTCTGGGCTCCCGCTTGGACTACTGCAATGCGCTGTATGCAGGATTGAATAAGAGTCAGCTGCAGCGCTTGCAGGTGGTCCAGAATGCGGCTGCCAGATTTGTCCTTGACCTACCCCGTCGCTCCTTGGCCACCCTGGCCAGGAAGCAGCTTCACTGGCTTCCGATCCAGGAGCGTATAGTTTTTAAGTCCATGTGTATGGTCTACAAGGCTTTGGCGAAAAGTAGCCCTACAGGTATTGGATCTATCCTGTCTCATTATAACCCGGGCAGGAACCTCCGCTCCTCAAATCAACTTCTTCTCTGTGTCCCGCGTATTCGGAAAGCCAGATGGGGTGGGAAGGCTTTTTCCCATCTGGCTCCTAAATGGTGGAATGCTCTTCCGATAGAATTAAGGTCTCTCCCCTCCCTACAGACTTTCAGATCTGCCCTTAAAACACGTCTCTTTGTACAAGCGTATGTGTAGCTTTGCCCGGCATTTTGATCTTTTTGGTAGGCGCCTTGATAGCTTCGGGTTTAGTCTGCGCGGTATAAGATGAATAATAAATAAATAAATAAATAAACTTTTCAAACACTCACCCCAAGTCACAGATCTGGGTTGAATCCATCATCGCTCTTTAGTTCACTATACCACTGCAGTTAAGACCTAGCCATATGCAAATCAGTCTTGACCCTGTTCCTCATGGAGCAGTCCAGCCCGAACTGCCAAACCAGGTCTTCCCTGGATCGGAAACAAGCATCCTGGGATCGGTTTTGGGGTAACACCCCTCATCAGCCAGGCTAACTTGAATCCAATGGCAATGTGAGCAAGGGACCCACATCTGGGCATACCCTGGAAACTTAAGGCGAACAAAGCAAACACAAGGAGATGATGTTGCAGCGCTGAAACTTTTCAGATACTCAACCTCAGTCACAGACCTGGGTTGAATCCATCATCGTTCTTTAGCTCACCTTACCACCTGGGTAGCGAAGTGCGCTAAAGAATGATCATGGATTTAACCCAAATCTAATAGTGACTGGGGTGAGTGTCTGAAAAGTTTCAGTGCTCCGTTCATCATCTTATTGTGTTTGCATTGGTCATTACCATATATTCAGATTCAACTTATGTAACAACCACTGTACCCTTCAGTAACATGAGATGGAGCATGAGAGGGTTTCTTAAATCAGACAGCAGTCCTAGTTAAAGCCACAAAATATGATGCATTACCAGAAGTGCTGTACCTTCTGACAGATAGGTAGGATATCAGGAAAGAAATTTAACACATGAGAAAGACAGGCTGTCCCACCCCTGTAGATTGGACCCAAATGGTCCTAGATTTAGGGTTTCTGGGAGTAATGTGCCCACCAACCAAGTGTAACAACTATTTTGTAAACCCCTTACCTACACGCGTTTGAAGGGCAGATTAAGAGTCACAGGGCCCACGACCAATGGCATCCCAACATTGAATATTCCTGTAGGTCTATGTCTTTATGAAATGACATTGATGTTAGCCGGGATAGAAAAGCAAAAGGTACACCTATCTAGGTTGAAAATATGTCATGTTACACTTGGGTGGATAGCACTGTAAGTCCCCAGACTGTCATGGAACTAACTTCTGTTTTCTTATGTTTCAGGGGAAATGGCACTATTGACGCGGGCCAGAATATTGGTTGGAGGACCTTGGATTTCCACGCTGAAATGCAGGGGGGCACCTCCAGCCTCATGGATTTTTACTGGCAGTGTGCAGAACTGCTGTATGCCCAGTTACCACCAAACTGGGGAGGAATTTGTTCCATTGTCACTTTGCAGGCTCCAAATCAATATATCTGTTTTGCATAAACACTCCATGAGCCATCCAAGGTTCTTGCTACACCACAGCCAAAGGAAAAGAACTGCAGAGTATTATGGTGCAATCACTTGCTGCCCAGGAATATTGTCTGCTTAACGATGCTCAGTTGTATTTTGGGAGAATCCTGCCATTTGTTCAAGCTAAAGCAACAGCTCATTGGTTCCAAGTCACAACTTGGGAGCTCCTCAAGGTAATCAACACTACCAACAATGGTTTCAATGCCATAAAGGAAGAACTGCATGCTATAAGAATGATGGTACTGCAGCACCGCTATGTTCTTGATCTGATGACGGCCATGCAAGAAGGGGTATGCAAGAAAATAGGACTACTCGCTGCACATTTTTTTTTTTTTTTTTTGAAGACCTTTATTGAAATGGCAAAGTAACAATACACAGCTTGGTCGCCTACAACCTGTGGAGGCAGACCGGCAGCTCCAACAACGAGCGATTGTCCCTTCAGACGCTCATGCCTATAGGACCATTGGATTAACACAGCATGTCGCCTACAACCCAACAGGGCCGGCCACGATGTAAAGTGCCTGTAGCTGTCAAAGGATACGTCGTTAACCAGGAAAATAACAGATCTTTAGCATACATTGGACGGTTGAGGTCTCATTTTGCCATTTTTTCGGAACTATAACTTTTCGTAGTACATTATGAAAGCCAAAGGTGGATATTCCCCACCCACAATAAGTCCACCATGCACAGTATGTGGCGTAAAGGACATTCCAGCGCAGAGCATGTTCATAGTGTGGCCCGCAACTTGAGGCCACTCATGTCAGCAGCGAGAGTGCTCTGCAGTGTATTGAGCCAGAAGCGTGTCGTGGGAGGGGGAGAAGTGTAATCCGTGCTCGTGTCTGTGCAGCCACGGAATCGCCAAGAAGCCAGAGTTTGTGCTAGTCTCTAAAGGCTGGGTAGGTATACCTCCTGAGCCAGGAGGTCAGATGCTCCACCCCCGACCACTCAAAGCGGGTGTATCCCTCTGTCATGCATTCGCCTTACATGTGCCCGGGGCAGGGGCAATTCCCCTACATGTATCTAAACTCTATGTCGTGCAGTGTATTCAAGGATTGGGGGCAGCAGGGTGTGGATCGCCTGTATCTGTGGGCTCAGAGGGAAGCGCAGCACCACCCTCCCCCTCCCGGTCACCAGGGATGGAATCCTCTACTGACTGGGTCCGGAGCAAATAGGCCGTGAGCGGGCCCCAGAGGTCCCTTGGGCGTGATTTATGGGCAAAAGTTCGGCATAGTTGTGTAGTTGATCCTGCCATGTGGCCATGGTATTTAGCCAAATCTTGAATTTGGGGGCCCTCCCCCTACCCCATCTACAGGCCACGTGTCGTTTTGCTAGAAGAAAGCCGAGTGCAAAAAACTTCCGGTGGTTCGTGCTCGCCGGGGTGGAGTGACCAAGCAGGGCAATTTTGGGACAGGGCTCGACTGCCACCCCTATCATGGCAGACATAGCCTCGAAGACCGCAAACCAGTAATTAGCGACTGCCGGGCATGTCCAAGCCAAGTGAATGAAGTCTGCCCCGGACCGTTTGCATCGGAGGCAGCAGTCATTGTCCCGCAACCCAAAGCGCAGTAGCCTAGCAGGGGTGTAATATAAGCGGTGCAAAAATTTAAAGTGGACCAATCTAAGCCGGGCATTCCCAGTAACTGAGTTTGTATGTGCGCAGCTAAACTCCCATTGCTCGTCCGAGAGTGGGGAACCCAGGTCTTCATCCCAATCTCGTCTCGCCCTAAGAACTGGAGGCGTGGGAGCCGCGTAAGCATGTTTGTATAGCATGGAGACCACATGTTTCGGAGCGTCATTTTGCAGAAGAGCGTGCAGGGGAGCCATGACTTCCGGCTCATCAGGGAAGCAGGGTGTGGCGGCCTTAATATTTTGTCGCAAGCGTACATAAAGGAATGTATCCATGATAGAGGGTGTGTGTTCCCCAAAGAATTGGGCTGCGCTGCGAAACTGCCCCTGAATGTACAAGTCCCCCCATGTGTGCATAGCTAACTTGGTAAGTAGTTTGCGGCCAATTTCTTCCTGTGTGATGCTCAATCGGGGGTCATATGCCAGGGGCATGCGAGGGGAATATAAAAAGGAGACATCCATGCGTTTCGCTATTCTACGCCAGGCTATCACCGTGCAGTCCACTGTGGAGGGGTCTCGGCTTGAGGCAAGGGCCTCAGAGTATAGATAGCCCGATGGTTTCTCGGGTCTCATGTACCCGTCTTCCACGGCCAGGTGTGCCATAAAGGGAGGCGGGTGGAGCCAGTAAGCAGCGAAGTGTCCCTGTGCGCAGTCGTAATACAATCTAAAGTTCGGCACATGAAATCCTCCCTGGTGGTACGGCAACATGAGTGTTCCTAATTTCAACCTTGCCTGTTTCCCCCCCCATATAAGTCTCGATAACTGGGAATCAAGGGCGCGGAAAAAGTGAGATCCCGGGCTGTATGGAATATTAGTGAATAGGTATAACAGCTTAGGGAGGATTACCATCTTAATCAGTGAAATGCGTCCTGCCATGGACAGTGGGAGGTGGATCCACTTAGTGACGCTATCTGTTAACTTGTCCAGGACAGTACCATAATTCGCCCTTATCAGGGCTTCCCGGTGTCTGGTTATAGTGATTCCCAAGTATTTAAGCTCATCACCTACCCATAGCAGTGGGTAGTCTAGAGGGAACCGAAGTGTCTTATCCGTTAGGGGGAAAAGGGCAGATTTCGTCCAATTTATCTGTATCCCCGCTATGGCCCGAAATTTGGTTATTTCGCGAAGGATTGGGTTCAGATTTTCCTGCGGTCTGTGAATGTACAAAGTCATATCGTCCGCATATAATGAAATGAGCAGTTGTCGCTCTGGATAGATCAATGACCGATGATTATGATGTTGTCTAAGCTTGGCCGCGAGTGGTTCAATAGCTATCGCGAAGAGCACTGGGGAGAGAGGGCAGCCCTGGCGAGTGCCCCTATGTATGTCAAAGGGGGCCGAGCGGGAACCATTTAAAAGGACCGAAGCGTGTGGTTTAGTGTATAATAGTCTGATCCAGTCTACGAAGTTAAAGGGAGTGCCCATACGCTCCATCAGTTTCAGTAGGTAGTCCCATTCCAGGGAATCGAATGCCTTAGTGGCATCCAGGAAGACAGCAGCCGCCTCGCTCCTGGGACTAATGTCTTGTAATACCGCCTGTAGGGTGCGCAGGTTGTGTGAAGTCACGCGGTTAGGGACGAGTCCGGCTTGGTCCGGAAGAACCAGCCGATCCATCAAGAGGTTCAGGCGGGTCGCCAGTACCTTCGCAAGGATTTTAACGTCAGAATTTAGTAAGGACAGGGGCCTGTAGGAGTCGCATTGTTCTGGGGGTTTGCCTGGTTTAAGCAAGGAGATTATCAGGGCTTCGCGCATGCTAGGTGGCAGGAGTCCTTCCTCCATCGCCGCATAATATACTTGTTTAAGAATGGGGGCCAGCAAGTGGATATAAGTTTTATAGAAGTCTATCGGTAGGCCATCCGACCCCGGAGCTTTGCCGGATTTCATGGACATGATGGTGTCCTTGATTTCATCCAGCTCTAGTTCGTGGTGTAGGAATTTCTGTTGTGACGGGCCCATCCACGCTATAGCGGTATCCTCAAGATATGCATGTAGGTCAAGTGGCGACTGCCTTTGGGAGGTATAGAGTGTCTGGTAATGATCGGAGAATACCCGCAGCTGCCCTGGGAGGTCCCTCTGTGGCTCCTGTTGGTTATCAAGCAGGACGGTAACATAATTGTGGTGGCTGGGGGGCCGAACGGCCGAAGCCAGTGCTTTCCCCGGCCTATCTCCCACGCCATATATGCGCGCTGTAAAAGGTTTTCCCAGAAATTTGCTTTCCTTGTCTGCAGCCTCAGTGTATTCATTTATTTTGTCCCGGAGCTGGGCTTGCATTGCGCGTCCCCGCGCCCCAAGGGGGATATTACTTTCAAGGGTACGAATGTCTGCCTCCAGCCTACGCAGCTCGCCTCGTAGGGACTTTAGCACCCCCCCACCCTTAGATATGCACCATCCCCTTACAGTGACTTTAAAAGCTTCCCACACAGTAGTAAGGCTCGATACAGAGTTAATGTTACGGTCAAAGAAGTCTTCTATGTCATGCTCTAGGTCCGCCCTGAAGGCCGAATCAGTGAGGTGCGCAGGGTTGAGGCGCCAGTTCAGGTAAGGAGAGACAGCAAGGGGAATGCGTAAGGAAAGAAGGACAGGTGAATGGTCCGAGAATGTGCGCACTAAGTGTATAGTTTTGAGTACCCAAGGAGTGAGGCCGGCAGTCAAGAAAAAGTAGTCAATGCGTGCCCACGTACAGTGTACGGCCGAGAAATGTGTACCTTGTCTATGGAGGGGGTGTGAGTGTCTCCAGGAGTCCGTCAGGTGGTGTTCCTCCAGGATGCCCTGCAGTATGCGTTGGGTACGCGTATAATGTTGCGACTGTGGGTGCGACCTATCCATGGCAGGGTTTACAGCAGTATTAAAGTCACCCCCCAGTACAACATAGGCAATGCCCAGGGTATGAATCTTGCCCCACAAGGTAAGCAGTGCAGTCGGATCATCCGTATTGGGACCATAGTAACAGGCAAAGAGCACCATATGAGAGTTCAGTTTCCCCCAGACCATACAATATCGGCCCTCCGAGTCTGACTCAGAGCCCGCCGGGGCAAAGCCCACCCCTTTTTTTATTAGGATAGTGACTCCCCTGGCATAGTTCGAGTAAGACGAGAACACTTTACATGACGCCCATCTTGAAGTGAATAAGGGGGAACAATTCGGCGCGAGGTGTGTCTCCTGCAACATAGCTATAGAGACACCATGCCTATCCAAATACCCCAGCACTTGTCTTTTCTTTCTAGGATTGTTCAGTCCCCGCACATTCCATGACATCAATTGGAGTTTTTGCGCTGGCAGCGCGTCTGTGTCCTCACCCATCCCCACAATGTAAGGTCCAAATGGCTGGCACGTATAGCAACCCAATTCCGACAGACAGCAACGAATTTAAACACAGCAACATCTTCCAAAACCTCCCCTCCCTCCCCTCCAGTGACCAGCACCGCAGCAAAACTGAAATCCAAGGAATGGATAAAAGCATCAGTATGCAGCCAAAGCTTGTGCCATCCACTTTCCTACTTCCCTTAGTACTACACGTATAACAAAAACCCCAACTTCCCTCTCTGTCTCCCCAACAACAATAATTCATGTCAGTTAATTCAGCCTTTCCAGTAACGTGTTGGAGCGAGTCCCCTCCCACACCGGCAACCCCAATCCGCCGGGCACATTGATCCCACCCTCCCCCAACCTTTCCCACCCATATCCAACCCAAAAACATAAGTATTTTCTCAAAGACCCATACTCTACTAACAGAGTGGGGGTGATGGGGCTCGCCCATTGGGAGTCCGTTCTAGGGGCGCCCAACCTGCCAACCACCTCCCTGCTTACACCCACAAGGAGCTAGGAAGTTACCTAGTCTCTCTATGTGGGACGGAGGTGGTTGACCGAGCACGAAATGTAATATTGACCAGATCATGTTATAACTTAAAATTGTACCTCACCAAACTAGTGGAGTCCTGTTACTTTCTTCACCGACTAGAGACAAAAATCTCGCGCCTCACGTTAGTCTTGTTGGTTCATTGGTGAGGGAGATCTGGATCGGCGTCTTTCTGCGTTGTCTCTGGCTGTTTCTTTCTTATGTTGTTTAAGGAAATCCTCCACTTGCTGCGGTGTTTGAAAAAAATGTTGCTTGCCTTGATGGGAGACCTTTAGTTTCGCCGGATATAGCATGGCGTACGGCATCTCTTGATCATGCAGCTTCTTCTTTACTCCTGCGAATTTCCGCCTGGCCTCCTGCACGGCTGGGGTGAAATCTGGGAAGAAGGAGAGTGTAGTGTTGCAATATCCCACCGTGCCTATCTCTCTAGCACGCCTCAACACCGCGTCTCGGTCCCAGTAGTTTAGGAATTTCGCAATAATGGGTCGCGGCTGGGCTCCTGGTGGCAGGCGGGCAGCTAAGGATCTGTGGGCACGCTCTACTATGAGGTGCGGGGAGAAGGATTCTTTCCCAAAGAGCTCGATCACTAGGTTCTCAATGAACACCTCCATTTTCCCCGTATTGGTGGATTCTGCTAGGCCCAAAATGCGAATGTTATTGCGGCGGGACCTCGCTTCCAAATCCTCGTTCTTTTCCGCAATAATTTTTAGTAGCCTGTCCATTTGAGTTACTTGTCTTTTGTTAGAGGTGGCCCCATCTTCCAACTCAGAGATTCTGTCTTCAGCTTCCTTGATACGAGTGTCATGGTGCTCCAATTTAGTGACAACGCTGTCCATGCGCGTGTTTATGGTGTCGATTTTGGAGTCAATGTTCGACAGGCTCTGTTGCATAGTTATCAATATTGACTTCCAGTCGTCTCCTGGGGGTCCAGAGGCATTAGGGCTGGTCTCGGGGTCCTGCGACCCCTTGGGGTTCTTCCTTGTTTCGAATGGTATCTTGGACTGCCTGGCATCGTTGCAGCCCATGTCGCGTCTTGGCGTTCGCGAGGCCGGCGTGGCGTCAGCAGCCAGGACGTAGGCAAGATTTGTCAGGCTAAGCAGATAGTGAACAGCTAGGGCGGTTTGATCTCGTGCACCGTTTGCCCTTTGCGGAATGTATTAGAGATGTGGCTAGCGAGTGTCTCGGAGAGAGTGGGTCAGGTTGGCAGGCAAGGTATCCTCACCCTCCGGGGGTTTCCTCTACTAGGTATCTCGTTGCAATACACTGCTGCTGTTGTAGCGCTGGTGGTCGCAGTATTGGAAGAGGTCAAGCGTGTTACTGTATTGCCGGCCAGCACTCAGGCAGTTCATCTGCTCCGGGTTCCCAGTATGCGTGGCGGGGGGGAGTGCTCCGGTTTCCCCTAGCTACGGCTGCTTAATGAGTTATGACCCTCGTAAAGCATTATGATTGCCGCTGGGTGAGGGGCACGATATTAGCGAGCCAAGCGGCCAGTCTGTTGTGAGCCTAAGTGGGCCAGTATTTATTTCCTGTGAGAGGCCTGGTCTTATTGAGTCTCTTGCAAGGGTGCTCCTCTCTGCTGTGAGGAACAGCGCTATGTGCAGGCACTGTGCTGCCGTCCACGCTCCGGCAAACACCTCCGGTAACAAGGCACTGGTCCGACGTGTTTGGCGCCTTTCCCCCCCCCCCCTTTAACGCCGGTTACCTGCAGGCCTCAGTATTACAGTTTATATTTAAACCTCGCCGAATTGCCCCCTCTGTGCACGTTGTCTTTAGCGTTGTGTCTTGGGGTGTGTTTACGCAGTACAATGTGGGGGGGCGGGCCGTGTTGCTGGCCTTCTATGATCTCATCAGTCTCCACAGCATAGGCCCCTGAGCCCCGGGGACGCGCAGCAACCTCCGACGCCTTCAGTCCACCCACGGGGCGCTCAGGTACTGTTAGGTGTCGGGGGAGGGAGAGGCGGCAATATCCCCTGTGCAGATTTATTGGAGATGCGAGGGGGGTATCTCCTGGGCCTATGGTCTCCCGCCCAGTAGTGTCGGTGCAATTGTTCGCGGGGGGGGCAGGGATGGTGGCCGTTTTAACCCTCGAAGCGGCCCAGCAGCGGCGTTGCTCCCCGAGGCGGCAGGGTCCCACGCAATCTCCCTCCGGGTGTTGACGGCCCCGCTCACCTCTTGCAGAATATAGGCTCCGCGACCCCAGCAAGGATCTCCAGCTCTGTTCCACGGCTTCACCAGCACTGCACCTCTGTCGCACAGGCCGCCAAGCCCCGGTCTTTTCCAGCAGAAGCTCCCCGCAGGACCAGAGGTCACGGAGCTCGCTGCCCAGGCGCTCCAGACTACTACTCCGTCTACACGGCCGTCCTCCAGTTCTCCCGCAAGTTATTGGCACCGATGTGTTCCGCAGGCACTCCTGGACACTGTGGTGTAGGTTTAGGGCAGGTTATTCTGGTCAGGAAGGGCAGAAGGATGGTTTATGTGCTCAGTCCGGTGGGAGCCTCACTACAGTGCGGCCATCTTGGTTTGGCGCCACCTAGCGCCCCCCTCGCTGCACATTTATTTGAGCAAATGATGCAGTCAATGGAACTTTGTCAGAGGCAATACCAACACTGAATAACCTAAAAAAGAAAATGATAGAAGAAGGGGGTGCCCCAGACAGTTGGTTCAGTGGTTTGGTTTAATCACTGCCATCCTGGATGTCGGGATTGTTGAGGGTCTTGTTACCAACAATTGTGGTCCTATTACTAATATATTTTGGGATTCAATTGATTCTAGCATGTTGTAGGAGAGTAGGCCCCAAGGCGTGAGGGATGTTTTCAGTTCGGAAATCAGCACATGTAGTGGATTCCCAGGGAATCCTGTACCATCTAGTGCCAAGTCCAGACCAGGGTCTGAAGGAAGTAGTTGAAATATCAACTAAAGGGGGGAATGCCGTAGGAAATATAAAAGATGAATACACTGCAGAAAATATAAAACACAAAAATATAGCGCAACAACAAGCCCAAGCAGAAACTGCACAGCTGTTCATGGTTAAAAACCAGTTTACATCCAAATCTCCCATTGACACGAGTTAGATGAAAAGGTCACTTAAGGATACAATGGAATAGTAAACTTCAAAGGATTTTCAGTTAAAGCCAACTCATCTTTAAAAGGCCTCAAAGCATTTGCCATTCAAACACAAGACCAACGGCATGCACCCTGTGCCTTCAAACAGATTGAGGCCTGATTAAACAAAGGGAACGGGCAATCAAATTAGCACAGAGCACATGGAGATCTAAGGTGCCTGATTAGACAATGGATGCAGGGAAGTAAATGAATTCTGAGCACACAGAGGTCTTAGGGGCACAATACTGGACGCATACACTTCACTTAAATTACATTTACCATAAAGCGCACAAGCATTCACATCGGAAGAATGCTCATTTGCCAAGCGTCGTTGAGAGTAAAATAAACAATGTGTAATGGATTGGGTCTGATTTCGGCGTAATGAGGTTGCATGTCTTCAAGTGTTTTTCCATCTTAAGTCTGTGTAACTTGCAAGTCAACCGTTATTTACTATAGCGTTATAGCCCGCCGTAGCGTGCTATAGCGGCTATTAAAGGCCCGCTACCGCATTATAGGCGCGAGCCGAAGGCGAGGGACTTTAACTAGGTAGCAGGACTTTAATAGCCGGTTAGCCCTGCTACCAAGGGCTACAAGGCTATTAGAACATTCTGCCACTAGAGGGCAGATTGTTCTAACAAATAAAACAAAGGCCTCTCGGAGCTCGAGGGGACTTGGGGCCAGATGTAAGAAGCCGTTTGCGATTCGCAAACAGCGGAATTCCGGCGTTTGCGAATCGCAAATGGTGTTTTGGTATGTATGAGCCAAATCGCAAAATAAGGAATCGCAAATATTGTGATTCCTTATTTTGCTCAAGCATTTAAGGAATCACAATTTTGCGATTCCTTAAATGCTATGCATCAAGCATTTTTTTTTGTGAATCCTCATTAAGAAATCGCAAATTACCACCAACTTCTAGTTGGTGGTAATTTGCGATTTCTTTTACAAATGCACTTTTTGGCATTTGTAAAGGTGCCATGTGGTGCTCATACACACCCTTAGGGCATGTATGTGCGCCATATGCGCATACATGTAAATTTCAGGGGTGCAGCAGGGTGTCCTTAAGACACCCTTGAAATTATTCTCAATTTGTGATTAGCAAATTGCGAATCGCAAATTAAGAATAACTTCCCATTCCTTCCTCCTGGCCCATAGAAATGAATGGGAAATTATTCCTTAATTGCAATTAGCAATTTGCTAATCGCAATGAAGGAATTTTAAGAAATCGCTAAAAAAAGCGATTTTCTACATACATACCAAATTGCAATTCTCAAATAGCGATTTCTAAAAAATCGCTATTTGGGAATCACAAATGATGGTGATGATACATCTGCCCCTTAAATCCCCTCAAGCTCCGAGAGGCCTTTGTAAGACATTGGAATCTTGCTCTGCGGGCCTTTCCCGGCCCGTAGAAGCAGGGAGCACTCCGTTGTCTAAAATGGAGGTCCCCACATTCCAATGTGCTAATGTCTGTTATAAACCTTTGTAATATCATGTATAAAAAGGCCTGCCTGTGAGCAGGAATTCGAGAAAGTCTGAAAAAGCCTTAGTAGGAATGATGTACAGACTGGGCAGTGTACTGAACGGCTTTCCCTCTGTTGCAACAGTTAGTAAATACTGTATTTGCATTGCAAAGAAGAATCCATTTAGTTATTCCATTTTGGAAGGCCCGAAGTCACACCGTAACACTAGTTCTTTCCATTTAGAAGATTTCAAACATGATTTCTTTTGAACCTTGGTGCATGCACCTTTTTGTCCTGAGTAAGACCCACTGTGGTTGTTGTAGTGTTTTGTCACCCTCATGAGTCATAACTGCTTTTGCTGACACTGACAGAATTGCATTTAGCCGCTTGAAATGATGACAATAGGCAGGAATTGTTTAGTTGACTGTCACGATACCACGCAATAGGTGAAGCTGTGGTGTTAAAATACGGCTAAAATTATTAGAAAGGGGAGTATTACTCTTGCTAGAGTAGTCATTTACCAGGCCAGAATTTCTTCTGTAAAGTGGCAATTAGCCTTATTGATCAAAAGCAAAACATAAAATGGAAAAAAAAGTGATTCACGAAAAAACAAAGGGCCTGATTTATGAACCCAGTTGCATCGCACTTGCACTCCGACTTCTAGTTGGTGGTAAATAACGAATCCTTGACTGAGGAATTCACTAACTTAAGAGCTCCCTACATCCTGGATTCGGTAATTTACCGAATCGGTATGTTAAGAATTCGGTATTTTACCGAATCCTTAAATTACCGATTTGGTAAAATACCGAATCCTACAAAAAATGCCACCTACATCTGGAAAGCCCAATACCGGTCAGTAACGACCGAAATTCGGTAATTTCGGCCATTACCGACCGGTATTGGGCGACCTACATCTGGACCTAGGTCTTTTTTGGTCATATATTGGGTAAATTTTTCAATTTGACGTTGCAGACCGTTAGCAGTCCTCAACAACAAAACCGCATCATCTGCATATAGAAGTTGTGGGGTGAAATGGGTGCCAACTAAAAGGGATCGATTTTATTAATGTATAAAGAAAATAAAAAGGGCGCTAAAACACGTCCTTGCCGAATCCCACGTGTCACTCTGAAATTCGGGGTACATTCACCATTTGTTCCAAAATGTACTCTAGCTGTTACAAAAGTATAAATCTGGGCTAAATAAATAATATTATCCTTTGGAGCACCTTACCTTTTCAGTATCTGCCATCATTTGGCGTGATTAACTGAGTCGAAAGTGCTAGTTAGGGCAAGCCAATCAAAGGTGTAAGAGACCTTCCTTCGCTAGGGTATATTTCCCTATCAATAACTCCAGGTTTACACATTGTTCTACTGTCCCAATACCCCTTTTAAATCCATACTGAACTTCGCTTAAGGAGGTTATTCTCAGTGGCCCAGTTATCTAATCTTCCCAACATGATTCTACCCATCAATTTGGATGTGGAGTCAAGAAGGGATATGGGATGGTAGCATTTGGCTTTCCCTGTATCTCCTTTTTTAAAAATAGGTACTATAACACTTTCACCACATGATGCTGGTAGCGCTCCTCCTAATTTGGCATTAAAAACACTTAATAAAATAGGTGACCAAAAATCAATATTATGTTTAAAAACATTGATAGGTACCCCGTCCGGTCCTGCGGCTTTGCCATTTGCACTTTTGTCTAGGGCAGTTTTTATTTCATCCAGAGTTATTGGAGCTGTTTTGACCCTTTCCACCATAAGAGGTTACTGTTAATGTGATTGGTATCCTTAACAGCTTCTGGATTGAAAATACTCCCAAAGTGAATTAACCAATTGTCTGGTGGGATTATAGTGTCTATTTTCGCCGCAGCATCCTTGAAAAAAGCATGATCTATAGGTTTCCAAAATAAAACTGCATCATGTGTCTCTGCAGCTTGGATCAATTTATCCCAAGTGTTCTCGCAGATCTCTATTTTCCGTAAATTCAGAGTATTCTTATACATTTTCCTTAAATTGCTTATCCTTACACTATCCCTTGGCCTTATTTTTAGAGCAGTTTTTAATTCCCTATTTAACGTTGAACACTCCTGAATAAACCATCTCGGGTTGTGATCACAATTTTTCTTTCTTTTCGATTTTAAAACTCTGGCAATTTCAGATGTGATATTATAAAAGGCACTTACAATGTCTGAGTTTAGGGAGGAACTATCCAAACAGGTATTGATATCTTTTTTTATTTTCCCTATAAGGTTATCTATAAATATAGTTGTGTTCACACCTGACCATTTAATCGAGACTCCGTTATTACCTTGAATCTCAATATTTATAACGGCTGTCTTCTCCCGTTCTTGCCGTGATAGGCTAAGTTTCAAGTGCATAATTAGCGGGTGGTGGTCACTAAACAGGCTTGGGGAAATAAACATTTTTTAATTAAACCCCTACAGGGCTCTGATATGATAAAGTGATCGATGTTTTAGGAAGATCTGGCCCCAACATATGTTTTGATGGCTATCTCCCCTTCAGGTTCATCCGGTTCTACAACTACTAGATTGTATTTGTAAATAGCGGTATTAATTGCTTTCCCATAATTATCGTGTGGGAAGTGGGGAATTCTGTCACCAAAACAATCACAATAACCACATTGTTCTCCCGCTAAAAATTTGTCACAATTAAAATCACCCGCCCAAATAATTATATAATCTCCCCTACCCCCTTTAAAAACACATCCAAGTTTTCTTCTAGTGTCTTAATTACCCTAAATCTAGTGTTATCCAAAATATTATTATAAACATTTATTACAATGATAGGCTGTTTCCCCTCTGAATAAAGATATAAAAACTGACAAAACTGCAAAGTGGTATAGGCTTTCCTTAGTGTTAAAGATGAGGTTACTGAAATTAAGGATGCTAGACCACCCTTGGCTTTCCCCAAACTAGACGGGATAGCCTGAGTACATATCGTTTGGAAGCCATTAATAAACAAGCATTGGAAATGCAATAGGTCTCGCAGCATTAGAGTTAGTGCTTTTAGAATTGTTTATGGGTTTTTTTTTAAAATCTTTAGCATTTTTGTTTCCTGTAGGCAATGCTAAAGAATTACAAAGAAAAAAAGCCATAAACAAATCTAAAAGCTCTAACTCAAACGCAGGAACATTAACTAATTCTCCCACAGTCACAGTATACAGAAAGCCTGTGCGGTTTCCTTTTAGTATAATGACTCCACCTTCTGAGTTGTTTTCTGTGAGTAATGTTGAGAGGTCCCCTCTGAGGTCGTTACGGATAATAACGGCAGCTTTCGGCCCTGCGTGTTGCCTTCCCTGGACACTTAAGTAGCTGGCTATGAGATTGTTGGTAACAGAGCAAATGAAAGGCGTTTGTGCACAGCCCTGGGAGTTGTCACAAACACACCTCTCCTCCCCCCAGCCTACCTCTCCCGACACCACACCCCCTCACACCACCGTGTTGATATGCAGGTAGAGGAGAGAAGCACTGAAGTGAAGCTTTCCAAACTGGGCAAACTGGTTTTGACGGTCCCGGGACAGTGTCAGAGAGGGTAAAAGAGGAACAAGATGTGGCGTGGTGCAGCCTTGCTTCTGCAAGATTAAAAGAAGTCGCACAGGCAATGACTCGTAACGTTTTTGTCACGAAATGAACTAAACAAAATAGAAAATACATCTCAGTCGCTAGATTTAAAACACGGACTTCATGCAAGTATTTATTTATTTGATCGTTTTTTATAGCGCAAACTTGACGGGTATCAGAGCGCTTTATAAATTTGCAGAGAGCAGCACAGTGATAGAAACAAAGTCATATATGAAGAAGAAAAATACAGGATATAGCACTTAGCACCCATAGAAGAGAGGGTGTGATTTACAATGTTCAAGAGCAGAGGGGATAACTCAATAAAAGCCAAAAAACGTGTGTCTGGTCACAGAAAGCAAGCTAGACGCAGCTGGGACATCGGACTGCCGAAAGGCTTATTTTTTGTTGGGACTGTAGCTCCAGCAAGAGACTTACAATGACAGTCAAATGGTCGGGTTAGGCCCCTAATAAAGTGCCGTGGCCAGGGGAGGGGTTGAAGCAGCGCGAGGGGGCAGGGATGCGAGGAGGAAGTCCTGGGAGGGGGGAGCCCGGGCGGGGCCGCATCTCTACCAAGTTAGCCGAGGGGACTGGTGGGGGTGGAGAAGGGGGTTGCTGAGGCCAGAGTACGGAGAGCGATGCGGGGGTGATAGTTTGTTTGTTGGTTTTGGTAGCGCGGACTTTGCAGTGGGTTGGCGGCGCGCGTCTCGATGGGAGCATTAAGGATGCGTGAGGAGAAAATTATAGGTGAAGGAAGGCAACGTTGAGTTGCGTGAATGAATAGTGACAATGGTGAGCAGCAAAAATACATGAAGTAGCAATCGGTACATTATAGGAGGAAAAGTGATATGTGTGCAGGTTTCAGAAGCGTACAAAGTGCAGGTAGAGGTACAATACTGCAATAAATGGCAGACACTTCAGAACAAAAATAGTGTAAATGAAATGGGCACCGCAATAAATTAAAACTAGTCAGTCACAACACGGGTAAAGTGTGGGCTGTAGTATTTCGCAACAGATTCGGGGAATGGAATTCACGGAACGTGTCACACAAAGATGCGCGATTATAGTAGGCTGGGTTGTGACTCGTACGAGTGGTATTGTACAGGGTCTGCGTTCACTCGAACAGAAAGAACGCTGCGGTCTTAAAGGTCTGATGCCTCGTGGTAGAGGAACAGTGGGGTCTCCTCTCACTTAGTGAGGTCTTGAATGTGTTTTAAAGTGGGCGGCAGAGCTCTTTAAGACTACCAATTTTCGCAGAAATCTTGCAATCTCATAGTCCTGTTTCACCCGTTTCAGACGTCGAGAGTGTGAACATGTTTAGAAATAAGCCTCCGCGCTGAAAGTAGAAACAAGGTCACAGCAAGATTAAGGGATTTGTCCAAAATCACGGGATGTTCAGCCAACGCTAGGACTCAGCTAGCGGCAGGCAGGCAGGGGAGGAGGGGGGAGGAGAGTAGGGGAGGCACGGCCTAGCGGCCGTGCAATCAAGTAGTGAGGGGGCGGAGCTGGGGGAGGCTGTGGAAGAGAGTAGGCAAGGCGACACGGCGGGAGGGGGCGGAGCGGGTAAACAAAGACGGACATGCACGCGCCCGTGACTTTTAAGGTCAATGCGCATGCGCATAAGCTTAATGCGCATGCGCATTGACCTTAAAAGTCACGGGCACTGCAAGGAATCGCCACGATTCCTTGCAGTGTGGATAAAGAGTGGATAACTCGCAATACTCTCGCCTTGCTCGATGCGCATGCGCATCGACAGGCGAGACCTAAAAAGGGCTCAGTGGACCAGGTATCCTGTATCAATATTAAGGCACAATCATCCAACATTTGTATCCATTCCACATCATTTACCTTCTTTTTTACCCCGGCTACGTTCCAAGATTTAGGACATAGAGACCCATGTTTTGGTGCGCTGGGGGCTACATTTGTTGTATTACGAGTAAGACCCTTCTCCTTATTACAAGCTAGTGCCCCGCCGACATCCACCCGATGCCAATCAATTTCACTACAATTTCTAAGGGGGGTGTACTTGTTGTATAAAGGGGCAATCAAAATTGGGTCATACCAATGGGTATGGTCACTTTACTTTGTGTATGCTCTTTTCTGGGCCTATAAAAAAATCAGAGGCGGACGGCAATTATATGGTTATACTGTTGGAAGAAAGTCTCATTTAATTCGAACATTAGGACTTCCATCAGATCTCTCACCAGTTCCTGACTACAAACATTCACAACCACACAGTCTCTCATGCATGATTTACTGGAACTACCCACCCAGTTCACTTTCCTTATCATTATGATATTTTGTTGTAGTAAGTTTGTATCGTACATAGACTTCACAGAGAGCCAGTGAACAACTTTATTTTCAGTGTATCATATGATTCTGTATTATTACACCTCAATTTCGAGACATTTTTCAAAATGATAATGTATGAAGTAGGCTGGGGGAAGATGTAATCAGTCCTCATTATTATCCATAGAATGTGGGGTCCTGCACCGTTTATTCATCTGATTCACATTTGCCTTCCTGGGGGAATTAGTATGCCTTGCTTGATTAGCCCTTGGTTCGCACACTGATTGTGTTGTAGGATATTCCTCCGAAAGGGGTACTGGAAGTGTCGACCTCTTTTTATTTTTATCAGAGGTTATTGAGTTACATAGTCCTTTGTTTCACTTCTCGAGTATCTTAGTTACAGGGAGTACTTTGTTTGATGATTTAAATGGTAATAATTCAATGACCATATCTGTTAATTTGATTTCCGACATTAAGCGTCGCTCAATGTTATCCATTTTTCCATGCAATTTTTTCTAAAGTGTTTCCAGGTTTAGTTGGTTTTGCGTTTGAGAAATGAACATGTTACTCTCCGCACATTTTATCCCCCATGGGTTTTTTCCTCTTTTTTTGCTTAGTTTTATTTTTGCTCTCTGTTTGTCTATAGGAGCTTTTGACAGTTGAGATAGTTGTTTCGATTTGTTTGCGGGGGAGAAACCATATCTGAGTTGGAAGATAGAACAGAGATGTCCACGGAAGGGATAACCTTTTTTGGAACATTATCCTCATTAGTTATACAAGGTCTAAGTATCTCCACTACAGATTCCTTTTCACATCAATTGCTCACAAACACTGGGAGGTCTAACCTACCTTCTGATGCAAATTCTTTTAGCGCAGCATCCAATGCAGTTTTAGTGGCCGCAAGTTGCTCCTCAACATGTATGATTTTAGTATTTATCAACCCCACAGCATTTTTCAGATAATTAGTAATGGGAGCACTTTTTGTGAGCAACTTCCCAGCAGTCAATGGTAATTTTTGCCCCTTTTTACCGCAGTTGTGTATTCACAGATGGTAATGAACAAAGTTATTTCCCTTACCGGTTGTTAATGCCCGGTTACTCACCGGTAATATCCATTACTCCGAGTCCTGGTCGCCCCGTCCCATTCCTGACAAGTGAGCAGCTAGTCTGCTCTACAGAAACCCCTACCGAGCTGAGCTGTTTGCACTTACCCCTAGGATGACGTCACCATCACATGACTATAAAGGGGGGAGTGCATCCAAGAATCATCCTGAGAATAACAAAGAAAACCAGAACGAAAAACAGACAATCACCCAAAGAAAATCCCAAACCAGGGAGGAAGGGAAGGACTCAGCAATGGGACGGGGAGACCAGGACTCGGAGTAATGGATATTACCGGTGAGTAACCGGGCATTACCTCCTGGTCCTGTCTCCCCGTCCCATTCCTGACAAGTGAGCCCATACCCAAGCACACGGTGATTGTAAGAAAAAAACAGACCAAACAGTTTGAGAAAAAACAGGTCAAGTTTTAATCAACAGAAAATAGTACAGATCACAAATCATGTACCGCAGAAAGGACACTAGCCCAAAAGCAGCAGAGGCCGCCATCCCCAATTGAAGCCGATAATGGGCAACAAACATATGGGGAGAAGCCCACGTGGCAGCATTGCAAATGTCTCTTAACGAGGCCCCCTTGAACATGGCCCAGGAGGAAGACATGCTCCGAGTCGACCGACCCTGAACAGAAGAAGGCAGAGGACAGTGGGCAGAATCGGAAGCAGAAACGACAGCGCCCTGACCCAACGAGACAAGGTGGACAAAGAAGGCCGAAGCCCCAGCCCCAAGAGGCCATAGGTGACAAATAGGGAATCCACTTTACGGAAACCAGCCGTACGCTCCAAGTAGATGCGGAGAGCCCTCAGCACATCCAATGAATGGAGGAGCACCTCCTCAGGAGAGGCAGGAGCCGGAAAAAACACCGGGAGAACAATATCCTCCTGACAGTGAAAAGAAGACACCACCTTAGGAAGAAAGAACTGACTCGGGCGGAGAATGACCTTATCATCGCAAAAGCGCAAGAAGGGGGGGAACCATCAGCGCCCCCATCTCACCAACCCTCCACCCAGAAGTAATGGCCACCAGGAAAATAACCTTAGCAGAAAGGAACTTCAGGGCCACGGAGAATAAAGGCTCGAAAGGAGGACCCGTCAAAGTCCGGAGAACCAAGGGAAGATCCCAAGGAGGCACAGGAGAACGAGAGACAGGACGCTGAAGCAAGAAACTTCGTAGTAGGCGAGCCACCAACGGGGAGACAGAGGAAACAGAGGAACCCCGAAAAGCAAGAATGGCAGCCCACTGGGCCCGCAGGGAAGAAACCGCAAGCCCCAAGACGAAACAATCCTGCAAGAAGTCCAAAACCTTCACTGCCTCACAGGAGGCAGAAGAGAGACCCCTCACAAGACACCAGGAGGAGAAATTCTTCCAGTGACGGTCATACGACTTCAAGGTGGAAGGACGCCGAGAAAGCTGAAGACATCGGGCAACCTCAACCGAGAAACCCAGACCCAGCAAACTCAACCTCTCAAGTGCCAAACCCCCAGCCGGAGGCGACGCAGGGAGGCAACCCCGAGAAGAGGAGTCCGCAGCGGGGAGGGAGACAGGGGAAACCGCCAATGCGAGCAACCAGAAAAGGTAAGCAGAAGGGGGAACCAAGACTGCCGAGACCATTCCGGAACCTCCAGGAGAACCTCTGCCCGATCCAATCAAATCTTCCGGAGGACCCTCGGAATTAAGGCAAACAGAGGGAAGGCAAACAGCAGACCCCTCGACCAAGGAATTGAGAAAGCATCGGTAGCCCACGCCAACGGAGAGGGAACTATGCTGCAAAACCGAGGAAGAAGGGTGGACTCCTCCGAGGCGAAAAGATCCAGCCAAGGAAGGCAGAACCGGAGGACAATCAGATCGGACAGACAGAAGGACACTGAGGAGGGGAACACCCTGCTCAAAGAAACCGCAGGCCCATTCTCCTTCCCCGGAAGATAGACCGCCGTCAGAGACAAGAGACTCGACTCGGCCCAAAGGCCGATCTCCCGGGATAGGAGAAACAGAGCACGACACATGCCCCCCCTGGTGATTCACATAAGAACAAACCACCTGATTGTCCGTCCGCACAGAGACCGCCCGACCCTGAAGGAGAGGAGCGAACCAAAGAAGAGCCAACCAAACCGCTGTCAACTCCTTCCAGTTCGAGGACTGGAGGGATTCGAAATTGGACCACCGACCCTGAGCCTTGGAGGCACCCAGAACAGCACCCCACCCCAAAGCACTGGCATCCGTGGACAACACAACCACAGACCGAGGAGGAAGGAGATTGAACCCCCGGGAAAGAGAAAGAGAGGGGACAACCACCACTGGAGATCCGCCCGAATCCCCGGAGTGACAGGGATCAGAGTCTCGTAGTCCGAGGAGGCAGGATCCCAGTGCGACAGGACATGATGCAACAGGGGGTACAGATGTAGCCTGGACCAAGGAAGGAGATGCAGAGTGGACGCCATCTCCCCCTGACTCCGCAACCAGAGACTGGCAGACACCCGGGATTGGGACAGAAGCCAGGAAAGGTGACGAAACAAAGTCAACTGGCGCTCCTGTGAGAGAAAAACCATGTCCATGCGGAAGAGAGCCCCCAGGAACTTCAGGGACTGGGAGGGCACCAGGGAGGATTTCCTGTGGTTGATAAGGAACCCAAAGGAAACCAGCAGAAGACACACCTGGTCCACATCCGACAGAGCCTGCGAAAAAGAAGGAGAGACAATCAACCAGTCATCCAGATATGGAAACACCAGCAGTCCCCTGGAATGAAGGATACCCAGCAGAGGGGCCAAGAGCTTGGTGAACACTCCGGGCGCCGATGAAAGGCCGAAAGGGAGCACCCGGAACTGATAGTGCAGGGCCCCCACAGCAAGTCGGAGAAAACACTAGTCTTCCGGGTGGACAGGAACGTGCAAATATGCATCCATCAGATCCCGGGATGCCAGGAAGCCCCCCGGCAGGACCAGAGGCAGGATGGACTAGAGCGTCACCATCTTGAACGGATGGTGGACAACAAAGCGATTGACCCACTTCAGATCCAAAACAGGACAAAGATCCGAAGTGTCTTTCTTTGAGACAAGAAAGAGGATTGAATAGCAACCCCTGCCCCTCTCCAGAGGAGGAACCTCCACAATAGCCCTCTTCTCCAACAGGAGCCGCACACCTGTCAACAAAGCATCTCTGCGCAGAGGAAGACGGGGCAGGAGAGTCTGAACAAAACCCGGAGGAGGAGGAGAGGAAAACTCGAGCCGGCAACCTTCCGAAACAGTCTGAACCGCCCAGGCATCGGAACTGACAACCACTGGGTGTGGAAGTACTGGAGGCGACCACCAACTGGCAAAGGCAGACAGTCATTGAGAAGAGGAGGAAGCGGGGGTGGCAACACCGGCAGCGGCCCGGGGTTTGGCACCTCCAGGGGCCCCCCGGCCACGACCCCTGCCACGAAAGGGATGAGAAGCGCCACGAGCAGGAGGCCCAAAAGCGCGACGATAACCATATCCACACCACCGAGAAGGAGGGCGGACCGGAGCCACAAGCTTGCGGTTCTCCGCGGACTGCTGGACCATACCCTTCAGCTGAGGACCGAACACCTTGGAACCTTCGAAGGGCAACGTAAGGAGGACCGACTTCTGCGAAGAGTCCGCCTTCCAGGAACGCATCCAAATATGATGACGGGCAGCAATGGAAGCACCAGAAGCAGCCGCCGCCGCCCCCAAATTGTCGAAGGAAAGATCCGACAGGTAACGCACCTGCAACTCCATCAAAGACAAAAGAGACGTGGCATCCTCGCCGTCATTCAGCAGAACTGACAGGGACTGGAAATCTTTAAGGAGCGACTGAACCATATAGGTAGAATACGCAGTTGCCCGGACAGAAAAATTAGAAGCAGTATAGGAACGCTTCACCGCCTCCTCAACACGCCGATCCACAGCGGAAAGGCCAGCCCAGCCATTAAATTGTCCACCTTCACAGCCTGAGGGAATTCAGCAGCAAAACCCTCAAGAGGGTAACGCCTGGACAGGAAACGAGGAAAAGAAGACTTATCCACCACCTCCCATTCGTGAGACAGCACATTGCGTACCGCCCCATGTAAAGGAAAGGAGTCCGGAGCAGGCTGGACATACTGCGTAAAAAAGTCATCCTCTACAACAGCATCCGCAGGAGGATAGAAGCCCAAATTGGACCACACGTGGGTGAACAGTTCAGCGAGCTCAGCACCCTGAACAAAACGACCACGGACACTCTCATCCTCCTCAGGACCAATGTCCTCCTCAGGAGCAGCCTGTGGAGAGGTACCGTGGGAGGAGGCCCAGCCGCGTCCCTAGCCAGGAAAGCAGCAGCCACAGCCTCATTAATGATCAGGCGTAGGGCATCCAGAAGGGCTGCAGAAGAAGAGGCTTCAGAAGCCATCGTAGAAGCACAAGTCCAAAAACACCGTAACAGGCACAAACAAGGATAAAAAAAACACACAAGAAGGACCCCATATATAGCCGATGACCCGAACACCTGTGGCAGGAAGAAAAAAATGGGCCGGCATAAAAAGCCCAGCCAGCAGCCAAAACGCCCCCTACATGCACAAGACCACAGGAGTGTCACATCACCAACTCCACAAAAGCCCCCGCCCGCTAATGCAGGGCGAAAAAGGGCCAGAGACCACCCAGGAATGGCCGCTGGAGCAGGCCAACCAAAGCCCGGTGAGTACCGGTGAGTACAATGAGCAGAAACGGCCGCTAACCCGAGCCGCATGTAAAATCATAGCCCAAAACAGAGACGGCCGCTAACGCGAGCCGCGTGCAAGAAAACAGCCCCAAAAAGGAGACAGCGCGGGGGAAATGGCAGCGCGAGAACAAAGGCGGCCGCTAAAGCACGCCGCCGCACATAAAAAAGGAAACAGCAGGGAACTTACCAGGAACACAGGCAGTCCCCGAACAGCACAGCCAGGAAAGGCGGTCGTAGAACGCAGAAAAAAAGGAACAGGATGATTCTTGGATGCACTTCCCCCTTTATAGTCACGTGATGGTGACGTCATCCTAGGGGGAAGTGCAATCAGCTCAGCTAGGTAGGGGTTTCTGTAGAGCAGACTAGCTGCTCACTTGTCAGGAATGAGACGGGGAGACAGGACGAGGAGGTAATGGCTCCTGGAGAACCAAGGGGGGTGGCCCAGCCCAGCCTTGTCCTGCTGCGGACGGGCGCAGACAGGCCCATCCTTGGCCCGGGCATGCCCGCGTGCGCCACACACTGCAGGACACCTGTCCTGGTCTTAAGCACCTCCTGGCGCGTGTATTCACCGTTGGCGGTGTGTGCGCCAAAGGGCAGCCTGGGACTCTCCCACTCTTTCCCGGGTCTCTTGCGGTCTCAGGGCAAAACAGAAAGCAGCAACTGCATGAAATGATCTCCCGCGCTGCGGGAGACCTGCCCTGGTCTTAGGCGCCTCCTGGCGCATGCATTTCCCAGTCACGCCGAGCAGCAAGATAACTTGCTGCACTGCGCTACGCAGCTTGACTTTCCCATAAATATACCCGGAACTGGTTAATGTCAATACAGCAGTTAAATAAAATGAATGATATGGATCTGTACATAAACAACAAACTCACAATCTGCTCTGAACTAGTCTTAAAAAGTACCGCACTACACAGCGATACAAAATGATTCTGTGCTCTGTGTGAAAATGTTTTTGCCGGTGCACAACTTTGTATTTTAATAAAAATGAAGAATATAGAACGTTGGAAATTAGCAAAC
Organism: Lissotriton helveticus; assembly: GCF_964261635.1. NCBI lineage: Eukaryota > Metazoa > Chordata > Amphibia > Caudata > Salamandridae > Lissotriton > Lissotriton helveticus. The sequence goes on along the minus strand of NC_136063.1, from coordinate 1,385,723,365 downwards.
TGGACGTATGTAACAAACACATCTGAAGATGCTCATGGGGTACCAGCCACACACTCAAGATCACCCGTAACAATGCTCACACAGACTTTATCATAAATGCTGGGAGCAACATGTGGTTCCACGCCATCCTTTATCCTATTAACTACAAAACGCATGCCAGCAACGTCCTACATGAAAATAATGACTGCATATCATGGACAAATTGTGGTATTTGAGATTATGGAGACATAATAATGAATATTCTTTGTTTTATTGAAATGACATTAAGCTAAAGGGATCCTATGAACCTTTAGCTCCAGATATGGCCTCCCAGTGCTAATACACTACTGGCCCATGCAGAGCCCAGCAGGGAATCCTCTGAAATTCATAGCCATTTGTCTGTCAGGTTACAAATACAATGAGCCCTAACCTGTCCACCCCCAACCTGCTGAACGTCCCCTACACCACCCACATGCCATGGTATGACATCTTCCCACAAGAAATGACGGCTATCAAGAGAGGATTGTGTGATATGTTGATTTTCTACCTGGTCTTAGTTATGGACAACAAGACCCGCTTAATTTTTATTTTCTCTTTAAGTCTTCTAGCATGACCTTTTGCTTAAAATGTTAATCTTTATTCAGAAAAATTAGTTTAAACATTTCTCTGATCACTTCAAATCCATACTAATATTATAAAGAGAGAGCCCAAACCTTTGAGGCGGGTAATCTGAGTAACCCCAGCACCAATCACAACACCCAAAACAGCGTTGGAAAGGGCAGTTGCAGCAGAAGGACATAGGCTATGCAGACTGCCACCATATACATTTAAAAGGTAAAAGAACCGTGCCAGCAAAGTGGTCCCTTGTGGGCGTGTCTGCTTTGTGCTGTGGGTGTGGGCTGGGGGCGTGATTAACGCTTGTGGCGAGTGGTACGGCCATCATATCATGGGCTGCGGGCGTGACAAACGCTGGGGGCGTGTGTCCGGCCTTCATGCCATGTGAGTCGTACATAAAAGCGCCATTGACGTTGCTGCACAGCATCAAGGGGCACGCTGGGGGCGTGAGAAACGCTGGGGGCGTGTGTCCGGCCTTCATGCCATGTGAACGCAATTGCACCGCATCATGGGGCACGCTGGGGGCGTGAGAAATGCTGGGGGCATGTGCTATATTACGCCCTTCATGCCATGTGGGTCGTACATTAATCAGAAGATCGTCTGCTGTGGCCGTGTGCTGGGGGCGTGTCTCATGCTGCATAAAGAAGTCATGCACCCTGGACAGTCCTTCCTGAGCAAGACAGAAAGTACATACACAGAAGAAGTGCTACACCCCAGGACGCAAGATGCTTCCAGAAAATAAATAGAAACTCACTCCGTGAAGGATGCACAGTTAGACAAATGTGGTGTTCTGGATGTCATGAGTTTGATTACTGGCAAGGCTGACTCAGCTTTCCGGATAGTAGGAGGTAAATCGAGAACCATAAATTGTGTAATGGTAACGTCTGGTAATTACAGCTTGTACACATTGCAAAAGCATTTATCAGCTATTTGCCCAGGATACACTGGAATAAAGCACACCCAACTCAATATATTTTGCTTGGGATGTTGCTGTCTAGTATGCTTTAGTCTCATCTGCATCACTCATACTATTAATATGTCAGTAGTCCACATTGCAACAAAAGAGAGAGATGTCTGTACACTCTGAGCATGTGTGTGAGCCAGCGCTGCTCTCAAACCACCTTCAAAACCATCTCCATTATCCCCAGGAGCTATCACACCTCACTCGTCGGTGGGGCCCAAAGCACCGCAAGTCACTCATTCACACAAATCACACTGCTCACAAGATCAGTTAAGCCAGAGGATCGCGGAGTACCCTACTTGATCTAAATGTTAAATTCTATACATTATATACATATGAATTTTATTGATATCACCATGGTATTTAAATCTCATAAACAGCATTTAAGGCACCCCACTGTTTTGGTCAATGGATCAGCTAGTAGAAGTTAGTTATGGACAACAAGACTCGCTTAATTTTTATTTTCTCTTTAAGTCTTCTAGCATGACCTTTTGCTTAAAATGTTAATCTTTATTCAGAAAAATTAGTTTAAACATTTCTCTGATCACTTCAAATCCATACTAATATTATAAAGAGAGAGCCCAAACCTTTGAGGCGGGTAATCTGAGTAACCCCAGCACCAATCACAACACCCAATACAGTGTTGGAAAGGGCAGTTGCAGCAGAAGGACATAGGCTATGCAGACGGCCACCATATACATTTAAAAGATAAAAGGACCGTGCCAGCAAAGTAGTCCCTTGTGGGCGTGTCTGCGTTGTGCTGTGGGCGTGGGCTGGGGGCGTGACTAACTCTGGGGGCGTGTGGTACGGCCATCATACCGTGGGCTGTGGGCGTGTGCTGGGGCATGACAAATGCTGGGGGCGTGTGTCCGTCCTTCATGCCATGTGAGTCGTACATACAAGCGCCAATTACGTTGCTGCGCAGCATCAAGGGGCACGCTGGGGGCGTGAGAAACGCTGGGGGCGTGAGAAACGCTGGGGGCATGTGTCTGGCCTTCATGCCATGTGAGCGCAATTGCACCGCATCATGGGGCACGCTGGGGGCATGAGAAATGCTGGGGACGTGTGCTACGTTCCGCCCTTCATGCCATGTGGGTCGTACATTAATCAGAAGATCGTCTGCTGTGGCCTGGGGTGGGGGCATGACAAACGCGATTAGCTGGAGGCATGGTAAGTAACGTTACTGCTGCCTCTCCTGCGCGCTGTTACTGAACTCTCTCATTCAACGAAATTACACGCGCCTGCTACCATCAACCAGGGCTCTAGCCGGGCTCAGGCGGCGGATCAGTACACTAATTACACGCGCCTGATAACATCAACCAGGGCTGCAGCTGGGCCTCAAGCGGGGGAACACGCAAATGAGCGTGTCTGCGGGGACAATTACTGCAGCCTCTCCTACTCGCTGTCACTCAACTCTCTCATTAAACGGATTTACCCGCGGCTTATAACTCTCTCATTCAACGACATTACACGCGCCTGCTAATATCAACCAGGGTTGTAGCCGGGCTCAGGCGGCGGATCACTGCACCAATTACACGCGCCAGCTAACATCAACCAGGGCTGCAGCTGGGCCTTCTCTGTCCCGATTCTAATGAAACAAAAAATGTTGTCTAACGCGAGATTTTTAAATAAATTGCCCTTGCCAAATACACACATTACACACATTCTATTTCATACCCGGACAATGTCGGGACAGGCTGCTAGTAGGATAAAGTGAGTTCAACTAGTTTACATTTATTAGCAGAATAGTTCAGAAATGAGAAAATTCAAAGACATATTACTCATCTTCTTGGTCATAGAGGAATGAACAGGATTAAATGACAAAGTTCCCAAAAACAGCCTCTCTATCTTCCTAGATGTTCACCTCCCATCAAGACTCCGACCCCATCAAAAGTTAAAGTCAGGAAAAATTTCAAAGTCTTTGCACACAGAAATTAATCAGTCCGACAGAGTTTTGTGGTGCAAAAATAATTCAAATGCAAGCTCTTTCTTTTCTCTCTTGTCCGAATTTTGCAAAGTCACTTCCATAATTCTCATATGGTCATAATTGTTCATGTTTGCAACATTTTCATTCTGTCCTTATTTCGACACTTCGGTAAATTTTTCCAGGGTCATAACTCGAGCATTTTCTTTGAGCACCATTCTGCTGTTCAGGCCACGCTGGCCTTGACATCAGTAGCCCAGGCACAGGCTGCTCATACATCTCTCGAGCACAGTCGCACGTGCGTAGAATTACACTCTCTCGGATTCTCGCAAACCCTTCCTTTTTTAGGTAGGCCGCATGGGCCATAACGGAAACTATTATAGAAACAAACACAATTAAACGTTAAATTTCGAAATAAAGCCCTTCTGTTTTACCTCCCACCATCCTAAGTTTACCCTGTTAGTGGTTACCTAGCTCCAAGCTACAAAGATGCGTTGTTTTCTTACCATTCTCCTTCATTTTTGCCACAATGAATACTTATAATAAGCATACATGCAAAGCTTTGTTAAATTAGAAGCATCATTGCACTATATTAGTATGACAAACTCTCATGATTAATTTATTACAATTTGCAACACAAGCACATTAGTATCCCATGTGTACTTTTCTGTATGCTTGTTTTTTTCCTTTTTTTTCCCTGTTGGTTAGTTCTAAAATCCACTAAATTAATACATATTATAGTTATGAGAAACTAACATCACGAGGGGTATACAAACATTTTTGTCACAGCTTCGCTCCATCAATTCCCCCCCTTTGGTGATCTTATCACCAATTAACACCAAAGTTTTTTGTACAATTTTTCAAAAACATGTTTCAGGTTCTTTTCAGTTAATATGACTTAAACTATTGTATCTTCCATTTTCTCTCTATCATGGTACAGTCTTTCTTTAAACTCTTCCAACTCTATTTCCCCTTTCTCACATTCTCTTTATTTACTTTCCTCAACTTTCCTTTTTATGTATTTTTTTAATATTTCTCCTTTTTCTAAGTTTACAAGCTAATTTTAGGATTAACATCATTACTATCATTACAGTCAGTGGAATTAATAATTTCCCTATTATTGTCCTACCTATTTCAGAAAACCATTTCTTTACAGCTGAAAAACTCTTACCAAGTTTCTCAAGAACACCATCAACCTCCAGTGGAGCAACTTCTTTATGCAATTCTGTAATATTTGTAATATACCTTTGAATATTTTGACATTTGTCCAGAATATAGGTACAACAGTGTTGTACCGTCAAAATTCCACAGACTCCTCCTTCTTTTGCCAATATTATATCAAGAGCAAGTCGATTTTGCATCACTATAGCTCTCATAGCAACCATTTCAGTATTTACCATTAAAAATCCTTCTGCAGTATGTGTTGATAAACAATCTACTATCGTTGACAACTTTCGAATTTTGTTTTCATTAAAAGATATGCCCATTGCTGGTATCAATGTTCCAAAAACATCACCCATTATTTCTAATACACTTTCCCTTCTCCTACGGGTTAATGGTTTACCAATTTCATTAGTTCCTCTATCTACATGAAATATTTTAGGAAAGACCAAACCTACATAACAGGATCCATACCAATGGTCCGGTAATCTATAGTAAGCCTGGTTACCGCACAAGAAATACATTCCAGGAAAAACAGGATTATCACCACCTTTAAATCCTGAACCCCCTTTTATAATATAGGTATCTTCACATTGACTTGCACCCACAAAATAATTATCATACAATGTGTTATCTCTCCGAATACATAATTTCCCTATTTGTGGTGTATCTATACTTATCGAAATTAATTAGATAGAGAAGCACTCCCGTCTTTTTTAATTTAGGATTAATCTTTTTCTATTTAAACCAAGCGTCCTACAGAGGTAGCACGTTTGTCTTCAACCGTGCCTGCTCACAAACCTTCCTACCTCGAGTTACATCGTACTCGACCCCTGCGCACTGTTGCGGCTTTTTGTACTTCAAACTATACTCAAAACACTTTAAAATATTTTTTTTTAATTTTAGCAAAATTTCAAACTTGTTAATAAAGAAAAATATCTCAATGTACCTTACACTTCAACATATTCAATCAGCACAAATAATGCTCATAAACAATAAAGCTTCAACTCCTGCTTTATCTTAGATTTGCAAATGAACACATAAACATTTCCACAATTTTCCAGAATAAGTATTACATTCTTAATCAATAAACAATGTTATTGTCATCTCTTGTTGACTTCAGTAGATGCCCAATGCATTTCGAGCCCGGTGGGCTTTCTTCGGGGGCCTGAAAACTGAACATATATACAACTTTATTGACAACTGAAATTTCAATTTGAAAAAACTCAATTTTACATAAATCATTCTTCTGCTAACCATCTAATCTGCCAAGGGTCACAATATATTTTGCTTCTGGTCTTTATATTTGCACCATTTGACATGTAAACAAAAATGCATGCACAACATAAATTGTCAACGCTTCTAACCCTTATACCCCACCGTGACAATGCGTATTTCATGAGGACTTAATCCTGTCTTTCTATCAGGGTCATCAAAACAAGTGGCAAAGCATCAGGCCATTTCAATCCAGTGGCCAGACACATTTTTGCAATTCTGTTCTTTATTGTTCCATTTACTTGTTCAACAACCCCAGAAGCCTCTGGTCTGTAAGCACAATGTAATCTCTGACGAATGTCCAGTGCTTCACAAATCATTTGAACAAGTTCATTCTGGAAATGTGTACCACGATCTGACTCTATGGTTACTGGGAAACCGAAACGTGGAATGATTTCTCTTAACAAGAGTTTTGCAACAGTCACTCCATCATTCTACCTGGTAGGGAAGACCTCCACCTACCGTGAGAACAAACAAATTATTACAAAGTAAATATCGAAGTCGGTTGCAGGGTGGCAACTGTATGAAGTCTAATAGCATTCTAGTAAAAGGACCTCCCTCCCGTCCTATGTTCACAAACTCACAACCGTTTTTCTTCTTGGGTTTATCTTTTGGCACAAGTGGAGAAGTGTGGCTCAATGGTTAGAGCGGCAGACCCTGATGCAGAGGTCTGGCCCGGGACCAGGGTTCGATTCCCGCCTCGGCGGGTCTTGGGCTCAATTTCCCCGGACCTGATAATTCTCGCCTCGGTGCCTAGTCTAATCATGGGTCCCACTCTGTGACTCTGGGCAATAGCTTGCTTAATCTCCACAACGGCCCCAGCAGCGCTGTGGATGCCTGGCTTCACCTTGGGGGTGCCCAGGAGTGGACATTTCACAGGAAAGCCAGGATGGGTTCCGCAGCGGTATGAATACAGCGCTACGAGGCCTCCGGGTAGAAGTGCGCTATATACAATACAAACATTTACATTTACATTTACAAACATCGCTGACAAAGGCTTTTAGCAATCATCCTAAACTTGGGGTTGTACCAGGTTTGTCTAAACATTCTAATCATGGCATCCCTACCTATGTGTGCTTGACCATGATACATTCGAGCCATGTTAGAGATCATGCTATCAGGCATTACTTTTCTTTCATCTTTGTAAACTCAAATTTCATCCTCCTCTCTTTATCTACAACCTGCCTTCAACCAGATGTCTTTTTCTTCCTCACTCGCTTCTTCCTGCATTTGTTTTACTTTCTGCCAAGTTTGAACCACTGTTGTTAGCATTAAAGGACTTGAAACATGTTCTTTTTCCCTGTCCCGATTTATAGATGCAACATTTTTAGCACAATATTTAGCAATGGAGTCAACAAAACGATTGCCTCCAGTAATGTAGTCATCTCCTTTCTTGTGAGCTGCACACTTTACAGCAGCAATTTTCTCAGGCAACTGAATTGCATCAATCAACATCTTCACAAATTCAGCATTTCTTATGGGGGATCCTGCAGAAGTTAAATAACCTCTTTGGGACCACAGTTGGCCATAGTCATGGACAACCCCAAAGCCATATTGACTGTCAGTCACTATGGTTACTCGCATTTCCTTTCTCAGTTCACATGCTCGAATCAAAGCAACTAGCTCCGCCACCTGAGCAGAACAAATTCCTTACAAACAAGATGCTTCTAAGACATCTGCCACTGTACATACAGCATATGCAGCACTCAGAACACCTTCATCAGTTCTCAAACATGAACCATCCACAAACATCACATAGTAAGATTCAGGAAGTGGTTCATCCTTAATGTCAGACCTCGGCTTGGTACAATACGCAAGTACATCCAGACACTGATCAACTTCATCTTTCACTTCTACATCCAAAGTGTCAGGTAACAATGTAGAAGGATTCACATTTACACATCTTGTCATGGTCACATTATCTGCATCCAGGATTACCTTCTCATATTTAGTCATCCTGTTGTTTGTTCGGAACTGAGTCTTGGTCCTAGTAAGTAGAATTTCCGCAGAGTGTGGTACATATACCTTCACTGGGTTTTCCTTCACTAGAGCTTCACTCTGCTGCAAACTCACACTCGTAGCAGCAACTGCGCTCAGACATCCTGGCAATGCCTTAGGAACTGGATCCAACACTGCTGAAAAATATGCAATGGGTTTTCTAATTATTCCATGTCTCTAAATCAAAACTGACAATGCACATCCCTCTCGTTCACTGCAGTACAGTTCAAATTCTTTCTCATAATCAGGCATACCTAGTACTGGTACTTCACATAAACTGGTCTTCAATTGTTCAAAAGCTTTCATTTCCGTTTTGTTCAACACTATAGGGTCTCTCACATCTGCTCTAGCCAGTCTTTGTAAAACCTTTGCAATCAGTGAAAATCCACGGATCCATTGTCGACAGTACCCTACCATCCCTAGCAGGAACATTCTCACTTGTTTCTCACTTGTTTCTTCATTTTGGGAGGCTTCATTCCTTGAATTATTCTAATTCTTTCTATGGTAATTTGCCTTGTTCCCTTTGAAATCTTGTGACCTAAGTACTGCACCTCCTTCTGACAGAATTGTAATTTTGATGGAGATACCTTATGTCCTCCTTCTGCCAAATGATTCAGCAATGCGATTGTATCTGAAATACATGCATCTTTGGTTCTTGATGCAACCAGTAGGTCATCAATGTATTGAACCAATACCGATTTTTCTGGCATGTCTATACTCTCTAGTGACCTTTTTAGCAACTGATTAACAATAGAAGGACTCTCAGTGTACCCCTGAGGAATTCGGCACCATGCCAAAATTCGATCTCCAAACCGGAATGCAAATATCGGTTGGCTATCAGGATGTAAAGGAACTGTAAAGAAATCATTACAAAACTCAATGACTGTATACCATTCTGCATCATGTGGAATTTGGTATAAGATTACTGCTGGGTTTGGTACAATGGGACAACATGGGACACCTTTCGCACATCCTGTACAATTCTGAACGTTCTGTTTGGCTTTTTCAGTCCCATTATAGGTGAAATACATGGACTACTCATTATTTCTCTCAAAATTCCTTGCTCAATCATTTTATCAATAACAGGGGTTATTCCTTCAATTATTTCTGTTGTCAATTTATACTGGGGTGTATTTGGATAATGTACTCCTTCTTTTACATAAATATTCACTGGACTCACACCTCTCATTAATCCAATCTCTCCTCCTGTAAAGTCCCACACCTCTTCTCTGAATGTTTCCTTCCGTTCACCAGGTATCTTCTCTTTGTGAAACATAGGAAACATTCCATTTTGTTCTGAATCTATCATCAACATGGTCATTTTATACACTCTATCTTCATCTGCAGTTTGGAATACAATGCCATCTGGTGAACAATAAATGGCACAATTTATCTTGTACAGTATGTCCCTTCCAAGTAGGTTGACAGGACTACTGTCACAGACCACAAATCTATGCATTTCCCTAAAATTGCCAATTTCAACTTCAACTGGTTCAGTAAGGGGTGTTTTAATCTGCCTATTCGCTACTCCTACTACTTGGATAAACTCACCAGAGAGAGGAAGGTTCTGAACTTCTACTGATCTAATGGTAGAACAGGTAGCACCTGTGTCCACTAGGAAGGTAACATTTACACCCTTCACCTTTCTATTCACAAAAGGACCAGATTGATCTACCTCTAGAGTTGCGCCAAGCACGCACTCCTCTTCCTCTCCTAGGCACCGTCAACAACTTTCATCTGATTAATTTTCACCTGATCTCAGCCAATACTGTGGAATCGCATTCACACGGGGTGGTCTTGTTACCTGTTCTCCATCGTAGAATCCTGTCTCTGCACTGTATTTCTGCAGATTTACACTGTGTGGGAGTGGTGGTTGTGGCACCTGACTCTGCTGGTTAACTACCTGTTGCTGTGGCGATGATTGTTGATTTACCTCATGCTGCACCTGTGGATTCAATTATGTATTTTCGGTGTTAACCTTTGGAGGTAACTTACACTCGTTCTTCCAATGCCCTAACGTGCCGCAGTTGTGACATGGCCACTTTTTCTTTGCCTCTTCTAAATTTGCTAGTCCCTTTCCTTTATTTGAGTTACTTTTCATTTTGGCCTGACCTCCATCATTACTTTGGTTCCCTAACTGAGTGACTTGTTGTTCTATCACTTTCACTTGTGCCCACATAGCTTTTTCTTTAAGCTTTCTTTGTTTAGCCGCAAGCTCATCACTACAATATTTTGCATACCTCAAAACTTCGTCCACTGAGCAGGACTGCCAGCACATCAGGTTGTGCTTCATCATATCACCTATCTCCGGTTCTTAAACCGAAGACAAATCAATATACAAAATGGCTCATATCTTTTTCACTCAGTTCTTCATACCCACTATACTGTTTAAACACTAAGGGGCCGATTAGGATGGCGGACGGACTTGCGTCCGTCCGCCACCCTTGAGGAGGAGGGAACGTCCGCAGGGGCTGCGGCGTTCCCTCCGTGCTGATTAGGATGTGACCGCCAGGGTGGCGGTCACATCCTCTATATTTAACATTGCGGCGGGTGCAGCTTCAAGTTGCACCCGCCGCAATGTTAAAAAAGCATGTTTTACATTTACATGCACAAAGCGGCCGGCATCGCACGGTGCCTGCTGCTTTGTGCACGCAAATGCAGGGGGGTACCATAGGTACCCCCCATGTGCACCCCCCACCCCCCATTCACCCAGGGGGCCCGCAACGGGCCCCCAAAGTGAATGTCCGTATGCTTTTCCATGGCGGAAAAGCCGCCGTGGAAAAGCATGTATTCACGAACATCCTAATATGGCGGACGGTGTCTCATAGACACCGCCTGCCATGTTATAGCTTTTCCGCCACGGTCGGAAGCCGACCGCGGCGGAAAAGCGGCGGACGGAATTCCAGACCCACCAGCCATCCTAATTTGGCGGTGGGTCTTTGGAGGCTCCGCAGCGGTTTTTCCGCATCCTCCAGGCCGGCGGACACTTCCGCCGGCCCGGAGGATGCGGAAAAACCGCCATCCTAATCGGACCCTAAGAGCAGTCGCTCATAATATTAATGCACTGATTCTTTAGATTCCTGCTATGTCCTGTCAATCTTTACCCAATCTGTTTCTCTTGGAGGAATTTTATTCTTCAAAAACGTTATTACTTGATCATAATTGCGCATTACCTCACGTCCTGGAGCACCTGTTTTAGTATCCCACGGATACTCTGTTTTTGGCCAGTCCACTGTTATTTTACATTCAGACCACAAATCCGCTGGTACTACTATGTCAAACAATCCATCCAAATCTTCCCACAATACTTTTGAGACTTTCACAAATCGATCTACTTGTCTGTACCATTCTACTGGTTTTTCACCTAATCTGGGGAAATCAATTGTAAATGAGAATATATCCTGCCTAGTCCGTGGAACATGCACATAACCTCCTCCTGGTATTTCTCTAATAGGGAATTCATTCACTACGGGTTATTTTTCTTTAACTGGAAATGCTAATGATGTCTTATTACTGCTTTCTTCCCTTTTCTTTACCCATTTGCTTCTCCATCATTCCACATCTCCCCACTTTCTCAGCAATACAATCAATTATTTTATCTAAGTTAACCTTCCTGCAGTATTCAAATTGTCTATGTCCTTTTCAGTAAAATCTACTCTATAAGGCTTTTGCAGCATTTACATTTTTGCAAATTCTATTCCAAGTTCATTTACTGTTTCTTCTAATCGGTCATGCAGATTTTTAGCCCTCAATGTAATGTTTTTGCACATAAACATTAGTTCATCATCTTGGAAGGTTTTTAGCCTTTCAGTTCCAATCGTTCCAATGATTAATTCTTCCATATCTATTTTTAATCTGACCACATCTAACATTTTAGGTTTAATTGCAACATTTTAACCCAATCACTTAACTCTTCTGCAGTTGGTCCTACTGGGGTTTTTGTTAAATCACTTTTATCTACACTCCTTTTGGAAGTTACTGATTCCGATTCCGCACCCATTGGAAATTGTACAGAACACTTTGATTTATGGTTAATTCGGGTGGTGTCATACAACTCGTATTCCTAATTTCAGACAAATCTGGGTAGACCTTTTCCCTTACTTTTCATAAACTTTGGTTCAAAGGGATTGTTAACGATGGTTCTTATATCCAGTGATTTTCAAACACGGGAATTACAGGGCCTATTGTTACAGGCACATTTACAGCATCTATGTTTTTAGTGAGTACTTGTATCTTTTCAGTCAATTCATTTGTAGATCGCATAATTTCAGAGGTACTTGGATTTTCTTCAGGTTTGTTTCTGCTTTTCTTTATCAGAACTACTCCTAATTTCAGAAAATTGTCATGAAGTACCAGTAAATCTAGTCTCCATTGGTGGTGCATTTGGGGTCACTATTACAGAACTTGGTTGATATGGAGGGAGTCTTCTATTTGAAATCTCCTCCAACACCTCATCCTCTGTATCACTGATCCCAACTCTCTTTATCTCCTACTCCACATTATTCCTCTTTTCCGTACATTTCTGTCCCACCATTTCATCAACTGTTCTCACCGGATACATTCCATCCCACATATCAGTATTTCTCCACCTTCTCATTCTACTCTCATGAGTCATTCCCCATAAACCTCTCAACCTACACCTTGGTTCTCTGAACTCTTCAAATCTTTCTCGCTCCAATTCATGCATCTCATCTTCCCATTCTGTCAATGCCTCAAATTGCGTCGATCTAGGTTTTGGTTCAAGCTTTGTCATCTTCTCTCTCAAATTTGCAACACCGCAGTACTAAATGAACCTACTTCTGGAAATGCCAATACTCCATTGTTCTTAGTATATCTTGCCCAATACTCTAACCAAATACAGGTGTGATAGCCATATTGTGTCATCATGTATGATGCAGGCGTTTTAGGCGGAGGAAGCAATTTTCCCTCTCTGGTAACTATTTCCTTGTCCTTTTTAAACATGTCCTTAAGTTTCTTAAACCATGTAGGTTTCTCTCTTTCTACTCCGTAATAAAACTCCATTCTCCTGCCGATTTCTTATTTCAAATAAACGTACGCTCTTTCTCGGACTGCTTCGCTGCACCAGCCTATCACAGCGTGATTCACACTAATGCACCAATCAGAACAGAATATGTCACAATTACTTCAACCTACACTTGAACAGCTCTTGCAAATGCATCAATCAGCGCTCAAAACGTTTTAGTCATGCGAACCTATCCCAGCACGACACTTTTGACGTCAGCCCTACTCTGGCTTCTGTAGCTTCTGTTGACCCCTCCTTTACAAAATTTATCGGCACACTGTATTTACACTTTTATAAAACTAAAACCAGTTAGTAACCACATAAAACATTTCCTTTCATCTGTTTCGCTAAAACCAAAGTGATAGTTTACTCAAACTCACAAGAATTCTGTATTTCCAGTAGACAGCGCTTACCTCTTCTCTACCACAAAATTTTAAGTTTTGCAAATAAAGTAGCTTTTCCCTCTACCTTACCCTTCTCTCAAGCGTAGGGGAAAACTCTATTACTTTCTGAGGGATACGTTTTAATGAGAATACCCAATTTATTCCTGTGCTTAAGCCCAAGATTTTATAGGTTGCCTTTGCTTTAAATTCACCACTTTCACACGTGAAATGTTCCTAACTTTGTAATACACAAAGATATTACCACCTTGAAACAGACTATGTAATGTGCGACTTCACTTGCCACACGTTCCCCTCTGCCTGCAGACAGAGTAACCTGCTTCCTACTTCCCAGAAGCCTCATTCTGACTACACATAACGTAATACAAACTCAACATATGTTAGTCATAATTTTCTGTACATCAAAACTCTACATACATTAACCTTATCAAATCTATTCATTGCTTATCCAAACTAACCTATAGCAACCAGACTCCTGCTACCAAGATAACTGATCCAGCGCTGCTCTCAAACAACCTTCAAAACCATCACCATAATCCTAGCTATCACACTTCACTTGTCGGTGGGGCCCATAGCACCGCGAGTCACTCATTCACACAAAGCACACTGCTCCCAAGATGAGTGAAGCCAGAGGGCGAGCGGCTGGATAGCGGAGTACCCTACTTCATCTAAAAGTTCAATTCTATACATTATATACATATGTATTTTATTGATATCACCATGGTATTTAAATCTCATAAACAGCATTTAAGGCACCCCACTGTTTTGGTCAATGGATCAGCTAGTAGAAGTTTATGGACAGCAAGACCCCCTTAATTCTCCATTTATTTAATTTTTATTTTCTCTTTAAGTCTTCTAGCATGACCTTTTGCTTAAAATTTTAATCTTTATTCAGAAAAATCACTTCAAATAAAGGATAAAATAAGTTCAACTAGTTTACATTTATTAGCAGAATAGTTCAGAAATGAGAAAATTCAACGACATATTACCCATCTTCTTGGTCATAGAGGAAAGAACAGGATTAAACGACAAAGTTCCCAAAAACAGCCTTTCTATCTTCCTCGATGTTCACCCCATCAAGACTCCGACCCTATCAAAAGTTAAAGTCAGGAAAAATGTCAAAGTCTTTGCACCCAGAATTTGATCAGTCCTACAGAGTGTCATGGTGCAAAAATAATTCAAAAGCAAGCTCTTTTCTCTCTTCCAAACGGCCTCTTTTATACCATTTTCCCTAACTAAAATTTGAAACGTTAGGGTCCACACTCGTTCCTCATTGGTCCATTTGAAGGGTGGTGAAGTTCACCTCATCTCCTCATTGTCCGAATTTTGCAAAGTCACTTCCATAATTCTCATACGGTCATAATTGTTCATGTTTGCAACATTTTCATTCTGTCCTTACATCAACACTTCGGTACATTTTCCCAGGCTCACAACTCGAGCATTCTCTTTTAGCACAATTCTGCTGTTCAGACCACGCTGACCTTGACATAAGTAGCCCAGGCACAGGCTGCTCGTACATCTCTTGAGCACAGTCGCGCATGCGTAGAATTACACTCACTCGGAGTCTCGCAAACCATCCATTTTTTAGGTAGGCCGCATGGGCCATAACGGGAACTATTATAGAAACAAGCACAATTCAACGTTAGATTTCGAAGTAAAGCCCTTCTGTTTTACCTCCCACCATCCTAAGTTTACCCTATTAGTGGTTACCTAGCTCCAAGCCTCAAAGATGCATTGCTTTCTTACCATTCTCCTTCATATTTGCCACAATGAATACTTATAATAAGCATACATGCATAGCTTTGTTAAATTAGAAGCATCATTGCACTATATTAGTATGACAAACTCACATGATTTATGTATTACAATTTGCAACACAAACAAATTAGTATCCCACGTGTACTGTTCTGTGTGTGTTTTTTCCTTTTTTCTTTTTCCTGTTGGTTAGTTCTAAAATCCACTCGATTAATACATATTATAGTTATGAGAAACTAACTTCATGAGGGGTATACAACAGTTTTAGTCACAGCCTCGCTCCATCATGTGAATCTGCAAGATAACTCATATACCCAAGTGCAAAATCACATTATTTCATTATTAGTTTAGATGTACATCCAATTCACAACTTTTTTTTATATATGGAGGCCCAATCCTGCCCCCAACATGCATATGGCCTTTGAATGGTCAAAAGATGTGCTCAACACAGTCACTTGATGTGAACGACTACCAATAGAGTAAATGCTGAAATCACTCTGTGGCGCGGTGAATATAGAAGATTTTATTTGCACTTGAGGTTCCTAGACCTGCATTCCCTATGGTTTCACTTGCGACTGTTTCTTGTTACTTGTTGATGTGTTGGTAAATAGATGGGGAATGGAAATCTGTAGAGACCAGCAGTATATTTGCCAAACCAGTGTCTGTATTGTGGATATGCATGATTTGTACTACCCCTTTTAACTTTATTTGTTTTAGCTTATGTTGCAGTGGCAAGGTTGCCTTCCAGGAATGCACAATTTATCTGGTATAGGCCATCAAGAACCTTAAGATCATCTGCTTCTCACAACACAACACAATAGTTCCCAAATTCAGACTCCTCTCTTGGGTAGGCAGAAGGTTTGTGAATAGCACTTCTCGTTCTTGGAATGCCCTGTCTCCTCATCTTAAGCATATAAACAATCTTTTGACTTTCAGGAAAGCCTTAAAAACCTGGGGGCATATTAGCAAGGGCGATATCGGCGCTTTTAGCTGGACTTTTTCCCGTTAAAGCGGCGATAATTTTATCGCCCTATTAGCAAGCTGTCGCTCACAGCAGTTAGCGACAGCTTTTAGGCCTGCTTTGCATGTCAGCGATATTTATCGCTAATGACTTGCAAAGTGGGCGTACCCAAACTGTTAGCGACTGAAAACAGTCGCTAACACAGCTATCGCCTATTAGCAAGGCAGGCGAAGTGATAAATTAAATCGCACTAAGCGCGATTATCGCTAGAATCTAACACCTGCTAAAAAGTTGACTTACCTGTATTGTCAATAGGGGTGGATTATCAGATTAAGCCCCCATTGGCGTTAATGTAAGAATATCGCTGGATTTCCAGCGATATTCTCGCATTGAGCTGCTATCACCGGATATTTTATCGCATTGGAGATAAACGTTGCTAATAGCATGTTATCTCTGCGATAATATCCGGCGATAGGCAGCAATAAAAAAAAAATGTGCTAAGCGCATTTAGCGATAATTATCGCTATTTGTTGCTAATATGCCCCCTGGTTATTTAACTCCCTTTGACTTAAATCCTATACCATGGTCACTTGATTGACCTTAGATGAGGATGCCTCTCCAGCTAACGCTAAGATACCCCCGGGTACATGAGCGCTTTGTAAGCCTATTTAACATAACACATTTTCCCTTACCCCAACTCACTGCTATGTAGACATCAATGATGCAGGTAGAGATGCACTTTTCCTGTCCACCAGCTCATCAGTGTTTCACCCTGCAAACTTATTTGGTTGTGAAGCCGGATGCAATTATTGTCCTCCAACTGAGTCTGTTTACTTGAGGCAAGGACCAATTCACAAATCTTGTTCTATGAGCAGTTGTCTTATATTCCTTTCTTAGGTAGGAGTTACTCTTGAATTTCCAGGTCTGAGTACCTATTCATACTCCAAACTTAAGAGGTTATTTCTGCGAATTTCCAGATTTAAGACATGCTGACTCATGCCACAAAGCTTCTTTTCCTGTAGGCATGAAGGTATATGCGCACGTCCGTCAAAGGTAAGAGGTTAAATGTCTTTGGAACTGAGCTCTATATGTCTATCATTTTTGTTTGAAAAACTAGCATTCCCTGACCTTTTTTACTGAAAACGGTGAGCAAATGAAAAGTAAATGCTTCTACAGATGTACAGATATAGCAGCTATCTGCATCTCACAGGTGCTTCAAGACAGTCTTTTTCTCTGCTCCAAACAATCAGAAACTCTCCTCGGATGTATCAGAGGCGAGGCTAAAAGGTCAACATACATAAGTCCAGAAGAAACACTCCTTTAATATAATATTCTCACCATGTGACAAATAGAGTTCTACCTGAGTGCCAACATTAAAATATTCCATATAGCTCAGTCAAAAACCCAGTTTCTGTCTTCAAAAAGCTCCAGAAGGGTAACAACAGGACCAGTTACCATCTTGTTTCTGTTTCCCATAATACCCCAGCATAACCACATTAACTGTTTCTATAATAATATCCGCTAGAAACCCAAGTTACTATTTTACAATAATAGTCAAGTTTGTCAATATCATCATTCGTCATACTAGCCCAGTATGTCCACGTGAATAGCTAAGAAAAGCTCAGAGTGTGCGCTCATTACCTGTTTTCATTGAGTTCCAGTATGCCAAAATACGAGTTTCCAACATGCCTAGAATACCTGCATTGCCACTTTGTATAATATTGCGAATTTTCAAAATGCTCTTCAATGCATATGTTACTTTGTTCTATAAGACGACAATATGCACACGTTATCACTTTTTATAATGCAGCTGTGTGCCCACTTAAGCAGCTTATAATTCACCACAGTATTCCCACAATACCAGTTTCCATAATTTGCAAATATACCCAAATGACGAGTGCCTGCAATATCCATGTATGCCTGCATTACCATTCTTTATAATGTTTTAGTATGCTGTTATCAGCAATTTCCAGAATACCTCAGTACGTTCAATTGACCAGTTTCCACAGTACCACAATAAGCAGAAACCACCAGTTAATATAATGCCTAAAGGACTCGCTGTATAATTTTGCATGATATACCAGTTATCACAAATCTTCAGTTTTCATACTGCTCCACCAGTATTACTACATTACCATTTTGTACAAGTCTATGAATGCACTGTCATTACCAGTTTCCAGATGTCCAAGAGTGTCCTCATCAGCACTTTACAAAATATCCCAGCCTAACCCTGTTACCAGTATGCATAGTGCCTTTGTACGTCTATTTAACAACTTCAACATCTCCCCAATCTTATAACATCACCAATTTCCTTAATGTTTAATATACACACAACATTAACAGTTTCTTTAACGTGCCAGAACACTCATCTTGCCAGTTACGATAATACCCAAGAGCGCAAACATTATCAGCCCCCATCATGGCTTAGCCACAAAGCTAGCTTTCAAAGGCTCAGCTTCTACAACATTGCCTACAACAATAATGTCTCCCCAATATACCAAAATGATCAGTCTCCTCCATGTCCCATGTCTGATAAAATTCCAGAATACTCTGAAGCCTACTTTAAATAATGGGCCAATATGGCCTACATTACCAGTTGCCCATGTGCATTCACATTTCCTGGTGCTATGAGATTCTACTCGGCCCACATTTGTAGTTTCTCTAATACCCCATTATATAGTAGTGTGGCTCACTGGTTAGAGGCTGCAGTAGTGTGGCTCACTGGTTAGAGGCTGCAGGGCTGAGAGCAGAAGTCAGCCCGGGACCAGGGTTCAATTCCCGACGCGGCAGGGTCGTGGACCTGGGGCAGCGGACTCGATAATTCTCGCTTCGGTGCTTACTCTAATCAGGGGTTCCACTCGGCAACTCTGGGCATTAGCTTGCCTAATCTCCACAACGGCCCCACCAATTCCGGGGATGCCTGGCTCCACCTTGGGGACTCCCAGCAAAGGACCATCCCACAGGGAAAGCCAGGACGGGTTCCCCAGAGTTATACAGCGCCGGGACGCCCCGTTGCTGGGGCAGCTGTGCGCTTTACAAGTATACTACATTTACATTTACATATCCATGTAAGAAGCATATCCTATTTCACAACATACTGACAGTAAGTTTCTATATTTGATAACATTCCGAAATAACCAGTTCCTACCTTTCCCCTGTGTGTTCCTTTCACCAAGTACTCATCTTACCATTTTCCAGAATATGAAAGTATGCCTAAATGTCTTGTTCTTACAATGCCAAATATGCTCTTATTACACTTCTTTAATGGCATGCTCATCCAGTTTATCGATTTTATTTTCCCAAATTAGTTGGTATGCTCACCAACTTTCACAATGATATGGTAATTTCATATAGACAATTTCTGTAATGGCCAAAATACAAGCACGCTCACACACACAGGCGCCCTAAATTCAGTGCTTAATTTGATCCGGTGCTTTCCGGTGCTGAGCACCAGCACTTAATTGCCAACACCGGCACTTAGACAAACAGGTGGCATACTGCCCTAAATTAGAGAACAGCACAACAGAATTGGTTTGTTGATTCAATATGCATTAAAATGACTAATACCTGTGGCACAAGCCATTCTTTTAGCTATGTGTCTGGTGGATGGTAGCTGTGCTGATACTATTATTGGCAGCGCTGTTAGGAGAAATGAGTGGTGCAAGCTGCAGCGGCCTTCTGACTAGAGCCCTGGCACTTATTATTTTACAAATTTGCCCACATTTCTTCATGCATGATGTCCAGCCCTCGAACCCTGCTTTGGAGAAGGCCCGGCAGGTAAATGAGGTGAAGTCTGAAGACTTTTCTGGGTTCACCAAGGGCGAACTTTCCTTATTTTTCAACAACCACCTCAGGATTTTTCCAGGACCAGGTGAGAAAGTTTCACCTTCTCACTTGGTCCTGGAAAAATTCCCCACACCTACTAATAACGAGGCATTTGCAGGGTTATTGCACTCTTGCAAAGCACGCTGCATTTTATTTTGGACAAACAGCTTTAATAAAAAATATCTGTTTAGAAAGCTAACTTTCACGGAATAATACTTTCACACCATTCATTGCAGACCGCTGCTAATCGCTGGAGGTGATGTAACATTAGCAAAGAAAAACTATGGCACACAGCGGGTAAATGACACTGCTGCTTGGATTACGAACCCATTAAATGTAGCCAGCCCTTTATTTGGGAACGTCCTGGACACATGTTCAGACGCTGGTCGAAGGCCACGCCAGAGGCGGGAGCTGACTGCGCGCTCTAAAGTCTTTTAAAGTGGGTGGCCAGAAAGCTGGAACAGAACAGCTGCTATAAACCAGCTGAACTTTGTCATTTATAAATTATGCGTCTCGTCTGGAGCAAAAAAAATGGTGCTACAGTGTATGGGAGTTATTGCTGAGGTTCCCGAAGAACAGAATGAGTTCATTCTGCAGAATTATGCTATGGATTGAATTGTTTTTGTCGGAAAAGATTTTTTGTCCCTGAAGTGGCTCGCGCTGATGTTTTCCTTGACTGGGGAGAATCTGTCAATGATGCAGCAGGTGCAGTGGCACCGGGGCCCAGGGCTGTGATTGGGCCCTCTGAACTCCTAATATTGATGTTTTTATCCCCTTTAGAGTGTCCTGTGGGGGCAGAGTCCTTGCATGCATTAAGGCCCAGGACACCCTTCTTAATGATATAAAATATAGTAGACGGAGGGTTCAAGCTTTCATCAAAGCGGAGGAACAGTGCCACATCACCACAGTTGTCAACTAGCCACATGTCATGCGGGGCACCATCAGTTTAGGGAGGGCTTTGTAATTAATGGCACATTGAATTCTGGGACTTGTTGTTTCATATTTCCTGTTACAAGTAGGAGTACCAGGGGCCAAACACTATTTAGCATATCTAAATGACACACAACATACCCATGGCTTTCTTGCAGAGCAAGGACAAAACCACACTTATAACAGTGTCACTGCAGTGACATAGGCTAGCATATTATTCTGTGCTTTGAATGCACAAATACTATAGGCAGAGAACATCACCACAAAAAGGATGGAGCAGTAATGCTCAAAACCTTTGTAAATATGAAGCATTTCTGTGCTCTCCCTTTCACACAATGCAGTGCAGGAAGTTGACTTGCTGCATTGCGTTGTGTTGTGTTGCGTTGTATGAAAGAATGGTACATCTTCCCCTATAGGACTGTTTATGAGTCAATGTGCTACTGAGTTATTTACTGTCAATTAGAACACCTCTGGAAATGTTTTGATGATTTTTAGAGTTTCAGGAAAAACTCAATTTTGTATTCTGGAGCTTTCCCCATACAATGACAAAAGGCAAAGTGTGTGCCTGCACCCCAGCATTCACTGGTCTGCCCCTTTCCTGGATCTCTATAGTGCTGAGGTTGGCACTGGAATAGAAATAGGCAGTCTGCCATCTCTCCGGCCTCTGTCAGATTTATGCAGACCCACGAAAGGCAAACAATGTCAACCACCACCTCCCGTGTTAGTGCTTGTCTGTGCAGACCCACTCTGATGAGAGATTCCAGGTCATGATGATGAGCAAGTATCACAGAGCAGTGTCACACGGTGCCACATTCTCTGTGCCAATGGAGAGCATAAAGTGAGATGAAGGGAATACACAGAGGCTGCAGAGATGTGGCAGGACACTACATATTTATTTATATATATATATTACTATGGTTGGAGGAAGAACAAACCAAGGGGGGTGTGGGAGCATGCCAGGACATGCTATATATTTTGCGTATTTGAGAGAGGCGAGTTTGCCAACATTGATTGTGTGGAACTGCATCAAAAGCAAAATGCAATCTATAATGCTATATCCAAATTCCAGATTCAATTCTGGCTTGAATGAAATGTCTCTCAATGCTACAGTTTCATGCTGAATACCACTCACTCTCCATTCCTAACTGTGGGCACCTCACTCCATGATGAGCGTCACCTTGAAATTTCTCTTACTGTAATGAACAAAGTATCATGCGTTGGTACTAGTCTTCCCTGTACCACCTCCATGCCTCACTCAAGCCATCAAACCGCATGACTAAATACCACACCCATGTAAGCTCCTATTTTAAATCTACCTAGCACAAATTTGACACCAACCCACTCCTTCTTCCCACCATCCTAGAACTAGAATTCACAGGCTGAATCACTGATTGACATGCATAAACAAGAAGAGTTGTATCCACTGCCCAGTACATAACAGAACACAAGACAGACTACATAACCGAGATAGTGTGATACATTGCAGGTCAGCCTTCTCCCCCTTTATGCTGGACGAGGACCTTGATATGATCACACTCACGAAATCAAGGTCCACACCCTCATACTTGCCTTTCCTTGACCACACTTCTGTCACCCAACTACAAGAATTCACGGTATGCAGCTGTACCTTAAACAGCAGAAATTTAAAAAAATCATACATCATGATTTTGTTGACTATCAATTATTAAAAGATTGTTGAATATCATTTTGTATAAAGATTATTATTTCAAAGTTTTTTAAATGTGCCAAATCATCCAAGGGGCACATTGTCTGCATACCTGAGTCTTTGAGATCAAATACCTAGGGAACATGTTCAAAGGATGAACTGTATGGGGAGCACATAAGCTGAGGAACAACTATCCCACCAGCATACACACTGCAATAGAGCCTGAAATGGCAGAGACCATGTTTGATGTGAAAATGGCTGCCCACCCATTTTAACTTTTACTAGTATACCTCAAATCAACAAGGAATAAGAGAGTCTGTTAGCAGAAAAATATTACCTCTCAGTATGTTAGCTTGGGACTCTGAGGAAGAGGGATATGACTGCTACAGGCCTGCCTGATTTAACATGTATATAATATCATGGGTGATAGAAAAACCTGGTTAGGATTGTGGGCGGCTTCATGGTAACAGCTGAGTCTAGCGAAGGGGAAACTACATGTTGAGGTGCCATCAGTCTTCAGTTTTTGGCCTGCTTGTTGGTTAGCTGTTTTCTTTTGCATTAACACCCCCACACACTTTTTGCCAGATTTCTGATGCACTTTGACTTGATATGCTCTGGGTTCCTGCCAATCAGGTTCCCAGGGTCTGTGTTCTTTCTCATAACTGTACCTTGTACCCCCAATTGTCACCTCTGATGCCACCCTTAGAGGCCCTGTACCTTAACACATACACACTGCCATTGCAGGCTGCGTGTTTTGGTGCAGAGAAGTGAAGAGTCGACATGGCACACATACCTGCGTGCCATGCCTGCAACCCACTGCCTATGGTATAGGTAAGACACCCCTCTAGCTGGGTGCAAAACTCCCTATTTATACAAATAATTTTAAATAAACTTGTGAATATTTTGCAAAGCCTATTAACTCTTTAACAAAATGTTAATAGGTAGGGAAAAATACCACACAAATGACCTACCTATACCCTAAGGCATAATGTAGAACATGAGCAAAGTGTACATAAAAACAACATGCCTGCATTGAACTTTTGTTAAGGCAGTCATTAGCCAATAAGCTAATGATTTGGCCTCACTATATACCATGGTAGTAAAGCGAAATACACCCCTATTCTGCCAACATACCCTGCAAACAGATCTCACAAAGTTTAAATAAATTAGAACTCACCAAATAGTTATACCACTTACCTACACTATCCAAAATAATCATCTGCACACCATAATATCTAATCCTGCACAGTTTTAACCAAATCCGAATAACAGATTTCACTATTCGCACAGTAAAAAAAAACATTTCTGTCTTTGGACACACTTTAACACTATATTTCTTTTAATTTATACACTCCACTTTACGCCACTCCACTGTCTAACTGTTCAATTTACGCCCACTCTACTGTATGGAATATACAGCATACTACTCCACATTGCCACACTACATTATACCCCATTACATTCTACACTAATACACTGTACTTTACTCCACTGCAATGTACATCACTATATCCTATGCTATTATACTGTTTTCCACTGTATATTATTACACTTTCGTGTATACCAGTAGACAACGAGCCCACCCATTGGAAGTCCATAAAATAGTAATCCAGTGGGTGCTATGGTCGTGCCACAACAGTAAATTGTAATATAGAAAATATGCTAGAGCACAGACATCCATCTTGTGACAAAAATGGAAATCAAAAATCCTGTCCAAGAGTTACAGGAGGCATCTACAAGTTCCACTTCTCCTTCTCGGACAAATAATAATGATTGTGGGCACATTCATAAATGTAAATAGTTGCATATATTTACTGCTACAGCTAGGTGAAACTCTCCCTGTTTTTGCTATTCACCATTTCTGAGTGGAACTTTACCACTAGGTGCAGACTTACAGGTCTCCACCAACTCGGTGAGGGGTTGGAGCCTTCTACAACACAATTTATGAGCGTTAAATTATTACTAACAACGTTTCACTTTTTTGTTGAAGATCTCCACCACCATGGTGAAGCTCTCCCAATGAGAAAGTAGAGGAACATTTAATTAAGTTTATTATTTTAAAGGAAAATACATTAAGATATATTTCAATATATAATATAAATAATAATAATAATAATAGGGTATCTTGTAGAGCGCATGGTGACGCACAACGGCGTGTCCCCGCGCTGAGATGCGAGCATGGCCAGAGAGTGTGCTGGGGGGAAGGCCAGCTATCTGGCATAAAGAAATGTTTTCAGCTTGGCTCTGAAGATAGACTCTGCTGGTTCCAAACGCAGCGCTACCGGAAGTTTGTTCCAGCTGGATGCGGCAAGGTACCTGAAGGATCTGCCACCCATCCCTGCTCTGGAAACCTTAGGAATGGTCAAGCGCCCTGAGCCAGAGGATCTAAGCGCACGGGAAGGCTCGTATTGTGTCAGGAGACCCTGAAGTGGGAGGGGTGCTCTGCCGTTAATGATCCGATGACAGGTGCAGAGGGCCTTGAATTCTACCCTGCTCCTGACCGGAAGCCAGTGCAAGGCCTGGAGCGCAGCTTTGGAGGCTGATCTTCTAGGTAGTCTGAGAACTAGCCGGGCAGCGGCGTTTTGCAAGACCTGTAGGCGGCTCAGATTCTTCTCGAGGGTTCCTAAATAGAGCAGGTTGCCATAGTCCATCTTGGACGTGACTAAAGCGTGCACTAGTGTTCGGCGGGCTTTGGTAGGAAGGAGCTCCAAAACCTTCCTGAGGGTCTTGAGGATCCCGAAACAGGTGCCGACCACCCGGTTGACCTGGGGGCCAAAGGTTAGATCGGAATCGAACCAGACACCTAAATTCCTCGCCTCCAGGCAGGAAATGTAAAACAATTGTAACTAATTACAATTAACCTGAAACTAATAAAAAGTTAAGCACATTGACTCCTCAGATTAACTGTGTATTAAATAAAAAAATAATTTTAAAACATTAATTTATAAGTAATGATCTTGAACAAACAAAAACATTAACCGCTAATATTTTCATTTAATTTGCAGAAAACGTGGTTGAAAGATGTGTACTTAATTAACTTAAATGCATTTGACGTTTTTAAAAATAAGTTAAATGTATTGATTTATTTATTTAAATTGAGTAATGTTACATTCTAAAATGAAAAAAAAACAAAAAAAAAAAAACTCATTCACAAGCATGTATGCAACTTACAAGATAGTTACCGCACCTGGTAAATACTGATATCCTGGGGTGAGGTATTTCTCAGATGCATAATCCAAATCATACAAAGAAAATGTAGGAATTACATGCAGAATGTATTCTTTCCACAACAAATTCTGCATGTATCGAAATATGCAATGCAAGTTGATTTTCCCTTAGTGAATTTCATCAGGTGTGACCTTCTGAAATTTACCCGGGGAAAACTGTGGGTGGTGTAGTTTTTACCACTCAATTCATAGTCCCGACCCTTGCTCAAACAGGGGCTTATGCAAGGATCAGAATTCACAAGCCACCTTGTAATCAGGGGGCTAGTGGTTAATTATGGACCTCAGAAAGGTGCACCTGCACATTGCACGTGATAGTCACTAGATTGGTGACCTGCCTCTTCAGCTGCTGGAATATGTCAGGTGGGCATTATGTGAGGTGGTCTTTAATGGTGGATGTTCATCACACATAAGCAGCCACGGGGACCTATTGGGAGGGTCGCCATGGCTGGAGTGCTTATCTTTTAACATGTCACTGTAGGTAGAGGGCTGGCAGGGCAAACTTAACCCTTTCAAAATCTCTACAAGAGGGTAACGGCCTGATAATAGTTAATCGGAAAGCGGAATTTATTCGGTTTGCCACTTGAACTCTCCCTAATTTGAAGCTAGTAAAACACTGTTATTATGTCAATGAGCACTGAGGTTTTGAGCTTTCATAGGCACATTCAGAAACACACTGAAGGCCTTCCTCAGTGGGCATGAATGCCTTTGTCAATCCTTAGTTAATTCCCAAGGCTTTGCTGTAATTATTTACAAATCAATTAATAGACCTTTTACTCTAACACCTAATCAGTCATGCAGTAGCTGGCTGTCACACAGCAGCCATTGATAAACCTACCCTGTGAACGGAAATCAATTATTTTTTATCATCCTGAGAGAAACAAGAGCTGCATGGCAATCAGAACATGTCCGCAGGCTGGAAGATAACCAAATTGTATTAAATAAAGTTTGCCATCACAACCCTTCATAATTGATGACATGATTAAGGGGTGGCTTGTGTGCCAATAATCAATGGGTAATCAGTTCTTAGACAGCACCTGAGCTTGATTAGGCAAAATTCGTTTCTGCAGCACTGTCCAGGTTCCACAGCAATGCTCTCTGAAATTGGAAGAGTAATCGGCTAAACTGTGACTTTTATTGGAGGAATCCGTGAAATTAAAACCCAGTCTCTATTATCAAGAAGGAATAGTCCAGCAGTGGCACGGATTGTTTTGATGAGGGCTTGTTATGATCGCCCTTAGGTTAAACCAGTGCGGTTTGAGTCAGACCTGCAAAATATACAGAAAACACTGGCCTGATTGCTTTGACCTTGAAACACAGGGTGAAAACTATTAATAATGACAATTCACAGGTATAATCTATTTTAATCACCACATGGCATCATGCCAAATGAGTTATTTTTGTATTACTCTCAAACTGGTGAATATAGAAAAGGTCAAGTGAGAGGTCTCCTTTTTAATTCACACCATTGTGACAAAGCAAGGCGCTTAATAACTGTTACCCCGACCCCTTCTCTATAAGGAGGCATGATCTAACAGCCAACATTTTCTGGTAAATAGAGGGTAAAATATGAGAGAGTGTTAAATCCACTACTACACAATTACTGGCCTAATTTGCAGAGATTTTGCTGTGATATACTCTTTTTTTTAAACATATTTTGCTGGCTTTACAATACTCAACCATCAGCATAACATACATTGAACACACATGTGTCTATGCAAGGATAGTCAGGTGCTCCTACCAATCTTTCCACCTATCGGCCTATGTCACTACCCTTGCTGGGTAAGCTGTTGGAGAGACAGGGACAGGTAAACCAACAGCGACAGGGACAGGTAAACCAACAGCGACAGGGACAGGTAAACCAACAACCAGATGGACAGGTAAAACAACAGCGACAGGGACAGGTAAACCAACAACTCATGGAATATCTAGAGGTCAATAAGCTCTTGGATCCGTGACAACCCGGATTTTGACTACTTCATAGCACTGAGACTATCTTATTTGCTGTCACAGATCTCATCAGGTGTTCTCAAGACGTTAATCTACCATCTATGCTGCTGGACTTGTCAGCAGCATTCAATACTGTGTCCCATTCCTGGCTGCTGCGAAGATGACAGGAGATTGGTATATATGGGACCGCATTACGATGATTCAGGGATTGCTTAACCAACAGAACCCAAACTATCACTTTGGGTAAATATAAATCTTGTACCATGTTGCTGGATAAGGGGGTACCTCAGGGCTCAGCTCTTTTTAACATAATTGTGCTCCCCTCGCCAAGATTATCAAAGAATTTGGGGGTATATTACCAAGGAGGGCGATAGGCGAATATCGCCGCTTTAGCTGCTGTTTTCGGCCACTAAGCGGCGATAATTCTATTGCCCTATCAACAAGGTGTCGCTAACAGCAGTTAGCGACAGCTTGTAGGCGATAGCGAGCAGTTTGGGGCCCGCTTTGCATGTCATCGATATTTATCGCTAATGACATGCAAAGTGGGCGTACCCAACCCGTTAGTGACTGACAGCAGTCGCTAACGTCGCTATCGCCTATTAGCAAGGCAGGCGTAGTGATGGAAATATTTGCGCTAAGCGCGAATATCTCTAAATACTAACACCTGCCCAGACCAGTTCTTAGCCATATTATCCAATGGGAGGTGGATAACATGGCTAAGAGCATTTTGTCGCTAATGCATGAATATCGCTGTATTCTCAGCGATATTCACGCATTTCGCTGCTATCGCCTGGATTTTTATCGCTTTTGAGATAAACCTTGCTAATAGCAAGTTATCTCAGCGATAAAAACCGGTGATGCGCGGCGATAAATATATTGCCGCTAACCCTACTTAGCGCTAAATATCGCTGTTTGTTGGTAATGTGCCCCTTGGTATTTAAATAATGTCCTATGCTGACGATATGCATATAACAAAGACCTGGACAAAGCAAAAGACAGCTTCTCAGATGGGATGAAAGCTATTGCAGCTTGGATGTTAGAGAATTGCCTGCAGTTGATCGCTGGCAAAATGAATATGTTGCTGGGTAACTCCCAACAGATTTGGGGCTTTGATTGGTGCCCCCATGAACTAGGTATGGCTCCTACTCCTAAACAAGTAGTTAAGAACTTGGGAGTCCGCCTAGATCAATCTCTTACTATGAAAGAGCAAGTTATGTCTATTACAGGCACCTGCTTTCATATGTTGCACCTTTTTAGGAGAGTCTTTCCTAGTCTCCCACTCTCTGCGAGGAAAACGTTGGAGCAGGTTCTTGTTTTTAGCTGCATGAATTACGGCAATGCCTTATTGGCTTTGGCCGATAAAACATTGCTTTCCAAGTTGCAGGTTCTTCAGAACACAGCAGCCTGCCTCTTCTGTAACCAGCCAGCTGGGGGTACTTCCTTTCCTCTTCTATACTCACCTAATTGGCTGCCAGTTCAAAAAAGAACTATTTTTAAAACGTGTTTCCTCACCCACAAATCTCTGAGGGGGAATAGTCCTGGCTATTTAGCTGCTAAACTGTTGCTTTATAGTCCAGTCAGACCTCTACGATCCAGTGATAAGGCTTTACTTACTATTCCGTGGGTCAGAAAGTCTCGAACTGGGGGCAGGTCTTTTTCCTACCTTACCCCTTCCTATGGAATGACCTGCAATCACATGTTCGCATGTGCACTGACCAAGCCAAATGTTGGAAATAATTGAAAACAGCACCGTTCAAATTTGTAACTTTAGAAGTCTGTTATACACAAGCTGTTTGCACTGGATACCCTTCTCAGGCTAATTTGTGCGCATTATAAATTACATTAACATAACTTAACAAACTCTACAGAAACCTGTAGGCTTTATCTAAACATTTGTAACAAAAGTGCTAGTGCTCAAACTCTCCTCCCCTTGTGAGTCAAAGCGATCACACACCCTTCCCATCAACAGCTTCCATTCAAGCCCTGCTGCGGCCTGTTCTATGCCACCACCCGGTCTCTTCATCATCTGAGAACATTAACAATAGGATTATGCAAACAAGTTAAATTCAACCAACCATTTGTTGGTGGCTGTCAGGAGTGAACATACAGTACAATGTTTGTGAGTGGGTAATTGTTGTGGATCATCAGTTTCACAGTGTGTAACTATCACATATTGCTCTGTGTTCTAGATATTTCTCTATCTGAGATCCCTGTAGAGGAAACAGTAGGGGGGTGGTGGGAGACATGCTGGACGGGTTAACATACGGGTCAAGAACTATCACCATGTGCTGCTTTCTAGTTGTTAACCCGACTGAGGGGCGTGGAGGGCCTCTCTTTTTTGTGGAAAGGCCTCTGCTTTTTGTGGAAACAGACTTGATTCCCTTGCCTTATCCACGTTCTTTTAGGGTGTTCATAATTGCTTCCCAGGCTCTGGCTATATCCTTTGTGCCTCTACCCCTTTTTACATCTGTCAATAACAGCACTCATTATTATTTTAGCAGCTCAGTTTCCCAGCAGCTAATGCTATGAGGTGCAGCTGTTTTCTATCTTGCAGTTATTTAACACCAGGGGTGTAGCTTCAGGGGGGTGTTTGGGGTGTTACGCCCCCCCAACAAATGTGTTATTTAGTAGATAGTTTGGTACAGGAGCTTTCAGTCTGTTATGCTAAGGTGTCTTCCAGATTTCACCTGGAATTTTTAAATACTCCTTCGGACAAGACTCCTCTCTGTTTTGAGGGTCTTAAAATATGGTTATTTGACAAAATACTGTGTTTTAAGTACCCATCAAAATCCAAACCCCTTTCCCTTTACACTTGCCCCGAAGCCCAACTAATGCGCTGCTTCTCATATAAAGATGAACATTATATGCCAGTATGATTGTCAGAAAATCTAAAGTTCCCCTCCAAACACCCACTCAGCCTTACTGGCCAAACTTTGCCCCTGTTAAATGCTTGGCCTACACCAACACTAGGCCTATGCGTGTACTTGTCAATTTATTCTTCCTGGAACAAGAGAATATTTCCATTATACAACCATTGGGCTTCATGGTGAGTAGTCTGGCTCTGGCTGGCTATCGCAACACATTGTGTTACTTTCTGGCAAAACTGTCACAAGCTGGGGCAGGACTAAACCATATAAATCAGGTCTTCTCAATACACCTAAGGCAGTGAGTGTGGGCACTGGGAAAGTATCTATTGATTTTATGGGGTGTGGGGGAGGCTCTTTGTCTATGATATAAGTGAATCAGTTTAAATCGGGCATTCCTAGATCGCTGTGACATACTCTTGGAATATTTCTGAGTTACGCTGGCTTTGCCAGAGTAAATCGGTTCTACTATTATAGTAAGTCATATCTAATCACGGCAATTGTGTTTTTTGACAAAAGAGGAACATATGCTTGGTCACATAATAGCCTATTAACTGGGACAGTATGATGTGTTCCCTGGCATAGTATGGCTTATTCTCTGGTATAATATGATGCATTCAGTGCACAGAATAGATATTGTCCTACACAGCTGTGTTGTATCCTCGTGCTTATACTCGCGCTCGCCTTGCTGCATGCACAGGAACTTGGAATCCTGTGTCTCAGTATTCCTGGATTCTTGTGCAGCGGTTGGCGTGGGCTTTTCTCCTGTCCATCTCGGGATATGAATAAATCACCTTTATACAACCTACAACGTGCTGAGTACTTCTTATAATCCGGATCTCTTCACTGGCGACGTCGGAGAAGTAAACTCACGCAATTTTCGGAGCCCACAGCCCCGGGACCACCGGACAAGATTACCGTTGTTGAAGCTCAGTGCGCATCCTTCACCACGCACCTCACCGAAGCTTCGTTAACAAAAGAACCCAGTCGTCGTGAAAATCCCGCTCTTCCTACTAAAGCGGTGAGAGTTTAAAACTTTAATTCCACTTTCTTCAGTTTGCCATATTAAATAAACGCATGCGCACCTCCACGCGCCAGACTTCACGTCTCGAGCAATCCAGTGCACGCGCACAAGCTCGATCTTCAATTTCACGTCACAAAGGCAGCGTCAGTACAAGCAGCGTCAAAGGCAAAAACAAAGGCAGCGTCAGCACAAGCAAACTCTGTGTTCCACGTTCGAGCTACATCATAAAGGCAGCGTCAGCACTAGTAAGCTCCAATTTCTCAGGCTTCTCGCTTCTGTGACATCACAAAGCTTTTCTTCCAGCAAACTCTTAATCTGATCAACAAAGGACAACTATTTCCTCACAATAATTATAATTACAAGGGAATCACTTACAATTCAGATTTTTTTTCAAGGTTATTTATGACTTCACATTGTTCCTGAAAAATCTCTGTGTCATTTACAATGGAGAGTTTTAATGCTCCACCACCTTTTCTGGCATGTCCAGGTGAACCTCCATTAGAGTGGAAACAGTGGCGTGAAGGGTTCGAAGCTTACCTTGAAGCCATAGGTGGCGAAAATTACACGGACAAACGAAAACTCGCAATTCTCAAACATTCTCTGGGTGCTGAAGGAAGACAAGTCCTTTCTCATCTTCCTCCTATAACTTTTGACAATTCTTCTGAGGAAGAAACTGACGTTTATGAAAATGCCATCATGCAGCTTGATAAACAATACATCAAGAAAGTCAACGAAGTTGTAGCTCGCCACAAGTTTCTAAGCAGACAACAACTTCCCATTGAACCCATTGATTCGTTCGTCAAAGATTTGAGAATTCTGGCTGCCAAATGTAACTACCAACAATTTCATGATCAAATGGTGAGAGACCAGCTCGTACATAACGTTTCTGATGTAAAACTCCAAGAAAAATTACTCGATGCGAAAGATTTATCTCTTTCAAAAGCCCTTGATATTGCACACCGATTTGAAGACATGAAGTTGGGCATCAAAGAATTGTCCGAAAAAAAACCAAAAGATTTAGTTCTAGATAAACCCAACGTTTCTGTGGTTCAAACTGTCAAGAAAAGTCCAATTGAATCTACTTTTAACAGACCTGTACTTCCTTCTACATCATATCAAGGTTTCAGGAAGGAAGTAGCTTGCTTCAAATGCGGTTTTCCCGGACATGTCGCAACGGATAAAAGATGTCCAGCTATAGGACAATTCTGCAACTATTGTAAATCTAGAGGTCATTTTGCGAGGATGTGCAGGAATCGCAACAAGTCAAAGAACTTTTCTTCGGATTCTAGACGCCCCAGATTTTCACAAATTCAATCTATAGACATGGATGATGAAATATATGATGATCTATGCACCGTATACGAAGTAGGAGAAGAAAAAAAGGACTCACCATTGTGCATGCTTCAAATCGGATCAAAATCTATAAAAGTCATGGCAGACTCTGGTGCAAAGTACACCTTGATTGGTGACGATGTTTTGTTAAAAGAATTTCCCGATGTTATATCCTTATTTCCCTCTGACATAAGGCTACGTGGTTATGGTAAAAAACCTATTGAAGTATTTGGGTATTTTCATTCCACTTTATCATTTAAGGGCAAGTCGATTCCTGCTAAAGTATATGTTGCCAAAGATGGGTCGTGTTTACTGGGTTGGCCACAACAAAGAGAGTTAATGATGAAACTCGATCCCAATCATCCTGATCAAGTTCTGGGGTATTCTGATTTTATCAATTCTGTTGATGTGTCTTCTGAAAACAAATGGGAAACACTTTTTCCACAGGTTTTTTCCTCCAATTTGGGTATGTTAAAAAACTTTAAACATAAAATAATCCTTAAACACAATGCTGTTCCCAAGGTACATAAGGTACGCAATATTCCCTTAGCTTTGAGAGAATCTGTTAAGAAAGAACTTCAGAGATTATGTGACCTGGATGTGATTGAGGAAATTGAATCCTCTGAGTGGCTTTCCCCTGTGGTTGTGGCACATAAGCCTAATGGGAAAATTCGCCTCTGTGTTGATATGCGCGATTTAAATTCCAATGTGTGGGTCGACAGACATCCTCTACCCAATATTGGAGAAATGTTCTCCAAACTTAAGGATGCATCTGTTTTCACCACATTGGATTT
Organism: Lissotriton helveticus; assembly: GCF_964261635.1. Classification (NCBI taxonomy): domain Eukaryota; kingdom Metazoa; phylum Chordata; class Amphibia; order Caudata; family Salamandridae; genus Lissotriton; species Lissotriton helveticus. The sequence goes on along the minus strand of NC_136063.1, from coordinate 1,385,689,703 downwards.
ATCTAACGCATATCACCAGATAGCCCTTCACGAGGACAGTAAACATCTTACATCTTTTATAACCACTGAGGGTGCATACAGGTATAAGAGAATGCCTTTTGGCTTAGTGTCCGCGTCCTCAGTGTTTCAGCGAGTCATGCATAACATGTTCAAAAATGTTTCTAATGTGTTGTGTTTCCAGGACGACATACTAGTGTTCGGTAAAGATGAATGTGAACATTCGGAAATTTTATTTAAGGTTCTGTCCATCTTACAAGACAACGGTCTTACCCTTACCAAAGAAAAATGTAAATTTGGGAAAAACTCTGTAGATTACCTTGGTCATTCCATCAGCAAAGAGGGTATTTCTCCCAAATTGAGTTTGATTAAAGCTATTGAGAATGCTCCCGAACCAGTCAACAAGGATCAGCTCAGATCCTTTCTCGGTTTAGCCGAATATTATGCAAAGTTTATTCCTTCCTTTTCTGATAAAACTTCTCACTTGCGGAATTTGATGAAAAAACAACAACAATTCATTTGGGATGACAATTGTAAGGATCAATTTAAATTTGTAAAGAAATGCATTATTTCTGCTCCTGCATTATCCCCTTTTGACACCAATTGTAAATCATTTATTGTCACTGATGCAAGCAATGTTGGAGTTGGAGCGGTGCTGATGCAGAAGCAAAGTAGTGGTTTAGTTACCATTGCTTTTGCATCAAGACCGTTACGTGGCGCAGAAACGAAGTATTCCACTTTAGAGAAAGAGACTTTGGCTTGCTGGTGGGGAATTGAATATTTTCGCAGATATGTATATGGCACAGATTTTGTTGTTCGCTCTGATCATCGTCCTCTTGTGGAGCTTTTCACAACTAAAGGTTGTAGTAAAGCCACTTCTAGGATTGCCAGATGGCAATACAAATTACAAGATTTTCATTTTACAGTTGAATACATTCCAGGAGCTAAAAACGTCCTAGCTGATTTCCTCTCTAGACTACCTATAGAAGATGATAATCAAGTTGCTCCTGATAATGATCCTGATAAAGTTGTATCAATTTGTGAGGTGTCCAATGGTTGCATTCGTGAAGATGATTGGGTGTCGGCTTGTGGTGAGGATCGCGATTACTTGGATGTCCTGTCTTTCGTTAAAGATGGTTGGCCTTCTAAGAACAGTCTACCTTCTAGTATTTTGCCGTACTTCCATGTAGCTCAAGAACTATCCATCCAGGGTGAAACTTTGTTGAGAGGTTTCCTTTTGGTCGTACCACACGGTTTGAGGAACACCATCCTAGACAAGGCTCATGATGGTCACCCTGGCATGTCCAGTATGAAGAGGAGGATAAGAAGTGAATTTTGGTGGCCGGGGGTCGACAGGTTGATTGAGGAAAGAGTAAGAGCTTGTGTTGAATGTTGTGTGAGTGATAAATCACAAAAACCCATAAAATACCAACATGATTCAGTCTCGAGGCCTTCTAAACCCTGGGAGTGTGTTTCTATAGACATTGCTGGTCCGATGTCTTTAGGTCACAGTCCAGTCTATGCCATTGTTTTGATAGACCAGTTCTCCAGTTGGCCCGAGGTAAAATTTGTTCCCCATGTGTCTTCTAGGGTAGTTATCGACTTCCTTAATTCAATTTTTGAAAAAGGAGGTTTCCCTACTTCCATTCTTTCTGATAATGGCACACAGTTCACATCTGTGGAGATGAAATCATTTTGTTGCAACCATGGTATTGTACACAAACACTCTTCTGTGTATTATCCTCAGGGCAACGGCATGGTAGAAAGATGGATTAGGGTACTCAAAGAAGGTATACAACTTGCTCTGTGCAACGGTGAGAATTGCTACAATGCTGTTAGAAAACTCTTGTGGAGTTATAGGAATACTCCAAAGTCCGATGGTGATTTGTCTCCTTTTGAGAAAATGCGGGGGAGGAAGGGTGTGTGTAACATGAGCCAGCCCTGGATGAGAGATCTTGTCAATGGTAGGTTTAGGATACGTAATGCTCCTGTGGTTCATGTTAATACCAATAATCCTTGCAAAGTTGGAGATTGGGTACGCGTGAGAAAGTCTGGTTTTATCAGATCGGGTGCGTCACATTTCTCCGACCCTATGTTAGTGGTTAGAGTGGGTAGGCAAGTTGTGGAATTGTCAGACGGTAATGTCTGGAGCCTCTCAAAGGTTGTCAAGGTTCCGTCTCTTCTTAGCAGTTCCTTTCCTCCCAATCAGTCAGGAATTTCTCATTCTTCCAATTCATATCATCTTCCTACCACCTCACACCCACTCCTGCCAGTTCCCGTTTACTCCCGCAATGTATGTAACCCCCGTTTGAGGAAACCTCCTGTTTGGCTCAAAGACTACAATGTTGGTAAATGATTTCCACATCATCAAACTGTTATATCATTTTATTCATTGTATTGCTTGTAAAAATTATATGTTGTTATATATATTTTTTTTTCTTTTCTAGTAAGGAGGATGTGTTGTATCCTCGTGCTTATACTCGCGCTCGCCTCGCCGCATGCACAGGAACTTGGAATCCTGTGTCTCAGTATTCCTGGATTCTTGTGCAGCGGTTGGCGTGGGCTTTTCTCCTGTCCATCTCGGGATATGAATAAATCACCTTTATACAACCTACAACGTGCTGAGTACTTCTTATAATCCGGATCTCTTCAAGCTGGCATATTCTGTAGCACAATTTTAGTTATTCCAGAGTGGAGATTGGCAGATTCTTCAGCTCACTGATGAGAATATTCTTATTTGATTTCGTAATCAACAGGTAGGGAGGAGGAATTCTGGTCCATTCAGTTCCCCAATCTTAATATATTAAGTAATCAAGTGAGAGAATGGACACTTGTAACTATGCGACCGTAGGTTGAATTGAATCACCCTCATAAACACTATGTAAATTGTGCGGTGTATATCGTTTTTCCGCCCCACATATGCGTTACGGCATTATCATTGGGTGTCCAAAGTGCTGTATGCCTGCCTCAACCCGAGGCAACCTCGGGTCTCGGTAGTAGTGTCCAGAGATAGAAAGGCACCCCCATGGGTGGAAGGTGAAAGTGAGTTAGAAAATCGTGACTAAAAAGCAAAACTTCACCACAGGTAAACTTTAATAAAAATGGTGAGGTTTTGTTATTAAAAATGGTGGGTATAACTGGAGATCGTGTGACTAGATCTCTTTATAACACCTAGTTGACAGAGTCGACATGTTTCTGCTCCATTCCGCCCAGCCGGGTAACGGAGCATTCGCCAGGACAAACAAAAAACATCTGTATCTTGCCGCGAACACGATTATTAATATTTTTGCCTTATGTCTCAAAGAATGGTAGAGTTACCTCTATTTATGTTAACATGATGGAATGAATAAATGTTAACAGACGTTCATAAAAAACACTCAAGGTGATATAGCTACAGGAAATGTACTTCAATTTGCGAGTTATCTAATAAAGGAACATTACGTGCTCTGTGGTATCTTCAGAGCAAGAGTGCTTAATCTGTATATTGCCACAATAATAATATTCATTTTTACGTTATCAGGGTAAGAGAAGTTGCCTTTTTTTTTAATATATATTATGTCAACTAGGTTCAATGAATATTGACAGACGTTCTTAACAAACGTTCTGGGTAATATAGCTTAAGTGATTTTACTGTTGTTGTAAACTATCACGCTCTCATTTGGTAAATAGCGGTTGAATAGACTTAGGGATTGAACAATGGGGACAAAAAAAGGAGGGGTGAAAGGGAAGGGGTCAAATGTGACCTAGATCCATACTACAGGAGATGTTATGTCTAGTGACTAGTAGATGTCAAAGGTCACTTGGTTTTCATCTGTTATTCTGTTGATGTGTAAGTATATCGAACTGGCTATAGTCCCAAACAATCTCAGCTTCTATGCAAATTGGTGCCAAGGTATATTATCATTTAATCCTGTCAGGTGTGTCTGCAGACGGTTCACCCATCTTTGTTCCTTTTCGAACAATATTCTCTCGGCATTCATGGTTTTATCAGTGAGCATTTCCAATATTGTCCATCTCAAGTCTTCCACATTGTGGCCAACCTCGATGAAATGGGAGCATAATTTTGTGGTGTTTTTCTTTAACTTGATATTACTTTTATGTTCTCCAATTCTCGTTTTTATTTTTCTGCAAGTCATCCCTATATACTTTTTATCACATGGGCACCATATCATATAGACTACGTGAGTAGAATTACAATTAGTATGTTGCTGTTGTGTCCAGTTTAAAGATTCTGTAAGTTGTAGGGATTTTGACGTAGTAAGTTTGCATGCTATGCTATGTAAAATGGAACCGCTGCAGTCATAATAAGGCCCTAAGTCATACATATCGGATTTACAACTGTTCAATGTTTGTAAATTGGTTCCCACCTGAGCTCGTCACAATCAACCACAAACAGTGGTACTGGAACCATTTTCTGAGAGGGAGTGCTGGCCATTGTAGACACCACACAAATATCATAGGCCTTAGCAATACCCGTGTCACAGAGGAAGCAACTACAGTGAGGTATTTAAGACTTTCCAGGGAACTTTAAGTGGGAAAATGCTCTGAAAACTGTTGTCAGATAGTCCAGATTATAGAGCATTTTTTCCAAACATGCTGTTTAAAATATTACAGCTCATAACGATAGGTAAGTGTCCTATTTCTTCAAAATTATGTATATGACAATTAGACACATTATATGGCCTTTTGAAAATCTTATACACAATAGCAGAATATTTACCAGCAGAAAGTTGGTCATCTTGGGGAGAGGATTTGGCCTTATGGCTAGAGCGGTCGACCTCGAAGCTGGGGAACCGGGTTCAGGTTTGAGTCCCAGCAGGGATGCTCAACATCCTGCGATTCTGGGCAAATCACTTTATCTCCCAGTGCCCAACAACAATGAATGTGTCCTTGCAACTGGTGCTCATGTAAAGCGCTCTGATACCTTCGGGCCAAGCTCGAGCTATACAAACCTCTGAGAAGAAAAAGAAAGTGTGAAACAGAAACATTGCGTATCAAGAGTAATAAACACCTTAAGGAATACTGAGACCAGCTGAATACTGCATATCGTCTGCATTGTTGTACCCATTATTCTTTCAAGGATTTAATTTGATTTTAACAAGTGTTTTAGTCTATTTTCTTTAATAACGATCTCGCACCCTGTGGGTTTATTTGAAAGTCTAATCACTCTGCAAGGATGGAGAAAGACGGCAGCTAGTTGTCTGAAGGCCTTAAGAGAGTGGAAGCCAGAGCAGTGCCCACTCATTAGGGTGCCAACTGGTCAATATTTTAGAGGCATTGCCTGCCCTTACATGTCAAGGCTGACAAGAAAAAATGGGAAACAAAATGCTGGTATTTTTCCTTATTTCAAATCAGAAAATAAAATATAACATCTGAGAATACGTTTATTGAAATGTATTTTAGAACTGTGTAAACTGTATAGAGAAATCCTAAACGTTTATTAAAGCAAACAGATTATTAAAACAAACAAACAGATACAGACTGGAGGGAAACAGCATAGCAGATTTTAAACAAAATATTATTCTAATACTCCCTACAGGCAAAGTCAGGATTCCAAAACATGAAGAAATGGCCAGTATTTTTTAAAAGGAACACACAAATAAAGTTAAACAGTGATTTTTCTTAACCAGTAAAATGTTTAACCCATTTATTTCCAGCAATAACATTAGTTTAAGGATCACTGATGATGATATCAAATAAAAAAATGTGGTCCCAAAGCTATCCAGCTAAATACTGGACTGAGGGAATTCAAGTGACAAATAACATCATTTCAGCTTTTGCCATGATCAAATTAACTTGTGCGTTTCATTCACACTGGTGTTTTATCCTAATAATCACGGGCAAGGGGGACTGCAGTACCTACAGCACGCACCCCTGCTTCCAGCGTCCTTGTGAAAACTTCCACTTTCACAGATGCCATGTCCTGATGTCTCAACAAATCAACATGCAGCTACTCCTGTTAACCTGGGCATTACCCACTATGCAATGGTACTTATGGCTTTTCTCACACATACATTGGAACTTCCAAACTCAAATCCTAAGCAAACATTTAAGATGTAGATTCCACATTCATTTGTATACATTATCGGCATGGTTATGCGCACTGCACCACAAGGTGTCAATGTGCTGGCACATGAACTCTGATGGTCACAACAGAGCTATTGCATTGCAACAACAACTTCATGCACTTAGTCGTGCCAATGTCCAGCATAGGCTAAATGGAGTAATCTCAAAAGAAAGCATAATCAAGGCAGTAAGGGTCATTGGATGGTCATTCACAGTGTCCAGGGTTGCCAATGCCATAGACTTTAATATCATATGTTGAGAGAGGGAGAGAAAAGCAAACCTGTGTGATGTATATTGAGGTAGACTGTTCTTCATATGGCTACATGATTTCTATAGTAGGACAGCGCATATATGAGTCGAAGAGGTGTAGTGTGTTTCTCGTTGTGTATCCTCACTTATTGTCAGGAGCAGCTCCTCTGCTATGGCAGTGGAGTGTTGCTCCCCCTCTCCTCCACCAGCAGTTGCAAAACTTGAAAAATAAAACGATAATAAACCATGTAGGTTCGGGATGACAGGCACTGAGGGGAGTGTTGGGCACTGCCTTCATTGCTCATGACGGTTTGTCCGGCCGTCTGCTACCTGCGTTGCCGGGTTGGAGTGAGCAGGCACAGGCCCCCAGTATCCCTGGGAGCGCAAATCATGGGTTCAGGCCAATCCTGACACTGCTCTCAGGATTGGCTGCAGGGCAGGCTGGGAGTCTGTGCCTGCAGTGGAGCCAGAAGAGGGACGATGCGGTGATGCAGTGGGATTCAGGTGTTTGTTGTTTTTTGTTTTGTCCCCCATTTCGTCCCACCACTTTTCCCCGACACCAGCCGCGACTGTTTATTGCAGATGAGGGGACATGGCACTGTTAAAATGTGAGACAACTTTTCAATAAAATCATGGGAGGAGAACCTTTCAAAAAATGAAACCTCAAAGTCCTTGCAAAAGAATGATACAACTGTCGTGAGCTATTGTCTCCTAATGCCACAAACGTCATCTTGTTGTCTTACACTTATGAGTACTCAGAAGAGCCTACGTGGCACTAAACCTTGAAATTAGCATCTCTTTTTTTTTTTTTTTTTGCAGAGTTTTATATAGCGCGAACTAGAACCGAACCGAATCAGTTATCAGAGCGCTTTACATAGCACCAGTTACGTTACATGAGGACGGACACACATTTTAGGCATGGGGAGATTAAGTGATTTGCCCAGAATCACAGGGGGTTTTTTGGCGTCGTTACCGAGACTGGAACCGAGTTCCCCAGGTCCGAGGTCGAGCGCCTTAGCCGTTAGGCCAACCCCTCTCCCTTCAAATGAAACATTGAAAAGTAGCTCATTTTTGAACAGCACATGCAATCTCTACTTCTCAGACGCTTAGAGGTGTCTGTGTATCCCCTTTGCCCTTCCAAACAGTTTCTAGTCAAAGAACATTTGGAAGTAAGTGCTTAATAGTTCTGTGCTTTGTTTGTCAAAAAGCTTTTTTCATTGCACTATTTTGATATGAAGCCAGTTCCCAGACATGATTTTTCAGGAAATGTTTGACTGAGCTACGATCATCAACAAATTCAGAACTCGGCTGCCAGACTACTCTTACACATAAAACCGCAAGACCACAGCTACCCTGCTTTGAAAGCCCTGCATTGGTTACCGGTTGCCAGAAGATCCATGTTCAAGCTGCTTTGTCTCGCCCACAAAGCAATACATGCAACAGGACTGCTCTTCGTCAGGAATAAAAACACCAAACACATTCAACAAAGGATTGTTCTAGAGTGGCACCTCGCCTCAAAATCCCAACGTACAAGAAAAAAACCATGGGTGGCACATCCTTTTCTGTTCAAGCAGCGAAACTATGGAACTCTTTACCCCCGACATGAGATCCACAGATCTTCAGAAAACTACTCAAGAATTGACTCTTCCCCACATAACCACATAACCACCATATGCAAACAGAACTATACAGCATGTCTCTGTATATAAGCATTTATTTGTACTATAGATATGTACCTATATATGTGTATTGCTTTGTATAAACATGTAGAATAATTATGTTAAAAAAATATATAGATATTCATTAGTTATGCTTAACAAATGTACATATTACTGACAGTTCCATTATTATATGTTTTAACATGTATAGAAGTGACTGCATAAATAAGTAAATCCTTTATCATAACTATTTATCTACAATTGCTTCACTATTGAATTACAATAAATAAATAAATAAATACAATTAATTTAAAGTACACCAACACTAGAAAGCCGCAGTTTACTTAATGCATCTTTAAACTTCTTATAGCACTTTCCTTTATGCATCTATATACCTTCCATGTACCTATGAATCTATACATTTATTACTTTTCTTCTAATTCAGCATATCCAATGCACTACTCTATTTCTCACCTTATACCGCTGTCAATATATCCTCTACCTCAACTCTCTGATGCATCTCAAACCTCTTTCTACTCCCCCATTTCTGACCCTGTACCTCTCTCAATATATCCTCCACCTCACTTTCTCATTAATCCCAAACCCCATACCACTACTATGATCACTAAAATAACCCTTTCTAGACTCTTCCCTACTCTACCCCTCCTTGCATCATCTCATAACTCTTATACTATTCCGATCCCCCAAAACAAGCCTTTCTCTAAACCCTCCCCTCTGACTCTTCCACCTTCACTTCCCTTTTACTCATTTTAAGCCTTCTTCTACAACTATGAGCTCCAAAACATCCCTCCACAACACCTTTAAATCCAAATAACTAACAGACTAACATGTCCACCACTAAAATAATGTCATATTTCACTATACTAATTCACCACTAATCCTTTATGGGTTCCGGAGTAGTGTGCTACTCACCGAAAAAGCACTTTGATGCCTCATCAGGATTAGTAAGCGCTATATTAATGCAATTACAATACCATACAATACAATACAGTATGCATATTCAGTATGCTTGTCCACTTCAATGAACTGTTGCCACCCGGAGCTCTGATAAGGTGAGAAGGCACAAAGAAATTAGAGACATGCACCATAAAAACACTTTATTACAAATATGAATTTAAATTAGGCAATAGATTTTTGAAGGCACAGAAGGGAATTTTCATGCCTTTTATCCTAAATGGAATGGCTCGGCAAAAGTTTCAGATAATCCTAGTATATAAATCAGCTAAACCAAGTCATTAAAGATCATCTACACAATGTGGCCATGGTACCATTCTGTGTCACAAGAGGTCACCAACCATTAGGTGCAGGACAATAAAGTCTCTGTTTTATGTTTGCTACAGAAATTATTCAGTAGTGGAATAGTTAGGGAAATTGACAACACCAAATGAAAAAGCGCAATGATAGAGGGAGAGGTGATGCAAAGAGATGTCTATGTGTTGTAGAAGGACAGAGTGACAGGGCTTCTGACTTCTCGGGCACGATGGTCGCCTCACAACTGGAGAGTGAGGTGTGGCCTACCTGTCCAGGAAACGGGGCGAGAGCGCGATTGCACATCTGCAGGGCCCAAGGTATGCCCAATTTAATACTTTATTAACTGAGCGCAAACACTATCAGCTCCTCCACGTGTGCTTGATCTTAAAATGGCGGCACCTGACCAATCCAAACCAACTCTTAGAATTGCAGCCCTTCCATTACTCTATCAGAAATAGAAAGAGGATTATGATCTCTCTCAAAACAGCAGCCCTCTGTAAAGAGGCAAAGTCACCCCCTAATAATGTCCATTCCGTACCGGTTACTCCAGTTTGAAAATCACTGCAATGGAAAAGGACTTAATTCTTCAACAAAATGGCAGCCATCTTGAAATGGTTTAGGATTTTATCCTTTGGAGAAATACAAATAACAGGGGCCATATTGATATATTTGTCCCTTAATGACTGCCCCACAACCCAACAAAATAGGCCCAACCAACTTTAGAAATCTGTCCAGTTCCACCAGAACATCATGACATTAGGATCCTTAACCCACCCACATCTATTGCTCTACCAAAGACTATTAAATGAGGTCTGCTTCTACCCCCTAAGAACCCAGTGCACTTTGCAAGACTGTGAAAGGCCCAGCAATGGCCATCTTTACCCTAGCAATTGTTGTATAGGTCATATTTATAATTCCCATCCAATATCAGCTCCCAACATGATGGCGACGCCCATCTCTCAGCTTCCCCCATTGCGCTTGTCCAGATCAGGCACCAATGCTTTCAAGCACAAATTCCTAACAAAATTTTCCAAATACGCAATGAAAAACCTGAAACACGGGACCTTGAGAGACTTCCTGAAAACTCTCTTCTCAGGCCAATACCATTGTCAATGCCTCAAAACTGACCACCTCCTCTACACACACAACACTGACATATGGATCAGGTCCTTATGCAATTTTTTCCCATCCTATTCTCTCTTGTTGCCGCTCCCCTCATCACCCCACGGACCCTCCCACCCAACCTTTCTAGCATATTGAGAAACAGCCGTCTACCCAGGCCAAACAGACACAATCTCGCCTTTACAACTCAGATCTATTATATCTCCTAAAGAGCTACACAGCTCCAAATTCCTTTACTCCGCCCCTTCTCTTACTGTAGTTGGCTGATTGATTTCCACCATCATCTCAGACCGCAGTCAAACCCACACACACCATCCCGGTGTATGAACATGCCCTCTTAACTTGATATGAATCCCATCTTCCCTTCCTGAACAGCCAAGTCAGAAAGTCAACATCTTCTCCCTGGACTCTATGCTACACAATTGTCGATCTGTAGTCAAACACTGTCTAGAGATATCAGAGTCAATCTTGAACCATTATCTCTATATCCTAATCCTCATGGAAACATGGCTCAATGACTCATCAGAATCATGCCCTTGCCCTTCTACCTTCTCCCAATTACTCCATTTTGCATTGAGACCAGTGAGATAGACAAGATGGAGGTCTAACACTTAATCACAGAAATTCCATGAGATGCAGGATCCTTCCAATGGCTCATTTTTAGTCTTTTGAATCCCTGTCAGTGGATATGTCCACAACAACTACCTCCAACATCAGATTGAATATGATTTACAATCCACCAGGTCAAAACAACTCCTTCCTCAAGGAATACAAGGATCTCTTCACCTCTCAAATTATCAGCTCGGACAACATTATCTTCCTTGGAGACTTCAAAATCCACTGGGGAGATGAGGGTAACAGCTATGTGGACACTTTTACCTCCTTTCTCAAAGAAAATGATCTTCAACAACTCTACCATAAGTCCACACACCACAAAGGCACCCTTCTGAACCTGATAATCTCAAACCCCATAACCTACAGTCATATGACCCCATTCCAGTAGACTGGTCCGACCACATGCAGATCCTGTTCTTCTTATCCGGCTCTCATATCAAAACATCTGGACAACCCAATAAAGAGAAAATATTGTTCAGGGATACATCCAACCTTGACCTAGAATCCATGGCCATCATAGCCCTTCCTACACTCATTTTGATTACACTTCAACTTGATAATAATAAGGTGCAAATGATCCAGACAAAAACCCTCTAATCCTTGGATCTCAAAAGAACTTTATGAAAAAAAGAAAACTTATCAGAAAATTAGAGAGAAAATGGAGACTAGCTCCATCTCATCTTAAGTTTTGCAAGCGAGAGAACAATACAAAGACCAAATCCTCAGAGACGAATCCTCCCATATCAGAGCCCTTTGGAATTCTCTAAAGAACAAACTGAAGTGCCTATTTGAGGTTTTCCCGCAGACTACAAACCCGTCCACCAATTCAGCTCCTAAGTCATCTGTGGACCGCTGCAGCAACTTTGTGGATATGTTTGATAAAAAAGTAAAAAACATCCATATCTCGCTGCGCACCATGAATCCCCAGAAACTGTGGAGATTCTTCCATGCAAGGCACTGCATTCATGGTCCACTTTCTCCCCAGTCTCCGAATGGGACCTACAGCGATCAATCTCCAAAGTGAAACCCTTGAACCACCTTCAGGAGGCTATTCCAGGTTTTATTAGCAAATCTCTTGCTACACACCTACTCCCCATATGGACCAACATGGTCAATTTCGTTCTTCAACTGGGCCTATTTCCAGAATGACTAAAAGTGGATCAAGTCTCTCCCCTCTTGAAAACCTGCAGTCCACTTCAAACGGGCCCTTCCTTCTCTCATTCATCACATGCAGGGCAGGTTCGTCCCAGGAAGCTCATCTTGCAACCACATGTGAATGCTGGACCATGCAGTCTTGATGACAGTGGACCTGTTGGAGGAGGACTTGTTATGTTATGTTATGTTATGTTAATAACAACTTCTAAAGCACACGGGCACGGGGGAACTCACTGTTAGCGGAAAACCCTTGTTGCCTGCAATTCTGCCGTCCACTTGCCTGACCAGGACCACTAGAATCTGGGTGCCAGCCCTCCCGCCTCCCGCCGCCCGCCTCCTCTGTCACCTCGGAGTTTGGCTGCCGAGTGGAGCGCGGTCTGAGGGCGAAAGACCACAAGACCCAGCATTCCTAGCGGCGCGACATTTGCGCGCCAGGAGGCGCTGAAATAGAGCGTCACCCCGGTCGAGGGGGGGAACTCACTGTTAGCGGAAAACCCTTGTTGCCTGCAATTCTGCCGTCCACTTGCCTGACCAGGACCACTAGAATCTGGGTGCCAGCCCTCCGGCCTCCCGCCGCCCGACTCCTCTGTCACCCCGGAGTTTGGCTGCCGACTGGAGCGCGGTCTGAGGGCGAAAGACCACAAGACCCAGGATTCCTAGCGGCGCGACATTTGCGCGCCAGGAGGCGCTGAAATAGAGCGTCACCCCCGTCTCGCGGGACGCCGGGCGAAGCCCGGGCCAAGGGCGGGCCCTCTACGGCCCTCATCGGCAGGAGGCGACAGGGACAGGGCCAGAAATTCTGTTGGACGCCCGTGGTATATACCATTGCTCAAGTAAGATACTGTTGTACTCACTTTGTCATCTACCATCGTTCGTGGACATAGTCTTCTGTCCCTAGTGGTAGGATGCCGAAAAAAGGTGCTGTTTCTACTGCAAATACGATGGAAAACTATATGGTTCAAACTGTGAAAAAAATAAATATACAGAGGAGAGAATCTTTGGGGTTGAGTCAATCACCAGACTTAAGACTTTTGAGCCCTACCATACCTCCCCCCACAGATGATATTACTTCCATGGAAATTGATCTTGAAGCTCATTCTATCTCTCCCGCTAATCAGGATAATGGCAACTTTACTGAAAATATTGTGCCAAGCCCTGAGTTACTTATCGTGGACCCTGTAAACCATATAGACAGTGACTTTCAAGTGGAGATACAGGCTTGTCTTTCAGATGAGGACCAGTCCACATCTGATCAGGATCTCCGGTCAGAACACTCTAGGGCAAAAACCCAGCCAAAACGGGGAGGGCTAAGATCGGGGGCAAGGAAGAAGAGGGCAAATACTCCAAAGGTCAACTTAAAGGATCATGGGGAGGGAAGGGCAACGTTTAACGTTAATGATGATTTGTTTGTCAAAATTGCTGAATTAATTGAAAGTAAAATTAAAGCCATTGTTAAACCTCTAATTGCTAAAATAGACAAATTACAAACTGAGGTTAAAAAGCTAGGTGGCCAGCAGAACAAGCTAATGGAGGGTGTTGAAAATGTTACCACTCTGGTCGTTAACATGGGCAATAATCATGGAGAGCACGTTGTTTTCAAGGGTGATGCTACAGATGAATTATCCTCTAATAACCCCCCAACGCAGTTACTGGTTTTAAAAGCTAATGAAACAGTTGGTAAAGGGGATGCTCTCCTAACAGTTGAAATTCCCCCAGTACAGCCTCAGTTAACGGACCCTTTACAATTTATAGTGGAAGCTTCACCTGTTGTCTTAGTACTAGCTAATGTTCCCCCTTTAGAAGCTGGTATAGTAGAAACACCCACCACCTTATCTAATAAGGCTTTGCAATGGCTTACAAATAACACGAGGTTAGCCCCGGGGGGGGCTCAGCAACTGGCTCGGGAGATTAAGAATGCAAAAAGGGTTTCCTGGTTAGGAAACCGCCCCAAAAAATTTAAAGGGGATTGTGTGGCAGTAAGTTTTTCACATATAGGCGTGTTGCCAAACATCCTCACTAACCTATTCCCGCCCCAACGCAGGCAGGGTACTGTTGTCCCTCTAACTTTAATTTTTTTTTATGGAGAACAACAGAATGTCACCTACCCTAGGACTCCAGCTTTTGGGTGGGATAATAATTGGGATACAAACATTAGATGGGGTCCAGAAGAACACCGAAATACTTTAAACCACTCAGCTCTTCCCGTTTACCAAAATCCTTTTGTACAACCCCTTTTGTTGTCCAATCGATATGCACCTTTATCCTCTTTGGGTCAAAATGATTGACTTCTGCCTGAACACATAAGTTGCGATGAGAACCATGCATCAGTATTTAGTATACTTACTTGGAATATTGCGGGAATTAAGGCCAAAGTAGGCAATGTGGCATGGACAGATTTTATGGATAAGTTCGACATTATCGCATTGCAGGAAACATGGGACACAAATAATAGCTTTTCTTTAGATGGCTATAGCCATTTCTGTATACCTGCAGTGTCTAGCACTGCAGGAAGAGCCAAGGGAGGATTGTTAAGCCTCTTTAAATTGGATATTAAAGGAAGCTTAAAGAAATGTGATTCGGGATCCGAGCAATGTTTAACCCCTTCAGTGCTAATGACAAGGGTAACTCGTCATGGAGTTTCCATTGATTTCAATGGAAATTACATTGATTTGCAGGTACCACCCTTAGCATCCAAGTGGTTAATTGTTGAACTTTCCTCAGTAGAATTCCCCAACATTTTATTTATAAACTTTTATAATTCCAATGCATCTGACGGTACTCTATATAGTCTAGATAGATTGGATCTTTTTTTTGTCAGTCTATAGTGAAAATGTTAATTCTTTTGAAATTGTGTTCTTGGGTGATTTTAATATACACCCGTGTTCACTAATGTGTGTTTGCGATGATGCAGAATCCCCCCCAAACTGTTTGCCTATTCATCTTGAACATAATAAACAGGGGGAATGTTTAGAGAACTTTTTAGCAAGATGGAATCTATACGAGTCTGGTTGCGGGGAGGGGGGGGATAGGGCCCCTACCTTTAAGGGAACAGACAATGGCTCTATTATTGATTACATTTTTATTTCAGCATGCTTTTTAGCTAAGGTTTTAATGTATAAAACTGTGGTTTCCGTTTTCAGCGACCATAACCCTGTCTCCTTGGATCTATTGGCTTCAGACCTTATAGGGCGAAAATATGGCCCTTGTAACTTTAAACATGTATTCAAGGTTAAAGACCAAGGACGCAGACTGAAATGGGATAGTATAACTCCGGAATCCTTCGTACAAGAGGTACTCCTTGAGGCTGAGGGTGAGGTTGGAGTGTGCCTATCTAGTGAATCTGAAGACAGGGATGTGATATCTGCATTCGCGAGTATATGTAGTAAGATTAATTGTAGGCTATCTGTTGGCTCTAGACCTAAGAAAATGCCCATCAAAAGATGGTTTGATCGCAGATGTTCAAAAGCACATTCTGCTTTGTTAAATGCTTTAAAAGTTGTCCCGAAAGATCGTGAACTTATCACCACTTGTAGAGCCCAGTATAAAAAGGCCATAGCAGACAGGAAAAAACAGATTAAAGATGAAGCCTAGACACAGCTCTCAGATCCAGTAATTCTGAAAAACAGTGGAGAATTTTGGAAGATTGTCAATCAACCTCTATTTACAGGAGAGGAAAACTCGCCCCTTGAAACTAATATTCCTGATGAAGGTTGGATTAAACACTTTAGTGATATTTATTCTGATCATACCAGTGGAGATCTTGGGGCTCAGGTGGTTGACACTAATGCCATTGGGAATCATTTGCACTTTGAAGTAACGGAAGTTTTACATGCCATTGATTGTACCCTGAAGAAAAAGGCGCCAGGACCCGACGGTGTTCCTGCAGACGCTTTTAAATGCTTTCCTAACTTTTGGTCAAGATTACTCTGCAGGGTCTTTAATGTATTAAATCATGACAACATTCCCGAGTCATGGAAAACATCTATATTTATCCCTGTGTTTAAAAAGGGAAACAGGCAGGACCCTGCATGTTATAGACCAATCTCACTGATTGATTCATCAGTTAAGATCTTAGGAAGAGCTATACTAGTAAAACTAAATGAGTGGGTCAACGAGAATGGCATTTTGACAAACGTGCAATATGGTTTTAGACATAAAAGAAGTACCCAGGACCAATGTCTTAATCTCCACTTGTTGATTGAGAAATATACCAGGGCTAAGGAGGGGTCCATGTACCTTGGTTTCATGGACCTCTCCTCAGCCTTTGACCTGGTTAATAGATCAAAGCTTTGGTTAGAATTACTGGAAATGGGCTTGGATAGGTCAATAGTCAACTTATTGGCTGACCTGCACTCTGGCCTTACTGCAAAAATCAGAGTTTCCTCAGATGGAAGGTGTACTGACGTTTTCGCCTCTGAAAAAGGAGTTAGACAGGGGTGCATTTTGGCACCTCTGTTGTTTACATTATATGTGAACGCCTTGGAGCCCGCCCTTAGGGACGTGACCCTCGATATTCCGCGTGCAGGGGAACAGGGGATTCCTGTTCTCCTTTACGCGGATGACGCGGTTCTTCTTGCGCGTACCGGGGTGGGACTCCAACGCCTCCTGGATGCCTTTGAATCCTTCATGGGCTCACTTGACTTGAAAATAAACGCGAAAAAATCGCAAATTATGCTTATGGGCAGGGTAGCTAGAAAAAAAAATGATCATAAAATTTTTCTCTGTGGACAAGAAAAACTTGCTCGCGTAACCTCCTTTCCCTATTTAGGGATTACCTTCGACGAGAAGGGCAACTGGGGACCCCATGTAAAGAATAGAGTAACCTCGTTAGCTAGAACATCTGCAGCTCTTCAGGAGTTTTCTAAGAAACTTGGGGCTAGGCCAATCGCAGCCATATTGAAAATCTATAAGGCCAAATGTATTTCAGTGGCATCTTATGGTGGTTCAATATGGGGATATAGGGGACTGGATCCCTTACAGACGATGGAAAATACATTTTTCAGATCTGTCCTCGGTGTTCCACAGTCAACCCCGTCTTACACTGTTCATATGGAATTAGGGGAAGGCTACATCACAGACCTGATAAAAACAGCACCGTTAGTTGCTTGGCTGAGGTTGTGGCTTAACAAGGAAATCCCCTTAAACCATATTATTATGAGAGATTGTTTGTGTTTGGACAAAGTTAACAACATTAGGTGGCTGACATACATCAAGGAAAATTTCATAAGGCTGGGGAGGCCTGAGCTTTATTCTGAAATTGACTCTATAACATCTAAAGATATAGAGTCCACAAAACTTGCAATGAAAGAGCTCTTATCTTTGGAGAGGGAAGAATGTGAGTTGAAGAAACCCAGCGTCAGGGTTAGTTTAATATTGTCCATACCCGACGGCCCAGAGAATTATTTGAATACGGTGACCTATCCATACCACAGGTTTATTTTAACTCATTTTCGTTTTAACTTGATACATTTTAATCTTGGTTTTTATCCTGTATGGAGTACCCCTGATAAGGCGTCACCATGTTCTTGTGACCATTTCTCCGAACAAGATACTATGCACTTTGTGATGTTTTGTAGCCATTACATTGATGCTAGGAGAAAGTTTTTGGTGCCCATTCTTAGGGAAGCTGGATTTATCCAAGTTAAACCTGCTCTTATTTATTTACAGCTTCTACAGACTCCCAAGATCATGTTTTATGTAGCTAGTTTCTTGGTTATAGCTATTAGGAGTAGGAATATTAGATTAAAAAACGCGGCTATTTCCCCTAAATAGGCACCTTACATGTATTTATATTAGGATTTGTAATCATATAAGGTTTTCTTACAGGGACTTTTGGTGTTAGTAAGGCTTATTTTGCTGGAGATTTTCCCTCCTTAGTATTTTTTTGTAGCACTCTTAGCACTTTAGCACTTTGCACTTTGTATCATTACATCATCATGAATTGTAAATTGATGCATGATTTTTATTGTATTGTATCTTAACTGTTTTTAGAAGAATGTATTTGTTGTATATGTATGTTTGTATCTTGCCATTGTCTTTATATGATATTAAGTTATCGCAATAAAGTATTTTGACTGACTGACTGACACACGGGCACCCAAGGGTTTCATGGCGCTGAGCGTGAGGAATGTTGCCGGCGGATAACTTATGCAAATGCTTGCTTGAACAGCCACGTCTTTAAGGCTCTCCTGAACACCATAAGATTGTCAATGCTCCTAATTGTCAAAGGGAGGGAATTCCAAACTTTTGGGGCAAGGTAGGCGAAGCAACAACCTTCTTGTCGCTTACGTTTGAAGGCGGGGATGGTGAGCAAGTAAAGATGAGCTGAGCGGAGATTTCGGATGGGCGCATACTTTACGATCATGCTGTTGATGAACCTGGGACTTTTACCATGAAGGGCTTTACAGGCCAGACAGCCGGACTTGAAGGCAACCCGTTGGGCTATAGGTAGCCAATGGAGATCAGACAGCAGCGGTCTTGCCGAGAGCCATTTAGGTTGTTTGTGAATTAGTCTGGCCGATTGATTCTGAACAATTTGCAGGCGCCTTGTTAAGAATGCAGGTAAGCCCAGGTAGATGGAATTCGAAAAGTCGTGAGAGGACCAAAGCAAACACCACCTGTATGAGAGCCGAATGGGTCAGCAGGTGGGCAATTTTTTTGATTTTACGCAATTGATGGAAGCTAGAGGAGATCGCAGCTCCCACCTGTCCTCTAAATGAGAGATCTGCGTTGATGATCCCGAGACTTTTCACCGAGGGAGAGGGCAAGGAAGGTGGCCCTAGTTCTGTCGGCCAGAAGTGCGGACCCCAACTGGCCTTGCTTTTCCCCGGAAGCACCAACTCTGTCTTTCCTGGGTTGAGTTTGAGGTGGTTCTGATCCATTCACTGCTGGATGTGCAGCATGGTGCCCTGAAATTCAGTGACAGAGTCCGGGGAATCCAGTGGGAATATTAGTGGCATCATTAAAGATTATGACCTTTCTGTTTTTTAAAGAGTGTAGTAGGGGCTTGAGATATAAATTGAACAAGAGCGGGGACAGGGAAGAACCCTGAGGGACTCCGCAAGTGGGCACAAGCTTGGGGGCAGTGAAGTTCCCGAGCCTGACAGCCTGAGTACGGTCAGTCAGGAAGGATTTGACCCAACTGAGTGCAGAGCCACGCAGGCCGGCCTGTTCGACACGGTGCAGTAAGATGGTGTGGTCGACCATGTTGAACGCAGCCGACAGGTCCAGGAGCACTAGGGCCTGATGGATTCCCCTATCAGCGGTGGATCTAATAGTGTCCAGGACTGCCAGGATCACAGTCTCTGTCGAATGTGCCGGACGGAAGCCGGTTTAGTTGGGTTCCAGGTAATCTGAGGATTCTGTGAAGTTGGAAAGACACCTAGCCACAAATGCTTCCAATATTTTAGCTCCGAAAGGGAGGAGAGATATAGGCCGGTAGTTGGAGATATTGGAGGGATCAGCCCCTGTTTTTTTTATAAGGGGGACCACCGTTGCATTTTTGAAGGCGCCAGGGACCTTGCCCTGCGCAAGTGACTCGTTGAGGAGGGGGAGTACACTATGAGGTAAGACAGAGAAGATGTCTTTTAAGACGTGGGGGGGACAACAGTCGTTGGGGGAACCCGAATTGACCCGGGTCATAAGTTCGGCTAATATAGGTGTAGAAAAGTCAGCCCATATCGCACCCGATGCCCAGGCTGCTGGTGCAGGGCGACTCTTAGTTCCCATCGTGAATAATTACCAAATAAAGAGACGGGCGCTGAAGGCAGGAAAACAAGAACAGAGTTTATTACTCATGAGGAGAGCATATCATTTCGGACACTCGCATAGTGTCTTCGGGAGGTGCTCTAACAAGTTTCTCTGAGGCTTCGTCTTTTATACACAGGTTTGTGGCACACAGGCATCCTTTACTACAATCAAGACATTGTGAAGTACGAAGATATTCCAACACGTGGCTACAGTAGGGGCCCTTATCCTCCATACAATAGGAGGGGGCTGTCATGCAGCTGAGTGTTCTGCTGATTCCTTTGGAATGTGTGCTCCTGATCGAATCTCAGGGGGTGGGGTGGTCATGATCAATAGTGGCTCTTTTCAAGAGAGGCGAGTGCATACAGTAGTGGGCAATAAACTGTATCCTCAGGCTAAGGGATGACCAGCGGTCCATGTAGACAATTAGGTTCAGAGGAAGAGGTCATCAAAGGAGGGGTATTCATGGAGGGACAGGAGGTGTTGGTCAGGCGCGGGGTGTGATTCTCAGAGACAGAGTCATGCGGGAGGGGATGTAAAAAGTTCAATCGGGTCGGGGACAATCGATATTTGCCCGGCGGTATTGCCTCTGTGACCCTCTAGTTATTTAAATCAATGAAGAGGCAGGCGCTGGAGACTGGAAAGCAGGAAACAAGGTTTTTTATTCTCTCCGGAGGAGAACACAACGAAACGGACAGAAGGTATCGTTCTGAGGTGCTCTAACTGTATTTCTGAGGCCTGGCCTCTTATATCCACATTTATGACTTTATTGCAGATTACACATACATGTTTAAAGCTTTGATGTGCGGAAAAGACATTCTCGGAACTCCCCTTTGGGCCCGTTCCCACACACATTTACAGTTAAAGTCCCCACCCTAGTCACAACAGGTGATGAGCATCGCGCAGCTGGATAATCCGCCGATTCACGGAATGTGGGGAGTCTGATCGGATCTCATGGGGTGGGGGGGGCTTTGATCAACCCGGGGATTCTTTGATGGGGGAAGCTTTCTATTGTACGGGGAGGGGCAAGGATGGTATCGGCAGAGCTGGGTGTCGGCTTGGGAACGGGGAGGACAAAACGGGCACACGGGGAAAAAGGGGGTTTGCATCTAAGGGCCGGAGATCATGAAAGGAAAGCAGGGAGGTGTCGCGCTGGGAACAGGATGAGGGCCGGGGGCAGAGCAGCGCCGAAGAGGGGTTTATGACTCAAGGCAGGTGCAAGCAGGGGGTGGTCAGCGTGCAGGCTTAGTGAAGGCAAAGGGCTATGTCAGGGGCCAGCGGCATGCAAAAGGGTTTGTTCTGATCGGGGCATCTTAAAATGGTGGGCGCGCACGACAAAAGTGTGGCATCAGGGGAAGAGGCAAGATGGCGCAGATAATGTTCACCAAAACGCACTAATTTTCCACAGTCCCCCCTTTAACATATTCAAGACATCTTGCTGGTTCATTTTCTACTCGGGTCTATTGTGGTGGGCATGAGAAAGAAACCGGTAGGAACCCTCGAAAAAGAGTTGTAAACAATACATTTTGAGGTTCCTAGTTTTTAGGAGGTGCACCTATTTGATAAACTTTGATAAATTTGTTCAGCAGGAAAGTCATAGGAATGAAATACAAAAAACGGTTCTGCAGCGAGAGCAGCAAGTACATATCATAACGTGAACTGGCAGGTTATTACATATTTCGGATTCGGATTGGAGCAGGATCAATACAATGGCGGCTGGGAGAGAAATGAGGCGTAGCAAAACGGTGGTTGAGGATGTCGAATGTTCGAAGTTTTATGAGTTCTCATTGTTCTTTGTGGTCTTTCGTTGGCGCTGTTGAGCACCGGCGGTGGAGCTACAAGTCCAGCTCTGTTCTAAGTTCTGCGTTGCAGGGCACGACCCTTTCCTCGCGTTTCTGGTCGGAAAGGTCCTTTTTCGCCCTGTGTCCTTTGAGGTGATTGTCAGAAAGTTCCGATGGAAGAAGAGCGTTCAAAACAGTCCATAGGGTAGGTCAGAGGAAAAAGGGGGATGGAGCAAGGCCAAATTGGGAACAAACTAGGGGAACGAGAGACTTCAAATAGGCGGGCGTGTGACGGAATTCAGAGAGCGGGGACTTGTCGACAGGCACTGGACGTCGAGCAGGGGCATCAGGTCGACCCTTTCTTTTCATGCTGTCGAAAACAGTGCCTCGTCCTGCAGCTCTTTTCAGTCGTGGTCTCGCCTTGGCTAATGTCGCAGGTGTCCCTTAGTCTGCAGTCAGGCCTCGTGCTCCCACATCCGGTCCTTCTCTCCTCCAACGGCAGTACCCTTAA
Organism: Lissotriton helveticus; assembly: GCF_964261635.1. Taxonomy (NCBI): domain Eukaryota; kingdom Metazoa; phylum Chordata; class Amphibia; order Caudata; family Salamandridae; genus Lissotriton; species Lissotriton helveticus. The sequence goes on along the minus strand of NC_136063.1, from coordinate 1,385,667,531 downwards.
ACAAGTTTGAAAAGACAGTCTTTTAGAAAATTTGCGGATGAAGATAATCAAAAAAGTCTATTTTTCTCCCAGCTCCAGGTAAAGAATGAAAAAAAGTCCGTTACATTTAATGTTCACAACCGGCATATGAATGATCGGTGGCGGACCTGTTGGATTTACTATGACTTTCCTTCATAATCATTTATTACAGGCATGACAGTTCATCTGATGGTAACCCACCTTCGGGAGACAAATCTGGCAAAGAGATGCCGTTCTCTAGAGTTTCACATTTACAAAAGGGTACAGTGAGTCGTCAACATGGTACTACACAGATATTTTGCTGAGGGACAAACATGGCTAAACATTTCCTTTCTATCGGTGCATCCTGTTTTTCAACTACTGCGGGGTTCATTTTGATGATTTCTTTACCTTGGTCTAGTCTGTTAACCTAGTAAAACATCATTCTGGGTCCTACGTAACCTTTTACAGCCCGGTTACTTAACTAGGAAGGACAGGGGTTTTATGGGAAACAACCAGGGACATAGACAGGGGAGGTATCGGGGGTGATCGTTTTTCTGGTTTGGGTATTGCGACGTTTCGGGGAGGGGAGGGTCGCGTATTCTGAGGTCCTTGTTTTATACTATAGGAGCCGTTGACATGTAGTTCCCTCATTTCGGGCCAGATTAGGGAACCTCTGTCGTCTTACCTGTCCTTTCCCTTACGGCCCAACCTGGGTTCATTGACTTCTATCGGAAAAGGAGAGGTAATGACGCGGCCTCAGGGTGATTGTATTAAAGACAAGCGTTTGTGCAAATACTGACGGTATTTGAAGCCAATTAGGTGGTGCGCTAGGGGTGGCAATCTGCCAATTTCGGGGCTAACCACTCGGGGGAGTGGTAGTGCAAAAATAGAGAGAGAGAGAGAGAGAGAGAGAGAGAGAGAGAGAGAGAGAGAGAGAGGGTGAGGGAGAGAGAGAGAGAGAGAGAGAGAGAGAGAGAGAGAGAGAGAGAGAGAGAGAGGGAGAGAGAGGGAGAGAGAGCAACGGCAGGCTAAATAGTACACGTGCAACAGAGAGGGCGGCAGTGCATTCAAGGAAGGCTATTTAGTGCATTACACAGTAAAGGGTATTCACGAGTCCGCGTTAGAATCTTGTAATCATGCAGTTTGAGCATTAGACAGGGTAGAGGGGACGTACTTTGAGAAAAGGAAAGAAGAAAAAGGAGGTACCATTTTGTCGCACTTTCTCGCATTCTCGGTCCTTTGACCAGTTGGATCAACGCCTCAGTCACACACACACACATTCCCTCACAGTTTCGCATCATACGTAACGTGGGTTCATTCGCCCGGTCTGGTTTAAGGGTGATCACTTTTTATCAGGTTGTGCTAATTTTTCGGGTTTGTTCGATACGTGAGTAGTTTGCAGGCGTGCTTAGACACCACCCTGCGGCGCTAGTCCGTTTCGCGTATTTAGACATGGCAAGGTCTCAGATCTTCGCCACACCTTGGCTGTAATCTCTGATGTAACCTGCAGAGGGAGGAAAAAAGGGGGGGGGTGGGGGAGACAGCATTCGCGCGCATTCAAATACATGGATTCATAAGTCCTTTACTTACCTTTTACTCGTCTTTCCTCCTTGGGGCAGGGTCCCCGGGGATATGGTTTTCGGAGTCGGGGGGGGTAGTGTGTTCATGTAGGGCGTGTGCGGGGAAACATAAAAAGGAAACCAGAGGGGCCTAGTGCGAGGTATCTAGTCAAAGGATATATCTCACTATCGGGATCCTTAAACCTCTTTCAACGCCGTGGCGTTCTAAAGTTCTTCGGTTCTTGGGTCCCTGCTACTTTGGAACGTTGTACTTTACAATATTTACATTATTTCATTTCACCCTCCTTTTACAGTCCCTCATTTACACCATCCGTTTTACCCATCCTTGGAAGTCACGGTCTTCCTCTACGCGAGAGTTCATGAGTCAGTCGCGTACTTTTAAGTCGGAGTGTCGTGTTGTCGATCCGATCCGTCCTCCAGGGCTGGGCAACCATCTTCCTTTAACCTTAAAGAGAGAGCAGAGTAGGGTGCACAGAAAAAGAACTTTCCTACCCATCCCATATTGTTTTAAAATAAAGCATGCAATACCCGTCCATAGTTTCAAAGACTTTATTTTGCAAATTCATTTCAGCATATGGATTAGGAGGGTGTGGTCATATTTGGTCGGTCGTGGCAATGGCTAAAGTGCGTATAGTGGGGGGGGGGTGTCGTTTGCAACAGTAAAAACATCGGAAAGTTTTACTCATTCATTTGTAAGAGACTAAAACGTCTATTAATTGGCTGGGGGTTCGGGGGCATATATTTTCATAATTTAGAAACATAATCATAACAGTTGTAATCAGATTTCCTATACGCATACCGTACGTATGCATCGTAAATGAGGTTTACATCAGTTATAAAAATATAATACATTGTATATTCGTAGTCAACATTTGTAACGGGGATCTTTTCATACTGTTCGTCGAGTGAGCTCTCCTTGTCTTTTCTAGCCAAGTGTACAAAGGATCGCAAAAATCTCAGAACATCAAGTTTATATTAGTGCAAAGGAACACCACGAGGTGTTCGTAAGTTCCGATTGATACCAGCGCCTATTTTGGGCGGGGCCGGCACAGTCCGGAAGCAGCATCAGGGGGAAATGTTTCCATTACTGGCAGTTTGGACCAGAGTCCTTTTCGGCAGTTCTAGAATTCACGCTAACAGAAGGTGTGGCAATGTCATGTTTGTTTCGTTGGCGATCGAGGCAGCCGTCCCTTACCGGAAACCTGCAGAGGCCGAAGGCTCCGCCGGGGACCTTTGGATGATCTTCAAGGCTGCGGAGATGCTGTCGGAGATGGGGGCTCGTGCTCCATGGGACAAATGTTCGAGTTGTATGGCTGGCCAAAGTTACTCTAGTGGCCGGGGCCCGCCTTCCAGCGGACCCAGACGCCATTTTGAGGCCCTACAGGGGCCACTCTCGTCGAGCTTGCAAGGATGGAAGAGACCCTTCGGAGTGAAAGGAAGAGGTCCCTGTTTTGTGAGAGCGGGACGTCCAGCTGGGGTGCAGCTGTGATGCCCCCACCTGGGGGGCGAGGGAGACTCGTTCACATCGTCTCCTTCTCCCGGTGCACTCCATGCCGCTCCTTTTCATCGCCCCGCATGAAGGCCTCTCCACATCCGGTGTTCCCCAAGTGCCACCATTGTACGTTCGGTGCTGCGCAAATACTGGGGTGCCACCATTGTGTGTTCGGTGCTGCGCAAGTACCGGGGTGCCACCATGGTGTGTCCGGTGCTGTGGAAGTATGGGCACCATCGCCTGACTGGGGGTGTTCGGCGCCGGGCTGGGGGCTGGGAAACCTCCTACCGGTGGAGGTGGGGGAGGCTCGTCCGCGTCGCCTCTCCCTCCCAGCCCAACTTGGACAAATTGTTGTGGAGGTACGTGCAGGACATCCCGCCGTCCAGGACTGCTGCGGCTGTGACGGAAGAGAAAAGGAAGAGGTGCCTCGCTCTCCTCTTGACATGTGGCGGGACTACCTTAGTCTTTCCAGGCCCGTTGCGGCCGGCCAAGGAGACACGTGGCGGGACTACCTGCAAATGCCCAGGCTGCGGGCTCCTGTCTCTCCTCCGGCTCCCCCATACGTTAAGATTTCCTGACCAAGAGTTGGCGGCGGGGCTCGCCTTATATGGGTTGCCGTTGGTTGGGCGTAGCCGTAACCCTGCCCTACTTTGGAAGGTTCCAGAATGAGGGGGGGGAATGTTCTGTTTGACTTTCATTTTCTACAGTTTATCGTTATTATTCCTTGTTTGTTGTGTTAAATTAAAAGTTCAAGTTTATTAATGGTCTACGGATTTTGTTTTATCATTTCTTTCTTTCCAGGTTGCTTTTATGCTAAGTTTCTGCTAACAGGGGTCGAGTAACACGGAAACACGTGTAGAGGGATGACGCAGATTTGTACATTACATACACACGAACTCAGACGGGGGACAGTACAAGTACGACATACAAAGACCCAAGACAAATATAAAAACAGTTATTGGTCATAATTATCTCTTTCCGTCTGTGAATTTTAAACGAGGCTGGGTTCCCGTCTTGACATTGCCCGACCTAGGAGAACTTGATCATGCCGCCGAGATTTTCCTGGCGAAATCTGTGCCATCGGGCATAATCAAACGTGGTGGTTCTGTCTGGTCTGTCTATGTAAGTCGGGCTCTTCTCTGTCTCGCGCCTTTTCTCGTACTGTCGGTCTGTCGTTCTTGTCGGCCCTTTGCTTTTACTCACGCTCAGTAGAGTCGGGCATTGGGCTTTCCAGTGTCCGACATACCTACAAAAAGCGCATTGGTCTGACCCTAAGTCTGGTCGTCCTTTGTATAGTGTCGGGGGATAAGTTGTGGGTAGCGGTGTCCTGGGGTTGTCCTGTCGGTATATTTCCCTACTTGGTTTATCCTCGTCTTTTCTCTGTCGTTTCGTAGCCTCTCTGCGCCACATACCGAGACTGTCGAGCATAATTGGCGTCGTCTTATTATTTCGAAGGGCTATTTCTAACGTTTCTATTTTATCAAGGTCAAAGGATCCTGCCAGTGGCCACTGTTTGTCTTGGCTATCTTCGGTATACCTGTGCCATAATTTATTATAAGCTATGGTGACTAACCCATAGTTTATGAACATGTCCTTATTAGGGGTGCCTTCCAGTGGAGCCATATGGTCCACCTCTAACACCCGGTCCGGGCTAAACAGGCTATTTATCAATGGGGAGAAGACAGACATGACGGCTCGTAACGAGGGACTAAAAAGTCAGCACTGCCTATCTTATCACTAGGTGCAAAGACTAGACAGAATATTTCTATTCTACGTTGTTTGCAGGTAGTGAATACCTCATGGATCCAAAAAAACCAAAAGACCAACAAAATAACAATGGGGAGAATGAGTAGGACCGCAAAGATCTGCGTTACCTACCCTTTTCACTATCTGCAAAAAGGATGGTCTCTTCCCTGCTTGCAGACAGAGAATCTCCAGGAAACAATAGTTTGTGAACAACAGTTCAGTTTCAAGCAATTATTGAGTGGGGGAGAAAAAGAACAAGCACGGCTGCTACCCTACTTATCCTCCACTGCTTGCAAAGGGAGAGAGAGCCTGTTGCTTCTCCGTTTGCAGACAGTGAATCTCTAAATAAAAATAAACAAGGCAATACTAGTATTTTTGAACAATCAAGCAATCAAAACAAATTCTTTCGCAACTTGTCGTGGCAACACGACCTTACCCGGACCATGTGGACAGTTTCTTGTCTTCCGAATCCAGCGCCCGATCGTCCTCTTTTTTCTCGTATTTCTCACGGCACTCCTGATGGTTCCCAGTCAGGACCGTAGATCACTCGAGAGAGGTCTGTTCGGAACTAGTGAAGTTCGGATGATCGGCTGCCAGACGAGGGTCTATTGGGCAAGAGCTCTCCCGATCGTTGCAGTCGTTCACTCTGTCGTCGGGACCTCTCCCACTGGATCCACGAGTCGCTGATGGGCCCCACGCTTGGGACGCCAATTGTAAAAAGTTCAATCGGGTCGGGGACAATCGATATTTGCCCGGCGGTATTGCCTCTGTGACCCTCTAGTTATTTAAATCAATGAAGAGGCAGGCGCTGGAGACTGGAAAGCAGGAAACAAGGTTTTTTATTCTCTCCGGAGGAGAACACAACGAAACGGACAGAAGGTATCGTTCTGAGGTGCTCTAACTGTATTTCTGAGGCCTGGCCTCTTATATCCACATTTATGACTTTATTGCAGATTACACATACATGTTTAAAGCTTTGATGTGCGGAAAAGACATTCTCGGAACTCCCCTTTGGGCCCGTTCCCACACACATTTACAGTTAAAGTCCCCACCCTAGTCACAACAGGTGATGAGCATCGCGCAGCTGGATAATCCGCCGATTCACGGAATGTGGGGAGTCTGATCGGATCTCATGGGGTGGGGGGGGCTTTGATCAACCCGGGGATTCTTTGATGGGGGAAGCTTTCTATTGTACGGGGAGGGGCAAGGATGGTATCGGCAGAGCTGGGTGTCGGCTTGGGAACGGGGAGGACAAAACGGGCACACGGGGAAAAAGGGGGTTTGCATCTAAGGGCCGGAGATCATGAAAGGAAAGCAGGGAGGTGTCGCGCTGGGAACAGGATGAGGGCCGGGGGCAGAGCAGCGCCGAAGAGGGGTTTATGACTCAAGGCAGGTGCAAGCAGGGGGTGGTCAGCGTGCAGGCTTAGTGAAGGCAAAGGGCTATGTCAGGGGCCAGCGGCATGCAAAAGGGTTTGTTCTGATCGGGGCATCTTAAAATGGTGGGCGCGCACGACAAAAGTGTGGCATCAGGGGAAGAGGCAAGATGGCGCAGATAATGTTCACCAAAACGCACTAATTTTCCACAGGGAGGGCTCATGACTTGTGCATGTGAGAGCGGGGGCAGTCAGGGTGCATGGGGGAAGCTTGCAGGGTCAGGGAAGGGGCGCTGGTGATCGATCGCAAACTGGGAGACCATGGTACCTAAAATGGCTGTCGTGTACATGTGTGCATGGGTCTATGCTAGCGGGATAACACAGTCAGTGTTTTAGCGATATCTGTTCTGCTTACAACAAGGGGTACTGTGAACACAAATGAACGCCGCTTATGTACATACACATTGCTATTTTCAACAGTCGCCGCTTTTTTACATAAGCAAGTTCAATTTCTACATAGTCGATGTGATAGGCAGAATGCAATACATGTTAATTTACATTTGTTGGTTCTTCATACGAGCCTAGAGATCGGCATAATATTTAGTCGATGTAGAATCAAGGAAAAATGTTCCGACACATTATAAAATCAAGTTCACATTTTCTCTCCAGTGACATCAACATACAGGAAAAAATGCTCTGATACCTTCGGGTCTTGTCAGTACTTATAAGAGACTTTTAAAAAACTAACTACATGAGTGACCGATGAAACATTTTAAAAGGCAATACAAAATGGTTGAGGGAGGGATTCAATTCGATACAAGCAATTAGTCAAGGGGTGAGTAGAAAGTTCTGGAAAGGGGGAGGGTCTTTGTCGCAATGTCTTTTAACAGAGTCCGTCTTCTTTTGTTGGCGCTGCTGAGCACCGGCGGTGGAGCTATAGGTCCAGCTCGGGTTCATCCTTACACGTTGCAGGGTGCGATCAGTCCTCTGCTGTTAGATCACAGTCCTGTTTTCCAACTTATTTTCTTAGGGGTGCCTCAAGCTGGGCACCTGCGTGTCTTTTCTTTTTCCGTGGCAAAACCTCATTCTATAGTCAAAAGTTTATGCGAAAAGGGTGAGTTTGTTGGATAATCAAGGGAAGAGAGGGCGGAGTGGGGCCAGATCTTTGAACACACCAAGGGACCAAGGGAGCAAAGGACAACGAGCAGGCAAGCCCAACAGTCGGACTGAAAAGGGGACGGGGGACTTCAGGCACGAGTGGGTCAGCGAGTCGAGGGCTTCAAGGCAGCCCTTCATTCCTCCATCTGCTGAGTTTGAAAGTTATGCCTCGTCCCGCGTCTCATTGCTCTGCGGCTCCACCTTTGGTTGCGGTCACACGTGTTCCATGATCTGTGGCCAGGCTGTGCGTCACGTCCAGCTCCTCTCCTCCGGTGATTGGATCTTTGAATGGGTAGAAAACAAGTTTTAGAAAAACTGGCAGGAGAAGACATTTATACATCTCAATTCCGTCCCCAATCCTATGTAGGTGGGGAATAAGTTCATCGGTCACAGTCAGAAGTCGTCACTTATGGAGTCTGTAGAAGGTCATTGCTTATTGAATTCATAGACCTGCTTAGCGTTCATTCGCGACATATGATGAGAGAAGTTGGACTTTTATACACAGTGTATTACGTCAAATTCAAAATCGAGTCCTTATGTAGAGACTCGTCCTTCCCTTTAACCCAAGTATCGACAATCTTACATCTCCCTTCGGGGTCGGCTAACTCTTGCAAGCAGGGGCGTTATCGTCATGAAGAAGGGGGAAGGGGCAGATGTTAAACATGGCTTTCCTGGGAAATGACCGTTAATCAAGGTCATCAATTACGTTTCGTGGGTAGCTGACATGAGGCTAGGGTTAATCGGGGGCGCGTGGGTGCTTTGGACAGGGAGCTGGGGTCGATCGGGAGAAGTGGGGTACTCTGGACATCCGCACTTAGGTGCAGGGGGGTGGGGCAATCGGGGCATTGGGGATCGCATTTCTAACGAACTGAGAAACAGAAGACCATTGACGTTATAGTTCCCTTATAAAAGGCCAGATTAGGGGACGTCCGTCGTCCTACCTGTCCTTTCCTTCATTACCAACTCGGGTTCTATCGTTTTGTAGAAAGGAGAGGTAGTAATATGGCAAGTCACAATCGTTTTTGATTTTTGGTCAATTTTGCTGCACACCTTTGCGTTCGAGGAAACCCAATTATGTTTTGTGCCGGAGGGGCACAACGTCATCATACAAGGAAAGAGGAAACAGGGGCTTTTGGAGAGAGAGAGAGAGAGAGAGAGAGAGAGAGGGAGAGAGGGAGAGAGAGAGAGAGAGAGAGAGAGAAAGAGAGAGAGAGAGAGAGAGAGAGAGAGAGAGAGAGAGAGAGACCGCACCCTAAATGGTCCATTCGGTACACGTATGACATGGAGAGAGAAAGAGAGAGAGAGAGAGACGTGTACAATAATGGGCCATTCAGCGCGCGCACAACACAGAACAACAGGGGTTAAGTAACACGGAAACACAGGCAGAGGGATGACGTAGATTCATGCATCACGTACACACAAACTCAGACGGGGGAGACAGTACATGTATTATATACAAAAATCCAAGACAAAACATAGAACAGTTATTGGCCAAAAATGATCTCCTCCTGTACGCTGCGCATTCTCAGTATCTTAAGCTCTCTTTACTTTTTCTTCTCTTTTTATTGTCGGCTGCCTTTACTGGAGGTTGTGGTTGCGCATACTTACGTCTCTGCCACTTGGTCATGAACTAACCTGGTCGGGCTAATGCTCACGGTGGTATTTTCGAGTCATTTTAGCAAACGTGTTTCCAGGCTGAGACAATAGTCGGTGTCAGTTGGAGAACAATGGGGCAGCTTTGAGTTACATGTCTATGAGGATGCGAAAAGGAGGTAGTAGGTTTTTAAATATTGGCAATATTCCTAGTCCTCTCGGCGGAGGATACTTGTGTAAACCTTACCTCGAAATATACCCTAAACTTTTCCCTACTTAGTTAAAAGTAGGAATGTATTTATTATTGTACGTCATTTTTGGTTGCATTATTCGGGGTTTGTCGTGGTTAGGTACCATAATCAAACGCCTTTTTCCCGTCTCTTCGTTCGTTAAATCACCATTTTCCTTTTCGTATCTTTAATCGATGTTCCAAAGTGACCTGCAGAAAGAGGGAAAAAGAAGGGGCGGGGCAACATTTAAGACACATCAGCGCGCATAAACCCGAAAAAGGCTTTTACTTACTACATACTCGGTCTATCTCCATGGAGCGCAGTTCTTGCCAACTCGGCATTTTAAGCCCAGATGAACCTTTTAGTGTGAGAGATGATTATCGGAAGCCAGTGTGTGGTATTATGGACCGTATGTAGGGAGGCCAGGTTACCTTCGGGGCGACTTAGGGACATTTCAGCACAATTTTCCTGATACAGGTGGCACATAAAGTATAGGCTGAATTCCAGGATTTTTTAGCGGTTGCTTTAGGCTGTACAAGAATGTGCAAAGTACATACAACAAAAAACCTGGACCATTCATATTTGCACTATTTCTGCGTACTATATGTTTTATCCCTTTAACTAATCGAGCTGAGCTATTTCACCTGTATTTTAGTTATATCGGAAATAGTGATCATTCATTTGAAACTTATCAACTTACTCGTGACAACTACGTTTGCTTTTTCCAAAAATCTTTAATAAGAATGTCGGTGTACAAATACGAGCCTACAACCCCGTGGGCCGGCCACGGAGCAGGCTGGAACTGTAGATGTGGGGATACTTTATTAGGGGGAAACTTAATGGAGTCGGTGGTCGTTAATTTCATAAAAAGTGCGCCAAGTGCAATAAAAATCATATCGAATCTTTAGTGTGAGCGAGTATCATAAGCATCGAAATTTCGAACTTTCAATAATCATGATGCGCCAAAACTCAACAACAATTCATTGTCCGAATGTTCAATCGGTATCCATCTGATGTCAATTCATTGTCCTTCATTGTCCGAACACATAATCAGTACCCATCTCATATCAATTCATTGTCCGAGCTGACAGTATACATCCTATATCAATCCATTGTCCGAACTCATAATCAGTACACATCCTATATCAATCTATATGTTTAAAAAACTTCATACATATCCTATGACACCAAGGCTGAGCAATCGGGGTACAATAAGGAGTTGAGAGTTTCATTTGCATCGGCGCCATTTTGGGTGCAGTCAGGCAGAACCAGGCATAGTCTAAATCTCTACTAACTCGTGGTTGGCCCAGAGCTTCCTTTGGCAGTCCAAAAGTTCAGTTAAAGGGCAAAAGAAAGGATCGGTGGTCTGAACCATCAGTCAAAAAGGGGGAGGGAGGCAACAATCTTTTCTACCGGGTCATACTGTGTTTTCACCGGAACTGATCCGAACTGTAGTCTGCAGGATTCTAGTCATTCAAACTGAGGCTGGCGACAGCATGGGAGCGCCGACGTCCTGCGGCTACATTTCCATCGTTTCGTGGGCAATCATGGCAGTCATTCCCCATCGGGGGTATCTGCGGGAGTCGGGGACTCCCGCGGCTCCTCTAGAATCTTCAGGGATGAGGAGAACTTTTATGATGGTGGCATCCACAAGCAACCGGGACATTCCTTCATGCTGGGCCCGCTCTTGCAAGGTCGACCGCCATTTTGAGGTTTCGGCAGCCACCGGCGATCGCGGGGTCAAATGAGCAGACGGGCTCCAACCTGCCGGGCGAGGTGACGCAGCATCGCCACAGTGGATGAACCCTTTTCCGGGTGCGTGGAGCGTCGCTGCACCGCAAGAGTGGACGAACCCTTTGCCGGGTGCGAGGTGCGTTGAGGGCGCAGCTGGGGAGCCTCCACCTGAGGAGGTGGGAGAGGCTCGTTCGCGCCGCCTCTCCCTCCCGGTGCACCCCACGGCGTCTCGCTTGACATTTGTTATGGCCGGACCAGGCGATGAGGACGGGGGGTCGGAGGCATGTGCAAGACATCCCCCCCCCAGGGTTGTCGCAGCCATTATAAAAGAAAGAAGTGGCGCCTGGCATGTTTTCGGGCCGGGCCTCCGGTGGATGGCGGCCGGACGCTCCTTGCCACGGCCCCAGGAACGGGTCCCTTAGTCCATCCTTGGGACAGACCTTGGCACGTGGCGCCTCTCCTGGGCCTTTCGTGTAGTGGCCTCTCCACTCCCAGGCCCTCCATGGATGCTGGTCCAGACTGGGAGAGAGAGGGGGGGGTCGAGGACACGGACATTCCCCCCCCTGCAACTCTCCGGGGTTGTCGTAGCAGTCCCCTTGGCCGGGTCCCGTCGGCCTCGGCCTCTCCTCCGGCTACACCCTATGTGATGATCTCCGGCCGACGGTTGGCAGCAGGACCCGCCCTACATGTGTTGCTTCCGGCTGGGCGTAGCCGCAAACCTGTTGCACTTTGGGAGTTTCCAGAAAGGGGCAGATGTCTGCTGACTTGTATCTTTCCCAGTTTGCCGTTATTTGGGCGTGGCAGGCGGTGAGACGGACATGTTTGGAGCAGCGAGGGGCGGTGAAGCCTCGTTGCCTCATGGCCGTTGCAATGTCAAGCTTGGCTTCTCTTATCATTTTCAGGTTTCTTATTACGGGCTTATTTCTAACGTTTCTTGTTTCTAGGACAATAATAGGTTTTATCATTACGTATTGTTATCGTTTCCTTGTTCGTTATTTAATAAAAAGTTCATCAGTGGCCTACTGATTTCGTTTTCCTATTCCTTTCTTTCCAGGTTGTTTCATGCTAAAGTTTCTGTTAACAGGATACAGTGATCACTTCGTTATTATTGCATATGTCCTTTTCACTAGGGGTGCTCTCTGGTCGGGCCAGATGACCTACCTCTAGTGAATGGTCCGGGTGAGACTGGTGCATCAATCAGTGGGGAGTAGATAGGCATGACAGGTTACAACGGGGGACAAAGGTCTGCATTACCTACCCTTTCACTACTTGCAAAGATTTTCCTACGTTTATTTGCAAACAGGGAATACCTCCAAAAAGAACCAATTCCAAACAGTCAATGTCCGGACAATCAATCAATCAATGAGGAACGGAATAGGTACGACGGGTTAAAAGCTTGCGTTACCTACTCTTCACTATCTGCAAAGGGAGAGAGAATATTCCTATTCTTCCCCGTTTGTAGGCAGAGAAGATCCTTAAGAGAACCAACTTCGAACAATTCAATGTTCGATTCAAACAATCAATCAATGGGGAGAAAAATAGGTATGACGGATTACAATGGGGACAAAAGTCTGCATTACCTATCCTTCACTATCTGCAAAGACTAAACAGAGTATGGCGACTCTGTGCTTGTTTGCAAATAGAGAATCTCTCACAGACAATAAAGTGAGTAATACTAGTATTTTCAAACAATCAATCAATCAATTTCGCAATTTGTCGTGTGTCACGACCTTACCCGGACCGGACCATGTGGACAGTTCTTCGCCTTCCTTTTTCCAGCACCCGATCGTTCTCTTTTCTCCATGTTTTTACCGCAGCAGTCCTGTGGGATTCCAGTCAGGACAATAGGTCACTTGAGAGAGGTCCGTTCGGAATCGGTGAAGTTCATTCAATCGGCAGCCGGACGAGGGCCCTCTCAAGGCAGGTATACTCCAATCATTTAGATGTTCACCTCATCGTCTGGACCTCTCTTACCGGACCTTATGTCGCTGATGGACCCCGCGTTGGGACGCCAATTGTAGAAAAGTCAGCCCATATCGCACCCAATGCCCAGGCTGCTGGTGCAGGGCGACTCTTAGTTCCCATCGTGAATAATTACCAAACAAAGAGACGGGCGCTGAAGGCAGGAAAACAAGAACAGAGTTTATTACTCATGAGGAGAGCATGTCATTTCGGACACTCGCATAGTGTCTTCAGGAGGTGCTCTAACAAGTTTCTCTGAGGCTTCGTCTTTTATACACAGGTTTGTGGCACACAGGCATCCTTTACTACAATCAAGACATTGTGAAGTACGAAGATATTCCAACACGTGGCTACAGTAGGGGCCCTTATCCTCCATACAATAGGAGGGGGCTGTCATGCAGCTGAGTGTTCTGCTGATTCCTTTGGAATGTGTGCTCCTGATCGAATCTCAGGGGGTGGGGTGGTCATGATCAATAGTGGCTCTTTTCAAGAGAGGCGAGTGCATACAGTAGTGGGCAATAAACTGTATCCTCAGGCTAAGGGATGACCAGCGGTCCATGTAGACAATTAGGTTCAGAGGAAGAGGTCATCAAAGGAGGGGTATTCATGGAGGGACAGGAGGTGTTGGTCAGGCGCGGGGTGTGATTCTCAGAGACAGAGTCATGCGGGAGGGGAGGGCTCATGACTTGTGCATGTGAGAGCGGGGGCAGTCAGGGTGCATGGGGGAAGCTTGCAGGGTCAGGGAAGGGGCGCTGGTGATCGATCGCAAACTGGGAGACCATGGTACCTAAAATGGCTGTCGTGTACGTGTGTGCATGGGTCTATGCTAGCGGGATAACACAGTCAGTGTTTTAGCGATATCTGTTCTGCTTACAACAAGGGGTACTGTGAACACAAATGAACGCCGCTTATGTACATACACATTGCTATTTTCAACATAGGGGGGTCGATGGGAGGAATAGAATCTAATGTGGAGAGGTTGCTAGACATGTCTTCCAGGGAGTCCAGGCTGGCATTCTTTGGTATGCTCTCTTTAATAGTGGCTATTTTATCCAGAAAGAAATCATTTAAGGAGTTACAGAGCTCTTGGGTGGGTACTTGAGCAGATGCTGTTCTGTTCGTCATTACACAAGTCGTTCACAACCTTAAAAATATCCTTAGATTTATTATGCACGTTTAAAATTCTCTCAGAGAAATAAGCCGCTTTGGTATTCAATATGGCTTTTTTGTATTCTCTGCGAGCAATAATGTATAGCTCCCTGCCTTCAGCGGAGTAGCCATGTCTCCATTTCCTCTCATGGCTGTGCGTTGGTCACCAAGAAGGCCTTTAACAGGATAGAGTGGAGCTACCTGTTCGCTGCACTCCAGATATTTTGTCTCAGCACAGATTTCATCTCCAGAGTTCACTGTCTATATGACTTACTCCTCAGTGCAGGTCAACTGTAGCGGCTTCCTCTTAGATCTTTTACCGGTCCACCTGGGCACGTGTCAGGATTGCCCGTTCTCTAATTTGCTGTTTCTCCTTGCAACGGAGCCCCTGGCGGTGGCTCTGCGCCAGTTGGAAAAGATTGTGGGCATACCCAAACCTGGGGGCCCTCAATGCTTTACTTATATGCAGATGATATCTTGCTTACTCTCTTGGCACCATCCTCTTTCAACCCAGCGGTGCTGGAGATCATTGATGCGTTCACAGCCATCTCTGACTACAGGGTCAACTGCGGGAAGAGCAAGGTCCTCATGCACTCAAGGATTATCACTTGCGCCGCCATTGCCGGGTACCGATTTCAGTGGAAAGCTGCCCATCTCAAATATCTGGCCATCTATGTTAACAGGGGTGTGGAGCGCATTGTGGCGGATAACTTGGACCTGCTCATGGACCAAATGCAGCTTGAGTTCGACAGATGGTCCCATCTGAACTTATCATTGTGGGGACGGACGCAGGCGATGAAGATGGTGACCCCCCCCCCATTGTTCACCTATGTGCTGTGCATGCTCCACTTGCTAAGGCCTTTTACAGTTCTCTGGCAGGTAGACAGGGACATCAATGCTTTCATTTAGGTACCAATGAGGCTCCGTCTAGCCATTAGGAGAAACTCAATAGAGAACCGAGTCATGGATGGCCTGCGGGTGCTACTCTCCCTCTACCTGCTTGCTGCCTCCAGCTCCGGGAATCCAAGCCCCATGCTGCATGCAATGTACAGGATGTGGACACAGGGTCATAAATTCCTCTCGGTGAATGCAAACCTTCATGACAAGTAATATTGTACAAGGACAAGCCTGTATCCCCACGGGGACCAGGATCAATATCTCATATGTACACAATGTCCTGTGGGACTCATTTAGAGTGTGACACCCCTTAAAACATTTCTGGGAACCCACTGTTCATATCATTCTATCACAGTAATATCTTATTACTGAAAACTAAAAAGAAAACAAGGGACTGATAAAGGTTACTATCACTAGTATGTATTTATAATTCATATGCGGTGGTCTGTGGGACAGTGAACAAAGTACAGACAAAGCTATGCTCAAATGAGTGATAAACATATATATATAACATGCAACAAAAGGCACTGACAATGGCCTTTGTTCTGCACATAATTTTCAGGTGTACATATTAGGACATTTCAGATAAATCCACAGTTCCTACTATTTACAATGAATCTAGGAACCAAGGGGGGAGTTTTGTTGACATTTAAACCACAAATAAATGAAGGGGCCTCTTTAGGACCAAGTCATCTGGCTAAATAACCTAGATATAAATAGAGACAGAACCCCAGAAGCAATCATCAGTCCCATTCCATCTAATATCTTAATTATGCATCATACTCCAAGATCCATAGGTTCCCACACCACTCACCAACGTGTGAGTACTGTTCTGTGTAATCTAATCCGCAGGCACACCACAAGTCAGCCATACTTAACCTATAACGATATTAAAAAGCAAAGACAATTTCCTTTATCCATGGGTTCCACTCATAATCAATCACCAGGAATATGTACATTTGAGCACTGTGTCATCTGCATTTTTTTTCACTGTCCCACTGACCACTGCATACGAATTGTGAATACATACTAGTGACAGTAACCTTTATCAGTCCCTTGTTTTCGTCTTTAGTTTAAAGTACTAAGATATTACTGTGATAGAATGATATGACATTGAATGATGGAGTCCCTGAAATGTTTTAAGGGGTGTCCCACACTTTCATGACAAGTTTCCCATTTGGTGCAACCATTTTTATTCTCATTGTCGGGACGTTGCTTCAGTGGGGACACCAGCATGCAGGGCGGATCTACACTTTGACCCATCAGCTCTCCCGGGGGGAACTCAAATCCTTTGCGATGTTGCAAGAAGAATTTGGCCTGCATCTTACCCACGAGTGCATCATTGCCTTACTATGAGCATAGGCCCACACCCCTGTGCTCTCCCTCCCTTCACAGTGCTCACCTACTTTAATACTTAGGGGGCAGTTTAAAGGTGTGATGTCTGGGGTGTAAAGCCTCCTAATTTGCCTCCTCTGCTCCCAGCCTTAGGTGGTGAGCCTAAAGGCCACCTGGCAGGCCGCCTTCAGGTGAAGTACTGGGAGGGGGACTAGGTGGAGCTTCTGGAGAACCTGTGCCAGGGAGTACGGGAGGACAGGATGAAGTTCAGCCTATTCAAGATCGACCAGGGGTGTCACTGGACACCAGCGCGGCTCCGATCCATGAGATTATTGGCTCACTCCTCTTGCTGGTGGAGAGAAGGCGCACCATTTGACATTGCCCATCTGCTGTTATAATGTCCTGCCATCGCCCTTTCTGGACCAAGGTGTGGTCCATGCTGGGGGGGTCCATGGACGTGTCCTTCCCGCTACCGGACCCATGATCCTACTGCATGACTTAGCAGACCTCCCCCATTTGGCTCTTCATGCCTTCTGTTTGCTCACCAACGCCCTAACAGCGGCCAAGAGTTGCATCTTACGCCATTGGCATTTCCCACAGCTGCGGATGCACGAGGAATGGCTCAAGGCTATGTACAAAACTGCCATGTATAAAATCATGATCTACAACTTAATGGATAAGGCTGGCATGTTTCTTCTTATCTGTTCTCCATTCCTATGTACTTGAGACTGATAGGGATAATGTGATGTTATCTATAACACTCGTGTCACAATCCACAATCAAATTAAAAACAGTCCACATTGGATTTGTCAACGTTTCGACCCACAATGCAAAATTAATCAGAAATGGGTCATCATCAGTACAGAAGATTAAAGGAAACACCTAAAAAGAAGAAAGAATCAAGTGTAGGTATATTTGGAATCATTGTTGAATGAATTCTTCTGGTATGCCACAATACTTCATGCTCACAGCATATCATTCATTCAACTTGATTCCAAGATACTTTATTAAATTTGATTGTGGATTTCAACACTTGTAACACAAGTGTCATGGATAACATCACATTATCACTATCAGTCACAGGTACATAGTATTGTATATACCACCAGCCTCTATTTATTCACTGTTCACAGTTCACTGCACCATCACTGAACATGAGCACCGTATCTTGTTAAAGGTATTGCTGAATTCTTGTCTTTATTACTTTTTTTTAATAATTTTCAGTTGAAATGGAAAATAAATGTAATAAGCGCATCAACTAACCTTACTTGGGAGAAGGGTTCTTTAAAACTACTGCTTGTGGAAGTCAACGGCAACCCTTCCCACATAGGCACCACTTGTGTTATTAATCATTTGTTCTACATAGGTCCTTGGGTTACTGGTTTGCCCCCTTTTTATAGACTATGTTAAAATAATATCTGCACTCTCTTTCCTGACCATTAGATCTTCCTATAGGGTCAGTGGGAACACTGAGGGCATCTCACAGTCAAGCGATGTGAATATTTGCAAAGTTTACTGAGATGCATCACCAGAAGTATGCACTAGTTTATTACCTTGACACAGTCGTAGTGGAAAGCCAACACGTGACAAGGGAATTCCCTTGGGTGTTAGGTGCAATTTGAGTGACACTTCAGCCACCCCACCACAGAAAACACAATTTCTACAACAGACACCTCTGGCACTCCAGCAATGAGTATGTTATGTTAAGGAATACTTGTATAGCGCAATGTACACTGTAAGGGCATCTTGGTGTTCAGAAGCAAGACAGCCCAAGATAAAAGAATAAGAAATCAAGAGAAAAAGAATGGTTTGAAGTTTTGTCCTCCACAGAACGTGGGAGGAGGTATTTTAATTCTAAGGGGAGGTAATTCCAGAGGCAAGGTTCAATTGTGGAAAAAGCTTTACCTCTATAGATAGCTTTTTTAAATGAGGTTGAAAAAATTGCAGAAATAGAATGAAGGGCATGATTAGGAATGTATTCATAGAGTTTGGTTAAGAACGTCGGTGTATCATCATGCAATTATTTGTGGTCTGAACATAGAATCTCAAAGGCAATTCTGCTCTGGAAGATGATTTAATAGAGGTAAAACAAGAGTAACGGGTCTGGCAGCTAGTGTTGGATTGACTGAAGTCTCTGAAGAAGAAACTCGGTTTGGAAACCCACAGTTACAGAGAATTAAAATAATTTAGTTTTGATCCAATTATTGTCGCAATTACAAATTTCCTGCAGTCCAGATAAATACAGTGCATTTTCCGTCTGAGTTTACACATGCAAAATATGCAGGATGAAGCAGCAGCAGAAACCTGTCCATTTATAATTAATTTACTGTCTAGTTTTATTCTCAGACTTTCCACACTGGCTTAGAGATAGGGAATTGGCCAGTGGTGTAAGGCCAAAGAGAATGTAACCATAGTAAACATTATTTGCTGATTGTGAGAATCTCTTCTTTTTCAATGTTTCTTTTTAACCAGTTTTGGTCCATTCAACTATTCACACTTGAACAATCTTTGTGAGAGATTGCAAAGATACAAGATTAAAAATTATTTGAGTCTCATCTTCATGGTTATTGTAGCTACATCCAAAATAACTGATCAATTTCATGCGTGAAAGTATGTAAATGTTTAACAGATAAGGAAAGAGGATAAAACCTTGTGGAAGCTGATTGGTTATTGGAACAAATTCAGATGAAAAGATTTTCTGCAGGACTCCTTGTGATCTCTTTACTAGAAACCATAAGACTCTGGTGAGTTTAGATCTGTTAAAGCCACATCATATTAATCGGAGAACAGCCAAGTATGGCACATGGTGTCAAAGGCTGTGGACAGGTCAAATAAAATGAAATCAGAGGTGGTACTGCTTTCCGCTGCTGTCTTTAGGCCATCCAGAATTGACACCAAAGTATGCACCAACTAACTAAAAAAAACAAAGGACTAAATCAGCCATTTTGAGAACGCCTATGCATGCTCTGTCCTTCATGTGTGAAGAAAGACAAGCACACTTACTCAGTAACCAGATTCAGAAAGCATTGTTTGCTCCCTACTCCTTTGTGTACTATCTATTGGACACTGTGCTGTACTAACTGATGCTTATGTTTGCTACCTTGTGTATTCTGTACTACCTAATTTAACAGGATCTTCTTTAGGAGTTGCCCCTTTTTTGAATGGTGTAACATAATTGTCTGGCTCAGCTTGATGTTTCCATAATTCCAATCTTTAAACAAGGAAATAGAGACTTGCCCTCCAACTACAGACCCATAAGTTTATTGGATAACAGAAACAAATATTCTGCAGGCAAGTCCTGGCAAGGCTACAAACGTGGGTCTCTGGTAAACACATCTTGCAGGACACTAAGGCAGGCTTTAGGAAAAAGATCAGCACCCTCGATCAGGTCTTTCTATGCATGGTACTGTGCTGGCATTATGTCACTTTGAAGAGGGCTCACTTATATGTTGCATTTATTAACCTGAGGTCAGCTTTCGACCTGGTACCAAGAGATAACCTATAAAATGTACTGGATGCCTTGAGATCTTCTTTGGATCTTAAGAGTCCTTCATGCTAATACTTTTGTATGGGTGAGGTGGAACATCTGGATGTAAGCATGACAGACCCAAGTTTGCAGGAGTACCAGTCCCGATCTTAATATTCACAAATGATATTTCTAGAACTCCCATGGGCCTTTAGTCGGTACTGGACTCTTTTGCTGCATTCTGCAAGAAGAGGGACCTTGAAATAAATCCATCAAAAACTAAATTTATGGGAATAAACACACACAATCCTTTAGAGCAAGGATGGAAATTGAAGGCTCCCGATAGAACAGGTCAAACACTTTGACAATTTAGGATTAGGACTGTCAGAACTATGACCTGGTGACACCAAAAACGAGAAGGGCAAAACAGCTGTTAATCTGAGAGCACTCCAGGTTGGGAGAAAACTCAAAGCTATAGTGGATGGTGCGGTATCACCGGTCCTACAGATATATAGAGCCACAGCAGTGTCGGCAGCCATCTATGGGGTAAACTGATGCAACTGCACTTACAACTGTAAAGAACACATTTATTAGGTGTCTGCTGAATTTACCATCAAGCACACCCCTTGTTCCCATGAAGCTGGATCTAGCTCTAAACTCTTATCACATGGTGGCTCTTTAAAGCCACTGCTGTACCAGGTGCAGCTATGGTCAACCCTGGAGTTGACTCCCTATAGGGACTCTTTGATAGATCTAATCTCCTGTGATAAACAAGTCTGTAGCCCATGGTTGAAAAGTGTTAAGAAGCAGTGTGAACCGCTGAAAATGGGAAAACTATGGAATTCACCAGCAAACGTTGTGAATGGCATTAACCAGGAACGGAAAAAAAACGCACTGGGAAAATGCTAAGCTCCGGATTTAGTCTGACCATATAGATGGGAGCCTGACTGGGCCGTTTTTGAACTACAAATGTTCACCTAAGTTTGAGGCTCACATGAATTGAATCTATCCTCCACAAGCAAAATGTTTGTATGTGCAGTTTCGATTTGGTACATTACCCCTAAGATTATTAACATCTAAGTGGGACAAATGAGGCGGCTCCCAAGAACACTGTCCTTTTTGTCCACAGGAAAAAGAATCAGAAGACCATTTTCTTCTGTATTGCCCCAGTTACTCACCCCCGCATAAGAAATGGATAATAGCAGTCTGTAGGCTGGAGGGGTAAGGCACCACTGGGAGGCTTTAAGAAGGAATCGATCGTCTACGTAGTGGCACGTTTCTTACAGCGGGCATGGAATATTAGATTGAAAGGGTTGCCTTCAGGGATTTCTTAAACCCTTATGAGCATTTAAGGTCCAAATTGTATTCATGTATTTATTTCAAATTCCTGTGTACAAGTGGGTCGAGATGGTTGATTGAGTAGTTTCAAACATTTAGGAATCACAGAGCAATCTATCCCCGTCAGGAGACTAAAATCCATCAGGTGAATTTATGCTTTGGTAATTATCAGTCCAAAAGTATTTTGCCTGAAGACCTGTTTATACAATGCTGCTATTTTGGTCCCCATATTTTGACATTTACTATGCTTTTATGAGGTAGTAATGGTTGTATTATGTTTTAGCAATAAGAACAGGGGTACTCCGTATTTTGTTTGTGGTCAAGAGGTGGGAGTAGCAAATAGTACAGAGACACGGGAAGAACCTCTTATTATGACCTGAATATCATTCAGCACTTTTAGCAGTTAAGTCAATTATTTGTACATAGGATGCATTACATGACACAATAGACTTTTCACATATTTGTTATTTTTTTATAAATGTATTCATCATTATACAAAAATATATACTTTTTTTAATTTTTCTGCAGTTTTCTTTCACATAAAAAACATAATAAATATAACTAAATATCAATTAACGTGCGTTTGTTGAGGTGCAACATATTAACTGAAATTGTTGTTCTAGATAGAACCCCTCATTATTCATTTATGTACAGATATGAACATTCATCCTAGCATCCATACTCACGCTTACTCACATACAAACAACAATGACAAAAATACATAAATGTTTCCAAACTTTGTGGAAATGTATTATCAGTGTCCAATACAAGACTCCTCGTAGTATGGTTTCAGTCTATCTTAAATCATGAACCAATCTATATATTCTTGTTGTGATCTCGATTTGGATTTATTTTCCAATTTAGTTCTTATGATCTTTCAGTTTGTCCTATTCGAGGGTCTTTGTATGCGTACGGCCTACGTACATTTCGGTGATATTTTATTTGTGTTTCACCTTCTTCAGGGCCAACTTGGACTAAGCAAATGTCTGCAAATAGTCAGAAACCATGGGGTTCTCTTAATCTTAGTATATAAGGTCGTAGAGGTAGAATGGATCTGCTGTGGCTTTAATAAAGCGTCTGATTTTGCTGGCTTATTACAATTCTTTAGAGGTCCCGTCCATGTCTGGCTGAGATCTTATAATTTAAAAAGATGATCTAGTTATTCGCTCTCAATGGGAGGTGAGGCTCCTAAATAACAGAAGGCAGTGTTCCTTTATAGCGTATTATCTGTTCTTTTTGAATTTTTATGATACCAGAATGGGGAACATGTGCCGCAATTTGTTTTGGGCAATTGCTCACGTTCTGTCCTGCCGGGGTGCCGACCGCCGTGTCTCTGCCACATATTATGTTTTAGTTCTTGCATCATGCTTATATCAATATATACATGATACTATGGCTCATATAAACTCCTGCTGGACTGGAGAACCTAGATGGCGTAACAGACCCTTTTTAGCCCACTTTGTGGTCTTATTAGAGGTTTTTCCTGCTATTGGTCCTACTTGCTCAAATGGGAGGATAGCTTGATATTGTGGGCTTCCATTTGATATAAGCTTAATCTTTGATAATTGTTCTTGTGTTTTGTAATATATGTATTTTATGATCTATATTATCATGTATTGTATGGCACTGCATGTTGCACTTTTATGGTCATTGAACCGAAATAAAGTGTATTGATTGATATTGCTAGATCAAGAGACACATCAGCATAATTCCTCTGAGCCATTCATCATGTTAGTCACTGTTAATGCCATTACAATATTGCCACTTTACAAATTATTAGATTTGTAGAGTCAGTGCAATCTAATTTGAATACTAGCTCAGAAGAGTTTGTCCCACCCAGCCACTCTCCTCAGCTTCCAGAAATATCATTATGTTAACAACGCCAAAATGTATGAACAATCTTTGCATCCCACTATAACTCCTGCAAAAAATATCTGTGCTGCAAGAAGATCATATAAATAATACATCTTGGAAGGCAAATCTTAGTTCATCAAGTTGCAACTTGAATCGGCCATTAATTGCTCTTAGGTCACTAACTCACTTTCCTCTTTATGTACCTGGCCCCAAAAGAAATGATTTGGTTGTTTTTTTCCTCCAAAGTTTAAAAGGTGAAATCATCCTTGGCTCATCTCTCTAGATTTGCATGCTCAGAAAATCCCTGAAAACTGGTCTTGGTTCAAAGAGGTATCTGAATGTGATCTTCTTCGTACAATGCCCAATTTCAAGTCCCTCAACCATATAGATGATAGTCTACCATCCAACCTAACCAAAGGAATTTTCTCAACGTTTATGCCTTACTAGTACAATAACATCAATCTTTAACTCAATGAGTGATTCCAGAGTACTTAAAATGCGCCAAGTATGGTTGTGCATGGAGCGGACCTCCCCAGCAGACCCCAACATATTATATTAGGTATACCTAACAACAAAGGCATCCCACGGACACAACTGCTGTAATATACACTGGGCTTTGAGGTGGCAAAAGTGATGTTGCCAGACTGCGGGCGGTAGCATGCTCCCATAAGAAATAAGTGGAGGCAGAAAATGAAGAGATGCATGGCGGCAGAGAGAATGGTATACGAGGGCTACGGCTGCTCAAAAGTGTTTGAAAACGTTTGGAGGTCGTGGAAACTACTGGAAGAAACATGTAACAGCCAACACAAGTGATCTCATCAGAACCCTCCTCCCCCAGGCAAATGGGTATGAAAATGATCTACCAAAGCGACAGTGCTGTGGAGAATTGTATGCTGTGCTTAGACTTCATGGGGCTGGAGCTGAAGGAAAAGAGTGCTAGAGTGGGAATAGTTGGGTGTTGAAATATTAATTGTGGGCCTCATTCATAAAGGTAAATTCAAGCTTGCATGTAAGTTTACAAATGTTTGCTATTCACAAATGGATTTACGAGTAGTATCTTTACGAGTGCAGAGTCTCCGCACATAAAAAGACCTATGTTCTCATGTTGCAGAAATTCCGCACTTGAAAATACACTATTCATAACAAACAATTGTAAATTTACAAAAAAGTGTAAGTGTACCTTTGTGAATCAGGCATTGTGTGTGTGCTGTTCAGTGGTTTGGTAATGTTGCAAAGAAAAATAATTACAAAATTATTTTAGAAAAGGAGCAAGTTTCACCTGTCTTAAAAAAAACTTTTGCTCATCCAAATGTTATTGACAACTTACTCCCACTTACTGGGATACCATTTCTTGACACAAGTTTATAAAGTTGTGTGAACAGTCCATTCATTACAAAAGGTTGTGAAGGAGAACAATCTATGAGCCGATTCACAGTCTGGTTTTAGAGCTGTCACAGCAGTTCCTGCCAATGTTGTAAATGTTTCACAAACAGATCTGTCAAACATCTTGGCTTGCCATCAAAACTTTACAACATTTAACTTTTTACAAAAACAAACTCTGAAAGTGAGAAAACGAATGCCCCCCCCCCCACAATAGGAGTTATCTTGCATAATTTGAGGATCATTCATTTAATTTCACTGTCTCTCACTCCTAGATTTCACCTGGCAGTGGTGAACGCAAAAAAATACATATAGCACAGTCCACTCTAAATTAGCGGACAGTGTTATATGTGGACCTCTGATGGCCGATCCTTCGTCTGGCCTTTGGAGCAGTATGTCTGTAACAGAGTGACGGAGTAGGCTCTGTCACTGACATACTTCAAGTCCGCTCAGCTGTAAATCAAGTGAGTGGACCTTCAGCTTATTGGAAAGAGTAGCGACATAGTACCCTCTCCATCACAATCTAAATCAGCCCTCAGGATTTGCTTAATTGTAGAGAGCTACAGTTTATGGAAACAGCAGGGCACTTCTTATCCTTTCTAGTCTGGTCTGACTGTAACTTGACAGACAGTAAGCAATTTGTTTTGTCCATGTTTTGTCCTATCTGGAAGAAGACAGGGGTAAATCACAGTCAAATTTGAACCACACACTTTTCCACCAGACTCAGTAGTCCATTAGGGGAAATAAATAAATATTCAGGGGCCCATCACCAAATTACCCATTTTCACCTCCATCATATTAGTATGGCGAGGAGCACTGCGGCGGACGGAAAGACCTTTCGCCACTTTTCCATCGCTCGGTTTGCACGACGGGCAGAAAAGGCATAGGTAATGGTGGCGGTGCCTTGCAGGCACCGCCATCCATATTAGGATGCATGCCTTTCCATGGCGGAGACTCCGCCATGGAAAGGCATGCGGGAAATCACAGTGGGGGCCCATTTTGGGCCCCGGAGGATAGGGTGTGTGGGTGGCTGCACAGGGGGGTATCCATGGTACCCCCCATCATTGCCATGCACAAGGTGGCAGGCACCACGCTTGCCTGTCACGTTGTGCATGGCAATGCACAACATGGGCTTTCACATTGCGGCAGGTGCTGCTTAAAGCTCCGCCCACTGCAATGTTAAAGTCAAGGATGCCCCTGTGAGTGTGGCGGGTGCATCCTAATTTGCCTGGCGGGACCGCCGCAACCTCGGCGGTCTGTCCCGTGCTCCGTTGCGGTGCACCCGCCATCGTTATAGGCCCATCACTGTTACATTTCACAAGTTGCCATGAGATAAACTCACATTTTAAAGTATTTTTGATCTCTAAAGCTCCAATTCTATATATGATGGATAGGTCTATGTGTGTTGTGTTTGGAATGTCACATGTGTTTGCTTTGTTATACCTTTGTATAAAGCACACATTGCAATTTTATTTCTGGGTACTTAAGTTATTTTTATCAGGTTTAGAATAAGATAACATTGTGTTATAACCTGCAGGTCACCAAAGGAACTCTGCAAATAATGCATTATCCCCATGCACATTTCTGACTCACAGGGTACAGACAATGCTCTGTAGTTAATCTTAATCTTAATGTTAATGTTATTTATAAAGCGCGCAAATACCAAAAAGGTGTCTCGGCGCTAAGGACAGCAAGCAACCCTACAAGGCACCCCTCACTGGAACAACCAAGTTTTCAAGCTTTTTCTAAAGCTCAGAAGGGAGCTGGCCTTCCTAATCTCGGAAAGCAGTAAATTCCACAGCTTCGATGTACCGTACTGAAAACTCCGCCCACCCCAGTGCATGGTCCAAATTTTAGGCACCACCAGTAATTTTGCACCCGTGGAACGGAGCTGTCTGGCTGGCTGATATCACACAAAAAGTTTCTGAAGAAAGAGCGGACCCTTCTGTGTCAGGGCTTTGTAAGCCACACAGGGTGCCTTGAATTTAATTTGTTGCACCACTGGAAGCCAGTGCAACTTCCGAATTTCCTCTGCGACGGACTTATGCCGAGGCAGACTCAGCAAAAGGCGAGCCGCCGAGTTCTGCACTACCTGAAGTTTCTTCACACACTGCTTCTGGGCATTCAAATAAAGCCCATTGCAGTAGTCCAGCTAGGCCTGTATGAGGGAGGTAATCACCACTTTCTTGGTCTCCACTGGAATGTAGGGTAGTACCTTCCTGATTTTCTTTATAAGAAAGTGGGAAGAGGATACGATGGCATTAGTTTGTTGAGTAAGAGTCAGTCTATAATCAATCAACACGCCTAAGTTTTTCGTCTTTACCATTGGAGTGGGTGGAACGCCCATTTCTGCTGTACACCAAAGATTACTCCAGGAAGGTGAGCATATTAACCCTCTAATATTTTTTATGGTCATTGAAATCTGATTTTACTGTTCACAGAGAGTTCTCCAACAAATACATTACAAATCTGAGTTCCTTACCTGTGTTATACCTTGAAACTATTAAAAACACAAAGCTGGGTCTTTGTTCCATTCACACAGAGGCCCGTATGACAGATTACAACAGCTGAGCTATCTTAAAATACAATTTATGTGTGACCAATGATGTTATATAGAATAGCTTTACTATCACATTTTCCATGTTGAGAATTTCCTTGGGGCAGAATTGTTTTTTGAAATAATGAATAGCCTCACTATTATGGACTCTGCTCTACAAAACGCCACTCATTATGACTCAACCCCCTCTCAGCAGACACCCCCAAATCCAACTTGTGGATTGCCAAAATATTTTTCACAATTTCCAGCATTACTAATCTGAATATTGAATTTTAAAAGAAGGGGCCTGTAGTAAAGATGCTACACCGAAGTAAAGTAACAGTACTTTATTTGTGACTAGGCAGGTGATAGGAATGGCTGCTGGGAACTCCAACTGTCAACTGACACTCTCCACACAGTGTAATCCCTGCCTTTTGGGAGACCCACATTATCATGACTCCAACATATTCTACATTATGCATCACCGTTCTACAATTACCCTACACTACAGTACCCCTTTAAGTTTTGCTAGTTTTAGTAGTTGGTGGTTAGAACTTATTTCCGCCTCAAGTTTGCACCGAAGAGTGTTTTAAACAGTAGACTTGTCAGTCGTTGAGGATCTAAGGTAATTTGAAGTCACTTCCTGTGATATCACCGGATGGGCTTCAGTGAACCTCTACTATCCTGTGTTTGAGGACATTTCAGGTTAAAAAACATGGTGGGCAGGAGTGCATTTGCGGAAGAACCCACCCAGCAGAGATCCACTGCCCTTGAGGGAGTGACATCAATCCTTCAGTGGCTCATCCAGTACCAAACATTTTATCAGAAAAGCATATGTGTTACGTTTTTGAAAGATTCTGTGCTCTGGATGATCCCTGTATTCCTCTGGAGTACAGTTGTGGAAAATTGCTGTACAATACACATAAACACATGTTTCTGCAGCGCTGCACATAATCTGCAACCTTATCTGCATTAAAGTACTTTTATTCCATTTGAACATTTTTTATCAGCATGTGTCCACTTAAGTGTTCTCTAGAAAGCTAAGCAAACATAAATTCCCACAGCTGTTTAGTATTACTGGGTAGCATTAGAACACATAAAAAGAAAAGAAAGCTTATGCCCTTCTTCCGCGCAGGCTGAGAATTCACGCAGGACATGAAATATATATCTCCATGAGAAAGTACATATATTTGAAAAACAGCAAGTTTCCTTGTCTTTGGAACACACAAAATGATGTTTACTTTTGAAGACTGCAATTTTCAAATCACTTGAGTGAGATAAAATGGTATTTACTGTCATTTATGTTCCATTGGCGTTTTAGTGCTTAGAATTTTTTGTTATATTCCTCTAGACTACATATTTATGGTTTAAGGCTTATACAAATCCATGGCAGTGATTAAACATGTCCTCGTGATACATAGCTCACACTGATTCTGATGCTTGCTTAGCTTACTTATATGCTTACATTTGCAGAGGATGATTTTTGTACCCATATCTCCTTCCCATTTTAATGCTTATTGGAACATTGGAATGTCGAGAGCTCCTTTGAAGACAATAGAGTAGCTCCAGGCTTTTAATGGCTGCTATAAGCCAATGCTTGTCTTCATGTTTCTCTTTTTTTAATTAGAACATTCTGCCCTTAGTGGGTGGAATCCTCTAACAGCCTTATAGCCCTTCTGCCTCAGGATATGCCGGTTGCTAAAGGTCCTCTCCCTCATTGTAGGCCCTTGCCTGTGGCTCGGCCTATAACTTGTGCTCGGGGACTATACCAACCAGTATAGACCTCAGCAGCAGGCTATAAGGCTATATTGGAAGACTGTCACATGTAATGACTCCCCATCTCTGTCTTCGCTCTGGCTAAATGAGTCCTATTATGTGTCTCATGCCTTTTTTAATCTGGGCAGGGCCATTCACTGGCCCCTACAGTTACATGAACAAACGATCAAAGGGAAGAGTGCTAGCATTCCCTACTTAGGCCCTCATTATGAGTCACCCAGTTTTAAATGATAATAAGCACATTTGATAAAATCCAACACAAAGGTGTTTAGAATTTATTAAGGGCAGTATATTTGCCTTTTGCAAGTTTTTGTCCATCAAATGGTGCACAAAATGCAGATTTTGTTGCTTAGCACAACAAAATCCACATGTCCTACTATTTTCTGGGCTTCCAACATTTAAAGTATTAGCAAAAGGTATTTGGGGATTATTTTTTATAGTATTGCAACTTTTGAAAAAGGAACTGAGCAACTGGAAAGTAAAGGGTAGGCAGACAATATTCAGAAACTTTAGGCAGTTTCACCTAGGGTCTCTTTTCAATCACAGCGGAGCTGAAAAGTACTGAAGAGAAAGAAGGCAACATCTTGTTTGCAAAAATAATTCCTCATCTGCTTGTTAACAGACTGTGGCGACAAGTTTCCATTGGTACAATGAAAAGCTGTTCCTAAGGGCTGCTCCGAGTAAATTATTTGATAATCCATAAGTCCAAAGTGGGACCAGGTCATGACCAGAGGAGTTTGTCTGCTCATTTAAACTTCTCTCCTAAGCTGGGTAAGTTTAAAAGGTCAGGAAGACCGAGACAGTTGCGTCCATCTAGAATAAAACCAAAACATCAGTGGAAACCATGGTCTGATATCTTGCAAGACATCCCTGAATATGTGGGGAGTATGGGAGCAAAACTGTGGGTTTTCTCTAGTAGATAATTATTACATTTGATGTATATAATTTATTAAATGTAATTTAATCACATATTAATATAACTTATTGTTATATCAATTTTTAAATGCACGAAAGTTATTACAATATTTTCTAATTACATTAAAGATATGTAATAATTTTCAATATTATATTTCACATTACGTTATTATATTTTATACTTAACCATACATTTTATTTGTTATTTTTTTAACTATTTGAAATAATTGAATTTAATTTAACATTATTTGCAACGGAGTTTTTATTTTAAGCTCCAACCTCGTTATTTTCCATGGTGCGTGTTGAACAACCAGTGGTTGGCCATGTGTGGTGCTAGAGTTAGTACTTTTTAGCAGTAACTTACACTTGCAAAGTAGGCTCCACCCCCTTTTTCAGGAGGTGGAAACGTGTAAGTCTACACTTTTGAGCAACATTACACTCAGATTTTCTCAAAAGTTGTAATGTTACTCAAAAGTGTAAGAGTAAGCTTAAGTTTGTAAATTACTCACAAGCATAACCTGCCTCTGTGAGTATCTCTATAAGTACCTGATCAGAACATTTTAATGCACCTGTGTAACTGACTTACAGAGATGTGAATCGCTCATTGCTCATTTTATATACAAACAAACTTTATGGGTATTGTTTAAAGCACAGGTCTTTCAACTGCTATCACTTAGCTTTTCCCAAAACTACAAGAAAGATTAGGTGCTTGTGACGGGGTGGGGTTGCCAGCTCCCGACGAGGGGGTTCAGCATACGGACTGGTGGTCAGCCTCCTCTATTTCACGTACCTTCGTTCCCTCTATGCAGCACCCTGACCGCCCCGAGGGAGAGGACTGGACCTCCGGAGACCCCGAGTACTGGTGGCCTACGAGGGATGGAAACCTGCACTACGCCTTTAAGGGATGGGACGTAACACCAGATGCCCCGCCCCTGACGATAGACGCGCAGGCGTCAATTAGCCGCGGAAGCAGGAAGCGACGGACAACGTTTCCCTGGAGAGGAGTGGAGCCGAGGAGCGAGTGAGCTGTGATCCCGAGGACGTGGAGAACCTAGCGAGACCAGGAGAGGAGTCGGAGAAGCCCGGAGGCCACCGGATACACGAGGGACAGAGAAGCCTACCTCCCGTAGACTAAGCGTACCGGCCCTGAGTCAAGTGCCCTGCATCCCCTCCGTCAGGTGCACAACCCCTCACGAGTCACTCTGTTGTGAATGCCCGAGGTCAGCGACCTATGACCCGGCCGCTTTTGCCCGAGAGCGCCTCACCAGGCGACAGAGAAAGACTTACTCTCAAATAAAGCCATCTTTGAAAAGTATCTTTAAGTTCTCCGCCTCTGCTTCCGGGGACGGGACCCACAGGGCCCCTACCAGTGCAAACGTATCTGACCAGGTCCCCAAGCCCACTCTCACCCTCCCACAACTGGTGTCAGAAGTGGGATCAGAAGACCAGACCATCTGTGCCAACGAGATGGACGCCCTCATCCAGCACATTGTCAAGGGACAAGAAAAACTCGAGTGGGCAGTCGAAAGACAGCTGACCTCAGCCCAAGCAGACCACGAGTTGTTTAAAGCCACCATCACTGCCCAGATCGAGAGCCTGAAAAATGTGCCGCCTCCCGCAATTCTGCCCCTGGGAGAAACCCGGGTGCACTCCCCACACCCCTCGGGTATTTCCTTACAAAAGTATATGCACGGTGTGGATCCCGACGCCTTCCTGATGAATTTTGAAAGGGCCGCCAGGGCATTGGGATGGACCGAAGAAAAATTGCCATTTTTCCTGGCCCCTTTGCTCACTGGAGAATCTCAGTCGGCTTGTGGTAAATAAATAAATAATACCTCTATTTTTGACTGGATATAACAATAACAGATAGCTCAATAAATAAGAGTCAAGATTCGAGGTAGTAGGAGTTTGCAGGTTTAATACAGCATAAGGACAGGAACAGGACAACCTGCACGGGCAAGATCTGGGATGGCTAGCAACTTTTAATAACAGTGCACACGCATATATACTAAAACAATTGCATTACAGTACATGCAGTAGGCGTAGCAGTGGGTGGGGTTCGTAGCAGTCCGCGAAAGATAAGGGTGAAAGTAGGTGTAACAGGAGGCGTGTACATAGACATGTGATGTAAACGTAACAGAATATGTCATGAACGGGGCGGAAACATGGAGGGGGCTACCTGAGGAGCCGGGACCTCTAACCTAGTGGTGCGCGCAAACTGGCAATGACGTGTTACTAGGAAGAAGCTGGGGGCTATGACTTCTGCGCTAGGAGCAGAGACTGAAGTCTGGAGAGTCAGAGCGACATGTACCTAAACACTATCTAGTATCTGATGTTTAGAGAACATGTTGATAGAATCCAAAAGTTATCAGGGTAAAGGCTAACAGACTCTAAGACTGGTGCATGAATTATTCTACATGTAGTACGTGTTGGGGAATATTAAATGACCATTAATACAGTATTTCTCTTACATGGAGACGTAAAGGCTAGACCATGACGGAAACTATTGATGCGATTCAGTAGCTTAGGAATGCAGAGAAGGAGGGCTGGACTGATAACTAGAATCATAACATACTCTTGGCAGACTGGCAGGCAGAGCCAGGACGAGCCGGGCACTGTGAGGCAGGAAATAAGTGAAGGGTCAGGGATACAGGTGGGGGCTGTATCGCTCCTCAGCGAGGGTTCAGGAGACAGGAGCTGAATCTGATGTCCGGGCCCTTTTGAGGCCTGGAAACGGGGATTTTACAATGAAATAACGTGCACACTGAGAAACGTGGCAACGTAGCTTTACATAGGCCTGATATTCGTTGTATTCACGAAAACTGGGAACTGGCATACTAGAGTTGGACACAACTGTAATTGCGTCTTTAATCGATCATGGGGAATACATATGCATATTAATCATGCACATATAACATGAGATGGGGAACACGTAGGGACACAGAACATGGCAAAATTTACTTTTCCACATTCCCTCCTTGTCACTACGTGTCCATCAGGAAACATCAATATTCATGATACCATCTATCATTTCATACAGTATCATTTGCTCGTCTCGAATTGTCTTGGAACGGGATTTAGGACGGGACTTGGGACTAGGAATACAAGAGGTAGCACAAATGCCGCAAATCGCAGGGCCACATTGTATACAGAGGCAGCAACTGAATATGATCGCTACTGCAATACCTAGGAATGACAACACTTTCCATCCCCAGGCAGAAATTATACTCCAGAACCAACCGGACCATGTCCAGGTGCCTGGATTCTGGTGTAACTGATGGGCAATTTTATGAAGTCTGGTTATAGCTGAATAAACAGACGGCGCGTTATTAGGAATAAAAATGCAGCAACTAGATCCGATGACTCTACATGCTCCTCCTCTATCGGCCAGTATGACGTCAAGAACGAGACGATTTTGGAGCACGACAAATCTCATAGCAGATTGCTCTTCGGTTAAGTTACCTAGAGCAGAGGCAGTCTCATTAACTACTGCTTCAAGGGTTCTGGTTAATCTACGTATTAACTTACTATTCTGGATAGGGCCTATAAAGAAGAAGAATCCTTTATTGAAATCTGTATATTGTTCTAGAGCAGTTTCAGTTTGATCGACAATCGGGGACTCGATCTCCCTTTTATGTCTAATGTGTACTAGATGTGTGTTTCTATGATAATCGGACGGGGCTAGGAAAACTGGTGGCAGTAGGAAGGCAATGTAACAGGTTCCATCCCAATCGAGGGGCAGACGAACATATGCGGTCTGACCACAAACAAAATAAGAATGACGTGAAGCTTTGAAAATAGATTTCCCACTGTCACTATACTTGATAATAGTAGTACAATCGCTATGTCCTACATGTACGGAACCATTATTTCTGACACATAATTCGCCTTTGACTGGTAGTACTGAAATAGCAGGTAAGTCTGGAGTAGGATCAGACTGAACATTCAGGACCATGAAATTCGAAGAATAATTACCCAAATTATAAACTTCATTTTCTAGATCTAACCCTGTTCTGTGGGGAAGACCTTGCTTGTCTGGAAAACATGTACTGTTCAGAAAGGACATATCTGTTGAAGATGACGTTAACGTGGACCAGGCTCCACATGAACCATTATGTGAAAATGGATAAGGAAACAGTGGCAGAACTCCCTTCGGTGTCTGGAAAGGGGGGAGTCGACCACACACCCAACAATTAGTGGCATTGCTGGTCTGGTGTGAATAATGTAACATACGGATAAATGAATTGTTGCGCATAGCAAGACGATAAGATAGTTCATGAGGAGGCAGATCACTAAACGTGTGCTCTACTGTAGCATTAGAAAACGTATTTACATGAGAAATTGGAAAACATAAATGAAATGCATAACTCGTGCAGGTAACCATCAGGCTTAAAAATAATATGAAACTTAGAAAAACGATACATCGGATTGAGTTTTGACTAACTCTCTCGCTATGGGGGTCTATTTCATACATGTCAGAAACCTGTCTAACCGTTTCACCTAGGGGAGGACTTAGACAATTAAACTGGCTGACTTATTTTACTAGACCGTAACTTCTTTTTATACTCCTGCTGCGGAGTTTCCTCTAACAGGGGAGGCTTGGTATCAATGTCATTTGCGGGACAGTCCTTGAGAATAGTATCTTGGCAGTCTTTAGGTAAAATGCAGTCCTTGGCAAAAGTTTTAGGTTTTAGTCCATGAAATTTCTTGACGTGAGACAGATGGACCCACCCCTTACGGCCCTCCAGCTTCACGGCCGTACGGGTGGTCAGAAGGACTTGCTTCGGTGCCTTCCAGCGAGGCTCCAGCTGACTTGAACGATCAAAGTTGCGGACGAGAACCAGGGTGCCGGGAAGGATCTCGTGTGGCTTGACTTCAGTATTGTCGGGAAATGCAGCGGCAACCTGTGAACGACAAGAGTGGAGGGCAGACATCAAGGAAGCTAGGTAATCTGTCAGCATATTACTGGAAACATCTGTAATACTTCGGGGTCTGGGTGTACCCCACATATTTGGGGGGCGGCCGAATACGACCTCATACGGGGACAGACCTGATCTGGAATGTGCGACCATGCGCATATAAAATAGGGCGACTGGCAGAGCTACTAGCCAATCTACACCTTTCTCTTTACAGATTTTAGCAATACGTATTTTCAAGGTTTGATTATGTCTCTCTACGAGACCGGCTGCTTCAGGATGGCGTACACAATGAAACTTCCACTGGTACCCTAACAAAAGGGAAACGTGCTTCATAAGTTCGGATGAGAATGGCTGGCCGTTATCAGAATACACGACCCTAGGGAGTCCATAGCGGGGGAAGAATTCACGAACCAACTGCTTGGCAGTGGTCGCGGCTGTATAATCTGGAACTGGATATGCTTCTGTCCACCTGGACAAGGCACATACAACTACAAGGACATACTTGAAACCTCGACATCGCTCCATCTGAATATAATCCATCTGGAGGACTTCAAAAGGGTGGTCAGGAGGCTGGAATCCACCTTGTTCCACCGGGACACTTTTACCTGGATTAAACTGACAACATATCATACAGGTACGGACTTTCTGCTTGGCTGCAGCTCGTAAATGCTTGTTGAACCAAATGTTCTGGATACTGTCTAACATGGCTTTTTCCCCTAAATGTGCTGGACTATGAGCGGTACTGATAATGACTTGAACCATTGAGTCGGGGAGAAACCATGTGGCTTTTCCCTTCGTCAACCATCCTTGATCTGTCTGGACCCCTCCTTGTTCGGACCATTTCTTGATTTCATCGGGAGTAGCATGTAACTGGATATCTATGACATCTTGAGTGGGGTCCTTAACTGTCATACAAGTAGTCGGATCTAGAGTGGATGTCGATGTCTTGTTAACTGGTATGTCTGGTGTCTGTGCTGTAAGCTTGGCTGTTCGATCCGCTAGATCATTACCTTGGGAAATAATGTCAGTGACTTTCGTATGTGCTTTGCACTTCATGATAGCGATAGCTGTCGGTAAATGTATTGCATCTAACAGAGCTTGAATGAGGAGACCATGCTGAATCTTGGTTCCATGAGAAGTCATAAAACCTCTCTCCTGCCAGAGCACTCCAAAGTCGTGTACGACTCCGAATGCGTAACGTGAATCTGTGTGAATATTAACTTTCAGGTTCTTGGCGTGTATGCAGGCTTGAGTCAGAGCAACTAGCTCTGCTGCTTGAGCAGACAGGGTGTCAATACGGTGTGTTTCAATAACTTTAGTGTCAGTGGTCACTGCATACGCGGCTACTAGTTCTCCTGTACTTGTTCTCATACATGAACCATCCACATAAAGTGTCAGGTCAGGATCTGGTAATGGAATATCTGTCAGGTCTTGTCTTGGCTTGGTCATGGTGTTAACTACTTCCACACAGTCATGTGTGGCAGGACTTGAAATAACTGACGGTAACAGTGTAGCAGGATTCAGAACATTGCAGCGTCGGATTTCTATGTGAGGCTGGAACAGTGTCAATTCATAACCTGTTAAACGTGCAATTGTCAAGTGTTGAGTCTGTGTTCGATTTAAAAGAACTTCCACGGAGTGTGGAACTTGTACTGTCAAGGAATGTCCTAATACTATGGAGTCACTTTGTCTGATAGCTAGTGCTGTGGCTGCAACTGACTTGAGGCACGCAGGCAGAGCCTGGGCTACAGGATCTAGTGTGCTTGAAAAATAAGCACAGGGCTTGTATTGTCCTGCTTGATCTTGTGTAAGAACAGATAATGCTGTACCATCACGTTCTGTGACAAAAAGTGTAAAAGACTTACTGTAGTTCGGTGTAGCTAGAACAGGTGCTTGGCATAAAGCTTTCTTTAGCTCATTAAAACTAAGTGTATGTTCAGATGTCCAAGGGAGGACAGTCGATACGGCTGCCTCCTGTGTCGTTAACTGTATCAGTGGCTTGGCTAGAAATGCATACTGAGGAATCCATTGTCTGCAATAAGAAGTGAGGCCAATAAAAGCACGTACCTCCTTCTGGGTCTTGGGCTGAGGAAGACTCGCTATTAACTGGATACGGTCAGGTGTCAACTGCCTACCCCACTTGGACAGTAAGTGGCCTAAGTAGATCACTTGCTGGACACAGAATTGAAGCTTTGAAGGAGACACCTTGTGCCCCATCTCGGCTAGGAAATACAGGACTGTAAGGGATGCTCGCTCGCAAGCACGTTCAGAACGGGCTGTGATCAGTAGATCATCGACATACTGGAGCAGGGCAGTGTCAGTTGGCATGTGAATGTTGTCTAGTTGTCTCTTAAGTGCTTGACTGTAAATACTAGGACTTTCTGTGAAACCTTGAGGAGCTCGTGTGAATTTATAGCTCCTTCCATTTAAACAAAAACCGAAAAGGTATTGGCTGTCTGGATGAATGGGGACACTGAAAAATGCGTTCTTGAGGTCTATAACTGTGAAAAACGTAGCTTCAGAATCAATGGCTGTCAATAAAGAAGAAATATCCGGGACTACTGGGTACTGGGGAATGATAAATTTATTGAGTTCTCGAAGGTCAATCACTAATCGATATACTGGGGGTGCATTTGGATCAGTACGTTTCATGACTGGAATGATAGGAGAATTACATACATTGGAGTCAGTTTCTACAACTACTCCTTGAGCCATGAGCTCGTCAATAATTTTGGATAAGGCTGCTACAGCCTCAGGTGGCAGTCTGTACTGTCTGATTCGTGGTAACACTACACCTTGCTTGAGAGTCACACGATGGGGTGTGATTTGCATAAAACCAACATCAGTTGGACCTTGCGCCCATAGATGCTGGGGGACATTCAATAATCTTG
The DNA here is from genome assembly GCF_964261635.1 of Lissotriton helveticus. Taxonomy (NCBI): domain Eukaryota; kingdom Metazoa; phylum Chordata; class Amphibia; order Caudata; family Salamandridae; genus Lissotriton; species Lissotriton helveticus. The sequence continues at coordinate 1,385,630,207 of NC_136063.1, read as the reverse complement.
GATCAAAATCTCGTAAAACATAGTGACCCTTGAAGTCACGTAAATACAAACGTATTCCTTCTGGGGAGCAGCAAATAACTGCACCTAATTCTTTCAGTGTCTTAATGCCTAACAAATTTTCTGGACATGATTTCGTAAGTAACAGGTCAGTAGTTCGGGACAATGGACCTACTTCTAGAGTAACTGGTTTTGATATCTCGTTTACAATAGGCTTTCCTGAAAATCCAAGGGAAACATTTCTAGAGCCTGAGAGCGGAGCCCCTGGAACCTCGTCGTGACTAATAGTCGTCCTACTTGCCCCTGTATCAATCAGAAACTTTCTGTCTTTCCCTAATACTTGACTGTGAACATAGGGACCTTCTTGATCTACAGGTATCTCGATGAGAGGCAAGCCTACCTCCCTCTCTAGGCTGTTTCATGAATACTGCTGGTACTCTGGATACTCGGACTGTGCATACTGGTACATCTGCTGTGTAACATGCTGAGTTGCAGCGATAGGCTGCGGTGCTGTAACTGTCTGTTGTGCATTCTGTGGCTGAGAAGTCTGTGAAACTTGTTCTTGTCTAGGCGGACGTGGTCTTTCTTTAGTCTTACCGGTAGCTATATTGTGTTTCAGAACTGCACACTCGTTTATAAAATGACCTGGCTGTTTACAGTAATTGCATGTCCCTTTAACGGGAGCTGCAGGATGACTGGCTTGATTCGGACCCCTCTTCTGACTATCTTGAGGAACAGATTGTGCAACTAGTACTTTCATTTTCGTGTCTTTCATACGTCTTCTCTCGTGTTCTTGCTCTTCTCTGATTCTATTCTGGTGATACTGGAGCATCTGTAACATTTGGGACGGAGTATTAGCTTGCCAGGTACTTTCGACTTTCAAAACTCGATTCTTAACTTGTGGACTCGAATTCTCGACTAGTTTAGTAACAAAAAGATGAGGGTATGACTCACTACTCGTCTTGAGACCACTGTTAATGCTAAAGCATTTCTCGAATCTAGAATAAAAATCACTAGTATCTTCGTCTGGTTTCTGTTTACAGGCTGAGATTGCATCCCAGTCTTCCTTTTTAGTGGCTAATAATCTTGGCAAAACTTGTATTAATAGTTCAGGTAATTCTTTACATTTACCTCCTAGACCGGTACCTGGTACACGTGTATTTTCTTCAGCTTCTAGAGCTGTCCAATCGATCTTTTTCTCTCCCACCTCCCAATCCTTTTCCTTGAGTTTTTCGTATATGCCCGCAGGCAACAGGACTTTTAGCATTTTAATAATATCTGGATACGTGTATTCTCCCATACGGAGCATGTCTTTTAATTCTCGGTGGAACCCTGCTGGATCTTTGTCGTGACAGGGAATTAATTTCTTCATTTCTAAGAGTTCCATCTTGGTAACTGGGGTGTAAACAAATACTCGTTGCATTTCACCACCCGCTGTCCTAACTGGGTGTACTTCTCGTAACGGATTCTGTCTGTCTATGTAAAACGGTTTACTTTCTGGGGGTGAGACATGAACAAAATGCGGGTTCAGAAACGTTCTATATTTATGGCGTTGTTCTAGAATGACACTAATTAAATCGGTACCTAAACCTTTCCATCTATACTGGAGTAACTCGTTCAGGATATCATGTAACGGACCTGGATCAGAATGTTGACCCTCATACAGTGTAATGAGGTGTTGGATCATATACATACCCACCAGTCGCTGCTCGGCTGGGGGCAATTTCAGAAACATTTGTGCCACTATTTCGTCTGGAAAAGTGGTAGAATCAGTAATCCATCGGACTGCTGATCGGGCTAGTTCTTGTTCATGCATAGTACTTAACTCACTATAACCGATTCGTGATTTCAGAATTTGATCAGTAGCTTGAAATACTTGTTCTAGAGAGCCTTGTTCTGGTGCTGGATGATGAAAGACTTTCTTGTGTTCTAGGCGTAAATGTCGGTCTGGAAATCTAGATTTACCTACATACGCTATTCTGGCGGTATTCTCGTCGTCTACCTCTTCAGTAGAAGAGTCATTCTCTTTCTCGCTTACTTGTGCTTCTCTGCGTTGTTCGTGTAACCTTATTATTTCTTTACGTATTTTCTTGTACATACTCTCTATACTATTGAGTGTCTTGTGCTTACCCTCGGCTATATTATCACTCCACCTTGTCAGAACTTTCATTTCGACCGGATCTTTAGTCGGGGAATCTTGTTCCCGTATTAAACAATTGATCAGAAACTTTAATAACATCAACTGGATCTCAGCTTTTCTGAGAGACATGACTTCACCAATACTTTCTGGATCTTGTCCTGTACGAATGAAATGATACATTCTGTCTAAATCTTCTTTCATATTCGGTAGGGTGACCAAATACTCGGACACCTGTCTTATACGCACGGAGTATAGAACCATACTATCCTCGCCTGGGACTGGATCATAACAGCATTCAGTAAGAACTCGCCTGATTTCTGCAATGGACTTATATTTGGGCGTACGCTGTAACGCACGTTCATGTAACTCGACTGCTCCTAAACGTCTACTTGGCGGCGGGGTACCAGGAGGACCTCCTCCCGCGGCCCCTATACTGGAATCGACTGATACTCTTCGTGCTGGCAGAGGGACTGATGTGGCGGGGATTTGTACCGGGGGTACCGTAACAGGTACTGCAACAGGTGCCCCGGTTGTGGAAAAGTAAATTTTGCCATGTTCTGTGTCCCTACGTGTTATCCATCATATGTTATGTGTGCACGACCAATATGCATATGTTATTCCCCATGTCCGATTAATGACGCAATTATAGTTGTGTCCACCTCTAGTATGCCAGTTTCCCAGTCCTCGTGAATACTACGAATATCAGGCCTATGTAAAGTAATGTTGCCACGTTTCTCAGTGTGCACGTTATTTCATTATAAAGTCCCCGTTTCCAGGCCTCAACAGGGCCCGGACATCAGATTCAGCTCCTGTCTCCTGAGCCTCGCTGAGGAGTGATCCAGCCCCCACCTGTATCCTCGACCTTTCACTTACTTCCTGCCTCGCAGTGCCCGGTGCAGCTTGGCTCTGCCTCTGAGTCTGCCAAGACTATGTTATGATTCCAGCTATCAGTTTAGTCCTCCTTCTCTGCATTCCTAAGCTACTGAACTGCATCAATAGTTTCCGTCATTGTCTAGCCTTCACGGCTCCATGTTAGAGAATACTGTATTTAATGGTCATTTAATATTCTTCATCACGCACTACATGTAGAATAATGCATGGTCCAGTCTTAGAATCAAGTTAGCTTTTCCCCTCATGACTTCTAGTTTATATCAACATGTTCCCTAAACATCAGATACTAGATAGGGTTTAGGTACATGTCGCTCCGACCCTCCAGACTTTAGTCTCTGCTCCTAGCACAGAGTTCATAGCCCCCAGCTTCTCCTAGTAACACGTCATTGCCAGTTTGCGCGCACTACCAGGTTAGAGGTCCCGGCTCCTTAGGTAGCCCCCTCCTATGTTTCCGCCCATTCATGACATATTCTGTTACGTTTGCACCACATGTCTATGTATACGCCCAGTTACACCTACTTTTACTCTTATCTTTCGCGACTGCTACGCGTCACGCCTTCTGTTCCACCCACTGCTACGCCTACTGCAATGTAATGCTATGTGTTTGCGCTATGTATATATGCTCGTGTATTGTTATCAAAAGTTAGCGCGCTCATCCCAGCCCCAGCAGCTGCTGGGCCCTGTCATCCTATTCCTATGCAGGTTGTCCTGTTCCTGTCCTTATGCTGTATTAAACCTGCAAAACTCCTACTACCTCGAATCTTGACTCTTATTTATTGAGCTATCTGTTATGATATATGTCTAGTCAAAAATAGGGTATTATTTATTTATTTACCACATAATGGCGCCCGAACAGGGACTTGCCCTTTCCCCACGCGTCGGTGAAGCCACGCCGACCCCCTGACCCTCTGCAGCCGTGACGGAACCATACCGTGCACCGGCAGATATTTCTGCTTCAAGTATCCCTCAGGCCCACGGAGGAGACGGAGGAGGCGGTCCAGCATCCAAACGAGACGGTGGAGGAACGCGGCGAGTCCCGACCAGAGCCCAAGCCAAGAGTCCAAGGTCCGAGGTATCCGGAGGCCCACCCGTAACTGAAGTCCGAAGTTCATCGTCCGTCGTCGTAGCAGTCCAGTCCAGTCCGAGGCTTTCCATTCTTGCTGCCCGGTGAGTACCATTACTGGGGTAGTATCTAGACAGGGTCAATCTAAATTGACTCTGGTCCGTGGGTTGGTGGTACCCAGGCCCACAAACGAAGTGTTCACCTAGGTGGATACGGGTCTTGATGCGTCCCTTTATGGGACCGGTATGTTCCGTACTGTTTCAGCAGTGCATCCAGTAACTCTAGTCTGTTCCGTTCTCGAGAAATTCTTGTGTTTCTGTTCTCAGTATTCCAGGTAATATTTCTGTCCGAACTGTAATGTTATGATGTTGTTCAATGTATTTCCAATGTCGTGGTATGCCTGAATTGTTTTCCCAATTGTTATTGTTCCTCGTCTATTGTATTGTGTTCCGATTCAAGTTTACAATGTCTCTCTTTTCGAGATTACGTCAGCTAAAAACTAGAAAAGGTTTGTTAGAAGAAGCAGTTCCTGTTCCGCCGAGGGACAGTCCAGGTCATTTTATGTATCAGAAACATGGCATAAGCGCCATATTGTATCTAGATTTATGGGTAGAGTATACCAGACAGTTAGAAGAAAAGTATAGATGGCCCGTATCGGGTACATGGGATGCCGAATGCATCATGCGAGTAGAAGAAGCATTATGGAAAAAGAAAGCCAGACAGTCACAGAAAGATGCCATCGAGTTATGGCGCAAAGAAGCTCATAAAAGAACCGAAAAAGAAATCAGAAAGTCAGAACTAAGTAGAGAATCCCAAGAACGAGCCCAAGAAAGAGAATTAATCGAGATAGGTGAACGAGTTAGAACTGAGCAATCAGACAGACAGAGGCATGCCCTTAATAAGGGTATGTATCCTCTTCTTGCTGAGGGCTTGCCAAAAGCGACCCCAGAGGCATCCAGTAATTTCCCGCCACCATTAGTTCCGACCAAGCTACGTCACAAACCGACCGCAGCTGATATTTTTATTTCGTCCTATCTGGACGACACAGTCCCCGAATATGCAAATCCTGTTCACGCTCCGCCAGTCCCTGTAAATCAGGTAATTCCTGCTCCTCCAGACACCGGGGTGCCCTTAACAGCCCCCCCGGGTCAGCCCGCCATACAAGTCCAGCCCACGTTACAATTACCGACCCTGCCAGGACGAAAAGCATCAGTTGATGATTCTAGTTTAGGGGCCGCAGGGGGAGGTCTTCCTCAAACCCCGCCGCCATACAAGCGTTTATCAGCACTCGAATTACATGCTCAAGCATCACAGCGTACTCCTAAAAGTAATAAGTCTGTTGCAGAAATCAGGCAAACCCTTGGCGAATGCTGCTATGATCCAGTCCCAGGCGAGGATAATATGGTTTTATATTCATTCCGCGTAAGAAAGGTGGCCGAGTATCTAGTCACCTTACCGAATATGAAAGAAGATCTAGACAGAATATATCGTTTCATCCGAACAGGGGATGATCCAGAAAGTATTAGCGAGGCCATGTCTCAAAGGAAAGCCGAGATCCAGCTCATGATATTAAAGTTTCTGATAAATTGTCTGATAAGAGAACAAGATTACCCGTCTAAAGATCCTGCCGAAATGAAAATCCTGACAAGGTGGAGTGATAATATAGCCGAGGGTAAGCACAAGACCGTCGGTGCTATGGAGAGTATGTACAAGAAAATCCGTAGGGAAATAATAAAGATACACGAACAACGTAAAGCAGCACAAGTAAGCGAGAAAGAAAGTATCTCTGATACTGAAGAGGTAGAGGACGAGAATCCCGCCAGAATAGCGTATGTAGGAAAATCTAGATTTCCAGACCGCCATTTACGCCTAGAACACAAGTCTATTTTTCATCATCCAGCACCAGAACAAGGTTCTCTAGAACAAGTATTTCAAGCTACCGATCACATTCTGAAATCACGAATCGGTTATAGTGAGTTAAGTACCATGCATGAGCAGGAACTAGCCCGATCAGCAGTCCGATGGATTACTGATTCTACCACTTTTCCAGACGAAATAGTGGCACAAATGTTTCTGAAAATGCCCCCAGCCGAGCAGCGACTGGTGGGTATGTATATGATCCAGCACCTCATTACTCTGTATGAGGGTCAGCACTCTGATCCAGGCCCGTTACATGATATCCTGAACGAGTTACTCCAGTGTAGATGGAGAGGTCTAGGTACCGATTTAATTAGTGTCATTCTAGAACAGCGCCATAAATATGGAACATTCTTGAACCCGCATTTTGTTCATGTCTCACCCCCAGAAAGTAAATCATTCTACATAGACAGACAGAATCCGTTACGAGAAGTCCACCCAGTCAGAGGAACGGGTGGCGAAATGCAACGAGTGTTTGTATACACTCCGATCACAAAGATGGAACTCCTCGAAATGAAGAAATTAATTCCCTGTCATGACAAAGATCCAGCAGGGTTCCATAGAGAATTAAAAGACATGCTCCGTATGGGAGAATACACTTACCCAGATATCATTAAAATGTTAAAGGTTCTGCTACCCGCAGGGGTGTATGAAAAGCTAAAGGAAAAAGAATGGGAGGTGGGAGAGAAAAAGATAGATTGGGCAGTCCTAGAAGCAGAAGATAAGATACGTGTACCAGGTACTGGTCTAGGAGAGAAATGTAAAGAATTACCAGAATTATTGATTCAAGTTTTACCCAGATTATTAACAACGAAAAAGGAAGACTGGGATGCAATCTCAGCCTGTAAACAGAAACAAGATGAAGATATTAGTGATTTTTATTCTAGGTTTGAAAAGTGCTTTAGTATCAACAGTGGTCTCAAGACAAGTAGTGAGTCATACCCTCACCTTTTCGTTACTAAATTAGTCGAGAATTCAAGCCCACAAGTTAAAAACCGAGTTTTGAAAGTCGAAAGCACCTGGCAAGCAAATACTCCGTCCCAGATGCTCCAGATGCTCCAGTATCACCAGAATAGAATCAGGGAAGAGCAAGAACACGAGAGAAAACGTATGAAAGACACGAAAATGAAAGTGCTAGTTGCACAATCTGTTCCTCAAGATAGTCAGAAGAGGGGTCCGAATCAAGCCAGTCATCCTGCAGCTCCCGTTAAAGGGAACTGCAATTATTGTAAACAGCCAGGTCATTTTATAAATGAGTGTGCAGTTCTGAAACATAACATAGCTACTGGTAAGACTAAAGAAAGACCACGTCCGCCTAGACAAGAACAAGTTTCACAGACTCCTCAGTCACAGAATGCACCACAGACAGTTACAGTACCGCAGCCTATTGCTGCAACACAGCATGTTACACAGCAGATGTACCAGTATGCACAGTCTGAGTATCCAGAGTACCAGCCATATTCATGAAACAGCCTAGAGAGGGAGGTAGGCTTGCCTCTCATCGAGATACCTGTAGATCAAGAAGGTCCCTATGTTCACAGTCAAGTATTAGGGAAAGACAGAAAGTTTTTGATTGATACAGGGGCAAGTAGGACCACAATTAGTCATGCCGAAGTTCCAGGGGCTCCGCTCTCAGGCTCAAGAAATGTTTCCCTTGGATTTTCAGGAAAGCCTATCGTTAATGAGATTTCAAAGCCAGTCACTCTAGAAGTAGGTCCATTGTCCCGCACTACTGATCTGTTACTTACTAAGTCATGTCCAGAAAATCTATTAGGCATTAAAACACTGAAAGAATTAGGTGCCGTTATATGTTGTTCCCCAGAGGGAATACGTCTGTTCCTACGTGACTTTAAGGGTCACTATGTATTACGAGATTTTGATTCCAGACTGTCCAATGTTCCGCAGCATTTATGGGCGCAAGGTCCAACTGATGTAGGTTATATGCAAATCACACCCTATCGTGTGACTCTCAAACCAGGTGTAGTGTTACCACGAATCAGACAGTACAGATTGCCACCCGAGGCTGTAGCAGCCTTATCCAAAATTATTGACGAGCTCATGGCTCAAGGAGTAGTTGTAGAAACTGACTCCAATGTATGCAACTCTCCGATCATTCCAGTCATGAAACGTACTGATCCAAATGCACCCCCAGTATATCGATTAGTGATTGACCTACGAGAGCTTAACAAATGTATTATTCCGCAGTACCCAGTTGTCCCAGACATCTCTTCCCTATTAACAGCCATTGATTCCGAAGCCACGTTCTTCACTGTCATAGACCTCAAGAACGCATTTTTTAGTGTTCCCATCCATCCAGACAGCCAGTTTCTTTTCGGATTTTGTTTAAATGGAAGGAGCTATATGTTCACACGCGCTCCTCAAGGCTTCACAGAAAGTCCTAGTATTTACAGTCAAGCACTTAAGAGACAACTAGACAACATTCACATGCCAACTGACACTGCCCTGCTCCAGTATGTCGACGATCTATTGATCACAGCCCGTTCTGAACGTGACTGCGAGCGAGCGTCACTGACGGTTCTGTATTTCCTAGCCGAGATGGGGCACAAGGTGTCACCTTCGAAGCTTCAATTCTGTGTCCAGCAAGTGGTCTACTTAGGACACTTACTGTCCAAGAGGGGTAGGCAGTTGACACCAGACCGTATCCAGTTGATAGCGAGTCTTCCTCAGCCCAAGACCCAGAAGGAGGTACGTGCCTTTATCGGCCTCACTTCTTACTGCAGACAATGGATTCCTCAGTATGCATTTCTAGCCAAGCCACTGATACAGTTAACGACACAGGAGGCAGCCGTATCGACTGTTCTCCCTTGGACATCTGAACATACACTTAGTTTCAACGAGTTAAAGAAAGCCCTATGCCAAGCTCCCGTTCTAGCTACACCGAACTACAGTAAGCCTTTTACACTTTTCGTTACTGAACGCGAAGGTACAGCATTATCTGTTCTCACACAAGATCAAGCAGGACAAAACAAGCCCTGTGCTTATTTTTCTAGCACACTAGATCCAGTCGCCCAGGCGTTGCCTGCGTGCCTCAAGTCAGTTGCAGCCACAGCACTAGCTATCAGACAAAGTGATTCCATAGTTTTAGGACATACCTTGACAGTACAAGTTCCACATTCCGTGGAAGTTCTTTTAAACCGAACACAAACACAGCACTTGACAATTGCACGATTAACAGGTTATGAATTGACACTGTTCCAGCCACACATAGAAATTAGACGCTGCAACGTCCTGAATCCTGCTACACTATTACCATCAGTTAATTCAAATTCTGCCACACATGACTGTGTGGAAGTAGTCAACATTACGACAAAGCCAAGACAAGACCTGACAGACATTCCGTTACCAGATCCTGACCTGACACTTTATGTGGATGGTTCATGTATGAGAACTAGTACAGGAGAACTAGTCGCCGCGTATGCAGTGACTACTGACACTGAAGTTATTGAAACACACCGTATTGACACTCTGTCCGCTCAAGCAGCAGAGCTAGTTGCTCTGACACAAGCCTGTATACACGCCAAGAACCTGAAAGTTAATATTTACACAGATTCACGTTACGCATTTGGAGTTGTACACGACTTCGGAGTGCTCTGGCAGGAGAGAGGTTTCATGACTTCTCATGGAACCAAGATTCAGCATGGTCTCCTTATTCAAGCTCTGTTAGATGCCATACATTTACCGACATCCATTGCTATCATGAAATGCAAAGCACATACGAAAGTCACTGACATTATTTCTCAAGGTAATGATCTAGCAGATCGCACAGCCAAGCTTACAGCACAGACTCTAGACATTCCAGTTAACCTGACACACACTCCAGATCCGATTACATGTATGACAGTTAAGGACCCTACTGAAGATGTCATAGATATCCAGTTACATGCTACTCCCGATGAAATCAAGAAATGGTCTGAACAAGGAGGGGTCCAGACAGATCAAGGATGGTTAACGAAGGGTAGAGCCACATGGTTTCTCCCCGACTCTATGGTTCAAGTCATCATTAATACCGCACATAGTCCAGCACATTTAGGAGAAAAAGCTATGTTAGACAGTATCCAGAACATTTGGTTCAACAAGCATTTACGAGCTGCAGCCAAGCAGAAAGTCCGTACCTGTATGATATGTTGTCAGTTTAATCCAGGTAAAAGTGTCCCGGTGGAACAAGGTGGATTCCAGCCTCCTGACCACCCTTTTGAAGTCCTCCAGATGGATTATATTCAGATGGAGCGATGTCGAGGTTTCAAGTATGTCCTTGTAGTAGTATGCGCTTTGTCCAGGTGGACAGAAGCATATCCAGTCCCAGATTACACAGCCGCGACCACTGCCAAGCAGTTGGTTCGTGAGTTTTTCCCTCGATATGGACTCCCTAGAGTCGTATATTCTGATAACGGTCAGCCATTCTCATCTGAGTTGATGAAGCACGTTTCCCTGTTGTTAGGGTACCAGTGGAAGTTTCATTGTGTACGCCATCCTGAAGCAGCCGGTCTCGTTGAGAGACATAATCAGACTCTGAAAATTCGAATTGCCAAAGTATGCAAAGAAAAAGGTGTGGACTGGCTAGTAGCTCTGCCAGTTGCTTTGTTTTATATGCGCATGGTCGCACATTCCAGATCAGGTCTGTCCCCGTATGAGGTCGTATTCGGCCGCCCCCCTAACATGTGGGGTACTCCTAGACCCCGAAGTATTACCGATGTTTCATGTAATATGCTGACAGATTACCTAGCTTCCTTGATGTCTGCCCTCAACTCATGTCGTTCACAGGTTGCTGCCGCATTTCCAGACAATACCGAGGTGGCACCGCATGAAATCGTTCCAGGTTCCATGGTGATGGTCCGAAACTTTGACAGATCAAGTCCGCTGGAGCCTCGATGGAAAGAGCCCCGACAGGTCCTCCTCACCACCCGTACAGCCGTGAAGTTGGAAGGACGCAAGGGCTGGGTGCACCTTTCTCATGTTAAACTTTTTAAAGGATTAAAACCCGTCTTTAAGAACATTTCCCAGGATTCGAAGGATTGCCAGAATATTGCTCTCAAGGACTGTCCCGCAAATGACATTGATACAACCCCTCCCTTGGTAGAGAAAACTCCGCAGCAGGAGTATAAGCAAAAACTCCGGTCTAGTAAAATAAGTCAGTCAGTTTGATTGTATAAGTCCTCCCCTAGGTGAAACGGTTAGACTGTTTCTGACATGTATAAAATAGACCCCCATAGTGAGAGAGTTAGTCAAAACTCAAACCGATGTATCGTTTTTCTAAGTTTCATATTATTCATCAGCATAATGATTTCCTGCACCAGTTACGCATTTTTCCTGTATTTTCCAGTTCCTCATGTAAATAGGTCTGCTAATGCTACAGTAGAGCACACGTTTAGTGATCTGCCTCCTCACGAATATTCATACCGCCTCGCTATGCGTAATAACTCATTTATCCGTATGTTACATTACTCACACCAGACCAGCAATGCCACTAATTGTTGGGTGTGTGGTCGACTCCCCCCTTTCCAGACGTCGAAGGGAGTTCTGCCACTTTTTCCTTATCCTTTTTCACATAATGGTTCGTGTGGAGCATGGTCCACGTTAACGTCATCCTCAACAGATATGTCTTTTTTTAACAGCACATGTTTCCCAGACAAGCAAGGTTTCCCCCACAGAACAGGTTTAGATCTAGAAAATGAAGTGTATAATTTAGGTAATTATTCGTCGAATTTCATGGTCCTGAATGTTCAGTCTGATACTACTCCAGACTCACCTGCCATTTCAGTACTACCAGTCAAAGGCGAATTATGTGTTCGTAATTATGGTTCTGTACACGTAGGACATAGTGATTGTACTACTATTATCCAGTATAGTGACAGTGGGAAATCTATTTTTAAAGCTTCACGTCATTCTTATTTTGTTTGTGGTCAGACTGCATATGTTCGTCTGCCCCTCGATTGGGAGGGAACCTGTTACATTGCTTTCTTACTGCCACCTGTTTTCCTAGCCCCACCTGACTACCATAGGAATTCCTTCCTAGTACATACTAGACACAAGAGAAACCTCCCGATTGTCGATTATACTGAAACTGCTGCAGAACAATTCATTGATATTGATAAAGGTGTGTTCCCTTATTTAGGTACAGTTGTAAACAGTAAGCTAATTCGTAGGTTAACAAGAACCCTTGAAGCTGTAGTAGATGAGACTGCCTCCGCTCTAGGTAACTTAACCGAAGAGCAATCCTTTATGAGAATTGTCGTGCTCCAGAATCGTCTCGTCCTTGACGTCATACTGGCCGATAGGGGCGGGGCCTGTAGAGTCCTCGGATCTAGTTGCTGCATTTTCATTCCAAATAACGCGCCGTCTGTTTATTCAGCTATAACCAGACTCCATAAAATTGCCCATCTGTTACACCAAGATCCAGGCACCTGGACATGGTCCGGTTGGTTCTGGAATATAATTTCCGCCTGGGGATGGAAAGTCCTGTCCTTTCTAGGTATCGCAGTAGCGATCATATTCAGCTGCTGCCTCTGTATACAATGTGGCCCTGCGATTTGCGGCATGTGTGCTACCTCTTGTATTCCTAGTCCCCAGCCTCGTTCTAAATCTCGTTCCAAGACAATTCGAGATGAACAAATGGTACTGTATGAAATGATAGATGGTATCATGAATATTGATGTTTCCTGATGGAAACGTAGTGACAAGGAGGGAATGTGGAAAAGTAAATTTTGCCATGTTCTGTGTCCCTACGTGTTATCCATCATATGTTATGTGTGCACGACCAATATGCATATGTTATTCCCCATGTCCGATTAATGACGCAATTATAGTTGTGTCCACCTCTAGTATGCCAGTTTCCCAGTCCTCGTGAATACTACGAATATCAGGCCTATGTAAAGTAATGTTGCCACGTTTCTCAGTGTGCACGTTATTTCATTATAAAGTCCCCGTTTCCAGGCCTCAACAGGGCCCGGACATCAGGTTCAGCTCCTGTCTCCTGAGCCTCGCTGAGGAGTGATCCAGCCCCCACCTGTATCCTCGACCTTTCACTTACTTCCTGCCTCGCAGTGCCCGGTGCAGCTTGGCTCTGCCTCTGAGTCTGCCAAGACTATGTTATGATTCCAGCTATCAGTTTAGTCCTCCTTCTCTGCATTCCTAAGCTACTGAACTGCATCAATAGTTTCCGTCATTGTCTAGCCTTCACGGCTCCATGTTAGAGAATACTGTATTTAATGGTCATTTAATATTCTTCATCACGCACTACATGTAGAATAATGCATGGTCCAGTCTTAGAATCAAGTTAGCTTTTCCCCTCATGACTTCTAGTTTATATCAACATGTTCCCTAAACATCAGATACTAGATAGGGTTTAGGTACATGTCGCTCCGACCCTCCAGACTTTAGTCTCTGCTCCTAGCACAGAGTTCATAGCCCCCAGCTTCTCCTAGTAACACGTCATTGCCAGTTTGCGCGCACTACCAGGTTAGAGGTCCCGGCTCCTTAGGTAGCCCCCTCCTATGTTTCCGCCCATTCATGACATATTCTGTTACGTTTGCACCACATGTCTATGTATACGCCCAGTTACACCTACTTTTACTCTTATCTTTCGCGACTGCTACGCGTCACGCCTTCTGTTCCACCCACTGCTACGCCTACTGCAATGTAATGCTATGTGTTTGCGCTATGTATATATGCTCGTGTATTGTTATCAAAAGTTAGCGCGCTCATCCCAGCCCCAGCAGCTGCTGGGCCCTGTCATCCTATTCCTATGCAGGTTGTCCTGTTCCTGTCCTTATGCTGTATTAAACCTGCAAAACTCCTACTACCTCGAATCTTGACTCTTATTTATTGAGCTATCTGTTATGATATATGTCTAGTCAAAAATAGGGTATTATTTATTTATTTACCACACGGTGACTGGAGGAGCAGGAATAACATTATTCACGGGAGCTGGCTGAGCAGGATTTGCATATTCTGGGACTGTGTCGTCCAAATAGGACGAGAGAAAAATATCAGCTGCGGTCGGTTTGTGACGTAGCTTGGTCGGAACTAACGGTGGCGGAAAATTACTGGATGCTTCCGGGGTTGCTTTTGGCAAGCCCTCGGCAAGAAGAGGATACATACCCTTAATGAGGGCATTCCTCTGTCTGTCTGACTGTTCGGTTTTAACTCGTTCACCTATCTCGATTAGTTCCCTTTCCTGGGCTCTTTCTGCGGATTCCCTACTTAATTCTGACTTTCTGATTTCTTTTTCGGTTCTTTTATGAGATTCTTTGCGCCATAACTCGATGGCATCTTTCTGTGACTGTCTGGCTTTCTTTTTCCATAATACTTCTTCTACTCGCATGATGCACTCGGCATCCCACGTACCTGATACGGGCCATCTATACTTCTCCTCTAATTCCTTGGTGTACTCCACCCATAAATCTAGATATAATATGGCACTTATGCCATGCTTCTGATACATAAAATGACCTGGACTGTCCCTAGGCGGGACAGGAACTGCTTCTTCTAACAGACCTTTTCTAGTTCTTAACTGACGTAATTTAGAAAACAAAGGCATGACTGGGCTGGAGCCTAGACACAATACAATACACAATGAACACAATAATGACTTGAAAAACACCACTTTCATACCACGACATTGAAATACATGAATGACATTTAAAATACAAAATTCCACCTGGAATACTGAAAACAGAATACATGAATTTCTCGAGAACAGAACGGACTAGAACAGAAACTAGATGCACTGCTAAAACAGTACGAAACTTACCGGTCTCATAAAGAGACACGTCAGGACCCGCATCCACCTAAGTGGACACTTCGTGTTGGATCTGTGTACCCCAAACCCACGGACCAGAGACAATGCAATTGACCCTGTCTAGATACTACCCCAGCAACGGTACTCACCGGGCAGCAAGAACGGAAGGCCTCGGACTGGACTGGACTGCTACGACGCCGGACGGACGAACTTCGGACTTCAGTTACGGGTGGGCCTCCGGATACCTCGGACCTTGGACTCTCGGCTCGGGCTCTGGTCGGGACTCGCCGCGTTCCTCCACCGCCTCGTCTGGATGCTGGACCGCAACCTCCGTCTCCTCCGTGGGCCTGAGGGATACTTGAAGCAGAAATATCTGCCACTGCGCAGGATGGTTCCGTCACGACTGCAGAGGATCAGGGGGCTTGCGTGGCTTCTCCGGCGCGTGGGGAAAGGGCAAGTCCCTGTTCGGGCGCCATTATGTGGTAAATAAATAAATAATACCTCTATTTTTGACTGGATATAACAATAACAGATAGCTCAATAAATAAGAGTCAAGATTCGAGGTAGTAGGAGTTTGCAGGTTTAATACAGCATAAGGACAGGAACAGGACAACCTGCACGGGCAAGATCTGGGATGGCTAGCAACTTTTAATAACAGTGCACAAGCATATATACTAAAACAATTGCATTACAGTACATGCAGTAGGCGTAGCAGTGGGTGGGGTTCGTAGCAGTCCGCGAAAGATAAGGGTGAAAGTAGGTGTAACAGGAGGCGTGTACATAGACATGTGATGTAAACGTAACAGAATATGTCATGAATGGGGCGGAAACATGGAGGGGGCTACCTGAGGAGCCGGGACCTCTAACCTAGTGGTGCGCGCAAACTGGCAATGACGTGTTACTAGGAAGAAGCTGGGGGCTATGACTTCTGCGCTAGGAGCAGAGACTGAAGTCTGGAGAGTCAGAGCGACATGTACCTAAACACTATCTAGTATCTGATGTTTAGAGAACATGTTGATAGAATCCAAAAGTTATCAGGGTAAAGGCTAACAGACTCTAAGACTGGTGCATGAATTATTCTACATGTAGTACGTGTTGGGGAATATTAAATGACCATTAATACAGTATTTCTCTTACATGGAGACGTAAAGGCTAGACCATGACGGAAACTATTGATGCGATTCAGTAGCTTAGGAATGCAGAGAAGGAGGGCTGGACTGATAACTAGAATCATAACATACTCTTGGCAGACTGGCAGGCAGAGCCAGGACGAGCCGGGCACTGTGAGGCAGGAAATAAGTGAAGGGTCAGGGATACAGGTGGGGGCTGTATCGCTCCTCAGCGAGGGTTCAGGAGACAGGAGCTGAATCTGATGTCCGGGCCCTTTTGAGGCCTGGAAACGGGGATTTTACAATGAAATAACGTGCACACTGAGAAACGTGGCAACGTAGCTTTACATAGGCCTGATATTCGTTGTATTCACGAAAACTGGGAACTGGCATACTAGAGTTGGACACAACTGTAATTGCGTCTTTAATCGATCATGGGGAATACATATG
Organism: Lissotriton helveticus; assembly: GCF_964261635.1. Taxonomy (NCBI): domain Eukaryota; kingdom Metazoa; phylum Chordata; class Amphibia; order Caudata; family Salamandridae; genus Lissotriton; species Lissotriton helveticus. The sequence goes on along the minus strand of NC_136063.1, from coordinate 1,385,613,882 downwards.
CATATTAATCATGCACATATAACATGAGATGGGGAACACGTAGGGACACAGAACATGGCAAAATTTACTTTTCCACAGGCTTACCAGGCTGCAAACCCTTTAGGAAACACCCCGTACGCTGTGATTAAGGGGGTCATCCTAGACCACTTGGGGCTAGACCAGGAAGCATACAGAGTGAAGTTCAGGAAGGAGAGAGGCCTTCCGGGGGAGAACCCGAAGACCCTCTTCTTCCGCCTCATAATGGCCGCCGACAAATGGCTAAAGCCAGAGTCATGTACCAAGGAGGAAATCCTGCATAAAGTGTATCTGGAACAGTTTATGGAAGCCCTTCCCTATGCCTCCCAACGATGGTTACGCCAACATTCCGGCTTAGGGATCGAGCAGGCCATCGAAATGGCGGCCAATTACGCCAGAGCGCAGCCCAAGAACCCCTCCTGGGACCACGAGAAAGCAACGAAGCATCCTTTACCCTTCAAACCGGAGAAAAAACCCAAACTCAGCGGGGACTCAGGACGTTTCAAACCCCCCCCCAGGAGCGGTCTCACCCATGTTGAGAGGGCCGCAATGTTTCGAATGCGGTGAATGGGGACATATAGCCCGGATGTGTCCCCGGAAAAGATCCCCCCCTGAGGAACCCATGGAGATGGGGTATCTACCCCGAACAGTGCTATATTCCTCCGAATTGGGCTCTTCTTTCTACGTAAGTATGTGGATGAATGGCTTGCAGGTAAGGGCCCTTTTGGACTCGGGGTGTAGACAGTCAGAGGTGCAGGAACGATTTGTTTTACCTAGCCAGTATGTCCCAGGCGCCCTCGTACACATCAGATGTGTCCATGGGGATGTCAAACCCTACCCCCTGGCCTCCATCACTCTTTTCCCCAAGGAGAAGGGTCCCTGTACGGTAAGGGTCGGGGTGGTGGATTCGTTACCCGATGATGTAATTGTAGGGGTGGACAATCCTGATTTCCTTTCCTTGTTCAGGGAATCCCTAGGGCCCTCCAAGCGACTAGGTGACCCCCCGGTACCCCACTACCTTGCCCCTGAGCCCTGGACCACAGACCATAGTTTCCGTTACGCTCAGGCAGAAGACCGGACTCTATTCAATGCGTGGGAGAGCGCCCATGAGCATCAGGGAACACCAACCCCCGTATACCCTCGGTTCATCATAAGGAACGGATTGCTGTATCGGCAACCACAGGAGAACAGTCAGCCCCAATTACTGGTCCCCGGTCTTTTAGAGACCAAGTGCTCTCCTACGCCCACACTCACCTGACCGCTGGGCATTCAGGCAAAGAAAAAACCACGGCGAGCATCCTGCGATATTTCTTCTGGCCGGGTATCTACAAAGAAGTGCAGGACCACTGTGCTCAGTGCAAGGTGTGCCAGAGAAAGAATACGCACCGTCCTAGCGCCGCACCATTGTGTCCCCTGCCTATCGTGGGAGTCCCGTTTGAACGTGTCGGCATGGATTTAATAGGCCCCTTGCCGAAAACTGCAAAAGGTCACGTATATGCCCCGGTATTAGTGGACTATGCCACTAGATTCGTGGAAGCATTTCCATTAAGAGCACCCACTACAACCGCCATTGCCGACCGATTTGTAGAGCTGTTTTCAAGAGTGGGGTTTCCCAAGGAAGTTGTGGTAAATAAATAAATAATACCTCTATTTTTGACTGGACATAACAATAACAGATAGCTCAATAAATAAGAGTCAAGATTCGAGGTAGTAGGAGTTTGCAGGTTTAATACAGCATAAAGGACAGGACCAGGACAACCTGCACGGACAAGATCTGGAATGGCTAGCCAACAGGGGGCCCCGACAGCTGTCGGGCAGGATCTGGAATGAGCGCGCTGACTTTTAATAACAGTACACAAGTATATATACTAAAACAATTGCATTACAGTACATACAATAGGCGGAACAGTGGGTGGGGCCTGTAACAGTCGCGAAAGATAAGGGTGAAAGTAGGTGTAACAGGAGGCGTGAACATAGACATGTGATGTAAACGTAACAGAATATGTCATAAATGGGGCGGAAACATGGAGGGGGCTACCTAAGGAGCCGGGACCTCTAACCTACTGGTGCACGCAAACTAACAATGACGTGTTACTAGGGAGAAGCTGGGGGCTATGACTTCTGCGCTAGGAGGAGAGACTGAAGTCTGGAAAGTCAGAGCGACATGTACCTAAACACTATCTAGTATCTGATGTTTAGAGAACATGTTGATAGAATCCAAAAGTTATCGGGGTAAAGGCTAACAGACTCTAAGACTGGTGCATGCATTATTCTACATGTAGTGCGTGTTGAGGAATATTAAATGACAGTATTTCTCTTACATGGAGACGTAAAGGCTAGACCATGACGGAAACTATTGATACGTTTCAGTAGCTTAGGAATGCAGAGAAGGAGGGCTGGACTGATAACTGGAATCATAACATACTCTTGGCAGACTGGCAGGCAGAGCCAGGACGAGCCGGGCACTGTGAGGCAGGGAGTAAGTGAAGGGTCAGGGATACAGGTGGGGGCTGTATCGCTCCTCAGCGAGGGTTCAGGAGACAGGAGCTGAATCTGAGTCCGGGCCCTTTTGAGGCCTAGAAACGGGGATTTTACAATGAAATAACGTGCACACTGAGAAACGTGGCAACGCAGCTTTACATAGGCTCAATACTCGTAGCTTTCACGAGAACTGGAACTGGCATACTAGAGATGGACACAACTGTAATTGCGTCTTTAATCGATCATGGGGAATACATATGCATATTAATCATGCACACATAACATAAGATGGGGGACACGTAGGGACACAGAACATGGCAAAATTTACTTTTCCACATTCCCTCCTTGTCACTACGTTTCCATCAGGAAACATCAATTTTCATGATACCATCTATCATTTCATACAGTATCATTTGCTCGTCTCGAATTGTCTTGGAACGGGATTTAGGACGGGACTTGGGACTAGGAATACAAGAGGTAGCACAAATGCTGCAAATCGCAGGGCCACATTGTATACAGAGGCAGCAACTGAATATGATCGCTACTGCAATACCTAGAAATGACAATACTTTCCATCCCCAGGCAGAAATTATACTCCAGAACCAACCGGACCATGTCCAGGTGCCTGGATTCTGGTGTAACTGATGGGCAATTTTATGAAGTCTGGTTATAGCTGAATAAACAGACGGCGCGTTATTAGGAATGAAAATGCAGCAACTAGATCCGATGACTCTACAGGCTCCTCCTCTATCGGCCAGTATGACGTCAAGAACGAGACGATTCTGGAGCACGACAAATCTCATAGCAGATTGCTCTTCGGTTAAGTTACCTAGAGCAGAGGCAGTCTCATTCACTACTGCTTCGAGGGTTCTGGTCAATCTACGTATTAACTTACTATTCTGGATAGGTCCTATAAAGAAAAAGAAACCTCTATTGAAATCTGTATATTGTTCTAGAGCAGTTTCAGTTTGATCGACAATTGGGGACTCGATCTCCCTTTTATGTCTAAGATGTACTAGATGTGTGTTTCTATGATAATCGGACGGGGCTAGGAAAACTGGTGGCAGTAGGAAGGCAATATAACAGGTTCCCTCCCAATCGAGGGGCAGACGAACATATGCGGTCTGACCACAAACAAAATAAGAATGACGTGAAGCTTTGAAAATAGATTGCCCACTGTCACTATACTTGACAATAGTAGTACAATCACTATGTCCTACATGTATGGAACTATTATTTCTGACACATAATTCGCCTTTGACTGGTAGTACTGAAATAGCAGGTAAGTCGGAAGTAGGATCAGACTGAACGTTCAGGACCATAAAATTCGAAGAATAATTACCCAAATTATAAACTTCATTTTCTAGATCTAACCCTGTTCTGTGGGGAAGACCTTGCTTGTCTGGAAAACACGCACTGTTCAGAATGGACATATCAGTTGAGGATGATGTTAACGTGGACCAGGCTCCACATGAGCCGTTATGTGAAAATGGATAAGGAAAAAGTGGCAGAACTCCCTTCGATGTCTGGAACGGGGGGAGTCGACCACACACCCAACAATTAGTGGCATTGCTGGTCTGGTGTGAATAATGTAACATTCTAATAAATGTATTGTTTCGCATAGCGAGACGATAAGATAGTTCATGAGGAGGCAGATCACTAAACGTGTGCTCTACTGTAGCATTAGAAGACTTATTGACATGAGAAATTGGAAAACATAAATGAAATGCATAACTCGTGCAGGTAACCATTAAGCTGAGAAACAATATAAAACTTAGAAAAACGATACATCGGATTGAGTTTTGACTAACTCTCTCACTATGGGGGTCTATTTCATACATGTCAGATACCTGTCTAACCGTTTCACCTAGGGGAGGACTTAGACAATTAAACTGGCTGACTTATTTTACTAGACCGTAGCTTCTTTTTATACTCCTGCTGCGGAGTTTCCTCTAACAGGGGAGGCTTTGAATCAATGTCATTTGCGGGACAGTCCTTAAGAATAATATCTCGGCAGTCTTTAAAATCGTGACAATCCTTGGAAAAGTTCTTGGAAACAGTTTGTAGTCGGGATCCGTGAAATTTCTTAACATGAGACAAATGGACCCACCCCTTCCTGCCTTCCAACTTGACGGCAATACGGGTGGTTAAGAGGACCAACTTCGGCTCCTTCCAGCGAGGCTCCAGCGGACTTGAACGATCAAAATTCCGGACGAGAACCAAGCTTCCTGGAACGATTTCATGCGGTTTCACCTCGGTATTGTCTGGAAATGCGGCGGCAACCTGTGAACGACAAGAGTGTAGGGCAGACATCAAGGAAGCTAGGTAATCTGTCAGCATATTACTGGAAACATCTGTAATACTTCGGGGTCTAGGTGTACCCCACATATTCGGGGGGCGGCCGAAGACGACCTCATAAGGGGACAGACCTGATCTGGAGTGTGCGACCATGCGCATATAGAACAGGGCAACTGGCAGGGCAACTAACCAGTCTACACCTTTTTCTTTACAGATTTTGGCAATACGGATTTTCAAGGTTTGATTATGTCTCTCTACGAGACTGGCTGCTTCTGGATGGCGTACACAATGGAACTTCCACTGGTACCCTAACAACAGGGACACGTGCTTCATTAGTTCGGATGAGAATGGCTGGCCGTTATCAGAATACACGACCCTAGGGAGTCCATAACGGGGGAAATATTCACGAACCAACTGCTTGGCAGTGGTCGCGGCTGTGTAATCTGGGACTGGATATGCTTCTGTCCACCTGGACAAAGCGCATACAACTACAAGGACATACTTGAAACCTCGACATCGCTCCATCTGAATATAATCCATCTGGAGGACTTCAAAAGGGTGGTCAGGGGGCTGGAATCCACCTTGTTCCACCGGGACACTTTTACCTGGATTGAACTGGCAACATATCATACAAGTGCGGACTTTCTGCTTGGCTGCAGCTCGTAAATGCTTGTTAAACCAAATGTTCTGGATACTGTCTAACATGGCTTTTTCTCCTAAGTGTGCTGGACTATGTGCGGTATTGATAATGACTTGAACCATTGAGTCGGGGAGAAACCATGTGGCTTTTCCCTTCGTCAACCTTCCCTGATCTGTCTGGACCCCTCCTTGTTCGGACCATTTCTTGATTTCTTCGGGAGTAGCATGTAACTGGATATCTACGATATCTTGAGTAGGGTCCTTAACTGTCATACAAGTAGTCTGTTCTAGACTGGATGTCGGTGTCTTGTTAACTGGTATGTCTGGTGTCTGTGCTGTAAGCTTGGCTGTTCGATCTGCTAGATCATTTCCTTGAGAAATAATGTCTGTAACTTTCGTATGCGCTTTGCACTTCATGATAGCAATAGATGTCGGTAAATGTATTGCATCTAACAGAGCTTGAATAAGGAGACCATGCTGAATCTTGGTTCCATGAGAAGTCATGAAACCTCTCTCCCGCCAGAGCACTCCGAAGTCGTGTACAACTCCGAATGCGTAGCGTGAATCTGTGTAAATATTAACTTTCAGGTTCTTGGCGTGTATGCAGGCTTGAGTCAGAGCAACTAGCTCTGCTGCTTGAGCAGACAGGGTGTCAATACGGTGTGTTTCAATAACTTCAGTGTCAGTAGTCACTGCATACGCGGCTACTAGTTCTCCTGTACTTGTTCTCATACATGAACCATCCACATAAAGTGTCAGGTCGGGATCTGGTAATGGAATATCTGTCAGGTCTTGTCTTGGCTTTGTCATAGTGTTAACTACTTCCACACAGTCATGTGTGGCAGGATTTGAAGTAACTGACGGTAACAGTGTAGCAGGATTTAGAACGTTGCAGCGTCTGATTTCTATGTGTGGCTGGAACAGTGTCAGTTCATAACCTGTTAAACGTGCAATTGTCAAGTGCTGAGTCTGTGTTCGATTTAAAAGAACTTCCACGGAGTGTGGAACTTGTACTGTCAAGGAATGTCCTAATACTATGGAGTCACTTTGTCTGATAGCTAGTGCTGTGGCTGCAACTGACTTGAGGCACGCAGGCAGAGCCTGGGCTACAGGATCTAATGTACTCGAAAAATAAGCACAGGGCTTGGATTGTCCTGCTTGATCTTGTGTGAGAACAGATAATGCTGTACCATCGCGTTCTGTGACAAAAAGTGTAAAAGGCTTACTGTAGTTCGGTGTAGCTAGAACGGGTGCTTGGCATAAAGCTTTCTTTAACTCATTGAAACTAAGTGTATGTTCAGACGTCCAAGGGAGGACAGTCGATACGGCTGCCTCCTGTGTCGTTAACTGTATTAATGGCTTGGCTAGAAATGCATACTGAGGAATCCATTGTCTGCAATAAGAAGTAAGGCCGATAAAAGCACGTACCTCCTTCTGTGTCTTGGGCTGAGGAAGACTCGCTATTAACTGGATGCGATCGGGTGTCAACTGCCTACCCCACTTGGACAGTAAGTGGCCTAAGTAGATCACTTGCTGGACACAGAATTGAAGCTTCGAAGGGGACACCTTGTGCCCCATCTCGGCCAAGAAATACAGAACGGTAAGTGACGCTCGCTCGCAAGCACGTTCAGAACGGGCTGTGATCAGTAGATCATCGACATACTGGAGCAGGGCAGTGTCAGTTGGCATGTGAATGTTGTCTAGTTGTCTCTTAAGTGCTTGACTGTAAATACTAGGACTTTCTGTGAAACCTTGAGGAGCTCGTGTGAATTTATAGCTCCTTCCATTTAAACAAAAACCGAAAAGGTACTGGCTGTCTGGATGAATGGGGACACTGAAAAATGCGTTCTTGAGGTCTATGACTGGGAAAAATGTGGCTTCAGAATCAATGGCTGTCAATAGGGAAGAAATATCCGGGACTACTGGGTACTGGGGAATGATACATTTATTGAGTTCTCGAAGGTCAATCACTAATCGATATACTGGGGGTGCATTTGGATCAGTACGTTTCATGACTGGAATGATAGGAGAATTACATACATTGGAGTCAGTTTCTACAACTACTCCTTGAGCCATGAGCTCGTCAATAATTTTGGATAAGGCTGCTACAGCCTCAGGTGGCAATCTGTACTGTCTGATTCGTGGTAAGACTACACCTTGTTTGAGAGTCACACAATGGGGTGTGATTTGCATGAAACCAACATCAGTTGGACCTTGCGCCCATAGATGCTGCGGGACATTAGACAATCTCGGATCAAAATCTCGTAATACATAGTGACCCTTGAAGTCACGTAAAAACAAACGTATTCCCTCTGGGGAACAGCAAATAACTGCACCTAATTCTTTCAGTGTCTTAATGCCTAACAAATTTTCTGGACATGACTTCGTAAGCAATAGATCAGTAGTTCGGGACAATGGACCTACTTCTAGAGTAACTGGCTTTGATATCTCGTTTACAATAGGCTTTCCTGAAAATCCAAGGGAAACATTTCTAGAGCCTGAGAGCGGAGCCCCTGGAACCTCGTCGTGACTAATAGTCATCCTACTTGCCCCTGTATCAATCAGAAACTTTCTGTCTTTCCCTAATACTTGGCTATGAACATAGGGACCCTCTTGATCTACAGGAATCTCGATGAGAGGCAAGCCTACCTCCCTCTCTAGGCTGTTTCATGAGTACGCTTGATACTCTGGATACTCGGATTGTGCATACTGATACATCTGCTGTGTAACATGCTGTGTTGCAGCGATAGGCTGCGGTGCTGGAACTGTCTGTTGTGCATTCTGTGGCTGAGAAGTCTGAGAAACCTGTTCTTGTCTAGGCGGACGTGGTCTTTCTTTAGTTTTACCAGTGGCTATATTGTGTTTCAGAACTGCACACTCGTTTATAAAATGACCTGGCTGTTTACAATAATTGCATGTCCCTTTAACGGGAGCTGCAGGATGACTGGCTTGATTCGGACCCCTCTTCTGACTGTCTTGAGGAACAGATTGTGCAACTAGTACTTTCATTTTCGTATCTTTCATACGTCTTCTCTCGTGTTCTTGCTCTTCTCTGATTCTATTCTGGTGATACTGGAGCATCTGTAACATCTGGGACGGGGTACTAGCTTGCCATGTACTTTCGACTTTCAAAACTCGATTTTTAACTTGTGGACTTGAATTCTCGACTAGTTTAGTAACAAAAAGATGAGGGTATGACTCACTACTCGTCTTCAATCCACTGTTTATTATGAAACATTTTTCAAATCTAGAATAAAAATCACTAGTGTCTTCGTCTTGTTTCTGTTTACAGGCTGAGATTGCATCCCAGTCTTCCTTTTTGGTGGCTAATAATCTAGGCAAAACTTGTATTAACAGTTCTGGTAATTCTTTACATTTGTCTCCAAGACCGGTACCTGGTACTCGTATCTTATCTTCAGCTTCTAGAGCTGTCCAATCGATCTTTTTCTCTCCCACCTCCCAATCTTTTTCCTTGAGTTTTTCATATATGCCCGCAGGCAACAGAACCTTTAACATTTTAATAATATCTGGATACGTGTATTCTCCCATACGGAGCATGTCTTTTAATTCTCGGTGGAACCCTGCTGGATCTTTGTCGTGACAGGGAATTAATTTCTTCATCTCTAAGAGTTCCATCTTGGTAACTGGGGTGTAAACAAATACTCGTTGCATTTCACCACCCGCTGTCCTAACTGGGTGTACTTCTCGTAGCGGATGCTGTCTGTCTATGTAAAACGGTTTACTTTCTTGAGGTGAGACATGAACAAAATGCGGGTTCAAAAACGTTCTATATTTGTGGCGCTGTTCTAGAATAACACTAATTAAATCGGTACCTAAACCTTTCCATCTATACTGGAGTAACTCGTTCAGGACATCATGTAACGGACCTGGATCAGAATGTTGACCCTCATACAGTGTAATGAGGTGCTGGATCATATACATTCCCACCAGTCGTTGCTCGGCTGGGGGCAGTTTCAGAAACATTTGTGCCACTATTTCGTCTGGAAAAGTGGTAGAATCAGTAGTCCATCGGACTGCTGATCGGGCTAGTTCTTGTTCATGCATAGTACTTAACTCACTATAACCGATTCGTGATTTCAAAATGTGATCGGTAGCTTGAAATACTTGTTCTAGAGAACCTTGTTCTGGTGCTGGAAGATGAAAAACTTTCTTGTGTTCTAGGCGTAAATGTCGGTCTGGAAATCTAGATTTACCTACATACGCTATTCTGGCGGGATTCTCGTCCTCTACCTCTTCAGTATAAGAGTCATTTTCTTTCTCGCTCCCTAGAGCTTCATTGCGTTGTTCGTGTAACCTTATTATTTCTTTACGAATTTTCTTGTACATATGCTCTATACTATTGAGTGTCTTGTGCTTACCCTCGGCTATATTATCACTCCACTTTGTCAGAATTCTCATTTCGGTCGGATCTTTAGTCGGGGAATCTTGTTCCCGTATTAAACAATTGATCAGAAACTTTAATAGCATAAACTGGGTCTCGGATTTCCTGTGAGACATGACTTCAACAATACTTTCTGGATCTTGTCCTGTACGAATGAAACGATACATTCTGTCTAGATCTTCTTTCATGTTCGGTAGGGTGACCAAATACTCGGACACCTGTCTTATACGTATGGAATATAGAACCATACTATCCTCTCCTGGAACTGGATCATAACCGCATTCAGTAAGAGCTCGCCTGATTTCTGCAACGGACTTATATTTGGGCGTACGCTGTAACGCACGTTCATGTAACTCGACTGGTCCTAGACGTCTACTTGGCGGCGGGGTGCCAGGAGGACCTCCTGCTGCGGCCCCTATACTAGAATCGTCGACTGATACTCTTCGTGCTGGCAGAGTGACTGATGTAGCGGGAAGTTGTACTACGGCCTGGACCGGGGGTACCGTAGCAGGTACTGCAAAAGGTGCCCCGGTGTCTGGAGGAGCAGGAATTACATGATTTACAGGGACTGACGGAACAGGATTTGCATATTCTGGATTCTGGATTTGCAAATTACTGGATGCCTCCGGGGTTGCTTTTGGCAAGCCCTCGGCAAGAAGAGGATACATACCCTTAATGAGGGCATTCCTCTGTCTGTCTGATTGTTCGGTTTTAACTCGTTCACCTATTTCGATTAGTTCCCTTTCTTGGGCTCTGTCTAAGGATTCTCTACTTAATTCCGACTTTCTGATTTCTTTTTCGGTTCTTTTATGAGATTCTTTGCGCCATAACTCGATGGCATCTTTCTGTGACTGTCTGGCTTTCTTTTTCCATAATACTTCTTCTACTCGCATGATGCACTCGGCATCCCACGTACCTGATACGGGCCATCTATACTTTTCTTCTAACTGTTTGGTGTACTCCACCCATAAATCTAGATATAATATGGCACTTATGCCATGCTTTTGATACATAAAATGACCTGGACTGTCCCTAGGCGGGACAGGAACTGCTTCTTCGAGCAGACCTTTTCTAGTTTTTAACTGACGTAACTTGGAAAACAAAGGCATGACTGAACTGTAGTCTAGTCACAATACAATACACAATGAACACGATAATTACACCACTTTCATACCACGACATTGAAATACATGAATGACATTTAAAATAACAGTTCTGACAAAATACTACCTGGAATACTGAGGACAGAATACAGAATTTCTCGAGAACAGAACGGACTAGAACAGAAACTAGATGTACTGCTAAAACAGTACGAAACTTACCGGTCTCATAAAGAGACACGTCAGGACCCGCATCCACCTAAGTGGACACTTCGTGTTGGATCTGTGTACCCCAAACCCACGGACCAGAGACAATTAGATTGACCCTGTCTAGATACTACCCCAGCAACGGTACTCACAGGGCAGCAAGAACGGAAGGCCTCGGACTGGACTGGACTGCTTCGACGCCTGACGGACGAACTTCGGACTTCTGTTACGGGTGGGCCTCCGGATACCTCGGACCTTGGACTCTCGGCTTGGGCTCTGGTCGGGACTCGCCGCGTTCCTCCACCGCCTCGTCTGGATGCTGGACCGCAACCTCCGTCTCCTCCGTGGGCCTGAGGGATACTTGAAGCAGAAATATCTGCACGTGCACGGTATGGTTCCGTCACGGCTGCAGAGGATCAGGGGGCTTGCGTGGCTTCACCGGCGCGTGGGGAAAGGGCAAGTTCCTGTTCGGGCGCCATTATGTGGTAAATAAATAAATAATACCTCTATTTTTGACTGGACATAACAATAACAGATAGCTCAATAAATAAGAGTCAAGATTCGAGGTAGTAGGAGTTTGCAGGTTTAATACAGCATAAAGGACAGGACCAGGACAACCTGCACGGACAAGATCTGGAATGGCTAGCCAACAGGGGGCCCGACAGCTGTCGGGCAGGATCTGGAATGAGCGCGCTGACTTTTAATAACAGTACACAAGTATATATACTAAAACAATTGCATTACAGTACATACAATAGGCGGAACAGTGGGTGGGGCCTGTAACAGTCGCGAAAGATAAGGGTGAAAGTAGGTGTAACAGGAGGCGTGAACATAGACATGTGATGTAAACGTAACAGAATATGTCATAAATGGGGCGGAAACATGGAGGGGGCTACCTAAGGAGCCGGGACCTCTAACCTACTGGTGCACGCAAACTAACAATGACGTGTTACTAGGGAGAAGCTGGGGGCTATGACTTCTGCGCTAGGAGGAGAGACTGAAGTCTGGAAAGTCAGAGCGACATGTACCTAAACACTATCTAGTATCTGATGTTTAGAGAACATGTTGATAGAATCCAAAAGTTATCGGGGTAAAGGCTAACAGACTCTAAGACTGGTGCATGCATTATTCTACATGTAGTGCGTGTTGAGGAATATTAAATGACAGTATTTCTCTTACATGGAGACGTAAAGGCTAGACCATGACGGAAACTATTGATACGTTTCAGTAGCTTAGGAATGCAGAGAAGGAGGGCTGGACTGATAACTGGAATCATAACATACTCTTGGCAGACTGGCAGGCAGAGCCAGGACGAGCCGGGCACTGTGAGGCAGGGAGTAAGTGAAGGGTCAGGGATACAGGTGGGGGCTGTATCGCTCCTCAGCGAGGGTTCAGGAGACAGGAGCTGAATCTGAGTCCGGGCCCTTTTGAGGCCTAGAAACAGGGATTTTACAATGAAATAACGTGCACACTGAGAAACGTGGCAACGCAGCTTTACATAGGCTCAATACTCGTAGCTTTCACGAGAACTGGAACTGGCATACTAGAGATGGACACAACTGTAATTGCGCCTTTAATCGATCATGGGGAATACATATGCATATTAATCATGCACACATAACATAAGATGGGGGACACGTAGGGACACAGAACATGGCAAAATTTACTTTTCCACAAAGTGTTGACGGATCAAGGGACTCCGTTCACTTCCAAACTGATGAAGGAGATCTGCAAGACCCTGCATATAAAACATCTGAAGACCTCTGTCTACCACCCCCAGACCGACGGGCTGGTGGAAAGGTATAACCAGTTCCTGAAAAACGTTCTAAAGAAGATGATGACCTCGGAAGGACCGGACTGGGATCGACTGTTACCTCTGGCCCTATACGTGTTAAGAGCACAAAAGCAAAGCAGTTTGGGGTGCTCTTCCTTTGAGCATTTATACGGACGTCACCCCCGATCGCTTCTAGAAATCACTAAGGACCTGTGGGAATCCGAGGAGATACAGAAACAGAAAACCGTCCTCGATTACACCATGCACTTGAGGAGCAGGCTCGGCAAGTTGAGGGGTCTTGCTGCCTCCAATCTGGAACAGAAACAAGGGGAGCAAAAGAAGACATACGATAAGGGTAAGAGACTGAGGCGTCTTTCCGTGGGGAAGTGGGCCCTGGTGTTGCTCCCCTCCATAAGTGGGAAAAACAAGAGCGAATGGCAAGGACCTTACCAAGTGGTCGAAACCATAGGGGACACGACGTATAAACTACGAATGTCGGCCAGGAAAACACAAACATACCATATCAACCTTCTCAAAGAATGGCGGGGTCCCGCTCCTAGAAGTGTACAATCGGCACAACTAGCCACGGGGTCTCCCTCCACTGTACAGCAGCTAGTGGTAAACCCCGAACTGACCAAAGAGAAGGAGGGAGCCCTGCACCGGGTTCTGCATCCCTTTGCACATATCTTCTCCAATCTCCCTGGAAAAACGAGCCTCGTCGAACACCGCATTAACACCGAACAGGGAAAGATAGTGAAACAAAAACCATACAGGATCCCCGAGGCCCGACGCGCTGCGGTGAAGAAGGAAGTCAAGGAGATGTTGGAATTAGGCGTGGTCCGCCCCTCGAACACCGAATGGTCCTCCCCGATTGTGATGATCCCAAAACCCGATGGGTCCAAGCGGTTTTGCATGGACTTTCGGGCGCTGAACACGATATCCTCCTTCGACACCTACCCTATCCCCGGGGTGGACGAACTAATCAAAAAGATCGGTGACGCCGTGTACATCACTACCCTGGACCTCACGAAGGGGTACTGGCAGGTGCCCCTCCGTGAGGAAGACAGGAGGAAGACGGCCTTTGTCATGGAGGATGGCCTCTATGAATTCACGGTGCTCCCGTTTGGCCTGCACGGGGCTCCCGCCACCTTCCAACGCCTCATGAACGAAGTGCTACGGCCCCACCTCTCCTATAGTTCGGCCTACCTGGATGACATCGTGATCTTCAGCAGGAGTTGGGAAGAACACCTGAAACACATCCAGACCATTCTGACCGCGCTACAGGAGGCCGGCCTACACATCAGCGCCAAAAAGTCCCGAGCGGCTTTTTCCAAGGTAAACTATTTGGGGTATGTGTTGGGGGAAGGTCATATAGCCCCCCAAGAAGCTAAAGTGAAGGCCATCAACGAGGTGGCTTATCCGAAAACAAAAAAAGAACTGAGAGCCTTTTTAGGCCTAATCGGATACTACAGATGCTTTATCCCCAATTTTGCGGAAACAGCCTCTCCCCTCACCGATCTGTTGAGGAAGAGCGTCAGACCCCGAGACCTGGCCTCTCCCTCCCCTGAGGCCCTCACAGCATTCACCCGGCTCAAACGAGCCATGACCTCAGCCCCTTTGTTGATATCCCCTGACTTTGAGAAACCCTTCATGCTAGCAACAGATGCATCTAATGTGGGGGTGGGGGCGGTCCTGTCCCAGAAGGGTCCCGATGGTCTAGAGCATCCCATAGTGTATATAAGTAGGAAATTATATCCCCGAGAAACAAGGTACTCTACCATCGAGCGGGAATGCCTGGCCATTAAATGGGCGGTGAAGAAGTTACAGTATTATTTAGAGGGCAGGCCATTCGTCCTCCATACCGATCATGCCCCGCTGCGGTGGATGCACCAACAAAGCGGACACAATCCCCGGGTCCTACGGTGGTTCCTCTCCCTTCAACCCTATTCCTTCACAGTGCTACACAAACATGGAAAAGACAATGGGAATGCGGACTTCCTATCCCGGGTGTTTCCTCTCCCCGATCGTGAGAGTCCAGGGGGGAGGTGTGTGACGGGGTGGGGTTGCCAGCTCTCGACGAGGGGGTTCAGCATACGGACTGGTGGTCAGCCTCCTCTATTTCACGTACCTCCGTTCCCTCTATGCAGCACCCTGACCGCCCAGAGGGAGAGGACTGGACCTCCGGAGACCCCGAGTACTGGTGGCCGACGAGGGATGGAAACCCGCACTATGCCTTTAAGGGATGGGACGTAACACCAGATGCCCCGCCCCTGACGATGGACGCGCAGGCGTCAAAAGAGCCGCGGAAGCAGGAAGCGACGGACAACGTTTCCCTGGAGAGGAGTGGAGCCGAGGAGCGAGTGAGCCGTGATCCCAAGGACGTGGAGAACCTAGCGAGACCAGGAGAAGAGTCGGAAAAGCCCGGAGGCCACCGGATACACGAGCCGCCCCGCCACACTCCCACGGGAGGAGTGTGGCTCCAACAGGTACGGGATCGTATGGCGGGTTGGATGGGACAGAGAAGCCTACCTCCCGTAGACTAAGCGTACCGACCCTGAGTCAAGTGCCCTGCATCCCCTCCGTCACGTGCACAACCCCCCACGAGTCACTCTGTTGTGAATTCACTTGAGCACTGGTTCCCCTCACTCCCGGTCCCCTACGAATATAGAGCCTGAACAAGTCTAATACTTGCTTTCTCTTCTTCCACACGGGGCACCCTGGTTCCTGAGGAGACCGGACCCGAGACGGAGACATCCTGGATTCTCCGAGGTCAGCGACCTACGACCCGGCCGCTTTTGCCCGAGAGCGCCTCACCAGCCGACAGAGAAAGACTTACTCTCAAATAAAGTCATCTTTGAAAAGTCTCTTTAAGTTCTCCGCCTCTGCTTCCGGGGACGGGACCCACAGGGCCCCTACCAGTGCAAACGTATCTCATCAGGTCCCCAAGCCCACTCTCACCCTCCCACAGTACTATATGTGGGTGGAGAAGAAATTCTCTTCAGTCTTGCATCCGTAATTTGACTTTACACAGACAGGTGCCTTCCTGAACCTCTATCCTTTAGACAGCTAAGTGACATAATATCAATAGCAAATATATCAATTCACAAAAACATCGGAAACTAAATATCATTCACAAAAATAATACCTTCCTATACTTAACTAATAAAAACACAAATATTGATAACCAAAATATTGCAGTTAAAAATATCTATTTTAATTTATTTCAATAACAAAAAATATCTGAAACAAAAATATAATTATCTTTAAATAAACATATTAATAGGCAAAAGTATAGAAACAGACAATATCAACAATGTCAGACTGGAGAATACTCCTGATTTGGCCGCACGGGAACAGAGATGCTGGATCCCAAATCCACCCAAGGCAATGAACCAGAGCTTAGATTAACAAGCCTCTAGCTAATTACCCCAGGGGGAAGGGGGAAAGTGGATAAAATAACAAACAACAAGAAGAGACACCCTTGGCTGGTTCCTCTCGTCAATCCGACCCGCAGACCGCTATCATTTGGAGAAACACCTAAAGAAGAACAACACTATTAATCTTCCCTATACTACTCTACTCTACCCAGGTATATATGTTTTATTACTCTAACCTACCGTATTCTACCAAGAGACTTCCTTCTCTTCTTTTCTATTTCTTGTATTCACCACTAGTTGATGACTTGTCTTTTGTTGACTCCTGTAATTCACAGTTACACAACTGATTACTTCACCAATGTCTTTCCCTACTCTTTTCTGGTTAATTTCTCTATTTATTTTACTCACTAGTTTATTTCTCTCTACGTCTTCTATCTCTTGTGTATTTGCATTGGCTGTCGACTTGTCTTGTAGTCTCCTGTAATTTACAATTACACAACTGGTTAATTTTATCTATGCCCCTCCCTATTCTTTTTCGATAATTTACTCTACTGATGTTACTCACTATTTATGGCCTCTGCTGTCTCTCTTCCTGTGTCTCTTATTATTTGTAGCCAGCTTTATTAAGATGATTTTAGTTTATTCACTTGGTTCTTCACTTTACTTTTTTCTTCTAGAAAGGTTTGTATGAACATGAACTGTAACCCTAACGCTAGCAGACTCTTCAGTTTCAGTATCTGGTAAGTATTTGCATATATCTCTATTCACAACGACCTTAACGTTAATTGAATTAGGCTTCTTAACACTTAGCTCTGAACATGTCGTTTTCCTTCGCAGACGCTGCTCGTTGGTTTGGTGCTGTTGCGAACACGGCGCTGGAAACAGGTAAGACGACGTTCTCCGTATCGTTCTACAGTCGCCGGTAGTCGCAGTGGAAAGGCCTCCCGCCCTTCCTGTCAGGTAATATCTTATTTTCCTCAAGAAACCAATCTTGCTACGGTTCTCGAGGGTTGACACTTTTCTAGAACGAAACGCTAATACCTTCACTAAAGCGTTTCTCGCTAAAGTGACTAATTTCCAAAATTCAGACACGAACTCCTAAGAAACTCGACTCCTCACGGCTAATACTCTGGTGAAGTGCGCAGATCTCATTAGGCGCACGCATCACCTGGACTCAGCTCTCTCGGGAACAAAACACTAGACAGCCAACTCCTGAACACAGGCGGCGGCCATCTTGGAATTCTGAAATCGTATCCTTTCGGACCAAGAACTTGCAGGCTGATAGGGTTTATGTAAAACTGATGCCACCCGCGATTCTAGGGTCCTGACAAACAACATCAAAATCACAAAAAATAAACACATATCATTATTAAACATTAAAATAACAGCCTTTTGCATTAACCAAAAATAAAAATACAACAATATATTAATGTTTTAACAACATTATAACAATTTTATATCACTAAAAAAACTTAAACCACAGCTAACAAAAATTATACGCTTTGATACATCTAAATATTGTTATAAAATATATTTATAACAAGTACTAACAAATAAAGATTACACTTTTTTTAAATAGATACATAACTACTACACCCCAAAAAGGAAATATATATTTAACAATATAAAATAAACACTAGTTAGCATTCACCATAAAAGGCAATAACTGGAAAATAATTCAAACTAAATGAACACTAACCAATAAAAATAAACTGTAAAGCAAAGTAACCAATACAATTATATTACCAATTTAACTAACAAAAAAAGACACACAAAATGGACTACTTACTACACCAAAAGCTAATAAAGCTGAAAGACAATGATACTCTGCTTGATTTGCCAATGACAATCTGCAAACAGAAGTAGAAAAATATATACAACCACCTTCTAAAATATGTAAAGCATTTATTTAAACTAGCTTATAAATTAATTATTTACAAAAATGTTAAATATTAAATAATTAGCAAAACACTCTAAAATACTAATTTTATCTCTTAAACTACAGATACTACAGAGAAATTATTTCACAACGGAGAAACTTTTAATCCATCAAAAACTATAGCAATCACACTGCTGGTAAAAAGCACGCAAAAATAAGTAAATACACATATTTCTAAAGACCAACTCACCCTAAAACACTTAAAATAAATGTAAACTCCCCCAGCCCCCACTAGCTACCAACAGACAAAGGTTTAAAATAAACTAAGGCAATGTTTTCCCCCAACCAACAGAAAAGGAGAAACTTGACCCATATTACACCACCCCCAACAGAAAATCAGAAGAGTAAGACAGCAATTATGAGCAACAACAGTATAAAATTGAAAATGAGTATCACAACTTTGTATGTCAATAATAAATGTAATATATATTTTTTATTATTTAATTATTTGCAATATTACACTATTTTCAGATGTAATGACAGAATGACCAAGATACATCACATCACAGAAAGGGAAGCAATTACTTTCACTCATGGGCTACACTTACAGCCAAGAAATTAAAAGCAAGGAATCCATCATTTGAAAATGTACTAAATATTACTATAATGCTTGCTATGGGAGGGTGACTACAAAAGATGAAGTTGTTATTAATGTAAGAGAACACAATCTCCTCCCAAGAGCCCACAACTAGCATACTAAAACATGTACTCCCTAAAATCCCTGGAGACATCACAATCCAGCTACCAGCTACACCAACCATAACATGCTTAGCAAAAAAAAGCCACCAGTGATACATCTTCCACCCCTAGAAGGTACCAAGATATTCAAATTTCTGAGCACTTAGCTACCACACAAATTGAAGAACCTTTCATCTTACAAGATAACTTTGAGAACAAAAAACACAGTATAATATTTGCTACAGCAGAAAACTTATTTAAACTAAGCAAATATCATACATTAATGATGGATGGGACATTCAAAATGTGTGCCAAACCCCGTGGCGTAGCTAGATCTACTGCCACCCGAAGCGGCCCCTAACTTTGCTGTCCGGTGAAGCTAAGAGCAGGGGTGGCAGTCAACGGACGGCATGTTTTGGGGTGGCGGCCAACAGACGACTTGTTCTCAGGGCAGGGGGATGGTGGTAGTTGACAGACATGACTTGCTCACCTCCGCCGCCCCAAAAAGAGAGCCGCCTGGGGTGGACCGCCCCCTCCCCAACACCATGTTTAATATCAAATCACTGACATTCCATTCATATACGCCGTGCTACTGGAAAAAAAAGTAGTACTTACTACAAACTACTGAACCATTTTAAAATTAAAACAAACAACTACTCCCTTTACAAAACAATAATTAATTTTGAACAAGCCTTGTTCCATACTATCCTTAAACCATACCAACACACAGCCTTAAAAGACAGGTACTACCATTTTAACCAAGGCATTTGGAGACACCTCTAAAAGTCTGTACTAAGATTATAATATGCAACAAGCAGCCAATTTGCCTTTGATATTAAAACAATATTCCACTAGCCTATGTCCATGCAACAGAGGTAGCCAACCACTACAACATACTTATAAAAAGTCCATTCTACCAACAAAACAAACACACATTAAGTCCCCTAATTTACTACTTTGAAGATGCTTGGGTTGGCACACTGCACAGCCCTGGACACTGCTATCAACCCAAATTCCAAATATCATTGTGGAATGTGTGCAGCAGCACAATGGCTCAAGAAGCCAAAGCCAACAAAGTAGTAGAAGGATTGCACAATGTCTTTCAATCTGCAGTTGGCAGAACCCAACCTACACTCTACAAATTCATAGAATTACAGACTACAAACAAAACAAAGCTACCAACAACTATAAATGGAGCAATCAGTAACCCAAATTAAATCTAAAATTAGTGAACAAACTAATAGAAAGAACGACATGCTGCAATTTAGAGTAACACTCTTTATTAACAATAAAGAATTACAATACTTAGAATCAACAGTCAAAACCCTTTCATAAAAAATAAACTAGCAACACAGTAACAGAAAAACCTAAGGCGAAATTCAAACCAGCATAACTGAAATATTTTTCCAAAAATATTAAACAAAATATTTTTATAGATCACTCAACAAAACATACAAATAAAATAGCAAATAAGACAGCTACATACAATGAATATGTATAGTAATTAGTTAAAAAAGGAAAAGTCACCAACCACAAAGCTCAAAATTACAAATATAATCAAATGGAATTAATTGAACACAATATATAAAATGTAATATAACAACTACCAATTGCATTAAAGATACATAAATAATCAAATATAACATTTCCCATCCAAAAAACAACTTGAATAAAACTTACTGTTCTGTAGCTGTAAATCTTTATCCATATCCATGAGGTTATAAATATAATCTACCAAAATTTTTGAAAATAGTTCCAAAAAGGCCCCCAAAAAATGTAAAAATAAAACAGGTTCATTTTCTTAAGCAACTATGAAAACTGCAAAATACTGTAAAAAACAGAAACACTTGTGAAAACCCCAAAAATCTAAGATAATCAAAATTATAAATATTGGTTTACTGGAAACCAAAATGATTTACTTTAAAATAAACACAACATCTAAATGCTCATTTGATTACTTCAGATTTGTAAAGGTGTAAAAAATGCAATACCTACCCACAAAAAACACTATATTCAAAGGTATCATAAACAATACATTTAAACTATGCAAAACACACATCACATAAAATTATATAAAACTACTATACATTACTATCAAAATCTAATGAAACCTAACACAGAAAACTAGTAAACAAAATAACACCAACTACAAGTAAACATTCTAAACATTACAAAAACATTATAACTACCATTTACTAGTACTACCTACATTCTTGCTACCCCCAAACCCTATAAAAACCCTTTAAAAAGTGTTACCTGATCTGACAACCAGCAGTTTCTTCCTTGACTCACTTCCAGAAAAATGAACGAAAAATGACACAAATAGAGTATAAAGGTTAGGTTTGTGGTTCACAAAATGGCAGCAAAATGAAACAAAAAAAAGACTATGGGGGTTATTACGATGGCGGGTGGACTTGAGTCCGCCCGCCATCGTGGGGGAATCAGAACCGCCCGCAATGCATGCGGTGGTCCTGCACACCCTATTAGGATGCGACCGCCACCATAGCAGTCGCATTTTGCACTTTAACATTGCGGCAGGTGCTGCAGTAAGCAGCACCCGCCATGATGTTAAAAATGCATGTTGTGCATTTCACTGCACTACATGGCAGGCACCACATGGTGCCTACTTGGTGCATTGAAATGTAAGAAGGATACCATGGGTAATCCCCAGTCTACAAACACCACCCCAAACACAAGAGGGCACGTAACGGGCCCCCAAAACCAATCCCCACCAGCCTTTCAATGGCGGTTTACCCACCATGGAAAGGCTGGCTGAAGCCAGCATCCTGATTTGTCGGATGTGCCTGCTAGGCATGCCACCATTTTATGGATGCAGACCGCTCCACCAGGCATTCGGAACGATGCCTGTGTGGTTCCATGGCAGACGGTCTTTGAGCATGCCACGATCACAGTCTGGATCACCCCACCATCGTAATGTAGCGGGGAAAATCGCGTCCCATTGGCGGAAGGCCCGCCATTGCACAGCTTGCGTTGGCGAGCCTTCTGCCATCATAATGACCCCCGTATCACTATAGAAATCAATGGGGATTTAAATAGAAAATTATTTACAAATGTTCTTGTAAAGTGTAAAATAAATAATAATATAGAACATTTAAATTATAGTATTATTAAAGATATGCATAGAAAGGATTTAAAATGTGTTGACAACATTTTTTCAAATAAGTGTATATATGTATAAAAATTATATGAACTACATCTGAACAAATACAATAATAATCTAGAAATGTACAGCAGTAGTAGAAAATAACTACATGTTTTATTTATGACAAATGTGCTAAAATATTGTTCACATATAACAACGAACATGTTTTTCTCAGTTGTACAAATATTTGTAATTAAAGATGGATACATATCTATACTACTATTATAAAGGAAGAACTTTGAACCTTTGAGGCGGGTAAACTCGGGAACCACAGCGCCAATCCACATACCCGATACATCGTTGTAATCGTCAGGGTGTGCAGATGGACATAGGCTATATAAACTTAATAAATATACGTTATTTAAAACATTTACAGAAAAAAAAGTAGTCCCTTGGAAGAAGCACCGGCCGCGACGTGCGTGCCCAACGTGAGGAGCGCAGGGAGGAGCGGCATCCAGGAGCGCGAGGAGGACCAGCGGACATGGCGCGGGGAGGAGCGGTGAGGAGCGGCGGACAGGCGGTGAGGAGTGGCGGACAGGCGGGCAGGAGCAGTGAGCGGCGAATGAGGTAGGTTATTTATTTATCTACTTAGGAGCGGTGAGCGGCGGAAAAATGAAGCAAAAATGAAAATCGTGAGCAAGAGGAAGCAAACGGAGCATTACAAAAGTGAGCCAAACGGTGCATTACAGGAGGAAAAAGTTATGTGTGCAGGTTACAAAAGCGTAGAAAGTAAACATAGAGGTATATGAGGAAAAAGTGACGTGTGCAGGTTTGCAAAAGGAAGCAAACGGAGCATTAAAAAAGGGAGCCAAACGGTGCATTACAGGAGGAAAAAGTTACGTGTGCAGGTTACAAAAGCGTACAAAGTAAACATAGAGGTATAATACTGCAATATATGGAGGAAGGCTCCGGGGGACCCACGGACAACTTCGGGGCGGGCGGGGGCCCTGAAGCCTAATTGCTCCCGGACAACGTCGGGACGGGCTGCTAGTACATTAATAAAATGTTAGCGAACTAAAAATTATAAACTGTGTTATTTACATTTTTTTTTAAATTAATAACGTATGTATGTAAGAAATACAACACCAACTCCTATCTAAACCATTCAGTGGAAGGTGTTCGCTACTAAAGGGATTACATTGCCTATAACCATTCCAAACTAAACCATTTGAAGAAAGGTGTAGGACACTAAAGAGGTTACACATACTATTCCCACACCAACCCAAACCATTTTGGGAAAGGTGTTGGGCCCTAAACGGGTTTCATTTTCTCTTCTCACTCATATCTAAACTATTTTTGGGAAGGTGTTGGACACTAAAGGGGTTGCATTTTCTATTGCCACTCCAATCTAAAACATTTTGGGAAAGGTGTTGGACACTAAAGAGGTAACATTTACTATTCCTACCCCAATCCAAACGTGTTTAGGAAAGGTGTTGGACACTAAAGGGGTTACATCTACTTTTCTGAGTCCATAGTAAGACAACTTACATATTTTGTTTACATTAAATGAATGAAATACCTTATAACCCACTTTTAACTAATAGCTATTTGTATTAGAATTAACAACACAAATCCTCTAAAGAAATTATTAATTTTAATTGATAACATTAAATTATACATTATATTCAATATTATTACTAAATAATTAACAAACATTATAACTACTACATAAAATCACACATTAACAATAAGTAAACAAATTACAAAATTACAGACATAATCCTTGAATTATATGTTTAAAATACAATGTATTAATTAGCACACACATATAACATATAATCATTTTCTTGAAATAACATAAAAAACATATTATATAAAATAAAATTAAGAAATAATTATAAAACTCAGTGTTATGTAAACATTAAAAAATGCATTTATTTTAACACAACACAATGACATACAAAGCCTAAAGCTGGGTCTGGTGGCTTAGTGGACTAATGCATCCACAATAGTGGCTTGTGTTCAAATGCCTGGCCACAGGCTTTTTGCAGGGATTCTGCTCATACACAGAACTGTGCACAGAGACCCAGGACATCAGTGAATTGTGGTGGACCAAAAAACTCACCTCAGTAACTAGAACCCCCTAACTGATTAGCGTTAGTGTCACATTAGCTCTTCGTCCTATAGCAAAGGTATGAATGATTAGACAACCCAGAACATGCGACTTAGGTTACTCTCAGGAATGGTGGGAATCAAGAAATCTCTTTCCCACAACATGGGTAAAAAAAGAGACACAATAAAGTTTCAAATATTTATTTTAAAGACGTGCTTTAAGATCCAGTATTTTTGCGAACATAAGCAGGCATATGATTAAAAATAATACGATCAGCATTGTTACAATTCCATAAAACACAAAAGGAGAAATCATATTATAATAATGCTGAGAACCGGTTATATAGCACCTTGCATGTCACCCTCCCTAGCTAGGGACTATGGGGGTCATTAGGATGGGGGGTGGACTTGTCCGCCCGCCATCCTTTCGGGAAACGGGACCACCCGCCATAGGAGTGGGGGTCCCGTGGGGGCAATTAGGATGCACCCGCCACAGTGGCGGGCTCATCCTGCATTCCTCTCATTGTGGCGGGCGGTGCGGCATGTTGTGCACATCCATGCACAACATGGCAGGCACCGCGAGGTGCCTGCCATATTGTGCATGGAACTGCAGGGTACCCCCCATTTACACCCCCACACACCAGAGTCCCTGGGGGCCCATAACGTGCCCCCGCAGTCTATTCCCGCATGCCTTGCATGCATGTTACCGCACCCATGGTAATATGGCTGGCGGTGTCTAACAGATACCGCCACCATTTTAAACCCTTTTCCGCCCGGTCACCTTGTTGACCGGGCGGAAAAGTAGCGGACGGTTTTTCTGTCCGTCACGGTCCCCCCACCATAGTTATATGGCGGGGGGAAATAGGTGGTGGGCGGGGTCGGATTACGGGCGGATCGCCACTGCCATGCGGGTGGTGGTGATCCGCCCGTGATCCTAATGGGCCCCTATGTTTTATAAAATATAGAAGGTCTCTTAGGCTTGAATGGAGAACCTCATACCACCAAGATCAGCAGAAGTGAATCACATCAGGATCTGCAATAGCTCTCTGTCTCTCTGGAAACTGATTTTCTTCAAAATCATGCATGCAGTGTGATATTAAAGTCGCCAGAATTTCACCTAGCTGCAGCTGCGTGCATGTTATGTCTAGAGCATGAGCCGATCAGCCCGAACAACACCTAACATTGTTATGATAACCTTGGAGGCTTCAGCACTGACTGTGCAGACTAAGGTTGAGATGTAAGTCTAGGGACGCTGACAACAAGCCATTCTCATGTGAAGCAATTCACACAGCCTAACTTACAACAACAGTTACATATAATGTCGTGTGCAAAAGCAGCAAAAAGGTAAAATGACATTTAAACTTCTAATAATCCTATGCTAACATAGCAATGTGCGCCACTGATCGGAATACGCACAGAACGGGGGGCAATTTGAAACGCAGAGTTCAAGTTCGAGTGAGACAGAACCAAGTTCAAATTTTGCCAAAGTGGTCAATTGGGAGTAGAATTCCGAATTAGTAACCACCAACCAAAAAAAAATGTTTTACTCAACACCAAGCAGGGTCTGTATAGTGTTCAGAGCACAGAATGTGAATAGAGCAATAAATAGATAAAAAATCATGATTCACAAATGCGTTTGAAGTAGAAACCACTTCAATCCAAAAGTGTATAAGCACAGTACGTTGCAACTGCTTCCAAGAGGAAGTCCTTGTTCTCATCCAAAAACATTTCATCCATCCAAATCAATAATGGGAAAGAACACACATGTTCTTCGACGTCTGGAGCCTCTAGCACGATCAGAGGACAACTCGGGTCTTCTTCGAGATAACTGCGTGCCAGAAAGTCATGGGCTGTAGTCCAAATGCTCCAATTACCTAGGACTCTATGTGCTGCTGCGCAGGTCATTATTCCAATACCAGAACAGTCTAACTCATGAGTAACTAAGGGACTCATTAGTTGATCATAATACGGGTTAGGAGACGCCGTGTAGCAGAGACACAAATCCAGAGCCCATTCAAATCGCAATCCAGGCAATGGAAGACAGGTTGCACGCATGTAAAATACGAGATCCGGAAAGACAATCCATACGCTACACTCAAGGTAGCCAGAGATAGCGCTGAAAATTATGAGTGCCCTGTTGGGGTTAGGTACTCTTTACAGCATCCATTAAAACTCCATAGCCAAGATATCTCATTTAGCCCGTTCAATGGAGAAATAGCTCATCTGGCCCAGATAATTTTGTTGCAAGCTGGGAAAGTTGCCCTGTTTAACCCATTCTAAAATCCGGGCTAACTTTTCTAGAATTCAAAGAAAATCCCTGGACTGGATAAGTCACTAAGCATAGAAATGGTAAACTTAGAGTGCTGCATACCCTGGAGTTCAGATTTTACCAGGTGTAATACAATGTGTGAACTAAAAAATGGGGCCAAAAATGCGGATTTTGGAACTACGAGGACAAAGATTTGCATGTCCCGGTATTTACCAGGCCTGGTCACACATTGAATTCAAACCTGCTGAAATTTATCGGGGGAAATATCAGAGAGTGCAACGGCTATAATATCTTGTAATTGCCATCCCTGAGGAATATCAGGAAAAATAAATTAAAAATACCTCGTAATTAAACTCCTCCTGCTGTAGGATTCAACTTTTGCTATTTTTATGCCTTCTTTAGGATTCTTGAAAATATGAAACGTGCAGCAAATATTTTGAAATTGAAGCAAGAAAATGGAGCTGAAAATAATATAGGCTAAAAGACATTGGTTAAGGCATATCTTACACTTTGCACATTTCAGAGGTAAGGTAATGACGGAGGGCATGGGAAGCAGCAGGATTGTATCCAAGAGGTCAAATTGCTACTTTTGAAAAATGAGAAAATGCACACTACACTACATACCGAAGCACCCAACCAACACACCTTCCCTCAAAACTAAGGGGGACCAAATCTGAGATAGTGATGCCTAGTTTCCCTTCCACTCCCTTTCAAGCTAGAGTGATGTAGAAAATGAGACACATGCCACTTTTTGTAATTCAGCTTGGAAACAACAGTGAGTCTTTGGTGCATACATTTTTATTCAGTTTACACATAGGCACTGAGGGGCATATCAGCAAGACAATTATCGCCCCTTTAGCAGCCGTTTTCGGTCGGAAAGCAGCGATAATTGTATCACCCTATTAGCAAGGTCTCGCTATCGAGCAAATCTTTGCCTCAGCCCCCTTTCCCTTTACGCCCAGCTTTGCATCTCTAATGAGATGCGAAGTGGGAATTCCTCATCAGAATAACGGGAGAAATGTCGCTAAGCGACATTTCTCCTATTATCAAGGCTCACGCTAACCTGCAGAGCGATAAGAAAAGTAGCGCTAACCTCGGTTATTGCCACTTTCCTTATGCCTGCTTTTCATCTGACTCAGCCATGATATCCTATGGAAGGTGGATATCATGGCTAAGTCTGCCCTGCCCTATCAGCATGTTAGTATTCCAAACAACAGTTCAGGAGGCCAATAACAAATCACAATTTTAAGAATAATCAATTGCAAACAAATTTCACTTTACAAAAGGAAAAAGAGAAAGAGAAAAAGAATGAGGGAAAGGGAGACACAAATCAAAGCTGTCATCAAAAGGTTAAAAAATGATCACAAATTTATTATAAATAGTGCGCTCAAAAAAATATGATTGCTGGTTTATGCAACAATACAAGACATACAGGGGAAACCAAGCATGTGGCAAACAATAATTATGTTACAGAAAGAGGGGTACAACATATGCCGAACTTATGTGTCCACTAAAATTTATGAGCCACAGATACGTCAACGGCGTTTCAACCGCAGCCAGAGGTTGCGGTCATCATCAGGACAAGAACATTTCATTGAGCGTCAAAATTATTTAAAATTCAGACCGGAACTATCACGTTCTTAATTCGTGTGTTTACAATGATTTCCAGATTTGAATTATTAAGAGGCGATTACCATTCCATATATATGGAATATAACTTGAGTTGTTCCAGTAGAATGTAATTTAAATTGGAAGGAAATAGAAATTCAATCCTCCATAGAGGGCTTATCAATAGTGAGCATGTCTCAACAACCAGCCTCAAGTCTAAAGGATCCTGCTGCCGCAGTTAATTCAAGCAAGCATACGCCAAAGGTTGTGCGATTATCGCTGGATTTCCAGTGATAATCGCACATTTGGCAGCTTGCGCCTTGATTTTTATCGCTGTTGAGCTGAGCGTTGCTGATAGCACGTTATCCCAGTGATAAAAATCAGCGTTAGTAGGCGATAATTATCCTCGCGCTGAGCGCGCTGAGAGATAATTATCTCCGATTATTGCCGATATCCCCCTGAATTTGTTGAATTACTTACATTGTGCTTGTTGAATTACTTACATTGTACCAGCTGTTTTTATTTTTCATGATTAGTGAAATCCAGCCTACCTCAGCTAGTTAGAGGTACACAGAAAATGTGGGAAAGACCTCCCAGTAGCCATTCATCTAATTGACACTAGGCTAATTCATATCTGCTTTGCAGTTTTCTCAATAAACACCAATCAGAAGGTAAACAGGCTTCCAACTGCCCTGATAGCTTCTTGTAGTTTTCAGTAGTTCCCCTTCCCTGAGCATTTCAGAAGCAAAGATAAGGCATTTGTGGGCTAATGGTTATAGAAGGGTCAACTGTGTAATGAGGGCAACACAAAGGTGATGATCTGAATGTTTTCAAAATGTCTCTGCCACTGGCAATTGTTTAGGCTAGATTTCAGTCAATTGTTTTTGACACCTATGCCACTGAACACAGAGACAAGCTATGTGCATATCAGCTTTGGTACTATTTCAAAAGGAACACATCAGTCTGAGGTCAAGCCCTGAAAGTGGGAGTATGAACTCTGTCAGCGCATCTGCTTTTTTATGCGTTTCGTGTTCTTGTTTCCTTTATTTTTAGTTAAATAGAAATTAATGAAAAAAAAACACGTTTAATAAAGTCCAGTTTTACGCCTCATGCATACTCTTCTGCACACTGTACTGAAATTGTTGCTATAACTCTCCATTGCAGTCATTGGTGTAAACCATCCATGG
Organism: Lissotriton helveticus; assembly: GCF_964261635.1. Classification (NCBI taxonomy): domain Eukaryota; kingdom Metazoa; phylum Chordata; class Amphibia; order Caudata; family Salamandridae; genus Lissotriton; species Lissotriton helveticus. Next base: position 1,385,584,693 of record NC_136063.1, on the reverse strand, counting down.
TGTCTAGCATTGCATTTTCCCCTAGTACTTGATTACTGCAACTATTGTTTAACCTGGGTGTTTTATGTGTGGCTATCAGTCTTCAAGTTTTCATGAAAAATCTAACTACCTGTTTTTGGTGAGATCGACCCAGCAGGACCCCACTTCTCTATTATTTCCTATTTTAGTTTGGAATGTCTAGTATGTTACAGACTGATGTTTAATTGATCAATAGAGAGTGTACAGATAGTGGTGAAACTGGTTTATAGTGGTCGATTGTGTCCAATGTGCTGGTAGTATTTTTGGTTGGGTACAGTATGCTGTGAGTAGTTGTCTGCTGGTGGATGTGCTCAATAGTAGAGTGCTAATTTGTGGGATGGTCCTCGGAGTTGATAACCTAATGAGGAATATGTACAAGGACTGGCGATAACTACCGCTGACGCTAGTTAGCAGCAGTTTTCTTTCTGCTGAAAACTATCGCCTTGTTAGTGACGTATTTACAAGACGTCGCTACATGGCGATAGCTTCAGGGATCAGCGTTGAAAACTGCTGGTAACATTAGCGTGATGGCAATAGGAATTCCAGCGTTAGCGGGTAAAAATGGAAGAAAGGCCCATTAGCGGCAAAAATAATTAAATGCAGAATGGAGGAGCCAGAGCCAAGTGCAGCACACATCAACAACCCCTTCAAGCCACCCAACATCCAGGATGAGAGCCTGGATGCTTCGCTGGAACTGCAGCTGGAGCCTTGATGCCTCGCTGGACCTGTGTCTGGAGTCTGGATGCCTTGCTGGAGCTGCGTCTGGAACGTGGATGCCTTGCTGGACCTGCATCTGGAGTGTGATGCGGAGGAGCTGTGGAGTCGATGAGCCATGGCGGTAGACATTGAGGCGCGGCGATCAACTATACCTGGTGGTGAAGTCTGGCAGGTCGCATGGAGACACATTGCTGACCTGTGTGAGAAGACCGCCTTGAGCCCCTTGAAGCTGTGAATGGTAGAGGCGCTCCTGCATTACACCAACCTAAAATTAACAGAGAGTCAAGAAACAAACAAACAATGTACCCAAATAAAGTTGCACAGGAAATGGTTATTAAACTATGCGAGTTCCCATCAGTCTACCATCGAGACCGCCCTTCATCATCTGGGATCTCTTATGCATGAATTCTGTCACATTAAAGGGTAAAAAAACCTGTGCTGGCAGGTGACTACACCAGGCACAGGAAAAACCACAATGTTGTTTACAGATGTGAAACAGAATGGCGTGTCTAGATGGGAACTGAGTAGCAGTGCGTGAAAAAAGATGTGTATTGTGAAAAGAAAGAGAAAAGGCTCTAAAATTAGGTAGTGGTCGGGAAACCAATTTTAATAAACACCCTCACACTCCTAAATCAATAAAAACAGTGCAGTAGTGGTTTAACAAATAGCCACTAGAGATGTAAGGTCGACATGTTTCTGCAGACGCATGGAGTCTAGCGATCTCCTGCTGCTTCTTCGGGACCATTAATGCTACTGCTAGAACAAAATAACATAAACCATATCACCTGAAAGTGTATGTATGATCATCTTCTCATCCTAAAGATAGGGGAGAAAATTAAAATATAAGGGTACAGAGTCATGTATACATATGATTTTAACGTGCACATTATGTGCCATCATTATTATATGCTAGTCATAAGCTATTATTGCCCAGCACTTAGACTGTCAAACTCAGTCACAAATCACCAATTCAGCAAATTTGTAGGTTAGGGTTCACTCACCCACTTGATGGGAAGGAACCACTCCACCTCACCTGGCACGAGCTCAGGTTAATGGATGCACCGCACTAGAAAAAGACAACAGATCAAAAGATGTATCCACATCTAAATGTATTCCTAAACTGACCGGTCTAAGCATGCGCCGCACCAAGCATCACATTCCTGACAGTGCCACGGAACATCACCTGGTCATTTAGCTGTATGTTATAAATAAATAGTTACAGGTCGGTACCGACGCTACAAAGAGTCACCAATCCCTGTTACCTACACATGTGAACATGCGTATGGACTTAGTATAAATAAGGAAGTACAGGTCGATCGACTTTGATGTCCGAAAAACTCACGACCCCTTTCACTCACACACGCATATACACTGCCTTACCTCTCCGTCGGTGCACCGGTTGTCCCTCTAAGCTCTATCGTAGGGAGGAACCGACCCGGTGCACCGGCGAGGTAAATAAACCTCTATCGCTTCCGCATTCGGAGTGCGACGTTGCCTGACGCCCCCTAAGCGCGGTGACGTCAAGCGCATTCTCACTGGTCGGTGCGCTACTCTTGATGGGAAATGTAGTTCCCGGACTCTTTGTTTACCGCGATACTGGCTCCCAGGTGCCTGCGCCCAGTTCTGGCTCGGAGCGCAGTATCCCAGACAGTATGTAATGATAGACACCCCATTTGTATCGGGAGGTGTACTATGTTGTTATATGATCAGAGAAAGGGTGACGTCAGTGAACGCGGTATTGATATTAAATACGCTGCGATCAATCATTTCTTCACCCTTATTGTTTTATACTCATTGTAAATATATGCTGAAATATTTGCCCTATTATGACAAAAAGTGTCCACAGTTTCCCGCTCTTTAGTTCATAAAAAAGAGACAGATCGATATGCAAAAAGCCATATAGGCTAATCATCCCGCTAAATGGACAAATAGACGAATAAATACCAACTCGTCCTCTGCCCCAAACCATAGTACAACACCATAGTGCGTTCACTCGGTATGTCAACCTCTTATGTGTACTAAAACGTGTTAAATTGTCACACAAGCACAGATATGATTCTTCTGTAGTGACCCACATGCCCGTTTACCTGTCACCAAAGCTGTGTTGTCAACGAAATACTGCGACACCCCTCACAATTAAAGGGACATCCACGGGATTTCGTCATTTAGCCCACATTCGTCACTACGAAGGCGGTAGACCCATTTTTGTTCACATTTGAACAGAAATTTGGCAGTGTCAGTTACAGACGGTGGAATCCACGGTTGGTCTAATACTGTCCACATGATGTCAGTAGGTAGATGACCCACCTGCAAGAAATGGTTAGTCAGTTTGGTGGCTTGTTTGCAGCACCGGATTGAACTTTTATGTTCAGAAATTCTGAGCTTTATCTTTTTGGTGGTCATCCCCACGTAGTTCAATTTACAGGGACATGTTATTAAGTAAATCAGGTTCGAACTGTTACAGTTGGTGAACCGTTTTAGTTGCCAAGGTCTGTCTGTGCCTATATCTATAGTGAGTGTTTTAGTCGTTTGTGGACACGCCGCACAGCCACCACAAGGATGGTGTCCGGTGACTGCGGGCATGTCCCAAAGGGTACCGACAGCTCGAGGAATCATGATTTTGGGCCTTGTATGGACCAGCTGGTCTCTCAAATTTTGGCCTCTCCGAAAGGCAAACAGCGGAGGAGGTATGGGGTCACTCCCTGTCCTAAGAATTTTCCAATTCTTCTTGACGATTTTTTGGACTTGATTGGAAAGTGTACTAAATGTATTTACACAAGTAATTCTTTCTTGTTGATTCTTTGGGGGTGTTGGTTCCAACAAACATTGCCTGTTATTGTTTGCTGCACGCTTTTTGGAGTTTTTTATGAGATGTTTAGGGTATTTTTTATCTTGTAGATTTCTTTCTAGAGCTTGAGAGTGTGTAACGAAGGCCATTTTAGTGGAACAATTCCTCTGGATACGGAGGAATTGCCCGAAGGGCAGATTATCCCTCAACGCTTTCGGATGAAAGCTGTCATAGCTTAACAGGGAATTCCTCGCCATTGGCTTTCGATATAGCTCAGACTGTAGACCCCCTCCTGATGCAGAAATCAACAGGTCCAGAAACGCTAGTTGGTGTCTATTAAACTCCATGGTAAACTTCAGAAATTGGTTTCTTTCATTTAACCAAGTGTGGAATTGGCGGAGTTCATCTTCCGTACCTCGCCACACGACCAAAATGTCATCTATATACCTTCTCCATACTCGCAGACACTGAAGATGGGGATTAGTGTCTGCGAGTACGTGTGTTTGTTCGAAGGTGTGCACATACAAGTTAGCGAGACTAGGAGCAAAAACACTTCCCATGCTCGTCCCGCTAACTTGTAAGTAGATCGATTCTTCATATTCGAAGAAGTTCTCAGTCATGGCGATGGTCGCCAAAGTCATGATGAAACTGACTGGGGTGATCGAATTCAAATCTCTGGTTGTTAAGAGGGCTTCAATGGCTTCTAGTGTCTCAGTCTGTGGGATAGAGGTATATAAGCTCTCCACATCAAAGGACACTAGGAAATCAAGGTCTACATTGAACTCAATTCCAGGCAAAATCCTAAGGACATCCTTCGTGTCCTTCAGGAAGGTAGGCATCTCCCGCACTATTGGTTGAAGGAAGAAATCTACAAACGTAGATAAAGGTTCCAATAGTGAACCAATTCCCGATATGATGGGTCTACTGGGAGGAGGGCGTTGTGGCTTGTGTACCTTTGGAAGGATGTAAAAATAAGGCATTCTAGGGTGGACAGTACGTAGATATTGGGATTCCTTGTCAGTAATCCATCCCTCGGCAAGGCCTTCCTCGACAATGTGGCCGATGACCACGGTCAGCCAATCAGTCGGGTCACTGTCGAGTTTACGATATGCCCTGGTGTCATTTAGCTGGCGCATGCATTCTTCATGATACATATCTACATCCATTAGTACAGTAGCCCCTCCCTTATCGGCTGGTTTGATTACCACCGATTCCAAGTTAGCCAAAGTCGTAACTGCATCTTGTTCGCCTTTAGATAGATTGACAAAACAGTTATTAGGTTGGAGGTACAGTTGTCTAAGATCGTGATCCACAGCGTCTTCAAATGCCTGAACCTTAGCAGGTAACCCCACTGTACTGGGGTTAAAAGTGGAAGGTCTCTTGAGGCCTGTGTTAGATGTGTCCTCGCCTGCTGTTACAGTTGTTTTATTGGCAAACAGGTAATGAAGCCTAATTTTGCGGAAGAACTTGCCCATTTCCGTTTGTATAAGGAACGGGTCCCCTTTGTTGGTTTTGACAAAACCTAGTCCTTTATTTAGGACCAGTTCTTCAGTGTCAGTGAGAACATGCTTGCTTAAATTGATCACGAGGCTGATGTTCCTGCCTGTTCCCTCGGGATCTTCTTGCCATGTCTCAGGTCCATGGTTGATGGAGTCAGGTTCCAACGCACTTGGCCTTGTTGTTTGCTTCTCCGCCTGCCTCTCGGGCGCCCAAAACCCTGTCCTAAAAAGGCTGCTGGTTGTAGTCTGGGTATTGTTGTTGTGGTCCAAAAGGACCAGGCGGGGGAAAAGATGGTGCACCCCAAGGTGATGGTTGTCACCATGGTGGGATAGGAGGTTGGGCATAATAGGGATTATAACCTCTTCGGTTCCTCCTATTGTTACCTCGCCCCCTCAAAGCCGCTTTGGTATTTCCTTGATTGGAGGAATCAGAGTCAGTAGATGCCTCGTCGGAATTTGACGTACCATATGTTGATCCTAACCGGCTATTAGTAGTAGATACCACCGGAACATAGTTGTCTGCCGTGTACGGATATATGGTCTCAGCAGAGAACTTGGCTAAATCCTTTTTGAATTTTTCAAGTTTTTTTACTAGGATAGAGTCCCTCAGTTCTTTACTAACTTTATTCCCTTCGTCCTGTCCTTTACTGAAGATTTTGCTCGTAAGGGTTGTCCTGATCTGGCCCTCTAAAGTTTGGATCTCGACCATTATTTCGTCGGCTTTCTTTTTGGCAGTTTTGATGATCAACACTAGCCAATCGCGCGTACATTTCCACGCGATAAGGTACCAGTCTCTGCAAAAATCCTTATTGTCCAGGAACAGGCGGGGGGCGTTGTTAACAATTAACCCACTTGGGGCACAATTACCCCTGAGGTATTCGGCCATGATGATGCCATGGACACAGACCCTTGCCTGGTTCTTTTTCAGTACAAGGACTTTGGCCCATCCATCATCGCTAGTTACTGGAACCAATTGTATCGTGTCCAATATACTAGGATTTTCTGCCAAGATAGAGTCAATTTCAGCATCATCAAATGCTAAACCAGGATTAGTGGCCATGGTCACTACAGGAGAACACCCGATGTAGGCGCACGCCCAACCAATGAGAGCTAGGATAGTTGTTTTGATTCAATGTGAACAATATTTAAATCGAAGCAGTTACAGTGCAGAATTACAAAACAGGACCTACAGCCAAGGCTGCACAAGAACTACCACACACAGAGGAGGTCCCAGGGGTAAATTTATAGACCCTACTGTATATTGGACACGATACAATTGGTTCCTCCAATCAAGGAAATACCAAAGCGGCTTTGAGGGGGCGAGGTAACAATAGGAGGAACCGAAGAGGTTATAATCCCTATTATGCCCAACCTCCTATCCCACCATGGTGGCAACCATCACCTTGGGGTGCACCATCTTTTCCCCCGCCTGGTCCTTTTGGACCACAACAACAATACCCAGACTACAACCAGCAGCCTTTTTTAGGACAGGGTTTTGGGCGCCCGAGAGGCAGGCGGAGAAGCCAACAACAAGGCCAAGTGCGTTGGAACCTGACTCCATCAACCATGGACCTGAGAGATGGCAAGAAGATCCCGAGGGAACAGGCAGGAACATCAGCCTCGTGATCAATTTAAGCAAGCATGTTCTCACTGACACTGAAGAACTGGTCCTAAATAAAGGACTAGGTTTTGTCAAAACCAACAAAGGGGACCCGTTCCTTATACAAACGGAAATGGGCAAGTTCTTCCGCAAAATTAGGCTTCATTACCTGTTTGCCAATAAAACAACTGTAACAGCAGGCGAGGACACATCTAACACAGGCCTCAAGAGACCTTCCACTTTTAACCCCAGTACAGTGGGGTTACCTGCTAAGGTTCAGGCATTTGAAGACGCTGTGGATCACGATCTTAGACAACTGTACCTCCAACCTAATAACTGTTTTGTCAATCTATCTAAAGGCAAACAAGATGCAGTTACGACTTTGGCTAACTTGGAATCGGTGGTAATCAAACCAGCCGATAAGGGAGGGGCTACTGTACTAATGGATGTAGATATGTATCATGAAGAATGCATGCGCCAGCTAAATGACACCAGGGCATATCGTAAACTCGACAGTGACCCGACTGATAGGCTGACCGTGGTCATCGGCCACATTGTCGAGGAAGGCCTTGCCGAGGGATGGATTACTGACAAGGAATCCCAATATCTACGTACTGTCCACCCTAGAATGCCTTATTTTTACATCCTTCCAAAGGTACACAAGCCACAACGCCCTCCTCCCGGTAGACCCATCATATCGGGAATTGGTTCACTATTGGAACCTTTATCTACGTTTGTAGATTTCTTCCTTCAACCAATAGTGCGGGAGATGCCTACCTTCCTGAAGGACACGAAGGATGTCCTTAGGATTTTGCCTGGAATTGAGTTCAATGTAGACCTTGATTTCCTAGTGTCCTTTGATGTGGAGAGCTTATATACCTCTATCCCACAGACTGAGACACTAGAAGCCATTGAAGCCCTCTTAACAACCAGAGATTTGAATTCGATCACCCCAGTCAGTTTCATCATGACTTTGGCGACCATCGCCATGACTGAGAACTTCTTCGAATATGAAGAATCGATCTACTTACAAGTTAGCAGGACGAGCATGGGAAGTGTTTTGCTCCTAGTCTCGCTAACTTGTATGTGCACACCTTCGAACAAACACACGTACTCGCAGACACTAATCCCCATCTTCAGTGTCTGCGAGTATGGAGAAGGTATATAGATGACATTTTGGTCGTGTGGCGAGGTACGGAAGATGAACTCCGCCAATTCCACACTTGGTTAAATGAAAGAAACCAATTTCTGAAGTTTACCATGGAGTTTAATAGACACCAACTAGCGTTTCTGGACCTGTTGATTTCTGCATCAGGAGGGGGTCTACAGTCTGAGCTATATCGAAAGCCAATGGCGAGGAATTCCCTGTTAAGCTATGACAGCTTTCATCCGAAAGCGTTGAGGGATAATCTGCCCTTCGGGCAATTCCTCCGTATCCAGAGGAATTGTTCCACTAAAATGGCCTTCGTTACACACTCTCAAGCTCTAGAAAGAAATCTACAAGATAAAAAATACCCTAAACATCTCATAAAAAACTCCAAAAAGCGTGCAGCAAACAATAACAGGCAATGTTTGTTGGAACCAACACCCCCAAAGAATCAACAAGAAAGAATTACTTGTGTAAATACATTTAGTACACTTTCCAATCAAGTCCAAAAAATCGTCAAGAAGAATTGGAAAATTCTTAGGACAGGGAGTGACCCCATACCTCCTCCGCTGTTTGCCTTTCGGAGAGGCCAAAATTTGAGAGACCAGCTGGTCCATACAAGGCCCAAAATCATGATTCCTCGAGCTGTCGGTACCCTTTGGGACATGCCCGCAGTCACCGGACACCATCCTTGTGGTGGCTGTGCGGCGTGTCCACAAACGACTAAAACACTCACTATAGATATAGGCACAGACAGACCTTGGCAACTAAAACGGTTCACCAACTGTAACAGTTCGAACCTGATTTACTTAATAACATGTCCCTGTAAATTGAACTACGTGGGGATGACCACCAGAAAGATAAAGCTCAGAATTTTTGAACGTAAAAGTTCAATCCGGTGCTGCAAACAAGCCACCAAACTGACTAACCATTTCTTGCAGGTGGGTCATCTACCTACTGACATCATGTGGACAGTATTAGACCAACCGTGGATTCCACCGTCTGTAACTGACACTGCCAAATTTCTGTTCAAATGTGAACAAAAATGGGTCTACCGCCTTCGTAGTGACGAATGTGGGCTAAATGACGAAATCCCGTGGATGTCCCTTTAATTGTGAGGGGTGTCGCAGTATTTCGTTGACAACACAGCTTTGGTGACAGGTAAACGGGCATGTGGGTCACTACAGAAGAATCATATCTGTGCTTGTGTGACAATTTAACACGTTTTAGTACACATAAGAGGTTGACATACCGAGTGAACGCACTATGGTGTTGTACTATGGTTTGGGGCAGAGGACGAGTTGGTATTTATTCGTCTATTTGTCCATTTAGCGGGATGATTAGCCTATATGGCTTTTTGCATATCGATCTGTCTCTTTTTTATGAACTAAAGAGCGGGAAACTGTGGACACTTTTTGTCATAATAGGGCAAATATTTCAGCATATATTTACAATGAGTATAAAACAATAAGGGTGAAGAAATGATTGATCGCAGCGTATTTAATATCAATACCGCGTTCACTGACGTCACCCTTTCTCTGATCATATAACAACATAGTACACCTCCCGATACAAATGGGGTGTCTATCATTACATACTGTCTGGGATACTGCGCTCCGAGCCAGAACTGGGCGCGGGCACCTGGGAGCCAGTATCGCGGTAAACAAAGAGTCCGGGAACTACATTTCCCATCAAGAGTAGCGCACCGACCAGTGAGAATGCGCTTGATGTCACCGCGCATAGGGGGCGTCAGGCAACGTCGCACTCCGAATGCGGAAGCGATAGAGGTTTATTTACCTCGCCGGTGCACCGGGTCGGTTCCTCCCTACGATAGAGCTTGAAGGGACGACCGGTGCACCGACGGAGAGGTAAGGCAGTGTATATGCGTGTGTGAGTGAAAGGGGTCGTGAGTTTTTCGGACATCAAAGTCGATCGACCTGTACTTCCTTATTTATACTAAGTCCATACGCATGTTCACATGTGTAGGTAACAGGGATTGGTGACTCTTTGTAGCGTCGGTACCGACCTGTAACTATTTATTTATAACATACAGCTAAATGACCAGGTGATGTTCCGTGGCACTGTCAGGAATGTGATGCTTGGTGCGGCGCATGCTTAGACCGGTCAGTTTAGGAATACATTTAGATGTGGATACATCTTTTGATCTGTTGTCTTTTTCTAGTGCGGTGCATCCATTAACCTGAGCTCGTGCCAGGTGAGGTGGAGTGGTTCCTTCCCATCAAGTGGGTGAGTGAACCCTAACCTACAAATTTGCTGAATTGGTGATTTGTGACTGAGTTTGACAGTCTAAGTGCTGGGCAATAATAGCTTATGACTAGCATATAATAATGATGGCACATAATGTGCACGTTAAAATCATATGTATACATGACTCTGTACCCTTATATTTTAATTTTCTCCCCTATCTTTAGGATGAGAAGATGATCATACATACACTTTCAGGTGATATGGTTTATGTTATTTTGTTCTAGCAGTAGCATTAATGGTCCCGAAGAAGCAGCAGGAGATCGCTAGACTCCATGCGTCTGCAGAAACATGTCGACCTTACATCTCTAGTGGCTATTTGTTAAACCACTATTGCACTGTTTTTATTGATTTAGGAGTGTGAGGGTGTTTATTAAAATTGGTTTCCCGACCACTACCTAATTTTAGAGCCTTTTCTCTTTCTTTTCACAATACACATCTTTTTTCACGCACTGCTACTCAGTTCCCATCTAGACACGCCATTCTGTTTCACATCTGTAAACAACATTGTGGTTTTTCCTGTGCCTGGTGTAGTCACCTGCCAGCACAGGTTTTTTTACCCTTTAATGTGACAGAATTCATGCATAAGAGATCCCAGATGATGAAGGGCGGTCTCGATGGTAGACTGATGGGAACTCGCATAGTTTAATAACTATTTCCTGTGCAACTTTATTTGGGTACATTGTTTGTTTGTTTCTTGACTCTCTGTTAATTTTAGGTTGGTGTCACTTCTGTACAGGGGGCTTAACAGTAGGGTCTATAAACTTACCCCTGGGACCTCCTCTGTGTGTGGTAGCTCCTGCATTACAGCCTGCATGGAGAACATGCCCACTCCTCCAGCCCCTGTCTGAATGCCTTGTCCTGGCACCAATGACCAATCCCAACGCCACATTGCAGCGTTGTGCTTGGCTTAGAGGAGGGAGCCTGGCTGCCTACTTCCTGTTCCTGGAAGCAGACTCGGGAGAGCAAGAGTAACGAAGACACAGGACCCGGCCTCGAGGTAAGATTTCTCTCATTTAAATATTTAAAACACCTGCTCACACACACACACGCCCATGTCCATGCCCCATCCAGTGTCCCTTCTGGAGTTTCCCACCTCCCATATGTCGAGTCCCCCCCGCAGAACTTCTCCATGGTGGCCACTGTGTGGTCATGCGCAGCGGGCATACCACTGGTGTCCCAAAGGTATATAAGAAGTTATGATGCATACCATTACATCGCATTCCATTACAATGCATACTGACACTAGGCATATTGCAAATGTAGGGAAGGTGTTGGATAGCAGAGATGTAAACATTACTCTTCCCACTTCAATGAGTGCAACCCTAAAACTAACCCTTGCACCCCAAAGCGAACCCTGAACCCTAAAATTTATCTTTGAGCCCCAAAAACACACCCTAAAAATATTTGACCCAAATTCACAGCCCAATGCACACCCCAATTTTCGTAATTGACCACAAAACACATCCCAAATTACATATTTTACCCCAAAACACACCTCAAATTTTAAATTGTACCTCATAATACACCCCAAATTTCATCTCGGACCCCCAAAACCCTTACCCACTCTAAAATTTAAAAATATCCCATTACTAACCTCACAATGCAATGCGATGTAAAGGCAACTGCGTTGCTGGGGTTTCATTGTAAAGGCATTACGATGTAATGCCTGCCTTGTAATGGACATCTCCTGTGCCATAGGCAAGCCGTAAGCAATCCTGTCTGCGTCCGTCTGCCCCTGGAATACTCTCAGTACCAAGCACCCTTCCTCTCTGACACTCCACCGCTACGACACCAGCACCCACCTCGCCATCAACCCTGGACGCCACATTGCCTGCCAGGAGCAACCTCTGTTCAGGATCGGACATCGCCATCGCCATCGCCATCACTTACGGCTACAAAATCATCCACAAGGACCAACCCGACTGTCCAGGAGGGATTGCCATCACCCACAGAAGCACACTCCGGCTGACCACGCACCCTAATAACCCAACGTTGACCATGGAACACCTCAACTTCCAGATCTGCTCCAACCCCATCCTCTGTGGCACCCTCATCTGCAGGCCCCCCGGGCCATGGAGCCTCATTCTCCTATACCATTATAGACCTCATTGCACCCCAGGCTCTCCCATCCACCAATGGCATCCTACTCGGTGAACTCAAGTTCCACCTCGACAACACCAGCCCCTTCTGGGGAAGCTCCCCAACATCAGACTGAAGCAGCTAGTCACTGCAGCAAGCCACATAGCAGGACACACGGTCAAGAACGTCTCCTCCGCCAGGGGAAACTTCAACTACAGCCACACCACCGGACTCTCCTGGACCGACCATCAGTATCTACATCATGCCCACTGTACACCACCACCATCATCGCCCCCCCCTCGCAGCTGGATCAATGCAACCGATGAACATCTCGTCAACTCCCTCAGCACCACCACTCCGCCAACGCTTACAGATGATGACTCCTCAGCTCGCAACCGCCACAGATGGATCTCCAACTGCACCGACACCCTGGCACCCCTCATGAGCGGCAATGCGTCAGTACCTTACGCCTGCCTGATGGTTGGCGTAAAGGTGACACAGTGCCACAGGGATAGGCTGGCCCCATGAATTGCTGGAGTTGCGTCAAGCTTGTGACACAACTGCAGCAATGTGTGACTTTAGCGCAGACAAATACGTCAGGACTCTAGATTTGCATCATGGTGCGCTGTCCAGTGATTACAGCGCATTCATGGTGTTGCAAGAAGAGCGTTGTGAAAAGTGTTGCAACGCTGTCTTGTCGCAGTAACGTAACACTTTTCATGACTGAGGCCCAGGAATGTGCACTATCTCATTGATGGTGCGCATTCCTGCCCTGTAGTTTTGTTGCAGGGCAGAGCAGCAACATTGCTTGCTGCGCTGTCCAGCACCAAAACCAGCTGGAATAAGGCCCCATGTGTTATCTCAATTTTTAAGACCAGCTATTTTCTGGTCTTAAAAAACTGGCTCTCATTGCTATTAGAGGCAGTTTTTTTGGTCCTCCTAGCTTCAAGAATTCCCTTGCAAAGCAGGGTAAGCGGCCGTTTTTGCAAGGGAGCACCTCTCTTGCATGTCATTATCACTAACAGAAGTTGCGATCTTTTCTATGGACGTTTCCGCCAGAAAACTACATCTAACAGAGGTTAACAACAGCTTGTACATATGGCGATAAAATGATCACCGCAAAACTGTCTGAATTGCGGTGTTAACTCCTTGTACATATGCCCTTATGTGTCTTCCTTGTATCAGAATGGAACATTTTCAAGGTTGGGCCTCTGCAAAATTGTTCACCGGAAAGGAGAACAAGGCATAATTTCCCATTTTTTAGAAATTTTTGATCTCCTGTTGAGGGGAATTTGTTTGGGAAAAACGTGAGGACCAGAGAAAAGAGAAGGCTCTGTAACAGTTTACATAAATAACTGTATTATCCACAACTTTTCTGATTGGCTGCCAACAGCTAATCAGAATGGTCCTCACACTTAGGCTAGTGGTTAAAAAAGGTGGCCAATCACAACTCTTGAAGCAGCTTGCTATTTCAGCAATCTGATAGGCGGCTTCTTCAACTAATCAGAATAAAGCCCTGTATAACTACCATTCTGGTTGGGTACTAGCAGAGACCCAGAATAGCTGTGACACCAACTTCCTGATTGTTGCTTACCAGCAATCTTTCAACAGTCTGTTGTTTTTGGAAAGGTAATGCCTGCTGTTTGCCCATTTTTTCCAACACGTGGTCAGTCAAAGTGGATCCCTGAAAAGCAAAATTCTAGCTAAAATCTGCTTTCACTTTAAACAAATGACAGAAAAAGATGGCAGAAAAAAAGCTTGGGTTTGAAAATGAAATAAAATACCACCATGGGCGAGCGGGAATGGGATTCAGTCATGGAGGGCCGCTTCTGTGTAGATTACCAAGAATTTGAAACTTGTAAGATAAGTAAAAAAACCAGCCAAGCTTGGTAGGTGAAACTAAAACTGCAAAGGATGCAGGATGAGAAACTGTGGAGAGTGACTGAACAAAAAAGATGAAAAAAAGAGGGAAATGAGTCTCACCAGGGGCCTCCCTTCATGGGTCACAGTGCGAAAATGGTAAAAGATGCACAATACAGTGGATCAGTGCAGTAAGTTCATTAGTGGGAAATGTTCCCTTGCTAATTCCCCATACTGAATTTACGTGCAGATGAATTATCAAAATTATATCGTCATTTTATTTTTGTATCTTTTTTAATATTAGATACTACATGAAGACAAAAGGCATCCTAACAGCTCTATGTTTTGATTCATTTCCAGGAGTTCTAGTTCAGATCCTGACAGGGCTGGCCCAGAATGTTATTCTCAAAAATTGATGAATCGAGAACTTTTGGTTATAACACATAATTTATAGAGGCACTCATAGACAATTTAGTTTGTGATGTGTGCCATGTAACTAGTCATCAATATTAAACGATGCTAAATCCGCTTCCATATAAACAGCAACAGTTGTTCAAATTTCTGTGCAGACAAACTCGGAACCGTTATAAAGTCAACATGTTTGTCTGTGGTAGTGACAGTAGCACCAAACATTGCATTTCTCTTTAGTACTGTTGTGTAAGCGTTTCTATTAATGTATGTAGACTGCCAGCTATTTATAAGGTCTTCCTGTCAGCTGTATTATCCTCAACCTTGCCTGTCAGTACTGGGAGACACAAGTGCGCACAGGGCTTATTACACGCCAGGGCTGCTGCCCGCTCTGTTTTGACAAGGACAATTAAAATGCAGGTGTTCAAAAAGAGATACCTTTTAATAGACGCGCTAAAAACTGCCACGCACGTGACCGCGCTATGGGCTGTTTTCATGCCTAAGAGGAGAGAATGCCCACATGGTTAAAGGAGCAGATTCAGGGCTTAATTTGTGAAAATATAAGTGCCAGAGTCCTTGTTAGGAGGGCAGAGCTTGCACCACCCATTACGCCTGCTAGTGCTGCCAATGACAGTTCCAACACAACTCCTAACCATCAGAATCCTATAAGTGTGATAATTCAGATTACCCTAGGCCACCCAAAGCTATAGTAATGACTTGGGTAGCACGTACTTGTCGTGTTGGGAAACATCCATTACAACACATTCATTACAACACACTACCGTTACAACACAGCTGCTACAACGCAACTGCCTTTAAATTGCATGCCATTACAACGCATGTCACTACAACGCATGCCATTACAACACATGTCACTACAACGCATGCCATTACAACGCATTGTAAGGTAAGTAATGGGGATTGTTTAAGTTTTAAGGTGGATATTGGTTTTGAGGTACATGGGAATAGTAGTTTTTACCCCTACACTATCAAACACTTACCGTAATTTTGCACTCACTGGAGTGGGAATAGTAATTTTTACCCCTACACTATCCAACACTTACCTTACTGTTACCCTAACTGTATTATGCGTTGTAATGGTATGCTTTGTAATGGTATGCGTTGTAATGGAACGCGTTGTAAATGTGGTTTCTAAAAATGCGTTGTGATGGCATGTGTTGTAAAATCATATATTGGAATGGATTCTGCAATATAAAAACTGTGTTGTAAAAGCATGCGTTGTAAATGTTTGTGTTGTAATGCCATACGTTCATTGTGTTTAATGTATATTCAGTTACTCAACAACTGTTGTTGTGCTCAACCAAAAATTAGGCAAACAGCGCCACCATGTGCGGGACCCTCATAAGTGCTGGTGTTGATAATTAATGCTGGTGCCGGGCACCAGAAACCACTGGCTCAAATTCAGCACGGCAGGTGTTTGAATAGAAATAATATAACATTTAATCTTTTCTGTTACTTGTGTCCAGTAAGAGATTTGAGAGGCATGAGCGGTAATTTTCAGTTAACCATCCCCAGTGAAAAGCTGTGCATTGCGATTTAGAACACACGCTGCTGCACTCACCTGGCACTTGATCACATGAATACTGATATGTGGCAGAGATTCAGGGGCATGTTTATGAGAGCCTTGCTTGTACATACGTGACAGGCTCTGAGTCCTATTTATTAAGCCATGCAGAGTCACATTGCATGGCTTTAAGTGGCCTCAAACCTCTTGGGTAAGGCAAGGCAGCGAAAATCACTGCGCTGCCTTACTCTGTGCAAATGAGGAGTGCCATGGGCATTGTGGTGGGTGTTCCCATACAACCCCCAATGGGTTTTGACGCATTCCCACATTTAAAAGGACTTGTAAACCTGGAATAGAGTCATAACTCTATTGCCTTCCCAGGGCAGGCATAACAAAGGGAAATATCTTTATTTCTCCTCATTTTTCTAGTTTTGCCTGAACAGCACCTGTGCTGTGCTTGAGAAATCTATTGTTTATGATGTAAACTTAAAAAAGCCTTCAATCCCGCCTCCTCTCTTTACCGGCTTCTCATTGGCTCCTGTGTGTGCTACTTAGGTTACCTCCATTTCTGGCTGCAGCATATTTTCCTGCAATTACCAATGCATGTTCCTCGTCTGCTTCTCTTATCAGTTTCCTGTAGCTGAAATACTGTCGGCATTCGCTTTGGTGGAACTATGTTTTCATTAAGTTATGGTTCTTTTTGTGTTTTACTCTTGTAGCATAAATATATTACAATTTATCATCGGGGAGATTAAGTGATATGCATAGAATCACAGGATGTTGCAGTCGCTGAGATTCGCCCAGGATCCCCAGCTTTTGGGTGAGCAGCTCTGGCAGCTGCACGACATTATTTCCACTCCTGTGTTATTGGCAAGGGAGCTCTTTCCTCCTCCCTGACCATGACTGATGAAGAACAGTACTTTATTAATCTCACAGGTGAAACAAATGCTTGTTCCTCTTTCTATGTGTGCGACATTCTGCAGCACAGCACACATAGAAGGAGGAAAACGCCTCTATCAACTGTTTTCATACAGGAAGGTGCCCTATTCCTGCACAAAAACAATCCTACCTACAACACAGGCACCCGTGGTGCAAAGGTATCTGCGTTGGCACTAGGCTGCTGAAATGGCGCAGCACAATTGGGAATGACAGGAATGCACCGTATTTCATAAATATGGTGAATTCCCGTCCTTTCACTTTGACCTAGGGCAGCCCAGCAAGGTGACTTACTGTGCTGCCCTACGTCAAAAGCCCATCAATTAGACTTTCAATGCTGAACTAGTGGCTATGGATCTATTTTTCATTTGGAGAACTTGACCTAGAGCTAAAGTGAGAAAGACAGAAAATGAAGAATGGAGGAGGAAGAGAAAAATAGGACATCAGTGACAAAGGGAGATAAGTAGCAGGGTTGGACTGGACTGGCCTATATGGCAATCAGGCTGGTTTGACAGGTCATTGTGTGGACCAGTATTTAGGCTGTTTTTGGGCCTGTTTTTACTGTTGATTTCACTTATATTGAAACAAGCATTGGCTGCAGCAAACTCAAATCCATACAGTCTTCCGTACCTTGCAAAATACTTATACAGTGTGTCTTTACAAGTTCAACACTTCCCTGATTTCTAAACACTTTGTTGGCTTCTAATTCATTAAAGGGGTCAGGTTTATTTTGGTGCCCTGGGCTTTTTTCTGTCTCATTCCGACCCTGGAAAGAGGAATGAAAAACAACCTTGAAAGGTGTGATAACATTTATAGGGTGGTTAAAGAAAGAGGAATGAAATGGAATCAAGGATAATCATCCCAGAGGTGTGTTAAGGCCTGGGCAAGTGTACATCTTCCAAGCGGCCCCCCAGAGAGTGGGTTTTCTCAATATATCCACTCCATTTCTCAATCTCATCCTCCTTCCCTCTCTCTGGCTAACTCTGTCTTTATGTACTCTGTGGGCCCAATTCACAAATGTTTTTATGTGTAGTGAAGTTACGAGTGCAGATACTCCACACTCGTAACTTTACTACTCGTAAATACCTTTCTGGATCATTGAACCCCAACCAGAACATATTCTCAGCTTATTTTGTATGACTACTGTTCTGAAAATTAAATGTATGATATTTTGTATGTCATCATGCATGCTTGAATTAGCAGAAAATGATTTATGAAATTCCAAGTAGTTGCAAAGTTGCAAAGAGGAGGCCCCCAAAAAGTACCAGCCAGGGCCCAAAAATCCTTAAAATGACACTAAAGTAGCCTATTTTATCTGATCACTCTGACAGCTGGCAGTGTTAGCAGCAAGCACATTAGAAACACTTTGGGACTGTCACTTATAGTCTAACACATTAAGCAAAGCCTTAGTCAATATAAGCCCGCCTGCAGTCATGGTTGGAAGCTCCACGCATCAATAATTTACAGACGGAAGCTTTTGGTTCATTATGTTTTTGATAATCACTGCTTTTTAGGTTGAAGTCTACCGAACAGTGCAACTTTCTGGTTTGCAAAGACTTCTTGGGTACAGTCAGAAAACTACACTCGGAATGCATTGCTTACCATTGGCTTTCAGTTTTGTAACTCAAAATTGCTTGCTTTCTATTTGCTGGCTTTATGTCTAGCTGTCTAGTATGTCTTTGTCCCTCCTGTGGAGCATGGCCTGGTTACCTGGCTCCTTGTATTCTTCCAGCACTGCTTGCTTTCTGTGAATAGGCCTTTAAAGTTTATTCTTATCTTGTCACATTTGTTGTGAATTCAAAGGCAGATGTCAAATGTTGGGCTCTATCTGGGAGCATGGGGTTTACGTTTCTTTTTCTGAGTTCAAAATGAGAGCAATTATGTGACATTCATGCTGGTTAATAGGGGTGTGCTGGAGCTAGGCTGACCAATGTTATTCTTTCCTAGAACACAATACATTTTAAATATCTGTAAAGTAATTGAGAAAATATTTCAGAATGTATGACAATTAGGAAAACACTAAGGAGCTACTTTTTTGGGAATTCGGAAATGTGGTGAAAAAAAGATTTTAATACTATCAAAGCAAATCAATAAACTAGGCAATGCCATTTCCATACATCGTCGTTTGGGCACTGTATAGTTTTATCAGGAAAACTGTATGTCTCTACAAATCATGATCATTTCAATTGAAATATGTTATCTGTAATGGGACTGTTCGATCCGACCATGCACACTCCATTCTATGCACCTCCACTTTACAACACTCTATTTAACTCTACAACACTGTTCTGTATAACAGTCTATACCACTCTCCTCTATGCTATGCCACCCCATGCCCTGTACGCCACTCCACGATAATCTTCTTCACTGAACGCCACTCTACTCTACACCACTTCACTCTACTCCACTCCATTCTACTCTAACCCACTCTACTCCACTCTACGCCACTCTATGACACTCTATTCCAACATACAACACTCCATTCTATGACACTCTACTCCACTCTATGCCACTCCATACCACTTCACTCTAGGACACTCTACTCCACTCTAGACCTCTCCACTCTATGACACTCTACTCTACGGCACTCCACTCCACTATACAACACTCCATTCCATGATACTCCACTATATTACACTGTACTCCATTCCACTCTACTCCAGTCTATACCCCTCCACTATAACCTAGTTCCCTCAGCAACACTCCACTCAACAATACTCTACTCCACTCTAAAACACTCTTCTCCACTCTATGCCAACGATACTCTACTCCACTCTATGTTCCTCCATTCTATGTCTTTCCGCTGTATGCCTCTCCAATCTACGCCACTCGATGTCACTTAACACCAATCCACTCTACAATACTCCACTCCATGACACTCCACTCTATGCCACTCTATGATACTCCACTATACTGCCCTCTACGCCGCCTCACTCCAATATACTCTACGCCACTCCTCTCCATGCCACTAACTTTTAGCCATGCTGAACAGCAGCCAGGCTGGTGTACAACATGGCTAAAACACATTGGCAAATCCAATAGCACTTGCATAGGCAAAACCTATTGACTTTATCAATCCTTGTTTCTTTACATTTTCAAATGACTGAATTGGGTGCAAATGGCAAAGTGTAAACCACCCTGCAGGGGCTGTGAATGGACTTGAATGGAAAACAGGCCATATTTTGCATCATGATCCCCAACAAACAATGATTGATGATCAAATCATTTGGAGTCGGGATTGATTCAGGAAATTTCAATTCCTAAAGCATTGTATTCAATTCTACATTCTTTTCTTCTTCTGGTGAATCCTCTTTCCAGCCTGTTCTCTACATTAATACTGTTTTTAGAACAATAAGATTCAGTCTGTTACTGGTCAACTCTAGGCCAAACTGAGCAGTGCCACTGTCCCACGGTACAGCCCTATTGGAGTACAATACACAAAGCACAGCAGGAATTAAAAGGGCTCTCTGACATTACCAACTGGAAGGCCAGCAGGATAGGGATATTCTGAAGGCGAAAAGCCCTTTAGGTTCAAATGCACTTTGTCCCCCTAGCCCTTCTGCTGGCGAAGAGAGGGATCACAATGTACTGGAGAACCCCAGAGGGATCCCCGTTGGCAGCCGGAATAGGAGCAGCCAGTAAATGGGGCTCAGCAGAGGAGGACACAATCAGGTGAGAGGAGGTACAAGGTGTACATAGGAAACACATTTCCACAGAGTGGGCTGCACTGCTACACCAATTCCGCCACCACACAGTAAGCACTCAGCAACCACCACCACAGAAAAGTGCAACTGAATTCCTGAGTCTAGATACACAACCAGAGTCCCCCTCAAACACTTGTGATGACACAGTTACTCCTAGACTTCACCATGGTACGTGATCTTGCAGCATCCCCATGCGAATAGAGGCCAGTGCAGAGCGGCCAAGCTCACTTTAGTCATGCTTCCGGAGAACATAATTTCCCCACTACCTCCCCCCTACAAATACATGCAACAACATAATCCTTCCCATTTTTAGATGCCCTCAGGGGTACTTCCAGTTCGCCTCGACCCACTTACTCCAGATTCGCATCTCCAGTTAGATATGCACGCCGGTAGATCCAGGGACCCAATACTTTTTCAGACAAATAGATCCTTACTGAAACTACATTAAGGCACACCAAGACACTGCACGACAACAGAAGGGTGATCAACAGCCAAACCCGTTCCTCCAGTATACTGCCTCACCCTTGGTAGATC
Source organism: Lissotriton helveticus (assembly GCF_964261635.1). Taxonomy (NCBI): domain Eukaryota; kingdom Metazoa; phylum Chordata; class Amphibia; order Caudata; family Salamandridae; genus Lissotriton; species Lissotriton helveticus. The sequence continues at coordinate 1,385,563,610 of NC_136063.1, read as the reverse complement.
AGTAGAAATGTGATGTTAAATTAAAACAACCGTGCCATCTGTTATGACTGTAACTATGTAAAGTCAATAAAAATTGTTAAAAAAAAGGACCCCCCATTCAGAAATAAAAAAAGGAACAATGTGTGTGTTTTTAGCAGATAAATATGTCTCACTTCCATAACTTTCAAACCAGACCAACACAAGTGCCCAGCTGAATGCTTTACTGCTTGGAGATCTGGACATTCAGTCTAGGATTGACTTCATGTAAGTGGTTTTGGATCTCGGAAGCCGGCATTTACTGTCTGCATCCCAGGAACACGGACCTACTTCAACCCTATCTCTGGAATTAGGAGCACGCAGCTGCGGCTCCCTCCCCCATTGGGATACTCAAGCCATCACCCCTTCCCCTTCCCATCACTGGATGGGTCTCACTAATGCCGCGCCATTACCTTTGACGCTCTAAGCGATCCAGCTCCCCTACACCTCTGATTGTATTTTTCTTGGTTTGGCTGTTTACCATTCCTGCCCTCAGTTCCATATTTGTTACTATCCATGCGGGAGTTGCCAACATTTATTACAGGCAATTGCACACAGGCATGCTTATTCTAAATGTCCTGATGATGATCCATTTATTGTATATATGGTTCGAAATGCCGTCGACACCCGATACACCTTATACACTGCTCTAAATTGTCATTTAATGTGTAAAGGTGTTTTCTTGCAATTTGTTAGTTACATTGAAAATTGTGTGTTTAACAAACCTACAGCTTTGCCTGAGCCTTTTTGTGTTCTTCATTGGTTGTCCCTCGTGGTTTAATTGGATGCAGGCTTGTGTCCCACTTACAAATTGTTTTGTCTGTATTGTTCCTATTTGAATTTAAAATATTAAATATCTGACCCCTGTCTGGCGGGACAAGTTATACAAATATAGTACTGACTGGGTCTATATTAATTTCCCCCCTTTTTACTGTTCTTTGTCTAGGGACCACTGTTCTTAAAAATAGGTAAATTCAGAGCAACACTACCATTTGTAGATACAATTCTTAGACTACACAATTGAAGATCAGCCAAGTCATTCCATCATCGTTTCTGACAACATACAGCATGAGTGTCTGAAGTAGGTCCCAAAGGGCCTGTTCCATATTATAGTTTTAGGATGTACATATAAGATAGACTTGCATACAGTAAATCCAAACAGAACTAATACATTTAGCTTGTGGTAATCCTGAAAATATGGCTTGGATCCGGCCATCATGAACCTTAGATTGTGATCCCTGCCATGAAGTCAGGTATGCATAATCTGTCACATGGGACAAAGTGCGAGGTGCTCATTTTATTTATTAAACTCTTTAATAATAGAAGAACTATTTACACAATCTGCCACTTCAAAGCATGAACTGTACACTGGGGACTGTGGTAAATAAATGATTAATTACCTGTGCTATTTTTGACAATAAACGATAAATGGTTAGCTCAATAAATAAGAGTCAAGATACGAGGTAGCTAGAGTATACAGGCTTTAATTAAGCATAAAGGACAAGAACAGGACAGCCTGTACGGGAATGGGAAGGATGCGCATCGGGGGCAGGAACAGGATACAGGGCAAGAGTGGCAACTTTTTAACAACAGTGTACATATATATATAGTTAAACAAAATACATGCAGTTCAATACAGTAGGCGTAGCAGTAGGCGTTTCACGTAGCAGTCGCGAAAGATAAGGCATGACTGATGCAACAAAAAGGCGTGTTCAGGGCGTATACATAGACATGTGATGTAAACGTAACAGAATATGTCATAAACGGGGCGGAAACATGGAGGGGGCTACCTGAGCAGCTGGGACCTCTAACCTAGTGGTGCGCGCAAACTGACAATGACGTGTTACTAGGGAGAACTGGGGGGCTATGACTTCTGCGCTAGAAGAGGAGACTAAAGTCTGGAGTGTCAGAGCGACATGTACCTACAGCCTATCTAGTATCTAGTGTTTAGAGAACATGTTGATAGAATCCAAAAGTTAGCAGAGCAAAGGCTAACAGACATTAAGACTGGTGCATACATAATCCTATACGTAGTGCGTGTGCGAGGAATATTCTATGAATATTAATACAGTATTTCTCTTACATGGAGACATAAAGGCTAGACCATGACGGAAACTATTGATGCGATTCAGTAGCTTAGGAATGCAGAGAAGGAGGGCTGAACTGATAACTAGAAACATAACATACTCTTGGCAGACTGGAGGCAGAGCCAGGCCGAGCCGGGCACTGCGAGGCATGAAAGTAAGCTAAGGGTCAGGGATACAGGTGGGGGCTGTATCGCTCCTCGGAGAGGGTTCAGGAAACAGGAGCTGAATCTGAGTCAGGGCCCTTTTGAGGCCTAGAAACGGGAACTTTTCAATGAATTAACGTGCACACTGTGAAACGTGGCAACGTAGCTTTACATAGGCCTGATATTCGTTGTATTCACGAAAACTGGGAACTGGCATACTAGAGATGGACACAACTGTAATTGCGTCTTTAATCGATCAGAAGGGAATACATGCATATCGATCATGCACATATGACATAACATGGGGAACACGTAGGCACATACAACATGGCAAAATTTACTTTTCCACATTCCCTCCTTGTGCCCTACGTTTCCATCAGGAAACATCTATATTCATGATACCATCTATCATCTCATACAGCATCATTTGCTCGTCTCGAATTGTCTTGGAACGGGACTTAGAGCGGGACTTGGGACTAGGAATACAAGAGGTAGCACAAATGCCGCAAATCGCAGGGCCACATTGTATACAGAGGCAGCAACTGAATATGATCGCTACTGCAATACCTAGAAATGACAATACTTTCCATCCCCATTCAGATAGGATACTCCAAAACCAACCGGACCATGTCCAGGTGCCTGGATTCTGGTGTAACTGATGGGCAATTTTATGTAGTCTGGTTATAGCTGAATAAACAGACGGCGCGTTATTAGGAATGAAAATGCAGCAACTAGATCCGATGACTCTGCATGCTCCTCCTCTATCGGCCAGTATGACGTCAAGAACGAGACGATTCTGGAGCACGACAAACCTCATAGCAGATTGCTCTTCGGTTAAGTTACCTAGAGCAGAAGCAGTCTCATTCACTACTGCTTCAAGGGTTCTGGTTAATCTACGTATTAGCTTACTATTCTGGATAGGGCCTATAAAGAAAAAGAAACCTCTATTGAAATCTGTATACTGTTCTAGAGCAGTTTCAGTTTGATCGACAATTGGGGACTCGATCTCCCTTCTATGTCTAACGTGTACTAGATGTGTGTTTCTGTGATAATCAGATGGGGCTAGGAAAACTGGTGGCAGTAGGAAGGCAATGTAACATGTTCCATCCCAATCGAGGGGCAGACGAACATATGCGGTCTGGCCACAAACAAAATAAGAATGACGTGAAGCTTTGAAAATAGATTTCCCACTGTCACTATACTCGACAGTAGTAGTACAATCACTATGTCCTACATGTGCGGAACCATTATTTCTGACACATAATTCGCCTTTGACTGGTAGTACTGAAATAGCAGGTAAGTCTGGAGTAGTATCAGACTGAACATTCAGGACCATAAAATTCGAAGAATAATTACCTAAATTATAAACTTCATTTTCTAGATCTAACCCTGTTCTGTGGGGAAGACCTTGCTTGTCTGGAAAACATGTTCTATTCAGAAGGGACACATCATTTGAAGATGACGTTAACATGGACCATGCTCCACACGAACCATTATGTGAAAACGGATAAGGAAACAGTGGCAGAACTCCCTTCGGTGTCTGGAAAGGGGGGAGTCGACCACACACCCAACAATTGGTAGCATTGCTGGTCTGGTGTGAATAATGTAACATTCTAATGAACGTGTTATTGCGCATAGCAAGACGATAGGATAACTCGTGAGGAGGCAGATCACTAAATGTGTGCTCTACTGTAGCATTAGAAAACTTATTTACATGAGAAATTGGAAAACATAAATGAAATGCATAGCTTGTGCAAGTAACCATCAAACTTAGAAACAATAGAAAACTTAGAAAAACGATACATCGAATAGAGTTTTGACTAACTCTCTCACTATGGGGGTCTATCTCATACATGTCAGATACCTGTCTAACCGTTTCACCCGAGGGGGACTTAGACAATTAAACTGGCTGACTTATTTTACTAGACCGGAGTTTCAATCTATATTCCTGCTGCGGAGTTCTCTCCAACAGAGGAACTTTCAGTTCTGGGATTGAATGAATGTTTAATTTAGAGTCTGGTTTCAGACAGTCTTTAGAATTGGAAATGTCTGTAGAAATGTCATTAAAAGTCTTGTTTCTGAGTCCGTGAAATTTCTTGACGTGAGACAGGTGGACCCAGCCCTTACGGCCCTCCAACTTCACGGCCGTACGGGTGGTCAGAAGGACGAGTTTCGGTTCCTTCCAGCGAGGCTCCAGCGGACTTGAACGATCAAAATTCCTGATTAAGACCAAATCCCCGGGAAGGACCTCGTGTGGTTTGACTTCAGTATTGTCTGGAAATGCAGCGGCAACCTGTGAACGACAAGAGTGTAGGGCAGACATCAAGGAAGCTAGGTAATCTGTCAGCATATTACTTGAAACATCTGTAATACTGCGGGGTCTAGGTGTACCCCACATGTTCGGGGGGCGGCCGAATACGACCTCATAAGGAGACAGACCTGATCTGGAATGTGCGACCATGCGCATAAAAAACAAAGCGACTGGCAGGGCAACTAACCAGTCTACACCTTTTTCTTGACAGATCTTGGCAATACGGATTTTCAAGGTTTGATTATGTCTCTCTACGAGACCGGCTGCTTCTGGATGGCGTACACAATGGAACTTCCACTGGTACCCTAGCAAGAGGGAAACATGCTTCATTAACTCAGATGAGAATGGCTGGCCGTTATCTGAATACACGACCCTAGGGAGTCCATAACGGGGGAAGAATTCACGAAACAACTGCTTGGCAGTGGTCGCTGCTGTGTAATCTGGAACTGGATATGCTTCTGTCCACCTGGACAAAGCGCATACAACTACAAGGACATACTTGAAACCTCGACATCGCTCCATCTGAATATAATCCATCTGGAGGACTTCAAAAGGGTGGTCAGGGGGCTGGAATCCACCTTGTTCCACCGGGACACTTTTACCTGGATTGAATTGACAACATATCATACAAGTACGGACTTTCTGCTTGGCTGCAGCTCGTAAATGCTTGTTAAACCAGAGGTTCTGAATACTGTCTAACATAGCTTTTTCTCCTAGGTGTGCTGGACTATGTGCGGTATTAATAATGACTTGAACCATAGAGTCGGGGAGAAACCATGTGGCTTTTCCCTTCGTCAACCATCCCTGATCTGTCTGGACCCCTCCTTGTTCGGACCATTTCTTGATTTCTTCAGGAGTAGCATGTAACTGTATGTCTATGACATCTTGTGTAGGGTCCTTAACTGTCATACAAGTAGTCGGATCTGGAGTGGATGTCTGTGTCTTGCTAACTGGAATGTCTGGTGTCTGAGCTGTAAGCTTGGCTGTTCGATCTGCTAGATCATTACCTTGGGAAATGATATCAGTAACTTTCGTATGTGCTTTGCACTTCATGATAGCAATAGCTGTCGGTAAATGTATTGCATCTAACAGAGCTTGAATGAGGAGACCATGCTGAATCTTGGTTCCATGAGAAGTCATGAAACCTCTCTCCTGCCAGAGCACTCCGAAGTCGTGTACAACTCCGAATGCGTAACGTGAATCTGTATATATGTTTACTTTCAGGTTCTTGGCACGTATGCAGGCTTGGGTCAGAGCCACTAGCTCTGCTGCTTGAGCAGACAGGGTGTCAATACGGTGTGTTTCAATAACTTCAGTGTCAGTAGTCACTGCATACGCGGCAACTAGTTCTCCTGTACTGGTTCTCATACATGAACCATCCACATAAAGTGTCAGGTCGGGATCAGGTAATGCAATGTCTGTCAGATCTTGTCTTGGCTTAGTCATAGTGTTAACAACTTCCACACAGTCATGCGTGGCAGGATTTGAAGTAACTGACGGTAACAGTGTAGCAGGATTTAGAACGTTGCAGCGTCTGATTTCTATGTGTGGCTGGAACAGGGTCAGTTCATAACCTGTTAAACGTGCAATGGTCAAGTGCTGAGTCTGTGTTCGGTTTAAAAGAACTTCCACGGAGTGTGGAACTTGTACTGTCAGGGAGTGTCCTAATACTATGGAATCACTTTGTCTGATTGCTAGAGCTGTGGCTGCAACTGACTTGAGGCATGCAGGCAAAGCCTGGGCTACTGGATCTAATGTGCTCGAAAAATAAGCACAAGGCTTGTATTGTCCTGCTTGATCCTGTGTAAGTGCAAACACAACAATGATGGACAGAATGTGGATCAATGTCACACATTCACCCCAGTCCAAAGATCTGGGCCCAAATCCATCGTTTTTCCACTCCACACCACCCTGGGTTAGACAATGGCGATATGCAAATCAGCGCTGACCCTGTGCCCCATGGGAACAGTCCAGTCCGAACTACAAAAGCCATGTCCTTCCCAGAACGGAAACAAGCATCCGAGGACCGGCCCGGTTTCGAGGTAACACCTCTCATCAGCCCGGCTAGCTTGATTCCAGTGGTGTGGAGTGCCTGGGACTCACGTCTGAGCATCCCCAGTACACTTAGAGCGGTAATTGCAAACACAACAATGATGGACAGAATGTGGATCAATGTCACACATTCACCCCAGTCCAAAGATCTGGGCCCAAATCCATCGTTTTTCCACTCCACACCACCCTGGGTTAGACAATGGCGATATGCAAATCAGCGCTGACCCTGTGCCCCATGGGAACAGTCCAGTCCGAACTACAAAAGCCATGTCCTTCCCAGAACGGAAACAAGCATCCGAGGACCGGCCCGGTTTCGAGGTAACACCTCTCATCAGCCCGGCTAGCTTGATTCCAGTGGTGTGGAGTGCCTGGGACTCACGTCTGAGCATCCCCAGTACACTTAGAGCGGTAATTGCAAACACAACAATGATGGACAGAATGTGGATCAATGTCACACATTCACCCCAGTCCAAAGATCTGGGCCCAAATCCATCGTTTTTCCACTCCACACCACCCTGGGTTAGACAATGGCGATATGCAAATCAGCGCTGACCCTGTGCCCCATGGGAACAGTCCAGTCCGAACTACAAAAGCCATGTCCTTCCCAGAACGGAAACAAGCATCCGAGGACCGGCCCGGTTTCGAGGTAACACCTCTCATCAGCCCGGCTAGCTTGATTCCAGTGGTGTGGAGTGCCTGGGACTCACGTCTGAGCATCCCCAGTACACTTAGAGCGGTAATTGCAAACACAACAATGATGGACAGAATGTGGATCAATGTCACACATTCACCCCAGTCCAAAGATCTGGGCCCAAATCCATCGTTTTTCCACTCCACACCACCCTGGGTTAGACAATGGCGATATGCAAATCAGCGCTGACCCTGTGCCCCATGGGAACAGTCCAGTCCGAACTACAAAAGCCATGTCCTTCCCAGAACGGAAACAAGCATCCGAGGACCGGCCCGGTTTCGAGGTAACACCTCTCATCAGCCCGGCTAGCTTGATTCCAGTGGTGTGGAGTGCCTGGGACTCACGTCTGAGCATCCCCAGTACACTTAGAGCGGTAATTGCAAACACAACAATGATGGACAGAATGTGGATCAATGTCACACATTCACCCCAGTCCAAAGATCTGGGCCCAAATCCATCGTTTTTCCACTCCACACCACCCTGGGATCTTTGGACTGGGGTGAATGTGTGACATTGATCCACATTCTGTCCATCATTGTTGTGTTTGCAGTTACCGCTCTAAGTGTACTGGGGATGCTCAGACGTGAGTCCCAGGCACTCCACACCACTGGAATCAAGCTAGCCGGGCTGAAGAGAGGTGTTACCTCGAAACCGGGCCGGTCCTCGGATGCTTGTTTCCGTTCTGGGAAGGACATGGCTTTTGTAGTTCGGACTGGACTGTTCCCATGGGGCACAGGGTCAGCGCTGATTTGCATATCGCCATTGTCTAACCCAGGGTGGTGTGGAGTGGAAAAACGATGGATTTGGGCCCAGATCTTTGGACTGGGGTGAATGTGTGACATTGATCCACATTCTGTCCATCATTGTTGTGTTTGCAGTTACCGCTCTAAGTGTACTGGGGATGCTCAGACGTGAGTCCCAGGCACTCCACACCACTGGAATCAAGCTAGCCGGGCTGAAGAGAGGTGTTACCTCGAAACCGGGCCGGTCCTCGGATGCTTGTTTCCGTTCTGGGAAGGACATGGCTTTTGTAGTTCGGACTGGACTGTTCCCATGGGGCACAGGGTCAGCGCTGATTTGCATATCGCCATTGTCTAACCCAGGGTGGTGTGGAGTGGAAAAACGATGGATTTGGGCCCAGATCTTTGGACTGGGGTGAATGTGTGACATTGATCCACATTCTGTCCATCATTGTTGTGTTTGCAGTTACCGCTCTAAGTGTACTGGGGATGCTCAGACGTGAGTCCCAGGCACTCCACACCACTGGAATCAAGCTAGCCGGGCTGAAGAGAGGTGTTACCCCGAAACCGGGCCGGTCCTCGGATGCTTGTTTCCGTTCTGGGAAGGACATGGCTTTTGTAGTTCGGACTGGACTGTTCCCATGGGGCACAGGGTCAGCGCTGATTTGCATATCGCCATTGTCTAACCCAGGGTGGTGTGGAGTGGAAAAACGATGGATTTGGGCCCAGATCTTTGGACTGGGGTGAATGTGTGACATTGATCCACATTCTGTCCATCATTGTTGTGTTTGCAGTTACCGCTCTAAGTGTACTGGGGATGCTCAGACGTGAGTCCCAGGCACTCCACACCACTGGAATCAAGCTAGCCGGGCTGAAGAGAGGTGTTACCTCGAAACCGGGCCGGTCCTCGGATGCTTGTTTCCGTTCTGGGAAGGACATGGCTTTTGTAGTTCGGACTGGACTGTTCCCATGGGGCACAGGGTCAGCGCTGATTTGCATATCGCCATTGTCTAACCCAGGGTGGTGTGGAGTGGAAAAACGATGGATTTGGGCCCAGATCTTTGGACTGGGGTGAATGTGTGACATTGATCCACATTCTGTCCATCATTGTTGTGTTTGCAGTTACCGCTCTAAGTGTACTGGGGATGCTCAGACGTGAGTCCCAGGCACTCCACACCACTGGAATCAAGCTAGCCGGGCTGAAGAGAGGTGTTACCTCGAAACCGGGCCGGTCCTCGGATGCTTGTTTCCGTTCTGGGAAGGACATGGCTTTTGTAGTTCGGACTGGACTGTTCCCATGGGGCACAGGGTCAGCGCTGATTTGCATATCGCCATTGTCTAACCCAGGGTGGTGTGGAGTGGAAAAACGATGGATTTGGGCCCAGATCTTTGGACTGGGGTGAATGTGTGACATTGATCCACATTCTGTCCATCATTGTTGTGTTTGCAGTTACCGCACTAAGTGTACTGGGGATGCTCAGACGTGAGTCCCAGGCACTCCACACCACTGGAATCAAGCTAGCCGGGCTGAAGAGAGGTGTTACCTCGAAACCGGGCCGGTCCTCGGATGCTTGTTTCCGTTCTGGGAAGGACATGGCTTTTGTAGTTCGGACTGGACTGTTCCCATGGGGCACAGGGTCAGCGCTGATTTGCATATCGCCATTGTCTAACCCAGGGTGGTGTGGAGTGGAAAAACGATGGATTTGGGCCCAGATCTTTGGACTGGGGTGAATGTGTGACATTGATCCACATTCTGTCCATCATTGTTGTGTTTGCAGTTACCGCTCTAAGTGTACTGGGGATGCTCAGACGTGAGTCCCAGGCACTCCACACCACTGGAATCAAGCTAGCCGGGCTGAAGAGAGGTGTTACCTCGAAACCGGGCCGGTCCTCGGATGCTTGTTTCCGTTCTGGGAAGGACATGGCTTTTGTAGTTCGGACTGGACTGTTCCCATGGGGCACAGGGTCAGCGCTGATTTGCATATCGCCATTGTCTAACCCAGGGTGGTGTGGAGTGGAAAAACGATGGATTTGGGCCCAGATCTTTGGACTGGGGTGAATGTGTGACATTGATCCACATTCTGTCCATCATTGTTGTGTTTGCAGTTACCGCTCTAAGTGTACTGGGGATGCTCAGACGTGAGTCCCAGGCACTCCACACCACTGGAATCAAGCTAGCCGGGCTGAAGAGAGGTGTTACCTCGAAACCGGGCCGGTCCTCGGATGCTTGTTTCCGTTCTGGGAAGGACATGGCTTTTGTAGTTCGGACTGGACTGTTCCCATGGGGCACAGGGTCAGCGCTGATTTGCATATCGCCATTGTCTAACCCAGGGTGGTGTGGAGTGGAAAAACGATGGATTTGGGCCCAGATCTTTGGACTGGGGTGAATGTGTGACATTGATCCACATTCTGTCCATCATTGTTGTGTTTGCAGTTACCGCTCTAAGTGTACTGGGGATGCTCAGACGTGAGTCCCAGGCACTCCACACCACTGGAATCAAGCTAGCCGGGCTGAAGAGAGGTGTTACCTCGAAACCGGGCCGGTCCTCGGATGCTTGTTTCCGTTCTGGGAAGGACATGGCTTTTGTAGTTCGGACTGGACTGTTCCCATGGGGCACAGGGTCAGCGCTGATTTGCATATCGCCATTGTCTAACCCAGGGTGGTGTGGAGTGGAAAAACGATGGATTTGGGCCCAGATCTTTGGACTGGGGTGAATGTGTGACATTGATCCACATTCTGTCCATCATTGTTGTGTTTGCAGTTACCGCTCTAAGTGTACTGGGGATGCTCAGACGTGAGTCCCAGGCACTCCACACCACTGGAATCAAGCTAGCCGGGCTGAAGAGAGGTGTTACCTCGAAACCGGGCCGGTCCTCGGATGCTTGTTTCCGTTCTGGGAAGGACATGGCTTTTGTAGTTCGGACTGGACTGTTCCCATGGGGCACATGGTCAGCGCTGATTTGCATATCGCCATTGTCTAACCCAGGGTGGTGTGGAGTGGAAAAACGATGGATTTGGGCCCAGATCTTTGGACTGGGGTGAATGTGTGACATTGATCCACATTCTGTCCATCATTGTTGTGTTTGCAGTTACCGCTCTAAGTGTACTGGGGATGCTCAGACGTGAGTCCCAGGCACTCCACACCACTGGAATCAAGCTAGCCGGGCTGAAGAGAGGTGTTACCTCGAAACCGGGCCGGTCCTCGGATGCTTGTTTCCGTTCTGGGAAGGACATGGCTTTTGTAGTTCGGACTGGACTGTTCCCATGGGGCACAGGGTCAGCGCTGATTTGCATATCGCCATTGTCTAACCCAGGGTGGTGTGGAGTGGAAAAACGATGGATTTGGGCCCAGATCTTTGGACTGGGGTGAATGTGTGACATTGATCCACATTCTGTCCATCATTGTTGTGTTTGCAGTTACCGCTCTAAGTGTACTGGGGATGCTCAGACGTGAGTCCCAGGCACTCCACACCACTGGAATCAAGCTAGCCGGGCTGAAGAGAGGTGTTACCTCGAAACCGGGCCGGTCCTCGGATGCTTGTTTCCGTTCTGGGAAGGACATGGCTTTTGTAGTTCGGACTGGACTGTTCCCATGGGGCACAGGGTCAGCGCTGATTTGCATATCGCCATTGTCTAACCCAGGGTGGTGTGGAGTGGAAAAACGATGGATTTGGGCCCAGATCTTTGGACTGGGGTGAATGTGTGACATTGATCCACATTCTGTCCATCATTGTTGTGTTTGCAGTTACCGCTCTAAGTGTACTGGGGATGCTCAGACGTGAGTCCCAGGCACTCCACACCACTGGAATCAAGCTAGCCGGGCTGAAGAGAGGTGTTACCTCGAAACCGGGCCGGTCCTCGGATGCTTGTTTCCGTTCTGGGAAGGACATGGCTTTTGTAGTTCGGACTGGACTGTTCCCATGGGGCACAGGGTCAGCGCTGATTTGCATATCGCCATTGTCTAACCCAGGGTGGTGTGGAGTGGAAAAACGATGGATTTGGGCCCAGATCTTTGGACTGGGGTGAATGTGTGACATTGATCCACATTCTGTCCATCATTGTTGTGTTTGCAGTTACCGCTCTAAGTGTACTGGGGATGCTCAGACGTGAGTCCCAGGTACTCCACACCACTGGAATCAAGCTAGCCGGGCTGAAGAGAGGTGTTACCTCGAAACCGGGCCGGTCCTCGGATGCTTGTTTCCGTTCTGGGAAGGACATGGCTTTTGTAGTTCGGACTGGACTGTTCCCATGGGGCACAGGGTCAGCGCTGATTTGCATATCGCCATTGTCTAACCAGGGTGGTGTGGAGTGGAAAAATGATGGATTTGGGCCCAGATCTTTGGACTGGGGTGAATGTGTGACATTGATCCACATTCTGTCCATCATTGTTGTGTTTGCAGTTATTGATCCTGTGTAAGAACAGATAATGCAGTACCATCACGTTCCGTGACAAAAAGTGTAAAAGGCTTACTGTAGTTCGGTGTAGCTAGAACAGGAGCTTGGCATAAAGCTTTCTTTAACTCATTGAAAACAAGTGTATGTTCAGATGTCCAAGGGAGAACAGTCGATACGGCTGCCTCCTGTGTCGTTAACTGTATCAGTGGCTTTGCTAGAAATGCGTACTGAGGAATCCATTGTCTGCAGTAAGAAGTAAGGCCGATAAAAGCACGTACCTCCTTCTGTGTCTTGGGCTGTGGAAGACTCGCTATTAACTGGATACGATCGGGTGTCAACTGCCTACCCCACTTGGACAGTAAGTGGCCTAAGTAGATCACTTGCTGGACACAGAACTGGAGCTTTGAAGGGGACACCTTGTGCCCCATCTCGGCTAGGAAATACAGAACTGTAAGTGATGCTCGCTCGCAAGCACGCTCAGAACGGGCTGTGATCAGTAGATCATCGACATACTGGAGCAGGGCAGTGTCAGTTGGCATGTGAATATTGTCTAGTTGTCTTTTAAGTGCTTGACTGTAAATGCTAGGACTTTCTGTAAAACCTTGAGGAGCTCGTGTAAATTTATAGCTCCTTCCATTTAAACAAAAACCGAAAAGGTACTGGCTATCTGGATGAATCGGAACACTGAAAAATGCATTCTTGAGGTCTATTACGGTGAAAAATACAGCTTCAGAATCAATAGCTGTCAACAGAGATGAAATATCTGGAACTACGGGGTACTGAGGTATGATACATTTATTAAGTTCTCGAAGGTCAATCACTAATCGATATACTGGGGGTGCATTTGGATCAGTACGTTTCATGACTGGAATGATAGGAGAATTACATACATTGGAGTCAGTTTCTACAACCACTCCTTGAGCTATGAGCTCGTCAATAATTTTGGATAAGGCTGCTACAGCCTCAGGTGGCAATCTGTACTGTCTGATTCGTGGCAGGACTATACCTTGCTTGAGGGTCACACGATGGGGTGTGATTCGCATGAAACCTACATCAGTTGGACCTTGCGCCCATAAATGCTGCGGTACATTGGACAATCTCGGATCAAAATCTCGTAAAACATAGTGACCCTTGAAATCCCTCAAAAACAAGCGTATTCCTTCTGGAGAGCAGCAAATAACTGCACCTAATTCTTTCAATGTTTTAATACCTAACAAATTTTCTGGACATGACTTCGTAAGTAACAAATCAGTAGTTCGGGACAATGGACCAACTTCTAGAGTAACTGGCTTTGATATCTCGTTTACAATAGGCTTTCCTGAAAATCCAAGGGAAACATTTCTAGAGCCTGAGAGCGGAGCCCCTGGAACCTCGTCATGACTGATAGTAGTCCTACTTGCCCCTGTATCAATCAAAAACTTTCTGTCTTTCCCTAATATTTGACTATGTACATAAGGACCCTCTTGATCTACAGGTATCTCGATGAGAGGCAAGCCTACCTCCCTCTCTAGGCTGTTTCATGAATACGGTTGATACTCTGGATACTCTGACTGGGGATACTGGTACATCTGCTGTGTAACATGCTGTGTTGCAGCAATAGGCTGCGGTGCTGGAACTGTCTGTTGTGCATTCTGTGGTGACTGAGAAGTCTGTGAAACTTGTTCTTGTCTATGCGGACGTGGTCTTTCTTTAGTTTTACCAGTGGCTATGTTGTGTTTCAGAACTGCACACTCGTTTATAAAATGACCTGGCTGTTTACAATAATTGCATGTCCCTTTAACGGGAGCTGCAGGATGACTGGCTTGATTCGGACCCCTCTTCTGACTGTCTTGTGGAACAGATTGTGCAACTAGTACTTTCATTTTCGTGTCTTTCATACGTCTTCTCTCGTGTTCTTGCTCTTCCCTGATTCTATTCTGGTGATACTGGAGCATCTGTAGCATCTGTGACGGGGTACTAGCTTGCCAAGTACTTTCGACTTTCAAAACTCGATTCTTAACTTGTGGGCTTGAATTCTCGACTAGTTTAGTAACAAAAAGATGAGGGTATGACTCGCTACCTGTCTTCAAACCACTATTGATGATAAAGCATTTCTCAAATCTAGAATAAAAATCACTAGTATCTTCATCCTGTTTCTGTTTACATGCTGAGATTGCATCCCAGTCTTCCTTTTTCGTGGCTAATAACCTAGGCAAAACCTGAATCAATAACTCTGGTAATTCTTTACATTTCTCTCCAAGACCGGTACCTGGTACTCGTATCTTATCTTCAGCTTCTAGAACTGCCCAATCGATCTTTTTCTCTCCCACCTCCCATTCTTTTTCCTTGAGTTTCTCATATACCCCTGCGGGCAACAGGACCTTCAACATTTTAATAATATCTGGATACGTGTATTCTCCCATACGGAGCATGTCTTTTAATTCTCGATGGAACCCTGCTGGATCTTTGTCGTGACAGGGAATTAATTTCTTCATCTCTAAGAGTTCCATCTTTGTGACTGGAGTGTAAACAAATACTCGTTGCATTTCACCACCTGGTGTCCTAACTGGGTGTACTTCTCGTAACGGATGCTGTCTATCTATGTAAAATGGTTTACTTTCTGGAGGTGAGACGTGAACAAAATGCGGGTTCAGAAACGTTCTATATTTGTGGCGCTGTTCTAGAATGACACTAATTAAATCGGTACCTAAACCTTTCCATTTATACTGGAGTAATTCGTTCAGGATATCATGTAACGGACCTGGATCAGAATGTTGTCCCTCATACAGTGTAATGAGGTGTTGAATCATATACATACACACCAGTCGCTGCTCGGCTGGGGGCAGTTTCAGAAACATTTGTGCCACTATTTCGTCTGGAAAAGTGGTAGAATCAGTAATCCATCGGACTGCTGATCGGGCTAGTTCTTGTTCATGCATGGTACTTAATTCACTATAACCGATTCGTGATTTCAGAATGTGATCGGTAGCTTGAAATACTTGTTCTAGAGAACTTTGTTCTGGTGCTGGATGGTGAAAGACTTTCTTGTGTTCCGGACATAAATGTCGGTCTGGATATTTAGATTTTCCTACATACGCTATTCTGGCGGTATTCTCGTCTTCTACTTCTTCGGTACCAGAGTTACTTTCTTTCTCGCTTACTTGTGCTTTACGATTGTCGTGTAACCTTATTATTTCTTTGCGTATTTTCTTGTACATACTTTCTATACTACTGATTGTCCTGTGTTTACCCTCGGCTATATTATCACTCCACCTTGTCAGAATTTTCATTTCGTTCGGATCTTTAGTCGGGGAATCTTGTTCCCTAATTAAACAATTGATCAGAAACTTTAATAACATAAGCTGGGTCTCAGATTTCCTGAGAGACATGACTTCACCAATACTTTCTGGATCTTCTCCTGTACGGATGAAACGATACATTCTGTCTAGATCTTCTTTCATATTCGGTAGGGTGTCCAAATACCCGGTCACCCGTCTTACACGCAAGGAATATATAACCATATTATCCTCGCCTGGAACTGGATCATAACAGCATTCAGTAAGAGCTCGTCTAATATCTGCAACTGACTGATATTTGGGCGTACGCTGTAACGCACGTTCATGTAACTCGACTAACGCTACACGTTTGTTTGGCGGCGGGGTACCAGGAGGACCTCCTCCCGCGGCCCCTAAACTAGAATCGTCGACTGATACTCTTCGTGCTGGCAGAGTGACCGATGTAGTTGGAACCTGGACTATGGGCTGGACCGGGGGTACCGTAACAGGTACTGTAACAGGTGCCCCGGTGACTGGAGGGCCATGAATTACATTATTTACAGGAGCTGGCGGAACAGGATTTGCATATTCTGGGACTGTGTCGTCCAAATAGGACGAGAGAAAAATATCAGCTGCGGTCGGTTTGTGACGTAGCTTAATCGGAACTAATGGCGGCGGAAAATTACATGGTGCTTCCGGGGTTGCTTTTGGCAAGCCCTCGGCAAGAAGAGGATACATACCCTTAATGAGGGCATTTCTCTGTCTGTCTGACTGTTCGGCTTTAACTCGTTCACCTACTTCGATTAATTCCCTTTCCTGGGCTCTTTCTAAGGATTCTCTACTTAATTCTGACTTTCTGATTTCTTTTTCTGTTCTCCTGTGAGATTCTTTGCGCCATAACTCGATGGCGTCTTTCTGGGACTGTCTGGCTTTCTTCTTCCATAATACTTCTTCTACTCGCATGATGCACTCGGCATCCCACGTACCTGATACGGGCCATCTATACTTTTCCTCTAACTGTTTGGTGTACTCCACCCATAAATCTAAATACAATATGGCACTTATGCCATGCTTTTGATACATAAAATGACCTGGACTGTCCCGAGGCGGGACAGGAACTGCTTCTTCTAACAGACCTTTTCTGGTTTTTAACTGACGTAACTTGGAGAACAGAGGCATGGCTGAACTGGAGTCTAGACACAATACAATACACAATGAACACGATGATTACTGAAAAACAACACATTCATACCACGACATTGAAAACACATTGAAGAACATTTAAAATAACAGTTCGGACAAAATACTACCTGGAATACTGAAAACAGAATACATGAATTTCTCGAGAACAGAACTGACTAGAACAGAAACTAGAATGACTAGATGCACTGCTAAAACAGCACGAAACTTACCGGTCCCATAAAGAGACACGTCAGGACCCGCATCCACCTAAGTGGACACTTCGTGTTGGATCTGCGTACCCAAACCCACGGACCAGAGACAAATTAATTGACCCTGTCTAGATACTACCCCAGCAACGGTACTCACCGGGCAGCAAGAACGGAAGGCCTCGGACTGGACTGGACTGCTACGACGACGGACGGACGAACTTCGGACTTCTGTTACGGGTGGGCCTCCGGATACCTCGGACCTTGGACTCTCGGCTTGGGCTCTGGTCGGGACTCGCCGCGTTCCTCCACCGCCTCGTCTGGACGCTGGACCGCAACCTCCGTCTCCTCCGTGGGCCTGAGGGATACTTGAAGCAGAAATATCTGCACGTGCACGGTATGGTTCCGTCACGGCTGCAGAGGATCAGGGGGCCTGCGTGGCTTCTCCGGCGCGTGGGGAAAGGGCAAGTCCCTATTCGGGCGCCATTATGTGGTAAATAAATAATTAATTACCTGTGCTATTTTTGACAATAAACGATAAATGGTTAGCTCAATAAATAAGAGTCAAGATACGAGGTAGCTAGAGTATACAGGCTTTAATTAAGCATAAAGGACAAGAACAGGACAGCCTGTACGGGAATGGGAAGGATGCGCATCGGGGGCAGGAACAGGATACAGGGCAAGAGTGGCAACTTTTTAACAACAGTGTACATATATATATAGTTAAACAAAATACATGCAGTTCAATACAGTAGGCTAGCAGTAGGCGTTTCACGTAGCAGTCGCGAAAGATAAGGCATGACTGATGCAACAAAAAGGCGTGTTCAGGGCGTATACATAGACATGTGATGTAAACGTAACAGAATATGTCATAAACGGGGCGGAAACATGGAGGGGGCTACCTGAGCAGCTGGGACCTCTAACCTAGTGGTGCGCGCAAACTGACAATGACGTGTTACTAGGGAGAACTGGGGGGCTATGACTTCTGCGCTAGAAGAGGAGACTAAAGTCTGGAGTGTCAGAGCGACATGTACCTACAGCCTATCTAGTATCTAGTGTTTAGAGAACATGTTGATAGAATCCAAAAGTTAGCAGAGCAAAGGCTAACAGACATTAAGACTGGTGCATACATAATCCAATATGTAGTGCGTGTGCGAGGAATATTCTATGAATATTAATACAGTATTTCTCTTACATGGAGACATAAAGGCTAGACCATGACGGAAACTATTGATGCGATTCAGTAGCTTAGGAATGCAGAGAAGGAGGGCTGAACTGATAACTAGAAACATAACATACTCTTGGCAGACTGGAGGCAGAGCCAGGCCGAGCCGGGCACTGCGAGGCATGAAAGTAAGCTAAGGGTCAGGGATACAGGTGGGGGCTGTATCGCTCCTCGGAGAGGGTTCAGGAAACAGGAGCTGAATCTGAGTCAGGGCCCTTTTGAGGCCTAGAAACGGGAACTTTTCAATGAATTAACGTGCACACTGTGAAACGTGGCAACGTAGCTTTACATAGGCCTGATATTCGTTGTATTCACGAAAACTGGGAACTGGCATACTAGAGATGGACACAACTGTAATTGCGTCTTTAATCGATCAGAAGGGAATACATGCATATCGATCATGCACATATGACATAACATGGGGAACACGTAGGCACATACAACATGGCAAAATTTACTTTTCCACAGGACAGAAGGCTCATCCTTTTTTGGGGTAAGTAAACATGACCCTTATTTTTCTACCTCAACACCAGCTTCTCTGCATTCTGTTGCCATCTGTGTGGGTGACAAAGAGAGATCCGTGAATAACAGCCAAAGCACAACGTTCAGGGGCTAATTTATGGGCTCTTGCGTCACTTTTGCGCTGCTGCTGCATCACGTTTTGTGACGCACTAGCAGCGTAAACAATGAGCCATGTTGCACTATATTTATAAAGTGACTCATCTAGGTAGATGCGTCACTTTGTTAAGCCCTGCACCACATTATACCTGTGCCAGGTATAATGTATGCAGGGGGGCATTCTGTCATAAGAAAAGGTCGTAGAAGTGGCACCGTGAATACACAGTGAAATCTATAAGATTTCACTGCACCATTTCTAGGACACAATTGCCTCAATATCTTATGCCTGCCTCATGGCAGGCATAAGACTGATGCAGGAACATTTAACATGGGACTTGCCTATGTGTAATGACTCATTGCTGCAGTTGCATCATTTTTGTGACTTTTGTGACTCCAGCAATGCATCATTTTTGCGCCTAAATATACATCGGAAATACTGACGTCTCTGTAACTCCTTGCAACATGATGCGTCATACAGTAAATATGATGCATCACTGATGTGTAAGGAGGGAGCAAAGAAAGTGACGCATCGCTGTTTTCTAGCAGCGATGTGCCACATTTCATAAATGAGGCCCTCGAGTATTGGATAATATGGTTAGAACTAGGTAACCCCAGCCTATATATACAGTCAACAACCGTCAACTAGAAAGAGGCCTGTGCCCATTTTGTCTGCATTTAGCTGTTTGTACTACCAACCAGGGGTTTGAGGGCCTTCCTTTGCTTCCATTAGCACACTTACTTATCCACAATGGGTAGCAGCACTGTTTAGAGCAAACCTATAGGCAGGCTTTACCTATGGAAACCTTCCTCCTCGTAGGCAGCTGTTACTGCTCGATAACAGACATGTGTAATGCATTACTTTCAACAAACCAGTTCACAAACGTTCAGTTTCCTATGTCTAGCTACTCCTTGTAATTAGAGCGTCTTTGGAATCCGACCACAGTTTCGAAAACAGTGTGGTAAAATGTGGAAGCTTTTGCCATTACAGTGACGTCATACCAGTGTATAACTAAATTCATTGTACATTGGGGTGGCCTCGTGGTAGCAAAAAACGGATTCCATTGCCCCAGGACATGCTTACTGCTGAATAGCTGCACAGTCCCTTTCTCATGGGCTCAGCTCCTGCAGTTCGCTTGACCTTCGACATTTTCTTCTCCATCAGCACAACACCTCAGTAAACTCACCTAATTAGAAGGGGCAGCTGTTACCAATCCAGCAGCACCAGAGGCCCAGTCAGTTTCAGAAAAAAAGTCAACTTTTATGAGCTGCAGCAGCAAAACCAACCTAACACACAAAAACAAAAAAATAGTAGCTGGGAAAGTGTATCCATCAACTTGCATTAAGTGTTCGAGCATCTGCTATGCACAAATCATTGCAAAACATTATTCCCTCCATGCAATGCATACAGTTTCAGGTTTACCACTATCAACGGCAGGATAGCCCTTGGTTGGGGTGTGTAGAACAGGGGTTCTCAACTGGACTAACGATTATGCCTTCGGAGTCAAAGAAAAAATTTAAGTAGAAAGAACTTTTGCATGTTTAAAGAAGATGTGGCGTAACTGCTAGGGCAGTCGACTTTGAAGCTGGAAACCACGTTCAAATTTGGTGGGAGGCTCCAACATCCTCTGATTCTGGGCAAAACACTTAGGGTCTTATTTATGAGCCCCTTGAGACACTTTTTTGCCACCGTTGCATCACTTTTCATGACGCAGCTGCGGTGTAAATAATGCCCCACTTTGCACCCTATTTACAAACTGACGCATCTAAGCAGAAGCGTCACTCTGTAAACCACTGCACTACATTATACCTGTGTCAGGTATAATGTATGCAGGGTGGCCGTTCCCCCTCAAAAGAGCCTCGTAGAAGTGGCGCAGTGAAATCTATCGGATTTCACTGCGTCACTTCTAGGACGCCTCTGCATCAGTACCTTACGCCTGCCTTGTGGCAAGCATAAGGGTGACTCATTGCAATGTAAATAAGTCTCCTCCATGCATTGCTGGAGTTTCATCATGCTTAAGACACAACTCTAGCAATGCGTGAATTTTGCACCGACAGATATGTCGGGATTCCTAACGCATCTGTCATTCGGTGCAACATGGAGTGTCGTACAATAAATACGGCGCATCCATGGTGTTGCAGGGAGGACACAGTGAAAAGTGTTGCATCGCTGCTATCACGCAGCGATGCAACACTTTTCATAAATAAGGCCCTGGATCTCTCAGTGCCCAAAAATGAATGTGTCTGTCTGTAATGCAACTGGTGCTCATGTAAAGCGCTCTGATACCTTTGGGTTGAGTTCGAACTACATAAAATTGCAACAAAAAGTACCAATGACAATTCTCTGTGAATGATGCAAATATTGTAGCTACTAAGTATCCCTGTCACATTTTGTAAGGAGAAACTCTTACAGTTGAATGGAATATTATATTACTTTCTAGGAATCTGACCCTAAATATCTGGATTTGTTCAGTTAGGAGGAACCCAGAATAGTTTGGATCTTGGATCCAGGATGGACAATGGGTAGGAGAAGCACCAGCGGCTTAGTCCACCAGGCCTGGCCTTTTTACAGAGTAGGCCATGAGATATTCCAGCCTGCCTACCCCAGTCCAGGGAAGACATGGCCTGGCGGTTCGGTCTGGACTGTTCCCATGAGGCACAGGGTCAAGACTGACTTGCATATGGCTATGTCTGAACTGGGGTGGCGTGGTGAGCAAAATAACGATGGATTAACCCCAGATCTGTGACTGGGGGTGAATGTTTGACAATGTTCAACATTCCGTCCATCATCTTTTTTTGTTGCATTTTCACCCTAAGTGGGAAGGGTATGCTCAGATGTGGGTCCCGTGCTCACTACGAAACTGGAGTCAAGCTATCCTGGCTGATGAGGGCTGAAAGCCCGAAACCGGTCCTATGATGCTTGATTCCAGTCCAGGAAAGGCATGGCCTGGTGGTTCGGTCTGGACTGTTCCATGAGGCACAGGGTCAAGACTGATTTGCATATGGCTATGTCTGAACTGGGGAGGCATGGTGAGCAAAATAACGATGCATTAAACCCAGATCTGTGACTGGGGGTGTATGTTTGACAATGTTCAACATTCCGTCCATCATCTTTTTGTGTTGCATTTTCACAACAGAAAGGTAACAGATTACATGCAAAAACAACAGTTGATGGACAGAATGCAGAACAATGTCATACATTCACCCCAGTACAGAGATCTGGGCCTAAATCCATCGTTTTTTTGCTCACCATGCCATTCCAGTTTGAACCCAGCCATATGCAAATCAGTCTTGACCCTGTGCCCCATGGGAACAGTCCAGCCCGAACTGCCAAGCCAGGTCCTCCCTGGACTGGAAACAAGCATCCTAGGACCGGTTTCGGGCTTTCAGCCCTCTTCAGCCAGCACAACAATGAGAAGGATGAGAGTGGAGGCTGTACAAAAACCAAATGCTTGAAAAGTGCAAAATGTGTTCTGTCATCCATTTCTGAAGCGTGCTTAATCTGAGCCTGTGGTTTACGGTGCTCAGCACCAGCACTTAATTGGTTTCCGGTACTCGCACCAGCACTTAATTGTCAACACAGCACTTAGGACAATTTGACACATGGTGGCGCTGCTCAGCTAATTTAGGGACGAGGAGAACAATGGTTGTTTATGAATAGAATGTACAGAAAAAATTACTAATACCTGACTCCTCACCCATTCCTTTAGCTTTGGGGACTTGGAATAATCTGAACTGTTTCACTTGTAGGCAAGGGAGATGGTTAGTAGTTGTTTTGGCAGCGATGACAGAAGTGACGGGTGGAGCATTTTTGCAGTGGCCTCCTGGGCAGGGCACTGGCACATATTATTTTACAAATTGAGCACTGATTAGCAACCTGCTTAGAAAAGTCCTTTCCTGTTATGAAACAACAGCCCTAACTTCATGCGTTTTTCAGAGCTCACATTACCTGATGTCAAGAATAGGTTTTGTACTGGAAGAAGACAAAATACTAGGCCTTGACTTAATTTTTCACTTGCATAACTGCATGTATGCTGTACACCACGAATGCAAAGTTTGAAAGCTTTTGAGACAAGAAAACTTTTCTTTAGCGTTAAGCCTGCCTCCAGGAGGCATAGATTTATTGCGAAAAACTCTACCATTTTTATTAGTAGATAGGGAACCTATGGGAGGGTGCAAGGAAATGCCCCTTAATGCAGTGTACTGCTAAGGAGCACAAACAGCTACTCTGTATTACTATGTCTCTACTTAACAGCACAAAACATGTTTTGCGCTGAAAAATAAATCCTAAAATCAACACTTTGTGCAGATTTGCACTACTTTTGTGAAGCAAACCAGCGCAATATTGATATCTTTGGCCTTAAGACTAAAGAAAGACATGATTTGTTGGTTCAGTTTCACTTCAAAATTGCATTTTGGTCCATTTGTGGGTCATATCAATTGTTTAATATAAATGTTAAAATAAGACCCCATCATTCAGTGAATATATGCAGTGGTGTAGACAGGTACCGAAGAAGGCACTTACGTAAGAACAAGGAGCACTTTCATATTTCAAATGCCCTTTCTAACTTTTACTGTGGAAGTGCAGCAACTAGAAAGTCTTCCTCTACTGCTCGATTTTTTCTTGTAAACAGGACTGCCTCTTACCTACCACATTTGAAAATTATTCAGATTGGCTGGTTTATGTGGTCACTAGAAACAAAGAGCCATTCGCAGGGTCTCTAGGAATGGTAGCACATTCTGCCTTAAAGCAGTAGGTGGAAATGTGATCTAGTTCCCAGAGCTGCAAACCTTTGAACAGGGTTAACAGTGTTCGAATTCCAACCTCTGCTCAGCTCCAGTAATTTAGGGCAAAGCACTTACCGCCATATTTACTAACATCTTGCATTGTGATTGCGCCAATTTTGTGGCACAGCCAGGACACTGAGGGGCAGATTTACAATAACTGGCGCATCCCCAGGGATGCCCCAGTTATTGTGCGCTGCAGCTCCGCCACCCATGGTGTGCCGCATTTACAATACGGCGCACCATGGGGCAAAAACGGCACAGATGCATGACACATCTGTGCCGTAAAGGCGGCGCATTGCTGGAGTAGCGCCGCAAGCATGACGCAGATCCAGCAAGGCTCGGGGGTGCTCTATTTGTCCAATGCTGCATCAAGCCTTACACCTGCTTCAAGCAGGCGCAGGGTTTTGACGCAGCATTGTCCTAAAAGTAACTGAGTGAAATCTTGTAGATTTCACTCAGCCACTTTTAGGAGGCGTTCCTGTGCAGGAACGGCCCCCCCCCCTGCACCGGAACGCCTCCTTATGGCGCAGGGCTTTACAACGTGATGCATCTCCCAGATGCGTCACGTTGTAAATACCCAGCACCATGGCGCATCTTTTGCGCCGCCACTGCGTCACAAAAGTGATGCAACGGCGGCGTAAAAGAGGCGCAAGGGTCTTGTAAATCTGCCCCTAAATACTAGTAAATATTTACAAAACCACACAAAGAAATATAACGCAACACACTGTCTTGCACTGCATTACGTTGCATTTCATTCTGGGAGGCGTTCAGGGGTGGTACAGAGGTGTTCCAATATATCCACCAATGGATTTCACACAATCCCAGACTTACAGAGGTTTGTAAATCACGGTTTGCGTGAAATCGCGACACCTCACAGAGGATGGCGTAGCGAGAAGAAAAATCTTTGTTTCTCCTCGTTAGTTCCTCTTTCTACATGTGCAGTCATCTGCAACACACATAGAAAGAAGACAATGCCTTAAAGGATTGTTTTTGTGAAGGAAGGTATCCCTTTCTGCACAAAAACAATTCTGCTTATAACACAGACACCCTTGTACTTTGGTGCAAGGGTGCCTACATTGGCCGTAGGCTGCCTAAAGTGTGCCAACACTATGAGAGAGCAGAAGTGCACCAACACTATGAGAGAGCAGAAGTGCTTCCTATCTTAGTAGATATGGCACATTTCTGCTCTCATGCAACAGAGCGCAGTGCAGCGTAGCAAGCTGCACTGCGTTGTGTGAAAGATGAATAAACCTGTCCCTTAATCTCCCTGTGTTTAAACATGAAATAAATGCCCAAGTAGTCTGGTTCTCATATAAAGAGCGTTAACACCCATGGGCCAGGTTGACTCCATAGAAAAAACTTCTTTTTTAAATGATTGGCAACTGTAATACCTCACCATCATAATCACGAAACATGTGTATAGAGGTAAAGAAGACAAAAATCAGCAGTGCTTAATTTGAGCTGGTGCTTTCCGGTGCTCTACACCGGCACCTTTTGTCAGCACCGGGAATATGACAGTCTGCCACATGGTGGGGCTCTCATGCTAATTTAGGTATGAACACAACAACAGCGGTGTATTTGTTCCCTTCGCTGGGGGGGGGTTATTCCCCCGCTGTGCTGGGGTGGAGGGGGGCGTGCACAGCGCCCCCATGCTCATAAGGGGCTCAGCTCGTATAGAGCTACGGCGCTCCGGTGCTCATGACGAGCTGAGCTCATCACAGGGACATTGGCTCCCGTGGAACGCTCAGCACAGCGGGGGAATTCTCCCCGCACCTGAGCGTTCCACGGGCCATGACGAGCTGAGCTCGGCATGAGCACTGGAGCGCCGTGGCTCATGACGAGCTCAGCTCGTCATGAGCGTCGAAGAGGTTAACAATGACTAATACTTGCCTACCAAGCCATTCTTCTGCCTTTGGGCGCCTGGAATAGCCTGAATTGTCACACTTGTAGGAGTGTGAAGGTTAGTAGGTGGTGTGTATGTACTGTCATTGGCTGCTGGCATGGGTTATGTGAGGTGCAAGCTGCAGTGGCCTCCCGACGAGAGCCCCGGGGCTTATCCTTTTACAAATTAAGCACTGAATATCAGGCATACGACAACAGCAAAGGTACAGGTAATGCCAGAGCTGCTGACTTCAGAACTAGGGCACCAGGTTCTAGGCCCGTAGCTGGCTCAACATTCTGTGATTGTGGGCCAATCACTTACCCTTCCTGTGCCTTTAAAATTATGAATCTGACCGTGTGTAATGTAATCTGGTGCTCTTGTAAAGCGCTCCAATACCCTTGGGCAGAGGTCACTTTATATAAAACTGCAACAAAAAAAAGGTTGCATCACCTACTTGCCTCAAGAACTTAAAACACACTGAAAGGACACTTGCTGTAAGGATGGTAGACCATTGTCTGCATGTTGTAGTGGAGAAGAGCTGTGCTGTGTAGTGATCTGTAAATCAAGTTTGACATTTAAAATATGATTCTAACTTGTACCAGAATTCTGTACAGTGCTTCAGAGCAGGGGTAATAAGTATTCTTCCAAGTGTATTAGTCACTGTCAGGTACGCTTTATTCTGCGACACGCGCAGCTTTTGCCTAGTAGATTTTGTTGGGTCTGCTAAAAAGCCTCTTGCCAGTCTGTAAACTGGGTACAGTGGGAGGTATTGCTGTGTGACTGCTGCCTGGACCGGCAGATGTCTCTTTCGAAAAGCGATTCTTTTTTTCTGGGATTGTGCCAGCTTTACCATAGGGTTAGGATAAAGGCAATTTTTTTGCCTGTGAAGGTAGAGTTGGGAATCTTTTGTCCTTGCTGGTCTCCATTTTTGCATTCAAATCTGATCATACGATTTCTTTGTCAGAATATTGTCTCATGAATATTGATGAGGCTAGCTTTCTATGAATATTTGCGAACCGCCTCGCCGTTCTTTGCTGGAGTGAACCATCCAACACAGCACAAAAAATTGTCCAGATCACGTCGTATTTGCAAATAACATTGGCGATTCCACTCAACAAGTATCATATGTGGACCCAGGACTGCATTCATTAAGTCCTATAGGTTGACTTTTTTTTCCAATACAGCTTCACTTCACAGTTTCATAATTTATCAATATATGGATACTGGGTTTTGATCTATGCCTCTTCCACTTTTAATCTTTGTCGTTAGGGATCAGTGTTATCGTGGGCGTCTGGGATACCGGCATTTGATTCCCCTGTATTGTTATCAACATGGAGGGCCAAGCCAGAATGTCTTCCTCAGCTTTAACGTCTTTTTGAGTTAATTTCATTCTTAACAACTCTGCTGTCGCCCATTCGCACATATCCCGCCTCCAAACAGTATGTTTTGGCAGCCAGGGATTCATCCATGCAATAACCAGCCGTCTTCTAGCCAACACCAGCCAACACCAGCCCGAAATTGACCAGCTTCCTAGTGAGCTTTTTCCCTTTGTGTGCAGGTAGGATCCCCAACAATGCCTGCTTAATATTTCTAGTTATTTTCTATCCGGTAACTTCCCGTAGTTCTTTAAGCACTGCTTCCCAGTAGGAAAACAGTGCACCGCATGACCATATCATATGCAAAAAATCTGCTCCCTGTTGTTTACATCTAGGGCATTCATCCACGCGGGATGAGTCAATTTTGCTAATCATGTGTGGAGCGAGATATACCTGATGTACTAGATTATATTGAAGAAGCTTAAATCGTGTATTAATGCTGACCTTCTGCACTCCTTTATGTACTCTTTTCCATTCATTCTGTGTGAGTGGTTCGTCTAGTAGCAGGTCCCACCTTTGTTGGATGTTAAGTATATCTTCTGGCAGGTCGTCCCTGAGTGCCCTATAAAGATGAGAGATCAATCTCCCGCTCCTGCCATATAAAGCATGACCTTTAAAATATTAGTAGCTGAAGGCTCCTCTGGGAAGCCCGGTCAGAGCACCTGTGCAACACTGAAAATGTTCCCACATTGTAAGAACTGACCAGGCCCAAGGTCAAAAGTCTTCTGCGCTTCGTCTCTAGTCAAGAACTTCCAGTCCGCATAAATGTCTCCCAGTGCCTGGCAGCCTCCGTCCCTCCAGTGCCGGACCAACGTGGATTTTACAATACCCGCAAATGCGCACAGCTCCCAAAGGGGCATATCTGGTGCATATGGGGCATTCTGCACCACTCTTCTCACTACGTTCTCCCACACTCTGGCTACATGACGTATAACATATGGACACTTCTCAGGAACTCCCCCTCCCATCATGAGTAGCATTGTCAATGAGTGTTCGCCATGAGTACCCTCTAACAGGCCTTTTTCCCAGTTCACCTCACTGTTCAGCCAATGAATTGCGTGTTGGAGTTGTGAGGCCATGTAATAAAGCTCTAAACGGGGCACTTCTAGTCCAACCTTTTCCCACGTTTTTTGTAGAGTGGTCAACCGCACCCTTCTGCGTTTCTTTCCCCAGAGCAAGTCTCTCAACCATCTGTCTAATATGTGAATATAGGACCGCAGTATAATATATAAGGAGTGTTGCAGGGCATATAAACAGCGAGGTAAAACAATCATTTTGATTTTTACTATGCGCCCCATAAGTGATAGTGGTACCTCCGTCCAGAATTGGATTGATCCTCGTAGTTCCTCCACTACCCGGGCGATATTAAGTTTAAGATAGTCTACTTCTGTATTTCCCAGCACGATACCCAGGTATCTCGTTCCCTCCTCTACCGATGATAGTTGGATCTGTGGACGCTCCCCTTCCGGGGTATCAGTCAATCTGCCAATAGGTACTACCTTTGATTTCTCAGGACTAATGCGCAGTCTGGAGACTTTTCCGAAGTTATGCAACTCAGTCATGAGCACGGGAATCAAGTTCTCCGGACTCACCAAATAAAACAGTGCATCCTTGGCATACAGGGAGACCACATGGTTGGTTCCCCCTAGCCTATTGCCCCACGAATCCATTATTGCCCCTAGCCGAGCCGCCAGAGGCACCATTTATTTATTTATTTATTTATTCAGAGTTTTATATAGCGCGAACAAGATCTTTACAGATATCAGAGCGCTTCACAGAAACAGGGGGTGACGATAGCATGAGCGTGACGCGACATAATATTGGGTGAAATATAAACATCAGTAGCATGATCGGATAGCAGTCATGTTCTAATAGAATGTCAATAAACAATCAAATAAGCAAAAATAAAAGACGATACTGAGTCTTACATACAACTACGATAAAAATCAGGAGAACTTATGCTATAAGTATCTAAAAGTTCCAGGGAGCAAGGGGAAGGGGCCTCGATATACAGTAGGCTAACATGAATAGTCTAATAATAGATATTTAGTGAGTAGCATAAAAGGATCGGCTGACCATCATGTAATTGTGGCAAACAAGAGGAATAAACAAATCTAGCTCATGCAAAATATGACATTATTTGACATTAGACAATCATGAAACCAGTAATACCCAAGCGGCACGAAAGTCACTGAGGAACAGACATTAAAGTTCAGGTGAACTTAGCCATGAGGATGGCTTTCACCTCTTTCTTAAAGAAGGCCGTGGAGGAGATAAGCCTGGTTTCGGGAGGGAGTGCGTTCCAGATCCTCGGCGCCATTCCTGAGAAGGAGCGTTTGTATGTTTTTTCCTTCCGGAATCTGCGAGGTTTCAAGAGTAAGTTTTTTGAGCTTCTATTGGATCTCGACCCTCCTGATATAGTTAGCTTTTGAGTGAGGTAGTTAGGTGCATTGTGGTGTACAGCCGCGTGTGTCATCAAAGCAATTTTCAGTTGTATTCTGGCTTCAAAGGGCAGCCATTTCAGAGATTTCAAGTCAGGGGTTATATGAGAGTGTTTTCTTGAGCCCGTAATGAGTCTCGCGGCAGCGTTCAAGGTGGCTCTTAGGGGTGCAGTTGTTGCTAAAGGGAGACCACTGAGGGTCACAATTCCATAGTCAATGCGGGGGATGACTAGGGCTTGAACTGCATTTTGGAAGTCTTTGGCTGGGAGGAAGGGTTTCAACTTTCTCAATGTGTTGATTTGGAAATTAGCCCCTTTCGTTGCTCTGCTAATGTGCTGTTGCATGTTGAGCTTTGCGTCAAGTGTGATACCTAAGGATTTCGCGGAGTCCACGATGGTGGGCCGGACATTGAATGCTGTTAAGTGGTTGAGCAAAAGTTGGATGGTGGTAGATTTCGCAGGGGGTGCTATCAACAGGAACTCAGTTTTCAGAGCATTTAGTTTGAGGTGGTTGTCGGCCAACCACGATTGGGTCTTTGTGAGAGTGTAGTTCAGGAGTTTGATATCAGCCGGGGATTGTACCTTTAGGTAGAGTTGAGTGTCATCGGCATACATGTGGAAGTGTACATTGGATGCTTGGAGCAAGGAGGCAAGTGGTTCCATGATGAGGTTGAACAGTGTGGGTGAAAGGGAGGATCCTTGTGGAACGCCTAAGTCGACTGGCACCGGCGAGGACAACACATTGTTGATCTTGAACTTCTGAGACCGGTTATGCAGGAAGGAAGTGAACCATTTGAGAACAGTCCCGGATAAGCCCATTCTAGTGTTTAGCAGCTCAAGGAGGTTCTCATGTTTGACCGTGTCGAAAGCTGAGGAGAGGTCGAGGAGGATGAGGAGGCATGAATCATTGCGATCAAGGATTTGGTGGGCGTCATCAATTATGTGAGTCATGGCCGTTTCCGTGCTGTGTTTCGCTCGGAAGCCTGATTGATGGGTGTTGAGGAGATCAAACTTGTCAATATGTTTTGTTAGTTGAAGCTGTACACATTTTTCCAGCAGTTTGGCCAAGGTGGGGATGTTTGTGATGGGACGGTAATTGTTTAGGTCAGACGGGTCAGCTGTGGGTTTCTTGAGTATGGGCGTGACTTGCCCCACCTTGAGTGAGTCAGGGATGAGACCTTGTTGAAGGGAGCTGTTAATGATTTTAGTCCAGAGTGGAAGGAGCATGGTGGTGAAGTCTTTTACCGCGTTAGCAGGCAGGGGGTCTGTGAGGTGATTAGAGGGCTTCAGGGTACTGAGCAGTTTGAGTATTGCATCTTCTGAGTAGATGTCAAAGGAAGCCCACGATGCGCTGTTTTTTGGCTGAGCGTTAGACATTCTGATGTGCACAGGGTGTTGGCTTACATCATTGAGGAGATCATTTCTTATGTTGTCGGTCTTTAGCTTGAAGAAGGTGCAAAAGTCTTCACTGTGTGGGATATCGCTTGTTGGGTTGTTTGGTTGCAAGGGTTGCAGCTTTGTTTGACTTTTGACTAGTTCGAACAATTTTCTTGGTCGGTTTTTCGCTTGGTCAAGCTGGAGGCGAAAGAAGTCAGATTTCGCACGCTTAATTTTCCTAAAGTAGGCATTTCTCTTGTTCTTAAGCTTTTTGCGATGTAGTGATGAGGGATCAGATCTCCAAGTGCGCTCTGCCGATCGCATGGCTCGCCTTCCTACGTTGAGTCTGCCGTCATACCAGGGGTTCGAACTCTTGGTGGAGACTCTCTTTAGTTGCAGTGGGGCGGCTTCGTTGATTATAGAGGTCATGGAGTCGAGGTAGAGGTCTGTCAAAGTTTGAACATCAGAGACGCCAGCAGGGGGAAGGAGGAGCCTGTAAGTGTGGGGCGGTAGGGAGTTAGGGTTTAGATTCTTCATGTCCCTTTTCCAGATCTTGCATTTGGTGGGTTGAGCCGGGGAGGTTTTGATTTTTTCATTGATAAAGAAGGTGATGATGTGGTGATCTGACCAATCACAGGGTTGGATTGACCCCAGTTGGGTAGAGTCCTCTTTGGCGATGATAAGATCGAGTATCGAACCTTTATCATGTGTTGGGCCGTTGCATATTTGGGTGAGGTCAAGCGCATTAAGGAAAGATTTAAGACTATTCACCACTGTGTCTTTCTGATCGTTCCAGTGGAGATTAAAGTCACCCAGGTAGATTTGAGTGATCTGCCGACCGGCGTTGGAAGTAATAGTGTCCATGAGCTGTTGAGAGAAGATGAGGTTATCCCCCGGCGGGTGATAGATGAGGTGTAGAGCACATACTGGTTTGCCCTCACTGGAGATGTCGAGGCAGGAGAATTCACAGGAGGTGAGGGAGGGGGAGGTGACTTTGGTGACGGATAGATTGCTCCTGAAAATGCATGCTATTCCCCCGCCCGTCTTGATGGTCCTGTCGAGTCTGATGATGTGGTAATTGGGGGAACTAGTATATCCATGATGGGCGTGGAGGCTTCAGTTAGCCAGGTTTCCGTCAATATGGCTAGGTCAAGATCCCTTGATGTGACGAGATCTGCAATGTCGGAAGAGTGTCTCTGGGCCGATCTGCAGTTGAGAAGGATGCATTTGAGTCTGGGGGTGAGAAGGGAGGTCGTGTGTTCTAGCGATAGGGGGACTCTTCTGAGGTTATTTGGGACAGAGCTTCTGATGTTTAGTGTTGGGTGCCTAAGGGGATTTGAGAGAATAGTAGGTATGGGGAGGTGAGTGGGGGTTATGTGTTTTACCGGTCCTGGGCCAAAAGAGCGGAGGAGGGTGCGTAAGTCGTGGTCCGACAGGGAGTTAAGGGCACGCCGGGGACGGTGGGTGTTGTTGCGGACAGGGATAGAGGGCCAGTGTAGAGAGCGTTGAGTACGAGGGACTGTGGGGAGAGTGCGTCGTTTGTTGGATACGGTGGCGGTCGTTGTGGGTCTATGTTGTCTGGAAGGTGTGTGAAGAAACTCTTTGATGGTGCGGAGCTCATCTTTGAGTTGTAGGAGGGTGGATAGAATCAGGTCGAGAGGTGTCTTGGTGTTAATGTTCGTGATGTTGGCCATGGGCAAGGCGTTGAAAGGGGAGTTAGTGGGCGAATTTGGGGCGGGGAGGCGGGGTATGCTAGCATTAGTGGCGGGCTCTGCTGTTAAAGAGGGTGGGGTGGTATTCGGTGGGTGCGATGAATTGTAGGTGAGGGGTGTGGGTGAAGTACGGGGAGGGTGGGAAGTAGTGGTGGGGGCGTCGGTGGGGGGTGGTGCCGGAGAGTTGAGGGATGAGTGAAGGTCGAAGATAATAGGGGTGGTAAGAAGGAAGCGGGGGCTGAGTAATGGGGGGGAGAGGTGGGGGGGTTATTGTAAGTGAGGAAGCACGTTCCAGGGTGCTAGTTGGGAGTGTGGGGGAGTGAGGGGTGAGAATGGGGGGGGGTTGAGAGGGAAGAGGATCGGCCACGGGGGGGGGGAGATATACTCCGGGTGATGTTGGATTCAGCGAGATTCGTGTGAGGTGTGGGATGGGGGGAAGGGTCGGTGGGGGTAAGTTGGATGTGCAGGGGGGAGTGAACTACGTCTGTGGGTGAGGGGAGCGGGGGGGTAACGTCAGGTGTGATCCTAACTATAGCACTGGGGGGATGGGAGGGGTGTATGTCATTCCGAAATTGCAGTGGGCCAGGTGGGATATTTTGAATATTGGTGTTGGGGGGAGTTGTGTAGCTTGATGTGTGCGGAATGGAGGTCCGCCGTCTGGCGGTGTGTTCTAAGAAGGTAGGGAATAGGTTGTCTAGTCGGTCAAGGTTCCTATCATTGGCTTGGAGTAGAATGGTCCCATTGTTATAGATGGTGATTGTGGCTCTGCCTGGGAAGACTAGGGATGGTATGATAGAAAGAGTTAGACCATGAGCGGTTTTATTGGTGGTGTGAATAGTGAGAGTGGAGAGGAACGCTTTCCTCCATTGTGCTCTCCGTGTAGTGTAAAAGATGATGTCGTTGTTTGTGTCTCCGTTGGTCGACGAGAAGTAAGTGTCCACACACGGTAATTCGGGGTGTGCCTTTAGAAAATTATGTTTGTAGCGTTTGGCGTTTTTTTTGGTGAGCTCAGGTGGGTATATGATTTTGTAGGTGTGCTCGCCCAAGCGTTCCATGGCTGAAGAGGCGTGGGTAGAAGAGGTGGGGGAGCTTGTGTGGTTGCAGGGCATTAAGTCTAAGTGGTATAGTGTGGGCAGTAGGTATGGAAGACTAGTCTAAGATGGCCCCTCCAGTGGTGCCCTATACAAAGATGGCCACCAAGGAAGTGTAAAGGGAGCCAGAAGTAGTCCTTTTTCTATTGTTGATGTGCCTTAGAGAGATAGTTTCCCTTTCTGGGGCAGGTCGAGTTAGTCCATTCTCTGTGTTGTTAGGAGGGGAGGGGAGAGATTATATTTCAAGCTGTTCAGGAGGCGAAGGAGGGAGCCTTATCTCTGTTATGGTGACCTGTGACCGCGTTGGTATGCAGCTTCACGGTCATTCGGTGGGCAGTGGAGGCGATTTATGGCTCCGGTATATGGCCCCCGCCATTTTAGGTAAAGGAGAGTGAGATAAGTAAGAGGATCGCCATGCCGCGTGAATAGCTTGTAAGCAGACCCCAGTTTTGTAACTTTTAGGGCAGAGAGTGTAGCGCCGGCATGCTCAGGATATAAGTTAAATAATGTGCAAGTAAATACCTTCAGGCTAGTCGGTCTGCAGTGAGGCTGTCCAAATCAGACTCCCTATAACCAAATTGTATCAAGGCAAGTCCCTTATTCCAGTTGGTTGTTTAATTAAAGCGATGAAAACTCCAATGAAGGGTGGTTGTTTGACTTTTTTATTTCGAGCGTGTGGGGGGGGGCGGGGCTAGTAAACTCCTTTCATCCTGGCGCAATCACAGCGCGAACGATCAGGGGACACCAGCCGACCCTCCGCCCTTCTTCACCCTCAAGTTTATTAAAGCGATGAAAAATCCAATAATTGGTAGTTGTTTGTCTTTTATATTTCGAGCGTGTGGGGGGGGGGGGGCGGGGCTCGTAAACTCTTTTCATCCTGACGCCGTCACAGCACGAACGATCAGGGGCCACCAGCCGACCCTCCGCCCTTCTTCACCCTCAAGCCCCGAGGCTCCCGGTAGCTCCGCTGTCTCCTAGCCAGCCGGCTCTCTGTGAGAGGGGGAAGCCGGCTGCGGCTCCGACTCAAGCCGTCTCGACCCAGCTCTGTAACTCAGGGGCTGGGTCAGCTGCTCCCAGCCGCTCCGCTCAGCCTCGTCTCACGGAGCCGACCGGCGTCGTCAAACCAGCAGGCAGCGCCTCATCATGGCTTGACTTCACTGCTGCACGACCCAGACCCTTCAGATGGTGGTCTCGAGGCGCCCGCCCCGCGGTGTGCTTGGGCAGAGGGAGTCAGCGTTTCTCCCTGCACCCTGGGCTGCACGATGGCAGCTGCAGTCCCAGCCGGCAGTCGAAAATCCAAGGCGGTCACATCGTGCAGTTATGCCCGCATCCTCGGCAGGCTCTCACCCACTGTCCAGGGCTCCGCCACAGCTCGGGTTGAAGATTGTTGGCGTCCCGCTGTCCAGGGCTCCGCCACAGCTCCGATGAAGCTCATAGGTGTCCAGTCGGCGGCGCTTGCCAACAGTTCAGGTGCGTGAGAGATCCACTCCAGTTCACAATCCAGTTACTTTTCTGCTAAACCAGTTACTCTTCAATCCAGTTACTTTTCTGCTACACCAGTTACTCTTCAATCCAGTTACTCGTTTTCTCCCGATGGCGATGCCTGCTGTCTGGGATAGTTCTTACAGGGTTCCCCAGCACTGGGAGCTCCGGTGTAAGGCTCCTATCAGGCGGCCATCTTGGACATACCATGGTCTGAGGACTGGTCACAGTTATTAAAAGAACATAACAGCTGTCTAGGAATGTGTCAGAGTGTAATGAAGAATGCTTATTGTTTATTTTGACTATGAACTGGAACAAAGGCACCAGTTATTTGGTACTCTGCAGCAGCCCTGACTCGGGGAGCAGATTGGTGGGCTTCTGAGAAAAGAGACATATTCAGTTTTTACAGAGTTTTATAAAGCGCGAACTTGACCTGAATCGGGTATCTGAGCACTTTACATAGCACCAGTTGCATTACATGAGGACACATTCATATTTGTTAGGCACGGGTAAATTAAGTGATTTGCCCAGAATCACAGGATGTTCAGCGTCATTGCCGAGACTCGAGCCCAGGTCCCTATATCCGAAGGCGACTGCCCTAGCCGTTAGGCCAACTCCTCTCCCACTTTTGCCTCGAATCAGGAGAAATTAGTACAGCAGCCTTCCCATCTTCCAGTGCCATTAATGTTGTGTTTGTGTACTAGGGCCTGGGTTTTCATACAACATGTGGAATGCAATAGACAGAAAAAAAAAAACAATAAGGCCTGGCCTTTAGAAAATCCTGGCAAAAATGTACCTGTTGATGTGCTTTTAACAGACAAACTGGTAGGGCTGCTGTGCAACACATAGTGCAGGAATGGGAATGTAAGGGGAAAGCAGCACATGCATGCGGGAGAGATTGAGAAAACACACGCAGACCTATGGAGTTCTCAAAGAAAAAGAACAAGGACATCCTGAATGTAAGCCGAGGGAGGATACATGTCACCAATCAAAAGAATGGAAAATAAGCTATGTTACAAGAGAAGGAAACAAGAAAGTGAGGGAAAGCCTTCAAGTAAGAAGCAAGCAAATGAGACTCACAAGAAAGCCAACAAATAATAAACATTGGCCTGGCCCACAGCCCACTCAATGTGTTGGGATAAAACCAGACATCAAAAGATTATGTTTAGGTGCAACTGAAAAAGATGGCCCAGTCATGCAATGGAGACATTAGAGAAAGTTGGTATCCACCTACAAATCAGACTGTCCTTCTTACACCGCTGACACACCCTATGAGACGCCATAGTTAGAAGGTTCCTGAAAAAGGTTAAGAGCACCCCTTCGAACCTCTGCCAGGACACCCGACTCCTCCCATACCGGTCACATCACAAAACCATTTTCTACAACCCAACCCTAACAAATGAGGTAGCCACCTATCCACTCAATCAGAAGCACTTTGGGACTCATCTGTAACAGGAAGTGCTCAAATGCCATAGCACAACATAACACAACTGTTTTCACCTAACATGTTTGGTCGCAGTTGGTGGTATTAATTCCAGGTATTGGCGCCACAAAGGAAAGTACACCTGTGTTATTTGCTACGAATAGTTATTTGGACGGTGCTAAAAGGAGAAGAGAACCACACTCTCTCTTCTAATTCGGCTAGGGCCACACAAATCTGAAACTCCTTAGCACACGTTAGATAATTCAGAATATATATATGTAATTATCATCATACAACAAAATACATTCTTAAATAATTGGGTCCTTATTAGTCAAGGTGTTCTTTGGTGTTGTTTTATTTCAGGATACGTCACAGCCAACACGTGTTTCGTCGTAATGGGAATGTAACCCACGACTTTCTCAAGGCTGTTAGGTAAAGAAAAACGAGCATTATAACTTTGATGTACCATCAATCATATGATATAATGTACATTTATATGCATTAAGATACTTCAAATGTATTTAACATTGATGAAGTAATAAGGTGGTGTTCTACATTTTGCCATTTAGTGTACAGTACATTCATTAGTGTCATCTAATGATGATTATTTACACAGTGTACAGCTTGTGATTAACATAGATTTCTTCTGTTAACCCGAAGTTCTATGACCCATTTCAAGAAAAATGGAGAAACCAGTGTTTTCAGTGTTTCACCGTGCGGTACAAATATCCACATGCAGAAAGGATAGTGCTTATAGATATTCTTTCAGTTTAGTGTTGTCATGCATAGTGTAGGAAATATTAGAGATACCTAGTCTTCTTAGTGATGCTGTTTCTGTTTTAAGGAAAAAATGCACAGAATTTAGGCGAACCCCCAATTTATATGCAGGCATATTTACAGTCTAGGTTATTTATTTAGTTCCGTATTCCATGTACTCACAGTAGTTGAGGTGATATTTCCAACCCTCAAGGGGTTCTGTTAGGGGACCTTGTTCGTATCGAGCGGTTCTTGGTGCAGTATTCAGTATTTAGGTATTCACAATGGCAGCTGTAATTTAGTAGTATGTCCAGTTATAACTCTATTTAATATATTTTCATTCAATTATAATTACATGTTTGATTCGGTTCTTAAGTAAGATCCTCATCTTTAATGTTTATTCTATTATTATTGTTACTGAAGAATAACAATAAAAAGTTGGAGTAAATAAAATTAACTAAGTAGAAACTCGGCTCTTATGAGACTCGTAACAAACAATCTTAAATCTTTCGGTTCACCATTAATCTTATAAACAAAAGTACAACTGGGCATAACATTATGAAACTTAAGATTGATCGATTTTCACTACTTGGCCTCCCAGAGCTAATAGAAATACAAGACAGGATAAGATGGCCGCCACAAAATCCAACATTAAGCCTGCAAATCAATAGCCACATACTAACCCGGTAAACCGGAAGTACCCGTGATCACGTGCTACAGCAAGCCAGTCACATGTTATTAATAGAACGTTACCACAGGAGTGAGATACTGCTTCCTACACTTAGCAGAGGGGACGGAGTCCGCGAACTAGATGTAACAGCGAAAGGTAAGAAAGCGCTTAATTTTGCTTCAAAAAAACTCTGAGTAAAGCGCTGGCTTCGGCAAAAGACTTAGACTTGTGGCATACTTCTAGCACAAACGCGCTACTGGGGATCAGGCTCACCCGCCTTTTAATTCACTTAGACTCGTGGTGCCATTTCAGCACGAACGCGCTGCTGCTGCTCAGACGTATCCGCCTCCCTTTGCCACTACACAAGTGGATATTTTACGAGCAATTTACAAAGCACGTGTTTATGAGTGAGCAATATAACTTAGAGCCAGGAATTAATGCAATTGTGGTACCGCCGATATCCCTCGCTTCTCATAGATTTGTAAAGCAAAGGCTCATTACAGATAGAAGAAAGCTAACAACCGCTACCAGAATGGCATTACATATATGTCCATGGTGGAAATATTTTCAGATCCATTAAATAATACAAAGACAATGTGGCGCGAGCATCTGTAACTGTAGTTTACTAACTACCAGTAAGCCAATCACTAGACAAGAGTACTTTTATCTCAGACTAACAATAATAATAGAATAAACATTAAAGATGAGGATCTTACTTAAGAACCGAATCAAACATGTAATTATAATTGAATGAAAATATATTAAATAGAGTTATAACTGGACATACTATTAAATTACAGCTGCCATTGTGAATACCTAAATATTGAATACTGCACCAAGAACCGCTTGATACGAACAAGGTCCCCTAACAGAACCCCTTGAGGGTTGGAAATATCACCTCAACTACTGTGAGTACATGGAATACGGAACTAAATAAATAACCTAGACTGTAAATATGCCTGCATATAAATTGGGGGTTCGCCTAAATTCTGTGCATTTTTTCCTTAAAACAGAAACAGCATCACTAAGAAGACTAGGTATCTCTAATATTTCCTACACTATGCATGACAACACTAAACTGAAAGAATATCTATAAGCACTATCCTTTCTGCATGTGGATATTTGTACCGCACGGTGAAACACTGAAAACACTGGTTTCTCCATTTTTCTTGAAATGGGTCATAGACCTTCGGGTTAACAGAAGAAATCTATGTTAATCACAAGCTGTACACTGTGTAAATAATCATCATTAGATGACACTAATGAATGTACTGTACACTAAATGGCAAAATGTAGAACACCACCTTATTACTTCATCAATGTTAAATACATTTGAAGTATCTTAATGCATATAAATGTACATTATATCATATGATTGATGGAACATCAAAGTTATAATGCTCGTTTTTCTTTACCTAACAGCCTTGAGAAAGTCGTGGGTTACATTCCCATTACGACGAAACACGTGTTGGCTGTGACGTATCCTGAAATAAAACAACACCAAAGAACACCTTGACTAATAAGGATCCAATTATTTAAGAATGTATTTTGTTGTATGATGAAAATTACATATATATATTCTGAATTATCTAACGTGTGCTAAGGAGTTTCAGTTTTCTGTTTTCACCTAACACTTTAATTCAGTTTTATGGTGTTTTGCACTTGCTGTGAGCTTCGGGGAATTTGAGGATCTCCCATTAAGTCAATGAATGTGCACTATTGTTCTTCACTGTGATTCTACAATAAAGTTATGGACACTTCAGCATTACTGCTTCACGGTGGTCCATTTTTTAAACACCTCATGGGGTGACATACGTGCTACCTGCTATACCCTCGGTACATCAGGACTGGGACAAGGATGTACAATGAGGAGATAAGGCCTAGATTTCTCACTGTCAATCTTCATTACTCTGAGTCAAGATTGTAGTAGCCCCAGTCCTATAAGTCGGCCATCTATTCATTGGTTTGGTTGATGAGGCTACGTGCTAAAGTGACAGCTGAGAAATGCAGAGGGCAATATAGAACTAGAGAAGATTAAAGGAAGAAAGGTAATCTCTGAGGTTTTTTTCAATAGAATGGCAGTGGATTCCCTATCTCAGGATTTGGGTTTGATCTCAATATTTCAGGACTGTAATCAGGAAGATTCTGACTTGGAGTAGATTACTAGTAAGTAATTGAGCCATTTCCCAATTGCTACACTGTATGGCACTCTGTTACTTCCCACCTCAGTTTGCACCATAGAGATACCTATATATACAAACACACATATAATTAATTGCGCTAATACAGTATGTTCCTATATGTTATACCTTTTTATTGCCATTTTCCTTTCGATTTTTTCAGAGTAAATTTTAGCTTTAAATGACTACAGACATTATTACAGCACACTATACCCGCATGCTGGCCAGCACATATATTCACTATGTTATTATGTATAATGAATATGAATTTTAGATGTACTGCTAATGTGTATATTACGTAAGGTTTGTGTGTATGTGTCTTCTAAAGGTGCTGATATACTTTGACAAATAATGTGTCGTTTGAAAAATGCACTCTGGGGTGTATCACATAAACAGTTTGGGGCTTATTTGCAAGCCCCTTGCATCACTTTTGTGTCATTTTTAACATGAGAAAAGTGACGTACGGGTGGCGCAAGGGTCTTTTGCGATGCACTGGCGCAGAGGTATTTTTGCGTTTTGTTTTTCACGTCTTCACTGCATGAATTGACTCAAAAGAATCGGTCACACGTGGCAGTAATTATCTATTAGTGTTTCCAAGCTCTGCTGTCAGAAAAACATGCACTAACTCCGAGATTTTTCGAGTTAACGCATGCGCTGAAGACGCTAAAAAGAAAGGTCCAGACTCCTTCTGCACAGGCTCAGCCGGAAGTCGGGATCATGATCGGCCCCAACGCATGTTTTTTCCAGGACACATCCGTGCAGAAGTGAATCAGCTCATTAAAGACACACACACACGTTCATAAGTTCAGGATACCAAAACACTTACAGCCACACACAGCCACACACAAACGCACACACACATTTTTTGAGGTCTAGTCTGTTTAAACTAATGTAACTGTGACGTGCTGGTTTCAATTTAAACTCTGTTTAAAGCTCCCGAAATGAAAGGCCACCCAGTGCTTCGCATCAGCAGCTGCAGGAACCGGCCTTCCATTGGCCAGAGCAGGGCATGTTCTCATTTATCCGCTTAAACATGGGTGGCCACAGAACCCTTGGGAGAATCCAGTTTTTCCCTGTCTGGAAATACAAGTAATTGTCTCTTCATAATGGTTTCATACTGCTTCTTCTTTCTGCTGACTCGTGCACTTTGATTCAGTTAGCATGAAAAATGTCCATGGCAGGATTCAAGGCAGCCCAGCCCGCTGCACCTCCGGCCAGAACACCACCAGCCCGCACTCGAGGCGCGCTGATTGACAGCTGAAATCAGGTTTAGCCACCTTCTTCACTTCCTTCCTCGTGGTTAACTTAGATCCTGGAATATTTCAACATTTAACTTTCATCACAAGTGCTCCAGTTATTCAACAATTTTCTATATGGAGTGAGAACTCCATGGAATGTATGCAAAGTCCAATCACTGGCACTGCTGCAAGCGCACACAGTACTGTACCTGCTTACCCTACTGGAGTTGGAGATGTTACTTCCCAGTAATAGATGGTCCCGTGAAGTGTTCGAGTAACTTCCACCCTCGCACGTTCATTTTTCCTGTCTCTGAAACATAAGGCTTCAGCCCCTACATGTAGTTGCTTAGGCCGCACACTTCGTGTGTGTGTGCGTTTGTGGGAATGAGGGTGCCATTTCTGACATTTAATGCACATTTACTACACTTTCACCTAAGGAAGGACAGCAAGCGAAGTTGCTGTGCTGCGTTGCGTGAAAGGGATTGAGGAGAAATACAGTGAAAAACAACACTCACAGGCAATATATAACATGTGCAATGCAGAAAATGAGTTTGAAGAAACTATCTCTACCAATATTAAATTGTCTATTTTCTTAATAATTTTATGATATGTATCAATGAAAGTCATTGGTTGATGTTTTTAAAGTATAAATGTATTTCTTGACATAATTAAAATTTACTGGGCCTCAATTATGAGAAATGACGCATCGCTGCGTTAAAGCAGCATTGCGTCACTTCTCAGGGAGGGGATCCGTCTGATACAGAGAGACGGCGACCGGGAACCATAGGAGGAGGGATACCAAAATACAGCGCACCGCCACTCTAGAGACGCACCCGTCTCTAGCGAGCCTCATATCAGACGGATCCCCTCCCGGCTACCTCCTGACACACCAGGAGTCAGAGTGAATAAATACGAAGAATTTTGACAATCAACACGGCAGATTGCCAATCCTTAAGTACTTTCTACGTGACTATCCTAAAGGAACAGACCGTTTCTATTTAGTCACATTTGAATCAAAGCAGTGTCTCTTTCCGATATAAACGTCCAACACATGGATACTAGCCCAGACCTAATGCGATCTACCACGAACGTATTAAGCTCCAAGCCCTGAAGAGTCGTGTTGACTCAACTGTACACGACGAAACACGTGTCGGCTTTGTATGACATTCCTTGAGTCTGGAGAGAATAAACCATCTTCTTGCTGTACCAAGAACACACCAAAGAATCTGCTTCTGTCTTCTTAAATACTTATCAGTCAATGTACTGTTTTGTGATACTTTATTGTAGTAGCGAGAGCACAACTGTATATATTTGTTTAGTCCCTTGACTCTTTAGACGGTTAAGGGTGTTTTTCCGCCTGCTCTTCACGCACTACATTGCAACCTGTCAATTTATACTCTGTAACGTTTAACCGAGGTAGTGCGCCTGAGAGATCTGAATTTCTAAAAACCCCATTGAAGTGTCCACCCATGGAACGCCTCCCGGGTTGAAATACAATGTAAGGCAGCTCAAACGCTCCCTTGTGCCACATTTCTTAAAGTCACACAGGCCACGCAAATCACGCCTCGCATGGCTTTGGAAATATTACTAAAGCCTTTGAGGTGTCCTCACAACGAAAAGGCTTCATAATTATATGGGCCTTAGATGCTGGCTTTACAAGCATTTGTAAAGCCAATATTTTTGACTCTCCCAATTGAGTGCTAAAAAAACAATACAACAATTCCTCCTGTAGTCAGAATTTTTTTTACAAATGCACTGCATGGATGAGTAAAATAATTAAATGTGTAATAACAGTTTGTACTTTTTCTTTTTCAGAAAGAAAATAGCCCATCGTGAATTTCAATAGAAGTGAAAGAACACACCCAAGGAGCCAATAGAAAAAGCACTGGCAAAATTCAATAGGTCTTGTCTACCAGCTAGCTATTGGTTTCCTCAATGTCTTTTAGCCATTTTGTGCATCAGTGCAGCCGCTGTGCAGCAGGGATGGAAGTAAACAAA
This sequence comes from Lissotriton helveticus, assembly GCF_964261635.1. Taxonomy (NCBI): domain Eukaryota; kingdom Metazoa; phylum Chordata; class Amphibia; order Caudata; family Salamandridae; genus Lissotriton; species Lissotriton helveticus. The sequence goes on along the minus strand of NC_136063.1, from coordinate 1,385,520,280 downwards.
AAAAGCACTATGATGCAGCCAGCGCCGCCCATGTCATAGTGCTTTAAAAAAAAATACTAGTGGGATGGAAGGCAACACAGAGGAAGGTAGAGTGTGTACAGGGTTAACATGGACAAAGAAGGGTACGGTGAAAAAGCAATATGGCTCGATCAGCGTTAATCACGTCATAGCTTTTTCTTTTTTGTTTATTGTAGTATCACAGAGGGAGAGAGGGTGAGTCTGGTTACACAGACAATGGAAGTGGGAGGGAGGGACTGGGAGCAAGCACACAGAAAATGGAGGAGGGAAGGGGGTCAAGCTGACAATGGTGGGTTAGAGGAACTGAAGTCAAGCAAAATCACAGAAGGGAGGAGGCAGGTCTGGTGTGGGCAAACACGGGCATAGATAAGAATGGAGGCAGGGAGGGTGGGAGGGGGCAAGCAACAACAGTGACACGATGGAGGAAGGGAGGACAGTTGTGGGCAATCAACATGGATGGGGGAGTGCAGGAGGGTGGCCAGGCGATTGAACACAACTCCACCAAAGGAGGGAGGAAGGAACATAGAGGTTGGCAGAAGTACATGAGGGAACCAGCTGAAAACACACAATGCTAGAGTGTTTACACGCAAATAAAAAAGTAGCACCTAACAAATAGGCAGTAGAAGGACACATGTAATTTGTCCATGCTCCAGGGGAGGGACAAACACACAAACAGGATCGAAGCAGCTGAACAATAAGAAGCAAGCAAATCAGATTGACAATGAAGTAAACCAATGGGCGGCTTCTAAATCCACTGTTAGAGAACAACAGATCTTGACGAGATAGAGCATGCACTGTCTAAGCAAGACCTAAAAGTGGTAAGATTACAATTCCCCTGCCTGCTGGTCGATCATGTTATTGACAATGTTTCAAGCCAGTGACTCAAGGTTACTGAGCCCAAAAAGCATATAGGTGAAGGAGGCTGATCCAAACCCCGTAAAGTGAGTATATGAAGCAATATGTTCACTAAGAATGTCGCTAATGCCATTGCATGCTAAACCTAAAAATCATCCATCAGAGCAAGTCTCATAAGATCAAATAGTGAAATTGACTTGAGACCTAATGTGCTCTCTGATTAATAATAAAGGAGGATTTAGCGCAGTACTGCTTGGTCATCACCTGGAATTGACCGTGAGCAAAAATTTGTGGTCTTGCTCTGAGTGAAACGGTAACTTTGAAATCCAGTATAAAGTTTGTGCCCAATTTCAACTCAAAATTTTGCGGTGTTTTTGCTTTGTCTATAACTGCACTTTCCTGTGGGTGACACCTAAAGGAAATTGGACGGCCGAAAAAGTGCACAAAGGAGAATTGTGAATACCATGTATTAATACAAGTCTAATGAACGTATTACATGTTATTCCCCTTTGTGTGTGGGGGAAAGGTAAATCCCTACCTTAAATACTTCATGCCTTTTTATTGGGCACAGCCTCTAATTCCCCTGCTAGCCTCTTGGCATTACTGCTTCTGGGCCACCACAGCCTTCTGCTCCCACCTGGCAACATGTTTCTGTCTGGATCCACCAGCAAGCCTTCTAACTTGGCACAGCACCACACACACTTGCTTACCCATTCAAATAACACAATGTGCGTATTTCTGTCACTGTGGGAGTGAAGGGGACTGGGACCTGCAGCATCCAAATGTCTGGTGCTCACATTAGGCTACATAGAGTTGCTGCAGTCCACTCCTGCCTGTCTGCTGTTACTCTCGACCCACATGGGTGAGACCACCAAGCCAGGCCTAATCATGGTCGCCAGTCTAGAGGCTCAGAATGGCATGATCTCTGGCTCTAGGGGGTTCTTGAGGAATTTCACAGCCTGTTGTAGCTGATTGATGATGTGAGGGGGCTCTTGGCATCAGGATTATTTGCTGATTGACCCAGAAACAGGGCCAGGCATCATTTGCCCCACATGAACTTGGGACGCAGGGGAAGGAGGTTTAGAAAATAGTCCCCAGATGAGGTGTTTTCCTTGCATGAGGTTGGGCAGCCATTTGGTTGACCCAGCACCCTGCCAATGTAGGTTCCTTTGTGGACTGGCTGACTAAATTAGATCCTGGAGTAAAGCTAGAGTCAGCCATGGTTAGGTGCCAGGCCTTTTTTTTTGTAACAAGACCATATCATAGGTAGGGAAAGAGGACCTATGCTACTTCAATTGGCTCCCAGATTGAGGATGTGAGAGAGATTTCAGGGCATATTTACAAGAGTTTAGCGCCACGGAACGTCACTTTCTGTGACGTTCCTGAGGTAATAAGCTATTCACCTTATTTACAAGGCAGCGTTATGCGTTAATTTCTGTTTCTATATGTGTGGCACATTGCAGCACACATAGAAACAGAAAATCTCCATTTGTGATCGCTCATATGCAGGAAGGTGTCCCTTCCTGCTCATAAACAATCATTAAAAAATGGCGAGTTGCAACGTCTATGTGTGCTGCATTAAGCAGCACACATAGAAGTTACAAATCACCATTACTGATTGTTTATGTGCAGGAAGGGACACCCTCCTGCAGATAACACAGGCATCCTTTCACTATAGGCAGCTACATTTTGCGCCAGCGCTAGGGAAAATGCAGTGTTGCGTCGCATTCTTGTGAATACGACACATGCCTGTGTTTTTCAGAATGTCAGATTGCGGCGTTAGCCATTTTAGCTTAATTCCGCGCTCCGCCATTCTCTAGTAAACATACCCCTTCATTGTAACAGTCCAAGAAAGCGCTGTGCTCTTTCTAAGAGATAAACAACATGATGATCATAAGGGGGCTTAGAACGTTTGAGCAGATGCTGAAGTACTTTATGGACAGGCAGCATACATACTACTATGTGGGAGCCCAGTGTTAGCGATTTGGTAATGCATAAAGATAACTGATTCTCATGCTGTTTTTATGCTGTGTCATGAATTTTGCAATATTCATTTCTTGCAAATATATTGTGCATTTCCTTTTTTTTTTTTTTTTTTATTGGCAAATTCGAATCATAAAACATACATATACAGGATAGGCAACATGTAGTAATGTGGTATATATGAATAACGAGGTACATACACAGATATCTGAAAACAGAACTCTACCAAAGGGAAAAATATGACAATTAAGAGAAAAAGAGCAATGAAAGGAGACGGAAAAAAAAAAAAAAAGAAAAAAAAATAGAATCAGAATCAATCAGGGGTCCTATGTCTGGTTTCCCCTTACTTCATTATACCACCTAGTAATAGGTTCCCATATCTGTGTACCGATTGTTCTCATTTTCCTACCTCTAGTGGCGTATATTGAGATTTCTTGTTTATAGATAGCTATAAAGCGGCTAAGCCACATATTAAAGGTAGGGGGCTCTGTATCTTTCCACCTAGCTGCTAGAATTATCCGTAGTACGGCATAGCCCAGAAATAATACCGCCTGTACTTCTCTTTTGTGTTTCAAGGAGTCATCATGACCCAAAAGGAGCAGCGTTATAGAATCATGTATTTGGTGCCCAAAAATTTTGGTCCAAAATTCCAACATCATAGTTTTAATTGTAGCCAATGTGGGGCATTCAGCGAACATGTGTAGGAGATTTGCAAGTGGTTGTTTGCATCTGGGACATTTGTCATCCATCCTAAGGCCCCATGCAAACAATTTAGCTGGCGTAAAATATAAATTATAAATGATTCTATAATATTGAGCCTTTAAGTTAGAGGCTATAAAATATCTTGTTGAGAGGGCTAATGAGAGATCTAGATCTACATTTGGATTTGCCAATTTTAAGGCCCAAGATTGTTCCGTGCGCTCTAGATCATCTGGGGTGTTGGCCAAAAGTAACTGATATAGGGCCCCGATTCTGGTAGATTTTCTGCCTATAATATCGAATAGTGGAATATTATCTGGTAGAATTTTTGGTTTGGTATTGTGGATACTAGCTAATATTTGATAAAATTTTAGAAAATCACTCGTAGGGACATTATATCTCGATTGAAAAAGCTCAAAAGAAAGTGGGAGATTGTTGCCAAAAAAATCTCCGATTGTTTTAATACCTAGAGGTTCCCACCTCTGGGATCTGCTATCACTAGGGATATTAGGAAAAATTTTACATTGCCATAAAGGTGTATATTTTGTATATGTAGGAAGCCCTAGATGTTTGCCGATGGCTTTCCAGACTGAAAGAGCATCTAAAACAGTCTTTAATTTAATTTTTTTATAATAAGATGTTTCAACCTGCCTTAGAAAAAGTCCCTTATGTTTTTTTCCTAGACTGAGCTCATATATTGATGGTATATGAGGGATTACAGAGGTTGGGCCTCTAAGTTTAGAAGTCAAAAGAGGATCCATGTTTTGCAATAAAGATGCCCAAAAATATAATCTTAAATTTGGTAGGGCTAAGCCACCTCTACTTTGAGGGAGTGTTAGAAGGGGAAGAGCCCGCCTTATTTTTCCGTAGCTCCAAATAAACTTTGCTATGAGAGAATCTATAGTCTTTATAACGTGCTTTGCCGGTAAAAGGGGGATTGCTCTAAACAAATATAGAACCCGCGGGAATACATTCATTTTTACGTAATTGGCCCTGCCTATAATAGAGAGGTGTAGGCTATCTACCCTTCTTAGATCGCTTTTAATTTTATCAATGAGGGGAGAATAGTTAATATCGCTGATATTACTTATCTCTGCCGAAAGCACTATACCTAAATAAGTGGCCTGTTTAACCCTGAAGGTACTTTCATATTGAGTATTACTAGTGGCTAATACCATAGTTTTATCTCTATTCAAGGAGTACCCTGAGTATTTCCCAAATGCTTGGGTAATTGTCTCAATTTCATAGACTGCTTCAGACGGTTTAGTGGTTATTACGGCAATGTCATCCGCATATGCCATGACTTTGGTGGAAAAGGACCCTGTGAAAACTGGATATATGGAAGTTGAGGTTAGTAGCTTTTGAATAAGGGGATCTATATAGAGCGCAAATAGAACCGGGGAGCATGGGCAACCCTGCCTTGTGCCTCTTTGCACCGTGATGGCGCCCGACTCAATCCCTGCAATACAGATTTTAGCCGTGGGGTTGGTATAAATAGCTTTAATCGCGTTAATAAAAGTATTTCCGAAGTTTTTACTTTCCAGGATGTTCCAGAGAAACTGCCATTGTACTCGGTCGAATGCCTTTTCGGCATCGAGGAAGATCATCGACATCTCGCCCCCCGTGGCGCCCATGATGTCAAGTAGGGTTATGGCTCTACGAGTATGGTCTGTAGTGCCTTTGCCGGGTATAAAACCGTGTTGCCACGGGGATACAAGGCGTTCGATGACCCCGCTCAAACGATTTGCAAATATTTTAGCGTATAACTTCGAATCGGCGTTGATCAGGGATATAGGCCTATATGAGGAAGGGAGGTGGGGTGGTTTACCTTTCTTATGGAAAATTATTATGTTTGTTTGTTTCCAAGACTCAGGGGGAATTGCATGGTATTGGACTCCAAGAAACAGATCAAACAGAAAGGGAGTTATCTGATTTCTAAGGATTTTATAAAGGTCCAATGGGATTTTATCCGGTCCGGCGGCCTTGCCGTTGGCCATCTCAGCTAATGCAATCTCTACCTCAATGACCGTAATCTCTCTGTCAAGGTAAATCTTATTTTCCGCATTGATGTTTTTATGATTAGTATGGTCTGGGAGCCAGTTATTTAAGAATGTTGTAATTTCATTATCAGGATATGAAATATCACTACTATATAATTTTTGGTAATATTTTTGAAATACTTTAACAATGTCTTTGAGGGTAGTATATTCATTTCCCTCAAATTCTATCTTTTTAATGTTGCTCAATGATTGCTTTTGTCGTGTGCGTAGTGCTAACTGCTTCCCCACATTTTCCCCTGATTCGTACAGCCTATTCTTATTAACCTGATAGGTTTCCGCGGCTTTTTGAATTAACGTACTATTAATCTCATTTTTTAAGATCATTATTTTATTTAAGATTTTCTCCGGATCTAAGGTAAGATCAGCTTGCCCTCTACGAGACAAATTTAACTGGGTGGCATGATGAGCCTCAAGATTGGACAACTCCTGCATCATTTCCATATTGAATTGTTTTTCTAGCTTTCGTTTATTAGCGACAAAGGAAATGGTCTCTCCTCTCAATGCTGCTTTAAAACAGTCCCATACAATTATGCGGGGTGCACTAAACTGGTTACAGTCAAAAAAGGACTGGGTCCACGATTTCATATGCGCTATATATTCTGGATTAACCAGTAGCCTTCTATCAAAAGTCCACTGTATTGTTGGTTTAACTAAATTAGCCGTGTCGAAGGTAAAGGTCAGTGCATTGTGGTCAGATAGGGTCTTCGGGGATTTAATTATTTCAATAATATCTTTCTGATTTATACTTGACATTATATAGTCGATTCTAACATATTTGCTGTGGGGGAAAGAAAAATATGTATAGCCATCCACATTTGGCCCCCGGAGTAACCCCCAGACGTCAGCCAAATTATGACTTTTCATCATCTGACCCAATGCTGTATATGACTTTGGTTTTCGCCCTTTATAATTTTGAGATAAGAGACTCCCAGAGGATTGCCCTATGTCGATATTAAAGTCTCCACAAAAGACCAGGGGACTTGACCAAGAGGCCAATTCGATTTCGAGCTCTCGAAAAACAGCGGGGTCATCTAAATTAGAGCCATAGATTGCACAGATAGTGATATCTTGTTGAAGCTGAATTATGACCCATCTGCCATATTTGTCGGCTAATTTACGAATTGGGAGACCTATTATAGGTTTAGCAAAAATGGCTACCCCTCTGGTTTTAGTTGTTTGGGATGTAGCCGCCATTAGGTTATAACCTGGTAGTTTAAGTAAGTTCCTGTCGGAGTATGCGATATGTGTCTCTTGGAGACATAATATATCAACCGGATTTTCTTGTATTGATTGGGATAACTGGGCCCTTTTATCTTTATGATTGAGGCCTGCCACGTTCCAAGTACAGAGGCTTATCCTCCCCATGTATTAACTTGAAAGACTAACCTGATAAGCTTTAGACACCCATTCTCACCAAAATAAATGAAGCGGTTCTGCTTTTCTTTAACATTTCTGTGGCTTTTACTCCTACTACTTTTAATACAGCATAATCTGTGACCGAATTTGCCAGTTTTTCTTTTTTGATTTTCCCCCTCCCCCGCCCTCCTCAGCACCCTCCCCAAGGCCTTCCCCGAGGCCTTCCCCCCCCACCTCCCCCCGTACTCCACCCTATGAGGCATGAAGACTCTCACTAGAGTCTATGATGATGGAGAGACACCCTGTGGCCATGCCTTAGTCATTAATTCTATATGCATCAGATAACACATGTGTAGGCTAGTGAAAGGATATGCAAAAAAAGGAAACATGCAAAAATATGAAAGAATGAACATCCTAGAACCACACGGGACCCAATAAGACATGCGAAATAAACCATACATGTTGAGAGAGAAAATTATCTTTAGCTATAATAGATTATACAGCATATTCTAGTCCTATTCCGAGTGATTTAGCCCAAAAAAACATATTAGAGTTGGTGTTAAACTTAGGACTTTGAAATATGCATTATTCTTACGATGAGCTAATTCTTCCTAAATTGTGAAACATAGCCTACCAGCCGGGGGCTATACTGTAATCAGGCTGACCTTAGCCAATTTAGGGCACATAAAGAAACATATTGACTCAGAAAAAATTAGGTCAGGCTATCTAAAAAGGCCTTAGCTTTGATCTCAGATGAAAAGAATTTTACCTGCCCATTATACAACACCTTGAGTATGGCAGGGTTATTCAAGTAAACCTTAGCTTTTTTGTCCAGAAAAGGTTTGATTAGTTGACGGAGACGCCATCTCCGCTCCACAGTTGTGTGGCAGAAGTCCGGCCTGACAAAGTATGGAATGTCGCCTCGGATCCGATGGGCCTCAGGCCTCGCTTTCTCTGCCACACTTTGACGAAGCAAAAAGTTACCAAAGTAAACGAGTATAGCCCTAGGATATTTGCTTTGCGAGTTGGTAGGCCGCAATGTAGCAGGTGTTCTGTGGGCCCGTTGGACTTCCAGATCCCAGTTCCATGAAGAAAGCTCAGGAAAAGTGTCTTTAAAGAGTTGGATCATAAAGATGCGTATATCATCTCCTTCACTTTTTTCGGGTACACCCAGTACTCGGAGATTATTGCGACGCATACGATTTTCCATCTGCTCAAGCTTCCATCTTACATCAGTCATTTCAGCGTCGTGGGCATCGACCTGCTCTTTCACCACAGTTGCCTCCGCCTCAATACCCACAATACGATCTTCCATATCTGTCATTCTTGCATTAGACGCAGCTACTGTTTTTGAAAGTTTTCGCACCACCCCCTGTACCTTTTGTAGGGCTTGTTGAGCTTTCCGACCATCCTTAGACGTTTGCTCTCTGTGTGATGCGATTGCCTGCAACACTGTGTCCATTACCGCAGTTAGGGTTGTGTCTTGTTCCTTTGAAGAGAAGGGGGCTCCCTGGGCACTAGGAACTAATGCGGGAGTGTCTTCCCGATGAGGACCTGCTGAGATATGGCGGTTTCTCTTTTTTTTTATCACTGTGTGTCCGGCTGTGGCTTCTCCCAATAGCTCGTCTGTATTGCTATCTTGATTACTGGAACTGGAGCCGGTATGCAGGTCAGATAAAGAGTCTAAGTCAGAGTCTAAGTCTAAGTCCTGGTGCCAGCCTGGGTCCTCACGACCCTCAGAGATAGTGTAGAATTCAAGAGGTTCCAAGTCTGTATCAGACGTGATTCCTGCTCCGTCCTCGTCAGTTACTGGCCCAGGGAGTGTTGGCTCTTCAACCTTTCTTTCCTCTATTGGTGCAGAGGTGCCTTCAATATGAACAAAAGTATGCACTGGAGAAGATGATATTGATTTATCCTCCGCGCTAACAGAGCTTGGCAATGTTGAATGTATTTCTGGCAGAGGAACAGTGGAAGTATTTGTTGTACCTCTTGTGCGATTTACATGTGTGACTATCTCAGATGTAGTTGTTATACACTCTTCAGTCGCACGTATTTCCTCTGGTGCTTGCGGTTGTAATTGTGGTTGTGGTTGCGCAATAGTTACTGTGGCGCTCCCAGGTGAGTCTACTGTAACAGTTAGGTCCTGCGGCGGTAAAGCCGGTAGCGGTGAAAATAGCGGGTCAGTTATAGGTACGAGAGCAGTCGACTGTGTGGCACTTACCAAGGAGTTTAGGTCCGCTAGTAATGCAGACGCTGCTGACACAGCCACTGCTGCCGCCGCTGACGAATCCGACCTGGGGAGCGCAGTTGGAGTGGCTGGCGGGGCTGCAATCAGCGTCCCGCTTCTTGCGTGGTGATTAGGAGAGGAGGGAGCAGCTCCGGCCGGCGTTTTGCGAAGCAGGTCTACAACCGAGGGACCGGCCCCGGTCCCGGTGCCGGAGTGTTAGTATTCCTCGTGGCTCTCTGTTGCTTCGGCTGGAGTTGGTGCTGGGCATGGCCCCCGTCTGATCCGGCAGCCTCATCCGTTACTGACCCAGCGCGCCTGGCAGCGAGCTTCTGATCGCGAAGCGCTTGTTTGGCGGCCCGAGTCTTCAAGGCAGCAGCAGCTGCCGCAGCATTTTTAGGAGCCATCAGCGACTTCGTATGGGGGCAATCGATACCAGAAGCTCGGCAAGACTGTTGACGGAGCTGGAATAAGAGTCTAAGCACCGCGAGGCCGATTGCTGACGCAATGATGTGAAGTTTAGGTCGTGGCTGCTCAGGTAAGAGCGATACATCCCCAGATGGTTTGAGACAAGCGCCACTCATTCTTCATTCTGCTAAATATTATTGGTAGCTTTATACTTTTCTGCACCAGTTGTTCGCCTTTCTCACGGTGTCTTCATGGGTATCTCGGGATCCTAGCCTTCCACTAACCCATTCGGTTGACTAAGGCACAGGAGAGTGTCTCACAGCGGACTAGAGAGCCGCCGCCATCTTGCCTCCTATATTGTGCATTTCCATAGGGGTTGAGGCTAAAGCTGATGTTTTTTTGAGTTATATGGGATGCTTCCCAGCGTTAGTTCTTTTACCTTGTGCTGGATTGGAATTCGTTTAGCACTTTCTACTCTCTGAAAGATTGCTGAGATGCTGAAGCACTTTGAGGATGGGCAGCACTCGACTCTATGGATTACTAAAAGAAATTTGCCATTTAAATTGAGGTAACTTTTATTATGTTGTTTATCTCAAACTTCTCACTCAGTTTCTAAGTAGTTTGCCAAGTAATTTCAAATGCAATATCTTATCAAAATGTTCATACTGCCATATAATCTGACAAACCACATGTGCCAAAGAGATTATGCAGTCTATCAGGTAGGAAATTATCTAGGTGATTGCGCATGCAAGTCGTGTAGTGATCATGCAAGCAATCTTGTAAGCATAGCTACAGTCTGGCAATAGGGATGTATGACGGTACAACGCATCCATTTACATCACTGTACATTACATTGCGGTTTTTACAACGCAAGTCGTTACAACGACTTGCGTTGGAGGAAGCTGGACTTAGGAGTAGTATAATTTACTATTCCAACTCCAGTCTACGTACAGTAGGGAAGGTGTTGGATAGTAAATTATACTATTCCTTGTCCTAGAGCGCCATCTAGTGCAAGTCGTTGTAACGACTTGCGGTGTGAAAACCGCAATGTACTAGCATCGCAATGTAATCCCCACGTTGTAAACGATGTTTCCCGGCAATAGTGGCACCAATAAAATACTCATCAAAGAATCAACAGACTCGCAAACTCTGTTGGTAGCGCTATACCACCAGGAAGTACAAGACGAAGTAAATGCTGGAGCTACCGAATCCTAGCCCCTGCAACACTGCTAAGCCACTGGGAAAGTCAAATGTGGCAGAAATACCACAGTAGATGATCTGTGGTTGAACCAAAGAATTATTACATTGTTAGGTAGATGCAGTAGTTTGCTAAAATGGCAACCTGTATTGCCTGTAGGAGAAATGTGATAAGATAGGTCAAAAGACAGTGAGGGAGTAAGGGTTCAAGACCAGGAGTCAGGGCAGAAGGACAGTTGGGCCACAGCTGAATGTCCAGAATGTAAATGATATTCACCTCTTTGTCATCAAGAGTTGGCAGTCTCATTAATATTTTAAACTTGCCATGGTTCCACCAGCGAAAGACAAAGGAGAAGCAAATGGCATGCATTAGAGACATGCAGCCAGGATAAATGCCAGTTACATTTTCGAGTAACTAGACAGGAGCAGCATATGGCATGCACTGGTTAAAGGCAGCTAGGTAGATGCAAATACAGTCACCAGGAGTGACAGAGCAGCCGCTCATGGTCTGCACTGGCTACAGGTAGCCAGATTAATGCCCATTTAATCTATCAGGAGCAACAGAGGTGCAGCACGTTGCAGCACATTGAGTGTCATGGTTACAAGTACTCAGATACATGCCAATTGTGCCCAACGAGTAGAGAAAGAGATGTCACCCTTGGCAGGTACTGTTTACAGGTAGCCAGGATAAATGGCAAATGTAGTCTTCAGGTGCAAGATAGAGCAGAGCATTGTGTGAACTGGGTTACAGACATCCATATTAATGCTCATTGGTGTTCCACACACGTGCAACACAGGAGTAGCACATGGTGTGAACTTGTTACAGGTAGATGGATACATGTCTATTGGGTTCCCCTAAGAGAGACATGAAATATTGGTTGATAAACTTATGTAAATGTATTGTTAAAAAAGGTTTGCATTATGATGCTCTTTCTGGTTGTCATATGAGGATTGATTCTTGTGCGTCTTGAACTTAGTGGATCTTTTGTATTATTACCTGGAGAGGTGTGATTTACCATTGTCATTTACAGAGCAGGGATTCTGACTCAAGCCCTTCCAAGCCCAACCAAAAGGGTCGCTTCAGGGAGTCGCGTTTTACCTCAGACGCCCTTATCAAAAAGACGGGAGAGCAACAGAAAGACTTTGGCCATGCCAATTTATGTGATTTTGTTTTCCACAGTAGAGGAATTATATTATCACTGTTGCTAATCCATTCCAGAGAGATCTCTTTGGGGTTGATAATTGAACTTGACAAAAACTCTATGTATCACTGTATGGGTGCCTTTGTACCACCCATAGAACTACTTAAAGAAACTCACTCCATAGTGATTCAGGCTGGCCCAGCTGGCAGGGTAGTTAGCATCCTCAACAACCTGAGTCTGATTTCTTTAAAAAGAACACAGATGAAACAAGTGCATGCTCCTGCTTATCTGGTGTGCTTAATAGGTGTATGCCTCAGTTGGCAAATTTGTCTGACTTTTGACCAAAATGTATTGATTTTTCCTGGAATGTTGCAGTCCCTCTGTCAGATTATATTGCGCCCATCATTTGGTTATAAGAGAATTGGGTAGTGGATAATTTTCTATATGAAAATTTCTATGTTTTCAGTAACCTTGCTGTGGCTCAAAGAGACGTCATGCAAATGGTGGCACTGAGGTCCATCTTTCAGTAAATGATTCCTGGACCTATGTATTTTTTTATTAGCCAAGTAATGCTGTTCAGTGTCTAACATTTGGTTTATTATGACTTTTTAGTGGAAAGTTCCAGCTTTCTATTGTTTAACGTATATGTTCTTCGAGGACCACAATATAGTTTGATGTTGACATCAGTTTTTTAACTTATTGCTATAGCAATTGAGAGGGAACAAATTGATGGGGGGGTCTTATTTGAGAGGACTGTAATGCTAAAGTATCAATACATGGTTTGGGTGTTTATAGGAATATTGTTATTGAGGAAAGATGGAAATATCTGGCGACTATGTGTTTATAGACTGTAAAGCTAACTAATTATCCTGCAGAATTTGAGAAAGTTGAGTTGTGTGATAATAATTAATGGCAGATTGGAAGATGACTCAACTGCAAAACCAACATGTTAGATATTAAGGTGTAGTGGAGCTCGACAGATAACGCTAGCAGTGTTAAAAACCCTGATCAGCAGAGCAAGAGTCTAACCCCTCTGTCTGATGACTGCCATGTGACAGGTAATACTCCTTGCTCTTGGGCTAGTCGCATCAGTCTCCCATGGACAGCAAGGACCCCTGAAATTCATTCAACAGCTGTCTCTAAACAGCACTTTTGGACTACGTGGGAAAGATTTTTTCCAAAAGTGTCCTCAAGCATCTTCAGACTTAGGCTATAGATAATGACATTTTACCATATGGACAAGTGCGCTTTAAAGCCAATTGCTGCACACATGATAATATAGCTTGTTTTTTCTATATTGAAAAACTATGGAGATACCGAGGAGCAGCCAGTCTGTACGTCCTTTGTATATTTTTCAACAGATGTCAACAGAGTCAATAGATTCACTCTCTAAAGAAAATTTGATTCTGCTTAAAATTCCGCCAGGTCTTCTGAAGCTAATAACTGTCCTTCACTCCTCTACCTGGAGCAAGGTATTAATGGTGACAGGTAGAGGATCGAGACTTGGAACATAATGAAATAGGGGTGCTTGTTAGCACATTTATATGATCGCCGTAGAATATTCACACACTTGCACTGTTTTCCACCAAGGTTATAATAGCTCCCGCTGCCTATTTTGTTGTAGGCAGACGTCCTGATCCTTTTCAACCCTACTTCAGAAGGTTCACAATCAGATCTGGATAAAATATTTTCATATTTTCGTACGCAATGACCATGTCATGAAGATTACTATCTCAAAAAGTAAGATGGTGGCATTTAGAGGAAGGCTATAAAAATGCAGTCCATATAAATGCTTGTTGGGGGTGGGGGCGTGGCTTGGACGGCAGTGTGAATGGCCGCCTAACCTCGAGCTCCGCAACTCGGGAGAGCGACCTCGTCGGTTCCCAGCGGACCCACCTTCCTGAACAGCGGGAGAAACGACGGACCCGATGCCTCATGCCTCGCGGAGCCCACCGGTGCCCTGATCACCGCTCCTAACGCACCTCACGAGGACTTTTGCTACCTTTTAGAGCGCCCACGCGCCGACATCGGAGCCCCTCAAAATGGCGACGCCGCGTCTCATCGGCGGTGCCTGACTACCACCTCGGGCTCTACTACCGAGCAACAACGGACCTAAACCAACACCACCGGGGATGCTAACGCAATGCTGGAACCCCCCACATGCCGGTAAGAGGCGCTTACAACAACGCGAACACAGCATTTTAATTTTTTTTTTTTTTAATTTTTAAGAAGACCTTTATTATACAATATGCTGGTATCATACAATTCACAATCCACATCTTTACAAAGACTGCGTGAGTAGACATGAGTTTGCCAGGTACTGAACAGGATGACACAGCCATTTAGCCGACAACCCGGGGGTCCGGCGGCGAGTTCCATGTGTTAATTTGTATGATCAGCCGTTGACTAGCGACTTTAATGGTAGATCTCATGGTTTTACATTTTATCCTCAAGATTCATATCGCAATGATCACTCAGCATGTGTTACCTGAATGTATCTCCCCAAAGTCCCATAGGTCGTGTATAAATCAGCTGTGGGCAGTCAGAAGGGGGGGAGGGGAATCAATTATGTGTGCGTTCTCAGTGCTGAGTCAGTGTTGCCGTTCTTGTATTGGCGATGTGTGCTTTGGTATAGCTCACTGAGGCATAGGAGTGCGCAGATGTGGTCAGTAGGGTTAGTCCGCAGCCATGTTGGGTTGGGGCCAGAGTACTCAGCAGTAGAGTATTTGCTTATGCTCCCAGTTACATCACTGAGAGGGCGCTAGGGACATGGCAGCAACCAATAAGCAGTACGTCCTGTCTACGTGTAACACGTTTATGGCCAGTTGTCCGTGTGTGCCTCTTGTGGTATGTGAATGGTGTCACGTCTCTGCACCTCACAGGTAGCATGAGGTCCCAAGGGATCGTCTCTTGGTGGTAACATATTATCTCTTGTATCTTCATTAAAAAACCAGGAAAATGTGTCTAGTCCTTGAACTTGACCAGTAAACAAACTGTTCCCTGCGCCTATATATTGGCTGGGAAAACCGGGGGGGGGTGGGGAAGAGTGTAAGAGGCAGGGGAGGGGGGGGGAGATCGTTGCTGGTTCCAATGCGGGGCATCTGTTGTGAGGTGGGGCCCAGCGAGGCTACATGTAAAGTATGGGGACAGTCGAGGAGGGGGGGGGAGTGTGGCGAGGGGAGGGGCTCAAGGTCCCTATCTCATTCAAGTGCGTGTGGGCAGCATCCGCAGTGCGGGGTCAGGGCGTAAGTCGGCAGTGTGCGGGGCAGTAGCGCAAGCCAGCTGTGAGGCGATCCGTCTCCTGTCGGAGAACAGGCGGGCGGGCGGGTGGGGGTGGGGGGGGCGGCTCTTCTTTTGGTGGCGATGTCTGCTGTCGTCTCGGGCGTGCCAGGGCCAGGGTAACGGCGCGCATGCAGTGTCTCAAAGGCGTCCTATGCGTGGTGGGGAGGCGGTAGCACCTCCACCCAGGGCCGCGTGCCAGCCAGCATCACCATGGCTATGTTATCTGTCGTCTCATGTAACTCCCCGCTCCTGGCAGGCGTGGTGGAATGCCTTTAGGAGGTCGTTCCAGAGCTGGGCGATGGGGAATTTGCGGAGTCCCGCCGTTTCTTCCCAGAGAAGAACCGTGCCCTCCGCTCGTGCCCAGTTAGTGAAGGAAGCACGCCAATGTCGAACATGGGGGGAGGCCGCCGCCTTCCAGCGCTTGGTGATCAGGCGTTTAGCTGTTATAAGCCCCATGTCCCAGAAGCGGGTCCGCACTTTATTGAACTTCGTGCGTTTATACAATCCCAAGATGCATGCCTCCCACGTGTGTGGCATCTGCTCATCAGCGCTGCGAACACAGCATTTTAATGCTGATTTCTGCCCGTCTCGCCTGACCCTAAGATGGCGGCCATCACCGAAAAACGATCTGATAGTAATTTCAGCTAAATAGCCACTAAGCATCTGTTTGGGGGAAGCGGTTCTCCTCTAATATCAAGAGGGAGACCCCCTGCCTGCTTTTTGTGAGGCTCTCATCGATCTTTGAGGACCACGACTTTAAAGCATACTGGCAGGGTGTCCTTATTTATTTATTTTTTTATTTATTTTTAACGACTTGTAGAGCGCCTGGTGACCCGAAGGCATCCCCGCGCTGTAATGATTTTGATATCCAGATGAGATGGAGGAGAAAAAAGAAGAAAAGAAGAGAAAGGGGGGACGTTATTTCGGAAATAGAAGTGTTTTCAATTTTTTTCTAAAAATAAGATAGCTGGGTTCCAGTCTGAGGGTACGGGGGAGTGAGTTCCATCCGGTGGAAGCTTTCACAGAGAAGCGTCGGCCTCCAGTGCGTGTCTTTTTGAATTTGGGGATGTTGGCTAGATGATCATTCTCGGACCACAGGGATCTGGGAGCTATATAAGGAGTTACCAGGTCGCTGAGAATCGGAGGGCCAGCTCCATTAATCAGTTTGTAGGCCGTGCACATGGCTTTGAATTCCACCCTTCGACGCACCGGGAGCCAGTGCAGGGCTTTGATGGCGGGTTTAGCTGACACTCTGGAGGGAAGGTTCATGAGTAGTCGGGCTGCAGCGTTCTGTGTTCGTTGTATTTTAGCCAAGGTGGCCTCAGGGGCACCCAGGTAAACCATGTTACTGTAGTCCAGCCGTGACAGTATTAGTCCTTGGACTAGGAGTTTTCTGGAGGTGGGCGGGAGTAGGGGAAGAATCTTGCGGGTGGTGCGCATAAGCCCAAAACAGGTTCCTGCAGTTTTGGCCGCTTGTGTTTTCATTGATAGCTCGGGTTCTAGCCAGACTGCCAGTACCTCACTCTGACTCTGACTCTGTTTCAGGCTTGCCCTCCTAAATCCCTATTAACAACTACAACACTGACAAGCTGACAGGTCTTGGATCAGGAGACAACTTACCTACAGACACAGAGCCAACCAGCTTGCCAGCACTAAGGGGGTCATCTGCTTATTCGTGCCCGCCTGCCCGCCAGGTTCTGAGTGGATCTCCTTGTGGGTCCTTGCTTGCTACGCAACCGCAGCCTGTATCTACCTCTCTGTCTGAGCCCGCCGACGATAACCCCTGACAAGACTCCCAGACAGGGTAACTAGAAGATTCTCCTCAGTCCTCACTTTCAAAATGTCGGGCAGAGATGATAAGAACAATCCAAAAAAAGTGAAACCTGAACCACAGATTTCCGACTCCCCCATTAAAAGTAGAGCTGACATGGCGGCCACAATGGAAATGATATTGAAAAAGTTGGGAGACCTTACCGATATTTCCAAATCAACCAAAGCGAACACAGACTCTATGCAGCTAGAGTTAACAGCTATTAGAGCTGATATGAATTACCTAAAATCAGGGCTGGGAACAGCGGAGCAACGCATCAGCGATGTAGAGGACCTCTCACGACAGTCAGCCACTAGAATACAACGCCTTGTAGCCACTACTGACATCCTCAGGCGCCAAAATGCTGAGTTGGAAGACCGCAACAGGCGAGGGAACGTCAGAATTTTTGGGACACCGGAAAACGCGGAAAAAGATGCAGACTCCTGCGTGGCTTTCCTGGAAGCATGGATCCCCATGATCACCAAAATTGTATTCCCGCACGGTCTGGAGCTAGACCGGGCGCACAGAATCCCCACATTCACTACCAACCGCGAGAGGGGTCCCAGGCCAATGATCTGTAAGCCACTCAGATATCAGCATGTCGAAATGATCCTACAATACGCAAGAAAGAACCACTCCATCATGTGGGAAGGTCACAAGATCATCTTTACGCAGGACTATTCTAAAGACACAGTGGAAGTTCGCAAGGGGTTCCTCGAACTCCGCACCATACTCAGATCCAAGAACATACCTTGCTCCTTTGCAGGACCCGCCAAATTCAAAGTAATTTTAAATGGCCACCCGAAGTTCTTCACTGACCCGAGGGATTTGAAAGACTACCTGAAAAATGGCCCACCTCAGGAAATGGACCAATCAAATGCCCCATCCAATAAAAGGAAGACCACATGACTATCCCGTCAAAGTGCAGGTCAACCGACACTTTGTCCTCTCCAGGTCGTACCACTGTGTATTTAATGCTACGTCGTAATTGCTTTCCTCTGGTCTCTATTGTTGCTAGCCGACCACTCACAATACCAAGTGCATGTCATTTTATCCATTAGCGTTCCATCGCTTCCATGCATATTGACAATGTTGACAATGTTGATAGATGTTCTCCTCCGTACTACAAAGGTAGTGGAAGCTATGGGCACAATAGCTAGTTGGTTCTACCCCTATTTACAGCTTTTCTAATACGCAACGCGAACAGTCGCGCCTGGTTCATTATTATATGTTTCTATGCACATATATTTGCCATAGCTAAGGGAAGCTTAGTGCCAGTATAACGGTTTTAGTAGTTTAGCACAATGTTCAGCTGGATCTACTCTTATTTACAATGTTTGTAGGCGCAATGCTACCAGTTGCTCCTGGTCTGTTATTGTATTGTTATTGTTATCTGCTTAAGAAAATAATACCCGCTGCCACATTTAAGCTCGACATTTTAACCCACATACGTTCTAGCATGGGAAATACCGAGCGACGTTTGTTAATGATTAATAACTCCTGTTTTGCCTAGCTGGGTACTGTCGTCGTACTTCCTACATACGTATTTGGGGGGGGGGGGGAGGGGGGGGAAGGGAGGTTTTGCATGGGTAATGGGAAAAAGAGAGAGCATTCTACAGTTATAAATTGTCAGTACTTTAGAGCTTTATACATCACCTTATGTTATTTTTGGTCCCTTTTTATGTCTGTTTCCAACAGGTACAACATGCGCACGCCAGATTTGTCTCTAGCCATGTCGATAATTCTGTCCCCTTGTTGTCGCAATAACACTCAGACTCTCACAGTGATAATTGATTTAATACATTGCCCCCCGCCAGATCTTCGTTTAGCGATAATCTTGCTTGTCAATGTCTAACACTAATTCCATAACAGATGACCTCAAGATTGTTTCGCTAAATGTTAAGGGACTTAACCACCCTGTAAAAAGAAGGAAAGTGCTGGATTACATCACCAAAACTAAGGGGGATATTATCCTCCTGCAGGAATCTAAACTATCGGAAGAGGACACACGATTCCTAAACGTTCACTGGGCCTCCCATAAACTGTCGTCTCCTGCACCACACAAAAAAGGGGGTCTAATTACACTGATATAAAAGAAAGCGAACATAACACTGGTATCACACACTCACGACGAGGAAGGGAGGGTTTTGGTGGCCCATCTACGCAGGGATGAAGACCCCATACACGTAGTGAACATATACGGCCCCAACTCAGACGACCCCGAGTTCTGGGACTCAGTTTCTCGCTCGATGGAACATATCCCTCTGGATGACCTTCTGATTGTGGGTGGCGATTTCAATCTCCCCCTAGACCCCTTACTAGACAGGCAATCCAAATGCGCATTTCGCCCTTCACGCTCACATGAGGCCCTTCTGCGTCTATGCGAACGTTACTGCCTTAGAGACTCGTGGCGTCTCCAAAACCCTGAGGGGAGAGACTACACCTTTTACTCCATTCCTCACAACTCCTACTCACGCATTGACTTTATCCTAATATCTTCCACGTTTGCACACCTAATCGAAGAAACTGACATCGCCCCTAAACTAATTTCCGACCATGGCTGTATTCACACCAAACTTGCGGGCTCCCGCTCAACCAGACCGCCCAGAAGATGGCGATTCAATGATGAAACTCTAACCAACCCTGAAGACAAACTCCTGATTACTAATGCCATCGAAGAGTACTTACTCTTAAATAATATCCCTGACACGGACCCGAACACCCTCTGGGACGCACTCAAACCCACGATCCGTGGAGTTATTATCAACATAAGAGCCAAAGCCAACAAAGTGATAAACAAGGAATTGGAGCTACTAGAGGGGGAGATCAGATCACTAGAAGCCTTACACAAAACCAACCTCCAAGACTCCAAGCCCCTTGACCAACTCATAAAAAAGAAATACGAGTATAATTCCATCACAAGTAAAAGAGCAGGGGTGTGGATCAACCGCTTCAAAGCCTTAAAGCTATGTGAGGGAAACAAGGCCGGGAAGTTACTAGCCTCATATCTTAAACACAAGCAGAAGCTAGCAACCATTTCCTCTATAAAGGACCCCGCAAATAACACACACACTAATCAATCCAAGATTCTTGATACCTTTAAATCATTTTACAAGTAGTTGTATAGGAACGATAAATCTCTGGACTTAAAAGCATGCTCGGACTACCTGGAGGCCCTCGACCTCCCCAAACTTTCGGAGACTGACAAATTACATCTAGGGCCCCCCATCAGTATCACAGAAATATCGACAGCCATCAAAACACTCAAAAACAACAAAGCCCCAGGTCCTGACGGATTCTCGGCATCCTTCTACAAAGCCTTTGACAGCCAACTGTCACCAATACTCCAAACTGTGTTCAACTCTTCTGCCTCTAGCGGGAGTATCTCTCCCTCGATGAGCGAAGCCACAATAATTGTTATACCCAAGGAAGGGAAGGACCCCCTCCAGACCAAAAACTACCGCCCCATTTCGCTAATTAATATTGACTGCAAGATCTATGCCAAGATCTTAGCTACTAGATTGAACTCTGTGCTACCCAAATTGATAAGTCCGTCACAAGTGGGTTTTTTGAAAAATAGGTTGTCGAATGACAACACCAGACTCCTATGTCACATACTTGAAAAAGCGAAATCCTGCAAAACGCCGATGATTGCAATAACCCTTGATGCTGAGAAAGCATTCGACAAAGTCTCATGGCCCTTCCTTCAACAATGTATGGGCTCATTCAACCTGGGTAATTCATTCATTAAAATGGTGATGGCCTTATACTCCTCCCCCTCTGCCCGTATAGCAATTAATGGGACACTTTCCAGCCCGTTCCGCCTGTTCCAGGGTACTAGACAGGGTTGCCCACTTTCACCGGCTCTATTCCTACTGGCACTTGAACCCCTACTAACCGACATAAAAACCAATGAGGACATCACAGGTGTAGCCTTCGGAAACACCCGGGTAAAACTAGCGGCATATGCCGACAACATCTTAATCGCCACAGAAAACCCAACTGTATCAATTAAGGGTCTTATGTCCTCAATCAACAAATACTCTGCATTGTCCGGTTATAAATTAAACAAGGACAAGTCCGAAGTCAAACCACTTAATGTACACACTACCAAAGAAGTCCTTGGTGATTCGGGACTAGCCTGGCAACCGGATGTCATAAAGTATTTAGGCATAGAATTCACTGACAACATATTAAGTACACTCAAACACAATGAATCGACCACACTAGCGAAAATCAAAAAAATCCTGGATGGCTGGTCACCACGGTTCATCACATGGTGGGGCCGGTTAGAGTCTATAAAAATGATGATTTCCCCATTGGTCAATTACCTAGGTTCAATGCTTCCCCTTACACTTTCTAACGACTTTCACTCTAAATTAGATAAGATGATCTCCTCCTTCCTCTGGCAAGGGAAAAAAGCCAGAATCAGCATGAAAAAGCTACGACTTGATAAATCCTTGGGGGGTGTCAACCTGGCTGACTTTCGACTTTACCAGACTGCCTTCCTGGCAAAGAAAGGTGCGATTTGGTTCACGTCGCAATCTGATTACACGCCGGTGTGGTTACATGTAGAAAAATCTCTAGTGGAGGGTCTTGACCCCTCCGCCCTCCTCACCAATAAATTACGCCCCAACATCGACTCGGGGATCATCTTTAAGAACACAAAGAACTCCCTCCTCCATATAAGCAAGTCCCTACCCCACCAATTTCGTAACTCAAAATGGATATCTCTCTGGCAGAACAGCACTCTAACATACAAAGGAAAACCATTGTATAATCCTTCCTGGATCAGAAAGGGAATACACTTCCCTCACCAACTTTATGAGGGTTCAACTCCACTTGCATTCAAAGATTTACAAGACAGATTCCAACTCGAGAGCATTGACTTCTACTACTTCTACACTTTAAGGTCGCTCTCACAAAAGCAAACTTGAGCAACACTTCCCCCTCACTCCCTAGCCTTTTATCCGCCCTTGATAAACTTGGACATCAGGTATCCAGAATGTACAAAATGATAAGACCACAGAAATCTAACCTGGTCTCTGCAATACAATCTTACTGGGAATCGTATTCTTCCACTCCCACTTCGGAAAACGAATGGGCCAAAATTTGGGAGTCAACCACAAGACACAAAATTAGTCCGACTCTGTCCCAAACTAAATTCTGGCTCCTACACAAAGCCTTTTGGACCCCTAGAAGACTCTTCCTTCACAACATCAAGGATACTGACTCCTGCTGGAACTGCTCGGAATCAGGAGGAGACCTTGAACACCTACTATTTAAATGCCCCCGAGTTACCACCTACTGGGACAGAATATTTGAATTCATTAACGAAACCCTACACATTTCTCTCCCGAGAGAATTTGCCACTATAGTTATGGGTTCCTCCAAAGCTGTCACTTTAGATGAAAATGACAAAGCCCTACTTGATCTCCTACTGACAGCGGCGGTTAAAATCATAACGAGCAACTGGAAAAACACAACCAAAGCCTCCTTCCCCCACTGGCTCAACTGGGTTTCTAATTTCAGGGGTGCCGATAACATTACCCTTGCTTCTAACCCCTGGCGACCACAACATAGGAAACTATGGACCTCACTTGACTCTCACTTTGATCTCTTCAAACCCCCGTGAAATGTCTAAACTCTGCCTCCCCAATCATCTTCTCATTGTGTTAAAGGATGGACGTGATACACCCTACTGTGCTGTAAATCTGATATAATTGCTTGTTGTAATAAGCCTCTCGTGTTGTACTGATAGGATGCCTAATTGTCACCTTTTCTTTATTTTCTTACTTTCTCCCCCTCTTATGTTATTTCATCGCTTGCTCGATTTTATTTGTACTTGTACCGCGAACTTTATCTGCTCTTGTATGTACTGTTCATATCATGCCAATCTCTCTCAATAAAAAACTTTGTGAAATGAAAAAAAAAAAAATGCTTGTTGGGACAAGAAAAACGGGAAAGTATAAAATCTGACTCCTTTTAGTCAAAATGTTCTCCCATGCACAAATTCTGCTTGTTGGACTGCTTAAGGCCAATGCCAGCAATGAGATTTGGATTGTTCAGCTCCTTTGCGCCTGCATTTGATGGAGTGAATTTTGGGTCTGTGGGATAGTGAACTCCCTGGAGGAGCCTCTGAAGGGAGCTTTAGAAACAGAAGTTAATTTCAATCAAAAGAAATCATGGTCCTGAAGGAGCTGGGTTCCGCGTTCTAGTTTCACTCTGGAACACTCAGCCGATGTCTCTTTTTGTCTGCATGAAAGTGTGGAGGGGAGGAAGAATCATTAGCCAATTTACTCATCGCTGTTTCAATGAATCATGATTTCGAAGAATCACATAATCTCAATCCAAAGTTAGTTTGATTTCTTACAAAGCCAAGAACAGCTGGACATACAAGCACCTCAAAACAAGGGTATAGAAATACATTGGAACTAATACAAAGCCACACCTACAGGTGAAATTAAGATGATGCAGTATATACAGAATAACCAATTCTAGAATCAGGACACAAAAGATGACGGCTCCAATATCGAGTGCCTTCTTCATTGGAGGTTTGTAGGTAAAAAGCATTAGTCTGTCCCTACACTATCACTAACGTGACATCCCTACTTAGAGTTTCCCCAAGGCAAGTTCTGAAAAGGTGTCAGCACGTGAAGGCTTCTTAAGAAGTCATTCACGTTGAATGAGTCAGGTACAAAGGTACAATTTAAGGCCCTTTGCACGGTCTTTTAGGCCCTCAAGGGAGTGGGCTCTGACTACCTAAAACAACGGTTTCAATGGTATGTTCCCAGAAGGACCCTTCGCTCTAAGGAAGCAAAAAAAGTGATAGTTCTCCCAGTCACAAAAGCCAGCTGAGGTGGTGGGAGCTTCATCACATGTGCTTCAAAGGCCTGGAACAATTTACCATTCCACCTCAGAAACTCAACCGAGCTCCTCTCTTTTAAGAAGGGGCTGAAAACTTGGTTATTTACTTTGCAGTTACTCCACACCACAGCAACCAAATAGGCAGTGCTCAGCGCCAGGACACCCCAGGGTAACGATTGTGCTATAGAAGTTAAATTAACATAACATAACATAAGGTATCATAAAGCTACAGAGCTCGTTCTAAGATGCTCTCCTCCCTCAAGGCAAGGCAGAAGTCATCGGACTCTGTCCCTAACTCTAATACATGAACTTGTAAAGTCCCACAATGCTATGCAGCATCACCCCATCCACGCAATCTACCTGCTTGTAGGTAAAATTCCATGCGGCAGCGATGCTCCCAGACCTTGGCTCGATAACCTTGATTCCCAGGCTCTCTCCGGTGAGAAAGAACACCATCCCACAATATCAACATCGCAGTTCAATGTATCTTCTCCTCCCTAAACCTAACTCCTAAAACAAAGACATTATTGTAAATAACAAGGATGAATTGCTCCACGAGCAGCAGAAAAGTGATAAAGAACAAGCTCTACATACACACAATTTTTACTTGCAAATCTAATATGAGCGCTTCAGAGAGAAATACACGTTAGGCCTACAGATTTCAGCCAACATAGAAATAGCACGAAAATTCATAAAGCACACATATAAGTGAACATTATTACTGAGCGCATTTATATCAATGCATTACATGAGCACACAAATTAAGAAATCTTCTTTAGCTAGATGCACAATTCTACAGATTAAGGTTTACATCTAGTTACATGTAATTATAACTCTGATTTCTTCACATTAACACTGAAATACCCCTAACACTGCACCTTCCACAGTATTACAGTACATAATCTAATGTCACAAATGTTAACACAATAGAGGATTAAATGTGGGCGCGAACTACTCATGAGTAAAGCGCACCCCTACAAATTACAGAGCAAATCTGTACTCTATCGGTCCCTTTGTAAAGAAGTTTAATTATACTTGGAACTTTACGAAGTTTTCTGGGAATGTCTCTTGAGCTGATCTCCTAACTGATTAACATTAGCTCTAAAAATGGCAGTACCCCAAGTGGCATTTAAAATCAGCATAGAGCACTGCTCCAAATTAAAACTGTATAAAATCACCATGGTGGGTGATATCTAGGTTACAGAATGTAACTCTTGGTGGAATTATTGCTCAAATACAAAATGAACATCTTTTTCTGTTAAGGTTGGGTGGGCTCCCACTAAGAGTTGCATTGGGGCATGGGAGGGTCTACCTTATGGTTAATGTATTGCTCGTCTTTGTGCTAATGTTGTCCAACATTTTCCCCATCTGATATTTGTTTGTCCTGCTTTAAGACCTCAGTGTAAATTGTTTTACGTCTATTATTTTTAGAGTGTAATGTTAATTCTTTAATAATGCACGTAACTTTAGAGACCCTCCTGCAATGAACAAACTTGTTATTGTATTTTTACCTTTCCCAACAGGTCTTTAAATTTATAGTAATTTTAACTTTTTTATGTGCAATTGCATGTCTTTTCTGGTGCTCTCGGCTCTCTCGATCTCTGTTGAGGTCTATATATGAGTATGATATGATATTATATGTGACTTATAATGCGCAATGACTACTCCCAGGAGTGTCCTGGAGCAGAACATAAAGAGGTCGGTCAGGTTAAGATTAGCACTGTACAAATAGCAACGTTCTTAGTGTCTTCCTAAACAGCAGTGAGTTGTCAACTGAGTGGAGCTCGAATGGGAGCTGGTTCTATGTTCAAGCTCCCAGAAAAGCAAATGATCTGCCTCCAGACCTTTGACATAGGTACTTAGGTACCGCTGCTTGCCGCTTACTGGAAGAGCGTAGTAGTCTGGTAGGGTTATAGAAGCTGAAACTGGCTCTGAGTTAATCGGGCCCGTTTGGTACAGAGCATCATGTACCAGTGTCAGAGCCTTAAATATAATCCTCTTCCTAATGGGTAGCCAATGAAGTCCCTGCAAATGGCCAGTAATATGTTGTCTTTTTGGAATATTCAGCAGAAGATGAGCTGCTGCATTCTGGATCATCTGTAATTTGTCTAAAAGATATTCCGGTATGCCCCAATACAGGGCATTGCCATAGTCCAATCTGGACATAATCAGAGCCTGTATAACAGTTTTCTTGGCTGAGAAAGAGAGTAGAGGCAGAAACTTCTTGAATGACCTCAAGATCCCAAAGCAAAGACCCACTAGCTTTTTGACCTGTGGACACAAGGACAGTGTATTGTCGAAGGTTTTCCTCAAATTTTTGACTAATTCCTTTGGGTGACCAGGCAGGAAGATGTCATATGTCCAGGGATGTACTGAACTAAGTTCCACTCTACTATGGCGGGGCAGTCGGTGAATCTCAGGGATCAGGTACACTGCACTGACTGCCACAGCCAGTCCAAAAATTGTGGTGAGGTCATTGACTGTATACTTCACTACAGGTCTTCTAGGGTCTTGCCACTTGCCATATTTTGGGAATGCTATGCTTCCGGTAAATTGACAAAGCAGCTCATATAGTTCTCACTCTTACCGAGCATACCTTTATAGATTCTATTTTGTGCTTAGCATTGTGATATGCACTGATCTGGACCTGAAGTGCCCTAAATTACATAATCTAATGCATTGCATGAGAAAGCAGTAGATACAGAGGATAAACTAGAAGCTTGATACTGTGGCAGGGAACATACAGTTTAATGTACTGACACTGAATTGGATCTTTCTGTGTGCATTTTAGCAATGGTGACCTCCAATGTTAATGTTGTGATGCACTGATGTCTAAGTAGCGACACATGCACATATCTCGTACACACATATTTGGTGCATAGAAATAATGATTGTGAAGTGCTTCAGACATTTTCGAAGTGCAAAAGATGTATTTATGAGCTTATTACTGAGTCATATGCCCAAATCATATTTTCTTTAGAATTTTTTGGGGACATAGTGTAAATCTGAAATGCACCATTTTGCCCTCATTTTATGTGAGTGCTTGGAGCGAGTGAGGTAGTGAGGGAGAGAGTGAGTGACTGAAAAAGTGCCTTTATCAGCACCATCTCAAGATGAATTTATGGCAGAAAACATGGTGCAGGACACTCAACGTATATGTATTCAGATGCTTCTGAGAGGCAGTGGTGACGTCAGAGGGAGCAGTGTAAATGTGCAGTGGGCCCTCCAAGCAGTTGAGTTCCAGAGCCGTGGAGCAGGCAAGGGTAAAGTGCAGACTGCATTCACTTGTTGACATGGGTGATCTACAGCAGAACCAGGGGGCTGCATGACTTGCCTTTACCCTCTTGTACACTCTGGCAAGGGAGCTTTTGTTAGAACTATTCAAGTTCCTGTTTTTAGGGATGCTATCATATGGTCTTGTACCATCATAAGTCATTGAATGGCCATTTTTGGGTGGAGGCTGGTAGTCACAGTGTGGAAGAAGAAGCTTACAGCCCGCTGCCTATATGAACTTCCTAAACAAATGCATTTTATTCTACTAAACAATATTGTTCACATCTTTACTTGCTGTTCTGCCGTCAGCCTACTTTAAACACCTCTGCGTCTTATTTACTCTGTGTTGTTGTCACCATCTTGGTTCAGAATTTGGATCTCAGTTTGAAGCCAGGCTCATGGCTCAGTTCTTCGAAATAATCTTATTTGCCCAACTCCAGTGAATAAGCACACTGGGGCTTATTTACAAGCCCCTTGTGCCGCCGCTCCCTCACTTTTTCCCCATATTAAAAGTGACGCACCAGCGGTGCAAGGGGCATTTAAATAAGCCCCACTGGGGCTTGTTACCTGCTCTTCATTCCCTCGCCTCGTGTAAAAGTGCTCCTGGTGCTTTGTGTGGCCTAAACTCAGTAAAAGACTAATACACAGGACACACTCGCTTGCCATGCTCAAACACACCGTAAAATGCCTCTTTCAGTGATAGGATGTTCCCTGAAACCTTGGGGATGGACAGGTCTCTTGAGGGAATGTGTTGTGATTTTCATAGTGATGTTCTATGTAGCCTTATCACACGGAACCCCATATCCAGTTCTCTCTCTCCAAAACATCTGTGTCAAATGTGGCTGAACCCTTCACAATTTTGTTCCCCTGTGAGGGTAAGTTCTCAAAGAGAAAGTGAAAACAAAATTCTCACGAGACACTCCATACACATTTTGGGGGGGGGGGGGGAGTTGTCTTATATAGCGCGACCTCGACCCGAAGGTATCAGAGTGCTTTACATGAGCACCAGTTGCGTTACAGACGGTCACATTGGGCCTGATTCACAGATCTAACTTAAGACAAAATCCTAAACTTACTACCATTTTGGTATTCACAGAAGGCACTTAATCATTTTGGTACTCACAGAAAGCACTTACTCATTTTGGTTTTCACAGCAGGGACTTACTCATTTTGGTACTCACAGAAAGCACTTACTCATTTTGGTTTTCACAGCAGGGACTCACTCATTTTGGTATTCACAGAAGGCACTTACTCATTGATGAGTAAGTGCCTTCTGTGAATACCAAAATGAGTAACTTACTCATTTTGAGTAACTTGCTCATTTTGAGTAACTTACTCATTTTGGTATTCACAGAAGGCACTTACTCATTGATGAGTAACTGCCTTCAGTAAATACCAAAACGAGTAAGTGCCTGCTATGAATACCAACATGAGTAACTTACTCATTTTGAGTAATTTACTCATTTTGAGTAGCTTACTCATGTTGAGTAACTTACTCATTTTGAGTAACTTACTCATTTTGGTATTCACAGAAGGCACTTACTCATTGATGAGTAACTGCCTTCTGTAAATACCAAAATGAGTAAGTGCCTTCTGTGAATACCAAAATGAGTAAGTGCCTTCTGTGAATACCAAAATGGTAGTACGTTTAGGATTTTGTCTTAAATTAGTTTTGTGAATCGGGCCCATTCATTTTATTAGCCAAGGGGACATTAATGCATTTGCCCAAAATCACAGGATGTTGAACGTCCCTGCCGAGACTCGAACCCGGTTCCACGGCTTCGAAGTCGACTGCTCTAATAAATAAATACCCGTGGCTTACTTGGTGGGTATGCAATAATGACATCAACCGAACTGAGATTATGAAATGAACTGCACCAGTCAGTACGACTGATATTTCTAGGACTAAGATAACTGCGGCTCGCTGTTACAGCCACGTTGGATAGTCCACTCACTTGCCCCAAAGTTCGACTCTATGGCCCACGGACAGCCAACATGAGGCAAAACTCCGAAGCGCCGCAGTGATTATACACACACACGTGTGTAGTGTGGCGCTTCCCCTTGCCTGCATGGATGTGCAGTTGACACCCGTGATTACAATTTTATGAGTCGCGTTTGTAAAAAGTGCAATAAAAAATGTATGAGCGACTAGACTCGTGGCATGTGTGCACCTGGGTCTATTGTGGCGCCTGTCTTTGTAGTGTTACTTCAGAGCATGCTGGTGTCTGATGGATATCTACAGAGCTGGCTTTACAGTGGAAGATGTGGAAACCGAGCGCGCCCAATACAGGGGTGGTGGTGGGGGGGAAGGCTTTGAATTGTCAGCATGTAAGACTGTCTCCTGCTGTCTGGAGGCTCAAGCAGGCCCCGAGGGTGCCAGCATTGGGCTAAAAGTGGGAATGTGGAAAGTGAATCGAGGCCTGCAGTTCCTTTCAGCAGAGCGGTGAGTTCCCAGTCCACAGGCAGCAGGAGCTACCACTGTTTGATTTTCAATGGTATTTTCCTTAAAAATGCATTGCTGGGTCTATGCAGTGGGTATAATGGCTGGAAAGCTATTTCTAATTAACAGAACCAAATTCAGGGGTGAAGTGGAGTGCACATCTGGTTTTAGGGAGCAAATCCGCTTTACAAGTCTTCGCACATTCGAGTGTATGCTTCTTCCTAATCCTTAAGCACCGAGGTTTTAACGTCTCTACAGACTATTCAATGTGTCATCAGAAATGACATCAAAACCAGACATTTTTGCCTGAATAAATAAACATATCTTTCTTGGTACAGGGAGTTAATCTGCCCAGCTTGTGCATCACTGATGTCAAGACATTTAGCAGAGCCTTATATATATGTATATATATACATATACATATATATATATATATATATATATATATATATATATATATATATATATATATATATATATATATATATATATATATATATATATATATATATATATATATATATATATATGCCACACGTTTGTTCGCAAAACAGGACACAGGTAAGGGCGGTCAAGGCGCTGGGGGCGAACACCTCCATTGAACATACACACACTCCTTCTTTACCAGATGGAAAGAAACACGCCGACCAAGCATCAAGATTCAAGGTACCGGTTTATTCAGGCAAAGTGGCAGCACTGTATGCAAATGTCTAATCCACTCCTTTGGGCTTTGGTCTGCCAGGTAAGTACTTCATGAAAGGAATCATAGGCACAATGTCCAGACGTGTTTCGAGAGCTCCTCAGTCTCTTTCTCAATGGCGTTAGTGCTGACTAGAGTTCGTGTTCCCACCCATTCACTTAAAAGGTCCTGCCCCAAAGTGGGCGTGGCGCATTGCATCTTGGGACCTGTAGTGCAGGGTGATTCCTTTCATGAAGTACTTACCTGGCAGACCAAAGCCCAAAGGAGTGGATTAGACATTTGCATACAGTGCTGCCACTTTGCCTGAACAAACCGGTACCTTGCATCTTGATGCTTGGTCGGCGTGCGGAGTGTGTGTATGTTCAATGGAGGTGTTCGCCCCCAGCGCCTTGACCGCCCTTACCTGTGTCCTGTTTTGCGAACAAACGTGTGGCAAATTTCCTTGAAAACGGGACCCGTCTGCACTTGCCTGGTAAGCGGCACGGAGTTTTCCAGCGAGCACGGAGTTTCTCCAAATCTTAATGCGCCCCAGTGCAAGTTGGAGGCGAGGGAAGGTGGAGCACAAGCGTGCGACACGTTCAGCATCAATTCAAAGGCACCAGTTCTCATTTGGCTGAAGGCAGACGAGCGTTTTTTCCAAACAGGGATCAAGCGTGAAATGGATGCAAATTTCAGGACATTGGTCGACATGCTGCAAGATAAGCCTTTATGTAACCACTGGGTGTTGAAACAAGTCATTGTGCTAGAGTTCGACGGATTAACGGTGAGTGTGACTGACCCTGCACTACAGGTCCCAAGATGCAATGCGCCACGCCCACTTTGGGGCAGGACCTTTTAAGTGAATGGGTGGGAACAGGAACTCTAGTCAGCACTAACGCCATTGAGAAAGATACTGAGGAGCTCTCGAAACGCGTCTGGACATTGTGCCTATGATTCCTTTCATGAAGTACTTACCTGGCAGACCAAAGCCCAAAGGAGTGGATTAGACATTTGCATACAGTGCTGCCACTTTGCCTGAATAAACCGGTACCTTGAATCTTGATGCTTGGTCGGCGTGCTTCTTTCCATCTGGTAAAGAAGGAGTGTGTGTATATATATATATATATATATATATATATATATATATATATATATATATATATATATATATATATACTGCACAAGTAAGTAAATGCTCAATTTTAAAAATAAAATAAATAAATAAGTACCAAGGCCCTCCTCAGAAGGCCACTGCAGTTTGCTGCACGCATTGCCCCTGCCAGAGTTCCCAATGACAGTACAAACACACCTACTAACCATCACACCCTTACGAGTGTCGCAATTCAGACTATTCCAGGCCCCCAAAGCTATAAGAATGACTTGCATGACAGGTATTAGTAGTTTGTAATGTATATTGAATTAGTCGACCTCTGTTGTTGTGCTCATCTCTAAATAATGCAAAGGGTGACACCACATGGTAAACTGTCATAAGTGCCCGCACAGAGCACTGGAAACCACCGGCTCAAATTATGTACTAAGGGGCATATTTACAAGAAAGTGACACAGCGAGCAACGCAAGCCTTTTGGCTGCACCGCGCTGTGTCATTTTCAAAGCACATTGATGTGTCATATTTACAACAATATGTTGCTTCCCTGTGCTTTCCCCTGCACTGGTGCATAATTGGCTGCCATGTGCCGACACAGGCCCCCTTGCGCCATGTTGCAAAGGTATCTGCGTTTCAGGGGAGATTGTTTTTGTGCAGGAAGGGACACATTCCTGCACAAAAAGCAATCATGTGAGGTGTTGTCCTCTTTCTATGTGTGCTGCAGAATGCAGCATGCATAGAAAGAGGAAAACCAAGGAGAAATATAAGTATTTCTCTTCGTTGCCACTCCTTACGCCTCCCTTGGGGGGGGGGGGGGAACGGGGGTTACGGGGGGTAGTATTCTGACGCACCCAGGTTTAGAAAATGTTGTAAATCTGGGAATATGCCAGAATCCATGGATGTTGCATGGGAACACCCACAGCAACACATGGCATGTCCCCTTTATGCAATATGCTGCGGGAAAAGGGGCTGTATTTACAAGGCCACGAAAAGCCACGCAGGGTGGCTTCACATGGCCATGTAAATATGGAGCACCACACTGTGCCACCGGTGCATCAAAAAAAGGTGACCTACCGGGGTGCAAGGGGCTTGTGAACATGCACTTAAATGCGCAACTGAGTCAATTATATATACAGAGAGGAGTTAACGGCCTGCACAAAGGAATGCTTCCACCACAAATAACATTGCGCCAAATTTTTTCGGTTACTTCAGAACGCTTCACTTCTGAATCAGCAAACAATGCTGCACAACCGAGGCACCACGGTAGTAAGAGTGCCATAGGCCCGAATGCAAGCTGAGAAAATGGGTCCCTCCCTCCTCCCATAGTTCATTAGTAAAAGACAGCGGTAATTGGACTTAAGTAGAGCCATTATAGCCTCTAGTACTGTGCCACGTCACCTGCTGCACTCTCGCTCTCCTCCTCTACATAAATGATTCTCTATCTCACTCTCGCTCACACTTTTCTCTCTCTCTCTTTTTCTGGGCCTTCTTTACTCTCTCAAAAACTCTGCTGTTTATTATTTCGTTTTCCCTCCCTTTCCTATTCTTCATAGTCCCTCAACTCTCTGCTCCTTTCTTTATCGCTTTCTCTGTCACCTCTCTCTTTTTGGCTATTTCTTAGTCTTTTATTTTTTTCATTCTCCATCCCTTTTATACTTTCGCTCAAACTATAAAGTCTTTCATACTCACCACGGTATATGTCGTGCTCTGTTTTTCTTTTCCCACTCTTCACTCTCTCTCACTTCTGCTACCGCTTACTTTTCACACTCTTCTTCCTCTTTTCTTTTCTTCTCTCCTCCAACTTCTCTATTTTTGTGAATCTCTTTTTCTCTTGCTCACGGCTTTGTCTGAATCTCCGGTTCTCTGATCCTCTGTTTATCACTCTCTACCTTTCTCTCTAAACCTGTTTCTCACACCCCATCCTAGATGTTGCTGTTTTCTTTCCTCTTCTTTTCTCCGTGTTATATACGTGTTGTTTGGTTAGTTTTACATAATCATCCATTTGTTGTTTCCTTTGGGTTGTGAACTGTCCTCATTGCATGTACGTTGTCTCTTTTGAGTGCACTGCACAGTTGCATGGCTGAGCAGCCAGCCAGTCAGTAATGCAACTCAGCATGCCCCCCCACCTTGCAAAAAATGAAAGGAACATAAATGCATGTGACGTAAATACATCTACCAGAATGCATTGCTGTGTGCGGACCTACAAACAGCGGAGCCATTGTAAACATGCTTTCATTTATGAGATAAATTCACACAAAAATTGGCTTCATTAAAATGGAAGTTGAGGTGGCATTGTCAAGTGTGAAAAGTGCCTCTGATGAGTAGATTTGGATAGAAATTGGCATGGAGTTATAGTAGGTCATGCTCTAAGTAAATTGTGTTTAGGTTGGAATGCTATCCTTACGTTATAGCTTGACTGTGTTGCGGACTGCAATTTTAGGAGTATTGCTGTACGAACCTTGAAGGTATCGTCTTTTTTAAAGTATCCGTGAAATTGTTTTGTATATGTTTTAACCTATTTATTGTAATATGTATTATGCTGTTTGGAGACCAATGGTCTAATAAACATACTTTTACTGACTGACTGGCCTCTGATGAGTCGAGTGAGAGTGCAGGATCCCCTACCGCCGACCTCAGGAGGTGTGGGAAGTGGGAATAACTAAAACTCAACCAAACTGCTGCTTTTCAGCAATGCGCATATTTAGCGCTTCGATATTTTAGGGACCACATCTAAGGGTAAATGCATGCAGGAGAGGGGATGTGCGTTGAGGAGCAGAGACAGGCCTGCTACGCTAGTGCATTTCTGTACCAGGTAAAATTGCAGGAACTGGTGTGCATGCACACAGGGTGGCACATGGTGTGACCCCCTGTGTGCATCCACATGCAGAGGAGGCAAAGGGGGCCAAGCAGGTCCCCCTTTGCTTCCTCTCAGCCACGGTGTTCATAGAGTAAGAACCTCCATGACACCGCCGGAGTTAGTAACAGACTCACTCACACTTGTGGGTTTTTCCTGCTTCTGACAACAATATTAACTGGGTTCGTTTTTGGGGCATGCTTACAACCTTTCTCCAGAACCACTACAAAGTTCTTAAGTTCAGCAACTCATTGTATGCTGGTTTGCTAATTTACCCTATCCAAAGCCTCCAGTGATGTGGAAATAAAAGAAGCTGAGTCCTATCTATGTTCAGGAAAAGTCATCTTCGCTCTTTGAACTAGTGGTCCAGGAACAATTTGGTTGTGCTGCCATCAATGTAATACCGAAGGGGATGATGAATGGAGCGTTTGAGAAAATCAAACACTCACCCCCAGTCAACTGATCTGGGTTTAATCCATCATCATTCTTTAGCTCACTCCACCACCCCAGTTCAGACATTGCCATATGCAAATCAGTCTGACCCCGTGGCTCATGGGAACAGTCCAGCCCGAACTGCCAAGCCATGTCTTCCCTGGACCAGAAACAAGCATCCTGGGACTGGTTTTGGGTTCACAACACTCATCAGCCAGGCTATCTTGAATCCAGTGACAACGTGAGCAAGGGACCCACGTCTGGGCATACCCTGCCAACTTAGGGAGAACAAAGCGATACCAAAGGGGATGATGGACGGAGCGTTTGAGCAAATCAAACACTCACCCCAGTCAACTGATCTAGATTTAATCCATCATCATTCTTTAGCTCACTCCACCACCCCAGTTCAGAAATGCCATATGCAAATCAATCTGACCCCGTGCCTCATGGGAATAGTCCAGCCCGAATAGCCACGCCATGTCTTCCCTGGACCGGAAACAAGCATCCTGGGACCGGTTTCGGGTTCATAACCCTCATCAGCCAGGCTATCTTGAATCCAGTGGCAAGGTGAGCAAGGGACCCACATCTGGGCATACCCTGCCAACTTAGGGCGAACAAAGAGATACCAAAGGGGATGATGGACGGAACGTATGAGCAAATCAAACACTCGCCCCCAGTCAACTGATCAGTCTGACCCCGTGCCTC
Organism: Lissotriton helveticus; assembly: GCF_964261635.1. Classification (NCBI taxonomy): domain Eukaryota; kingdom Metazoa; phylum Chordata; class Amphibia; order Caudata; family Salamandridae; genus Lissotriton; species Lissotriton helveticus. The sequence goes on along the minus strand of NC_136063.1, from coordinate 1,385,484,890 downwards.
ATGGGAACAGTCTGATTTCGGGCTGGACTGTTCCCATGAGGCACAGGGTCAGACTGGTTTGCATTTGGCCATATCTGAACTGGGGTGGCTGAGTGAACTAAAGAATGATGATGGATTAAACCCAGATCATATGATGGGGGTGAGTGCTTGCAATGTTCAACACTCCGTCCATCATCCCCTTTGGTTTAGCCATCAATGTTATATCAGTGAAGTTTAAGGAGTTGTGAAAAATCCAAGTATTAAATTAAGTGTAACCAATTGAATCACCCCCATTCAGCAGAAGAATGGTGGGCTAGTAGTGTGTGTTGAGTGGTGCATTTTGAAGCACACAGCCATAAACCAATGAATAAAGCATGGTCCACTCGTGTACTGCCTTTGACATAGAGCATATTTTCCATTGAAATTACCTCTTGAAATGACCACTAAATTTGCACCAGCCATGCAACTTTATTGTTGAACCTATGTAGTGCATGAACAATATTATGCTGAGATTAATTGTCAGCACATTTTATCATTTGTGCATTACATAGGTTACTGTCCTGAGTTGTGTTGCTCTTATTAAAATCTTTGCTTCCGTCAGACCTCAGAATTAGAAAAAAACATTCTGTATTCTGCTGATACATTTCAAAATATGTATAATGTTCATTTAGAAGTATTTAACTTTTGTTGTATGTTAGAAAACATTTAACATTCTGCAGCCTTCACTTTCACATTTCCTGTACCCAGCAAGATCTTCACTTGGCGCGTATTACAAAAGTCCCTCACTTTCCAGTCAAATAAAGGAAAAGTAATCACCAATCTTCCTTTTAAATAAGCAGCAGTTTCTCAAAAGGCAATAAAAATTAAACTTAGAGGCCCCTTTAATGCTTATTCCCCATCTGAACTTCTGCAGGGTTATCTTGGGGTAGCTGCAGCACCTCCCACATCCCTACTTCCAGTGCCCCTGCTTTGGAGTTTCTAAACTGCACTGGTTGTCTGAGCTGCAAATCAAGTATTGGAGTAGGATACTTGTACATAAACCATTTCGGTCAAAGTACCATTCTATCTATAATTACAGTTGTAGCATGATGATGAAAATTCACAGTTTAAAAAAATCTAAATGTTGGCATCAGGCGTTGGCTATGATGAATTCTAGTTTGTGAAATGTTGTAAGAAATTATGTTATTCATTTGAGGGGGGTGGGCACCCCACTCAAATCCTAAGCACACTCCTGTCAGGGTGAACTACAAAAGTCACTAAATAAACTTATGCTTAGCCCTCGGGTACCTTGGCATACAATCCGTCGGGTTCAAATTAGAGCCAATTTGTAAAGTATGAATGCAGCACTCAAACCCTAATAAAGTGAAACCCAAACACAAGAAAAATCTTGAATCAATTTATACAAATAGAGAAAATGTTAACAAATAAAATGCCACCAAAACAATAAAAATACAATCAGTAGAAGCAGAGATATGAGTTTTCAAAGTTTTAGGTGTTATAGCACCAAAAAGCACAAAGTGCCAGTCATTTGGTTGCACTAGAATGAGTGAACGTCAGGCCAATCTTGATGAAGTGTGAGTTGGATACAATCATAGGGTTTATCCTGATGAAAAGGTACCTTCTGAAGTCCATACAAGAAGCTGATGTTCACATTGGTTGAGGCTTCAAGGAGGTCGTTGCCTGTGTGGGGAGCAGGTCAGGCATAATGGAAAGTCACTGCTGTTGTGCGAAGAGCTGATCATCACTGTAGATTCATGTTGGCGGTCACTGTTGATTGTCAAAATGAAGTGCAGGTCTCACTGGAGTTTCGTGTTGGTGGTCGTCGTGGACAGCCGCTGACATTGTGAAATGCAGGTCATGCTGGAGCTTTGCATGGGCGGTCATTGTGGGTAAAAAGGTCATGTTCCGGTCGCAAGGAGCCCAGAGCATCTGTAACTTCACCTATCCTTCAAGAGGAGGACACTCTCAGTGGCAGCCAAGGGGTCTAGGACCTGTGGGACACCTTGTGTGGATCTGGACTCACCGCAGAAGAGGCCAGCAGCAGTGTTCAGGCAGGTCCAGGCAGGTCCAGTTGGCACTAGTCATCTGGGTAGTTGCAGGGAGACCTCTAGAGTCTAGGTGTGTCCTTGTAACTCGAACAGGAGGTCAGCCAAATGACCCTTGGAATCATGTCTGGGGAGCCTTGGTTCAAGGCAAGCAGGTACTATCTTCCATCTTCAGACGGCAAGGAAGTCTTTCTTCTGAATGTTCCACAAGTCCTGGAATGTTCTGATGAGAGGTTCTGAAGGTGCCACTTTTATACCTGGCACCAGCCTCTGTGTGGAGGAATTCCCTGACCAACCCCACAAACTGGTTCTGGTCAGTTCCCCTTCCTCATGTCTTGGCTCCAAGTCCAAACTGTCTATGGTGACAAAGGCAAGGGCAGGTATGGTGTTAGGTTTTGGTCTGGCAAAAGGATTATTTTACTAAGTTGAAATGGCAGTTTACATCTGCACTATAGGCTGCGGTGAAAGGTCTCAGACATATTTTACAGGGCTACCTTATTTGGGGACACAGTGAGACTGCTGTCGACAAGTACCATTTAATTTACAGGCCCTGGATACATGTAGTACACTTTACTATGGACTTACAAGTAAATTAAATCTAACAATTGGATGGAGGCTAATTTTAACATTTGTAGTGAGAGAGAGCTCAAGTACTTTTGCACTGTTAACAGGGAAGACGTGCCCAGATTCTTAAAGCAGACAAAAACGGGTTCAGCAAAGGAAAACAAGAGTCTGGGGTGACCCGGCAGTGAGGGCCTTGTGCAAGAAAGGTGTTGCTGATGTGTAATAGGAAGAAAGATAATCATTTAGATAGCCTTCAACCTAGCTTGTAATATATGTGTTTCCAGGCTGTCATGATTTACACAGACAGACCGTCAATTAAAGTGAAAGGAGAACGGTGAGAGGAGGAGGATGTTAGATGTCTGTACCAGGCAGTGGTGCCCTACCAGACCAGAGTTGCCCAATTCTCAGACTTCTGGCATCCTTGGAGTGATGGCCTAGAGGAGCAGGGGTGAGATTTGGAGGCTCAAAGTTTATTTTTTTACATAAAGGCAGAGCAGACTGCCTTCTGTGAAATTCAAAGAACCAAGGGAGGGGATATAATGGGCTGATTGTTATTTTACTAATAGGCAGAGCACACTGCCTGCTATAGATGGATGTATGTCATTACAACGCATGCTAATACAACGCATGCCTTTACGATGCAAGTTTTACAACGCAAGTCGTTACAACGTCTTGCGTTGGGGGGTGCTGGATAGTGAATAGTTTAATTTACTATTCCAACTCCAGTCCCCGTGGATGGTAGGGAAGGTGTTGGATAGTAAATTAAAACTATTTCCTATCCTAGAGCGCCCCCCAGCGCAATGCGTTGTAATGACTTGCGTTGTAATGGTTGCGTCGTATTGGTAGTGCATTGTAACAGTTGCGCTGTAAAGGATGTTTCCCGCTATAGATCTCGCTAACAGACCTAGGGCCGGAGAGATGGATTTTGGGCAGCTCTTGCCTACTGCAGTGTTGCTAACTTTGTTTCGATGTACAGCAATATGCTATACTGAAGGCACACTTTATAATAACAGTCTGAATCAACAGATAACTGGGATCTGTGGTTTTAACACACAAGTGAAAGAAGCAGATCTGAAAGCTGGTGCAGCAGGCACGGCGAGAAGCAGCATATCCCAAAGCTGAATTTCATTACCAAGTTCTGTGTTTCAGCGAAGTGAAGTAAACACAGTGAAACGGCTACAAGGGGAAAAGCTCTTGGAAAGGAAAGGCAGCTCTTGAGATCTGTGTTTTCTTTACAACCTGCTACCTATGCTGCAGTGGAGCTGCAGGGGAGCTGTGAGTCTCATACTCAACTCACTTTTAAAGGTTTTATATAGCGCTGGCTAGACCCGAGGGTATCAGAGCGCTTTACAAGGGCTGGGTGATAAAAAAAAGTTACAAAGTAATCATTTGAATGCAGAGATAAAATATATGAAACAGTTATAGCATTATAAACGTTGCAAATCTTGTAAGTGGTCATACAAAAAGAAGACCATTAGGCAATAACAAAAGTAAGGAAATAAAACAAGTGAGGATGGTAAGAGGTGAGGGGGTGGAAGATGAGAAGGTGGGGGTGGAGCTGAGGAGGTTGATAGAAGAGGGGATGGAAAGAAGAGGAGAGGGGCAACTACAAAAGAGAATAGAGGGGGAGGTAGTAAATTAGGTATGAATGAGAATGGGGTGGGACGGGCAATCAGTCAAGGAAGCCTAGTAGAGTCAGGGATTGGATGATGATCTGTGTTCGGTGAACAGTCTTAAGGCCCCCAGAATCTGTTGAGAAGATGCAGCTTGAGGTCTTTTTTGAAGCTGAGGTACGAGGGATTGCAACGTAGGTCTTTAGGGAGTGAGTTCCAGATGATAGGCGCATTACCGTAGAAAGAGCGTGACTGTGTAGATTTCTTGTTTAGCATGGGCGGCACTAGGATGAGGGCGTTGGTCCTCCTCATTGCCCTGGAGCAGTCAGCTTTGTGGAGTTTATCGGAGAGATACAATGGGGTGTGTTGATGGAGGGCCTTGTGCGTAATGCAAGAGGTCTTGTAGATGGCCCTGCCATCAATGGGAAGCCATTTAAGACCCTTGAGGATGGGGGAGATGTGATCAAACCACTTATAATCGGATATAAGTCTAGCCGCAAGGTTGAGGACCAATTTGATAGGGGTTAGGTGGACTTTCGGCATACCAGCAAGCATGGCATTACCATAATCCAATCTAGACAGAACTAGTGACTGCACATCTGTTCAAGGCCTTCAGCTGGAATGAAGGGTCTAATTTTCTTGAGGTGTTGGAGAATGAAGCGAGCTCCTTTTGCTGTGTTTGTTATGTGAGGAGTAAGACTGAGGTTTTGGACAATGCTTATTCCAAGGGATTTAACTGAGTTAGAGAGGGAAAGAGTGCAGTTGAGAGCATTGAGGTCAGGGATCCAGTGTTGGATTGGGAGAAAAAATAATGATTTATGTTTTTTTAGGGTTGAGTTTGAGGTGATTGTGATGGAACTAACATTGAATTTTAGTCAGGGTATCATTGAGATGTAGAATGTCAGCGTGAGATTTAATCTTATAGTAAAGTTGGGTATGATCCGCATGTAGGTGGAAAATAATTCTTGCTTGTTTGAAAATGAGGGTGAGGGGTTCCATGAAGAGGGTGAATAAGCGGAGACAGTATAGAACCCTGGGGGACAAACAAGGAGACAAGTATAGGTTTAGAGAGGCAATCATTAAGGTTAATTTGTTGGGTTCGGTGTTGGAAGAAGGAGGTGAACCATTTGAGGACAGGACCATTGAAGCTAAAACGATCTTTGAGCTTGTTGAGTAAGGTGGAGTAGTTAACAGTATCTAAGGCAGCAGAGAGGTCAAGGAGAATGAGAAGGGAGCTCTCCCCCATGTCGAGGGAGTGGTGGATGTCATCCATAATGTTGAGCATGGCAGTTTCTGTACTGCAGCCCTTTCTAAAGCCTGACTGTAATGAGTCCTAAAGGTTGAAAGAGTCGTTGTGTATTTCCAGTTGGAGCTGGGCACATTTTTAAAGGGCCTTAGAAAGAAGAGTCAGGTTGGAGATGGGTCGCAGATTGTTGAGGTCATTAGGATCTGCAATCGTTTTTTTGAGGGTGGGGGTGATTTGCCCCATTTGGAGGGAAACAGGGACCCAGCCCTAGGTCAAGGAGGTGTTGATGATGGTGGTCCAAAGTGGAGCAATTATGTATTTTAAATCTTTAACAAGGTTAGTGGGTTGAGGGTCCCTGGTATGAGAGGAAGGTTTAAGCTTAGTGATGATGTTGAGGACATCATTCACAGTAACTGGATAGAAGTTATGCCAAGATGCATTATTTTTGAGCTGGAGGTTGGCGGAGTAGGGATTGGGCAAGACAACAGTGAGGGGGAGAGGAACCACATCCGGATAAAGAGTGGGGACGAGGAGGGGTTTGGTGGAAATGTCGTGGGCGAGTGAAAAGCAACGTGGAGGGGGGTTAAGGCAAAGGATTGGTCAATCTTAGCGATTTTTTCCGAGAAGTTTGCGATTTCTTCGCATCTCTCACTAGTTGCAATCAATTTAGGTGGGGCAGAAGCTGTTTTGTTTTTAATAATGCTGAAAAGTTCCTTGGGTCTATTTTTAGCCCGGTCAAGTTGGGCACGGAAGGCGGCCTTTTCATTAAGGATTTTTTTTGTAATTAGCCCTAATTAACTCATTCTTTTTTGAAGGGGTTAACCTCTTTCAAATCGTCACCCTCAAAAAAGGGACTGCCTTCCATTGAATTCAGTGGACTTACTCACGCTGATAAACTCCCTCACCCTCAAGGAAAAAAAAATATTTCATAGATCTCTTGAGTGACAATCTCACTGAATACTAGGAAGCTTGAGTGGTATATATCATGCCTTAACTTTGGAATGTTCTCTTGCTTTATGCGTCAGTGCTGCATCTGTTTCCATTAACAGTGTTTAGGAATAGCTTAGACAGTACTGAAATTCAAGAAGCAGCACTTTCTAAATTAATGGTTGTTATGAGATCATAGTTCAGAGAAGAAAAACATGGCGGCAGATTTATGTCGGACTTGCGCCACGTTTACGCCACCGTTGCGTCACGCAACTGAGGTGTAAACGTGGCGCATCCTGCAACCCATTTACAATGTGACGCATCTAGGCAGATGCATCACGTTGTAAAGCCCTGCGCCACATGTGGGCGTTCCGGCGCAGGGTGGGCGTTCCAGGGCAGGTGCGCCTCGCAAAAGTGCCTGCGTGAAATCTACAAGATTTCACGCAGGCACTTTTAGGCCAATGCTGCGTCAAAACCCTGCGCCTGCTTGAAGCAGGCGAAGGCTTGACGCAGCATTGGACAGATAGGACCCCCCAGAGCATTGCTGGAGCTGCGTCGCGCTTGCGACGCAACTCCAGCAATGCGCCGCCTTTACGGCACAGATGCGTCACGCATCTGTGCCGTTTTTGCCCCATGGTGCGCCGCATTGTAAATGCGGCGCGCCATTGGTGGCTGAGCTGCGGCGCACAATAACTGGCGCATCCCTGGGGATGCGCCAGTTATTGTAAATCTGCACCATGGTCTTTTGGTGATTTTTTTGTTTTTTTCCCCTTCTTCCAGCTTTAATGTGTTATAAGCCATAACCCCCTCGCCACTACTTCTCTCCTCCATGTCCTGACCCCACCTGCTTTGCAACCTTAAAGCTTCCAGGTATATTAAAAATGTCTGAAAAAATTGGAAAATTTGAAACTGTGTATCACACAAATTAACCCTGGACAAAGCACTACGCTACGCTCGCGTAGTTTGCGAAGTTTGCGCTACTACGCACTACGCGAACTGCATGTAGCACAGTGCAAACACACGTAGTGTAGTGCAGCGATCATTTTTTGCTTGCTCGCGGTCCTCAACGTCAAGCTGGTGACCGCGAGCAAGCAAAATAACACCCCGGCGGGACTTTTTCCTTTTTCGCGATCAGCAACATCAAGTTACCGATCGCGAGCGTGGAAAATAAACCTCCCGGCGAGATTCTCAACGCGGGGAGGTCAGGTTTCTCATTGCGAGCGGTCGCGACCGCTCGCGATGAGAAACTACAAGTCACGTTGAGAAAGCTGCAGCTCGAGTAAAAATTTACTTAAGCGGCAGAAAACTACAGCTCGCACTGTGCAAGATGCCATTTTCAATGATTGCACAGTGCCGGATGCTTGTCCGCACTGTGCAATTATTGAAAAGGGCATCTTGCACAATGCGAACAGGGTACTACGCATTTCGCGTAGTGCTAAGCATAGCTCGCGTAGTGCAAAGTGCACTTTGCATAGCTTCGCGTAGTTCTACTTCGCAAACTACGCCCAGCCCTCCATGTTAAACAAGAGCGAGCAATGGTATTGAATAAGAAAATACAAAATCTTCCTCATTTGAAGCTGTGAAGATAAGTATTCTGTTAATGGATGCCAGTAAATATGGTGTGGGAGCACTGTTAATTGAACAAATCGAGAAAGGATCGGGTGGTGGCATTTGCTTGACCTACTTTGAAGGTGGAATAAAGAAATTATTTTGTAAGTGACCCAAAGACAGTGGCATATATGTGGGCCATGGAACACCTGACATTTTTCAGTACTGTTTTTGAACTCAAAATGACATTTCATCACTTGTGTTCATGCTAGCATGTAGACGAGTAGTAAATAAGATGTCCAGGTTGGCACATCTTACATCAAAAGTACAGTTGTTTCAAAATGTGTGTGAATATCTTCCTAGGATTAGAAACTTTAACGCACATTTTTTTCAGAGTTACAGAGGATACAGATGAAGGACACAGTGTTAATGATTTAGAGTGTAAAGTGGCTGTTGTCTTGTGAAAAGGGATTAAATGCTTTTACGCACTCTTTACAATGAATGGGCTATTGTTTGAAGTAGAATTATCAGCACTGAAAGAAAAAATCATGACATTATTAAGGAGGGAAACATCCTTTACAACGCAACTTTTACCACGCAGTGCTTTTACGACGCAACTTTTACAACGCAAACCATTACAACGCATTGCGCTGGGAGGCGCTCTAGGATAGGGAATAGGTTTAATGTACTATCCAACACCTTCCCTACCATCCACGGGGACTGGAGTTGGAATAGTAAATTAAACTATTCACTACCCAGCGCCCCAAAGCACTATGCGTTGTAATGGTATACGTTGTAAAACTCGCGATGTAAAAGCATGCGTGGTAAAAGCATGCGTTGTAATGTCATACATCCTATTAAGGAGCGTGAGGTAAGGGTGTGACAAATGTCATTTTAGAGGAATAACTCAAGAGGATGAGTTTACATGGGGAAATGAAGGCTTTCTAAAGTTTAAGGAAGAAATTATCCAAGAAGGTAGATTTGTGCTTAGAGTAGAAAAAAAATGTTGCGCATACCAGACTTAAGCAAACGTTGATCAATTTAGCGAGAGTCATTTAGGTGTGTGTGTGTGTGCTTGTGCGTGCGTGCATTTGTGAGTGTGTATGTGCATTCATGTGTGTAGAACATAAGAAAATTAAGGGGCTGATTATGAGATTGGCGGTTCATAGACTGCCAAGCTCATGATGGCACTGCGGTCTGGCCTCTGCGACAACGGCGGTCCAACCACCATATTACAACTTTGGCGCCTGGAATGCCATTGGACCACCACAAATGCCAGGGAACCACATTCTCTGGTGGTGGTGCAGCGTTCGGGGGCAGCAATATGCTTGGTGGTGCTGCTGTGGCACAGCCAAGTATAATCTGAGTTTCCCTACCACCAGTCATTTCCTGGCGGTAAGCCCGCCATGAAAAGGCTGGCGGTGGGGAAACAAAGGGAGCTCTACAGGGCCCCCTGTTGCCTGTGTACCCTGGAATGCATGCAGGGGGGCACATGATGTGCCCCCCTGTGTGCATTGACAGCCAGTTCCTGCCCAGCATTGGCTTAATAGTCCGTGCCATGCAGGAAGTTGCTTTTTCAAAAGCACCACCATGGAAATGCCAAAGAACTGCCCGCCAGACCAGGAGAAAACTCCTAATCTACTGGGTGGATGGCAGTTGACTGTGGGGTGTGGGAGCTGGTAGCTGGCGTGGCGGTGCCCTCCCACACCGTAATCAGTCCCTTAGTAAAAATAAAATGTGATGGATGGAATGCTTGAATTTATCCAGTAATTACTGGGGCTGCATGCCAGTCCGTTGTTAGTTTGAACAGCACACCTTCTCAGTTTGTGCCCAGCTATATGCAAATAAGTCTTAATCCTGCACCAATAGGAACAATCCAGACTGAATTGCCATGGCAGGTCATACCTGAACCGGAACACAAGCAACCTAAGGCCGATTTCACACTAGTTTGGGCCCATCAGTCAGGTATAGCTTGGGACCAGTGGCAGAGGGTGCACAGGACTCATGTCTGGGTAAACCCATGCAACTTAGCGTGTCACACTGAAGTATACAAAAAAGTGATGAATGTAATGCTTGAATTAGTCTCAGCCACTGGTAATTACACAGGACTGCATCACTATTTTGCACAGCATGCCACCTCAGTTTGGACCCAGACATAGGTAAATAAGTCTCAACCCTGCTCCAATAGGAACTATCCAGCCTGAACTGCCATGACAATTTCGCCCTGAACCGGAACACAAGCAATCCAAGAATGTTTTTGACTTTATTAGGGTTCATCAATTTGATATAGCTTGGTTCCAGTAGCATGGGGGCCCGATTCACAGAACTAACTTAAGACAAAATCCTAAACTTACTTCCATTTTGATATTCACAGAAGGCACTTACTCATTTTGGTATTCACAGAAGGCACTTACTCATTTCGGTACTCTCAGAAGTTAGGAGTCCTAACTTTAGGACTCCTAAATGCCTTCTGTGAATAACGAAAGTCTGAAAGTTAGGATTTTTCTCAGTTTAAGAGTAGTAAAGTTAGGACTCCTAAACTAAGAGAAATCCTAACTTTAAGACTTTTGGTATTCACTGAAGGCATTTAGGAGTCCTAAAGTTAGGACTCCTAATTTTAGGACTCCTAAACTGAGAGAAATCCTAACTTTAAGACTTTCGGTATTCACAGAAGGCATGTAGGAGTCCTAAAGTTAGGACTCCTAACTTCTATGAATACCGAAATGAGTAAGTGCCTTCTGTGAATACCAAAATGAGTAAGTGTCTTCTGTGAATACCAAAATGGTAGTAAGTTTACGATTTTGTCTTAAGTTAGTTCTGTGAATCGGGCCCATAGTGTGCACAGATCCCAGGTGTGAGCATACCCATTCCACTTAGGGTGTCATACTGAAGTATACAAGAAAATGATGGATGCAATGCTTAAATTAATCTCAGCTACCAGTAATTACTTGGGGCTGCATCCCAGTCCATCGTTATTTTGCACAGCACTCCACCTCACTTTGGACCCAGCCATATTCAAATCAGCCTCTACCCTTCACCATTAGGAACAATCCAGACCGAAATGCAAGGCCAGGTCCTCCCTGAACTGGAACACAAGCAAACTAAGACGGATTTTGTACTAATTAGGGCTCATCAGCCAGGTATAGTTTGGTTTCAATGGCAGAGTGTGCACGACCCACATCTGGCCATACCAGTGCCACTTAGGGTGTCACACTGAAGTATACAAAAAAGTGATGGATGGAATGCTTGAATTAATCTCAGCCACCAGTAATTACTCAGACTGCATCCCAGTCCATCTTTATTTTGCCCACCATGCCACCTCAGTTTGGACCCATCCATATGACTATCGATCTTGTCCCTGCTCCAATAGGAACAGTCCAGCACAAATAGCTAGGCTAGGTCCTCCCTGATCTGGACCACAAGCAACCCGTCATCAGTTTTACTCTAATTTGGGCTCATCCGCAGGTATAGCTTGGTATCAGAGTCATAGTGTGCATGGCACCCCCGTTTGTGTATATTCATCCCATGTAGGGCATCACACTGAATTGCTTCATGTAACTAAAAGCCAGCTGAGGTTCTTCTGGGTGGACACCAGTGGTGGCGAGTTTGCAGGAGCATTTAGTGAGAAGGAGAACCAGGGTAATTGCTTTACTGCAGGATTACGATACTTTGAATGACTGCAATTAATATGATGGAAAGAGCTTCCATAGGACCAGTATTGCCATACACCACAGATTGAGGGCTGATTTGAAGAACTGGACTGAGGCATCCAATTAGACTATGGTACATGCAATAGGGATTGAAGAGTATGCAACAACAATATTTATGAATGAATTTGTGTGTGCGTGCGTGCACATGCATATAGGTATGCATGAGATGAATGCATGGATGCAGCAGTCTTTTATAACTTAGAACCCAAGAGTACCCAAAGTAATGGAAGAATATTGAGTGAGACAGCTGGAATGAAGATCGGTTGGAGAGGGACTTGGAAAAAAATAACCTGTTGCACCTACCATCAGTCTAAACTCCGTACTGCTTTTATCCGAACCTCCTCCGTTCATTAGTGAATTTCAGGGCCGGACTGAATACTGGGCAGTTTGGAATGCTGCTGAGCTGGGGGCTGATTTCGTTCATGGAGACCTGCATGTGCTAAACGAAATTCGGTTTGCCTTCATTATTTCGAAGCACACGCAGGTCTCCATGAACAAAATCAGCCCCCACCGCAGTGAAATCAGCCTCCGGCTTGGCAGCATTCCAAACTGCCCAGTAGTCAGTCCGGCCCTGGTAAATTTGATACCAGCTCCGGAGGCACCACACTGATCTATGTGCAACACATCAATAGGTTGAGTATTGAAGACCTCTTGTATATACTTTAGTGTATACTTATTATTTAGGTCGACCATTCAAGACCTCTTGTATATACTTCAGTATATACTTATTATATACTTATATGTGTTTGTACTATGTGGGCTCTGGAGATCAGCCCTAGGACGTGTCTGCTTCCACTTAAGGACTTTTTTCTGTTCAACTGCCTCTATTTAACTGTCTTGATAGAAAATGACCAGCAGAGGTCAGTAAAATACCAGAATTGCTTTCTGCTGAGGGACTTTCTCTTTTTAATTTTTCTGGCAACTGCCTCTATTTAACTTTCTTGATAGAAAACGACCAGAAGAGGTCAGTAGAATACCAGAATCACTTTGGCATTCTCTGTATTCCAGTCCATAGAAATTGTCTTCTGCGAGCATCCGTAGACAATAATATTTTTTTCAACTCTTGCATTTTCAGTGATGTGACCACTGGAGGCCTTGATTTTACAGTAAAAACAGAGCTTTGGACTATACCATTTCCCGCTGAAAGGCAATATTTCTCTCCATGTGTTCCCATACCTGGCGTGCCACGCAGTTTGGTGCTTACTTTTCTCTCCATGTTAAAGAACAGTAATAATAATAATCCACATTTGTAAAGCACGTACAACACCCGTAAGGGTCTCCAGACGCTGGGGGCCGCCGAGAAGATTAAGCAAGGTATTGCCCAGAGTCACATGGTGCTGGACTAGTCTGCCGCCGGTGATCGAACCGTGATCCCCAGATTCCAGTGTCAGTCGCCCTGGCTGCGGCCCCACAGTAGATGTTTCAGCACTCAGGCTAATGTGCTGCATAGCTAAATACATATAAGGTCGCAAAGGCCAGACCAATTGCATTGCAAATGCTTATTTTTCAGATGCTCCTACTGCAATAAAAACGTTCTCTGCAAAGCACACTTTATTAATTGAAACTAGGTTTGTTCTATAACAAATAACTAATTTAAGTTGCAATGTGTAAGTTAATGAATAGTGGTTTAGATTAAGAAAAGAGTTGATTTTAGTTTACAATTACATACTGACTGATAGAATGAGTAGGAAACGATTTCCGAGGTTTTTTAAAAAATTTTTTAGAAAACCTACAGAGTTAATGTGTGCACATGCAGGGTATTGTAAAAAGTAGTTGGATGACTGAAACACTCACTGATTAGCTTGTCACTTGCAGTACGTTAGCGTCAAATGGACTTTAATGCATGTTTAGTACTCTCTGGGGCTGATTCACCAAGGTAATTGTTCACTTTTGTCTAAGTTTATGATTGTTTGCTATTCACAAAGGTATTTAACCAGTAGGCTCTTTATGACTGCGAAGTCTCTGCGCATAAAAAGATAGGAGTGTTCTATGTTTATTTACGGAGAATCCACAGTCGAAAATATACTACTAGTAAAATACCTTAGCTGTTCAAATTGCGCTTAAAAAAAAAACGTTTGGGCGCAGAGTGAATTTTTATATATGTTGTTAGTCAAAAGGTAAGGTAAAGAAATTTAAACCAAGTAAAAAAAACTTGAATTATAATTTAGATGCAGTATGAACTCCATGTTCCTTTGGAAGGCATGTACAAAACTCCCTTTTAAACCCACACACATCTCAAATATTTTGTGATCTTATTGAGTTGTGTGAGCGCATAGCAGGGTTACCAAAATATGGAATGCAGATGGATAGTGGCCTTTATAAAGGGCACGCAAATATGAATGCTATTTCGTCCGGAATTTAGAAGTCCTTTTTGGGCTTTCTGATAATCCCTGTGGTGGAATGATAGGAAGGCATTTTCAGGAATGGAGGCTCAGCACTTCCACTTTAAAAAATCTCCAAAATTGAAAAGCTCATACCTTTTTTAAATGTCTTAATGTGAAATTGAGTGGAGCCGTTCTGTCTACCATTTAAAGAAGAGGGAGGTGCAAAATTCAGCCACGTTTCTACTCTTTCCAGTTTGAAATTATTTTTAAAAATAATTTCTTAATCCTCCCACAGAGAATATGAAAAAGACTGGGGCTGAAAAACTCCACATTAAAGTAGGGTTTCAAGAGGAAAATCTGTGCATAGCCTTAATTCTAGTGGGCAGGCCAGTTTATAAGAAACGTCATATTTATTTATTTGTTTTTGATTTACTCACACCTGCTCTTCAAAGGAGCTTGGTGTTGGGAACAGGACAAAGTTGAGCAACAGGAGCTGGGACTTATTACTTGTCTCAGGGTCTCTAACAACTAATATAGCCCTCAGCAGCGGGCTATAAGTCTATAGTACACTATACTGTTGTGAGTGCAGAGCACCCTATAAGAAATAAGTGGGTGCAGAGAATAGTGGCACATGAATATCAAGAGACACCAAAAGTTTGAGGTAAGGAAATGCAGTCGTTAACTTTAAATGCCGTCCTGAAGGTTTCTGGACTTTTCCACCTTTATGCGATAAGTGGTTCAGGCACAAACCCAACTACATTATGAGCAAAAAATGCAGTGCAATGCAGCAAACACAGGTGACACAGCTGCTAAAAATGGATCAATACACAATTTCACTGTTGCATTTATAACCAATACATAATCCTCCCCCCAAGTGGATGGCCAGCCACAGCAATCAACAACGAACCAATTGCAATTGTATTTATATAGAGCTTACTACCCCTGATGAGGTGCTGAAGTGCTTTGTGGCGAGTTGCACACTACTCCAGAACCCAATATGGATTAGAGGTGGATTAGTATAGGGAAATAAAAGTTGTTAATTCCAGCGATGGGCATGCTAGTCTGTTAGTTGGATTGAATAGGATAAAGGAGGGCCAAAGGAGTGAAGAATGTAGAAAGGAAAGGGTTATTACTGAAAGCATAGTAGTAAAATGCTGTTTAGGGTGAGTCAAAGGAGGGAAAGAGGAGGGAGGAGTCTAGAAAGTGTTCTTTGTGAGATTATAGTAGTAAAATTAGGTTTGGGAGGAGTCAAAGGAGAGATAGAGGAAAGAAGAGTCTAGAAAGGGTTTTTAGGCAGATCATAGTAGTACAATGAGGTTTGGGAGAATTCAGAGTGGAGGTAGAGAATATATTGAAAGAGGTGTAGGATGAGACAGAGTAGTGAGTTGGAGAGAGTTGAAGGTTTGTTTTTTGCTAGTAGGAGTAAAGTAAAAAATATATAGATACATAACTACATAGAAAGGCATACATATGCATGGAAAATAATAGATATAAAGTTGTATTTTATAAAATCCCATATGTATATGTATGAGTAAATAGTTAGAAACTCAGACTTTCAGGATTTGCTGTACATAAAGCTAATTTAATGATGTATTATTATAAATACTTTAAATTTTGTAAAATAGAATTAATTTATGTTTTTTTTTAATGAGTTATATTTATTTATTTTTATTTGATATTTTCGCCAATATTTCAAAACTGAAGCACTTATAGATAAAATTGTAATTATCATATTTACTATTGATAAAATAAATAAAACAAAGACCCATGCGCATTTGATCAAATAACTTACATGTAAACTATTCAGTGACATATACAAGTTGACCATAAAATAATATAGATATTTTAACCATAAGTAACACATACATTTGATAAGCTTACCTAGAAGAATATCTTTATATTTTAAACCATAAGTATTATATATACTTATACAAAAAACTGCACATATCTAAATACATACATATAATCGAATGTTACATGCTGTGCATTTGTGTTTTTAGTATGGTGATTGTGTAGGAAAGAGCCAACTCTTGAGTAGTTTACTAAAGATAAGATAGTCATCAGTGTATCTTATGTCTGGGGATAATGAATTCCCTAGTTTGACTGCTTGAACAGAGAGAGATGTACCACCCATGGTTTTTTTCTTGTATGCTGCGATTTTGAATCGAGGTGTCTATCTGGAGCAGAAGTTCATTTGTTGTATGTATGTGGTGATTTTCTTCCTGATGAAAAGTGGCCCTGCTACATATATTCCTTTGTGGATGATACAAAACAGCTTGAAGGTGTATCTTCTGGCAACTGGTAAACAATGTAGGGCCCACAAGGCAGGGGAGATGTGTGCTTACGGCTTTACATATAGGAGCAGTCTCGCAGCAGAGTTCTGAATATGTTGTAGTCTTTTCATAGTTGTTAACCACATCCTCGCGGCACATTTTCCCTTCCTGCGCTGGGATTTTCAAAAACCCATTATTCATGACGAGCTGGGCTCGTCATGAGCGTGCGAGGAGGCTACCTCATGACGAGCCCAGCTCGTCATGAGCGTCGAAGGGGTTAAAGATGATCTGAGCTTTCCTGAACCTGAGTAAAGAGAGTCATCTGACCTCAGCACTAGGGGATGCAACCCAAGCAGAAGCATGGGGGTTAAGCTTGCTAGGCTAATGAACCACGTTGTACCAATTGAAAGGCCATGAGCGGTATTAAAAATAGTGACATATTTCAATTGCTGCTCAAAGGAGCAAAAGATATGGTGCAGCCGCCTTCTTGAAACCAATTCCTCCCTTCGATACCACCAAAAAGTAAAATATTGGTGACAGATGGGCTGCCTGGGTCGAAACTTTTGATGATTTCATTGAGGTGCTGGAAGTAGTAAATTACAAAAAGATCATTAAATATCTAAAGAATTTAGCAGGTGATGGAGTAAAAGAAGTGAGAAAGAAAACACAACAAGGTGATGAAGTGACATACCGTTAAATCAAAGAAGCATTAAACACCATGTTCAATCCAATGCTGAATTTCGACTATGAAAGGCACATTTTCAGTCAGGAAAGGTAGAAAGCTGGTGAATTGACATATGAGTTTGTAAAAAGACTTGATTCGCTCATCAAGAATTGCAAGTTCAATGAGTTCAGTGGTGAAGAGACCATGCATCTCATAGTAATAGATGGTTTTCTCTCCAATTACTTCAAATGCCGAATGCTGAAAGAGACACTCAGTTTGGAGCGAGTACTCATGGCTGCTAGAGCAGATGAAAGAGCTGACAGACAAGCAGCTAACATGGAGGCCATAAGGGCTCAAAATTAATCAGCGCTGAGCATGAAAATTGTGTTTTCGATGTGGATTTTCCTTTCCACATTAAGGTAAATGCCCCACCATTGGACAGATATGCAAAGGCTTGGGGAAGGAGAACCCATTTGTATCAGTTTTCAAAGCGAGGGAAAGAACAAGGGCGCCAGGTCGGGAAAAGAAAATGGAGAAAAGATCAAGTGTGTCACGAAAAACAAAACGGATGCCATAACGTTCCTGGCTAGATGCTCTATGCATGCCCACAAGGCCTAGTGACCACATCAATTACAACAAGTAGAAACTGAACAAAGTCAATTGTTATCAAATTTCTTGTCTAAACATTTGTCACTGTCATTGTCAAGTGAGAGTGAGGAAGATGGGTGAGTGATGTCAATGTTGACTGCAGGATGTCGTGCACATGCAGGATTAGCAGATTGATCCTTTTTACATATGCTTCTGGATGTTTGGTTTCTTTAGGTGATTTTACCACGTGTGTGGGACACACATAGAGACATAAGAGACATGGTCTGTTAATACAAACGACCTGTGCAAATATTGATGTAAGTTACTGAGGAGACCTTTTTTGAGTTTGCCTTGCGATTTAGGCATGTCTCGATTTCTAAGTGCTTCGGGACGCTATACTTATATCTCACTTGCACTTTTTCGCAGATTCCATTTTAGAATTCACATGGCGCTAGTGTTTGGTCACCATTGTAACCTGCATTTATTGCTCATCGATATGAGGCTTGATTATCCCCTGCATCTTTCGCACTTTTCTGGTGACACTGTGGTAACTATATTTACACAGGCATCTGCCCGGTATAGCCAGCATGCTGTATACAAATAATAGGTCAGAAATGGTGGGTAATAAATATATGCATATTTATTTTGTTTAGTCTTTGTTCCATTGCCCTTGTCATGAAGAGCCCAAGAAGAACATCTAAGGCTGAAACGCATCTGCGTCAACATCTATCAAGGAGGAGTCTTTAGTATATTCATAAAGAGTGGTTTAATAACTCTTTGATGACACAATAAGAGCGATAGAAAATAAACCCCTTTGCCTTAAGTGTTAACCTAGACTACCTCTAAGTGTATCACCCAGACCAAAAGGGTGTAGACGAGTATAAAGTTATGGGTATTGGCAACGTATAGTTGATTGTATGATTTTTGTATATAACTTTTTCACATGTCATTTTGTTTGTAATTACATGTTGTTTATTGACTAGGTGCCATTGTATATGTGTGTCTTTATTAATGAAATTATATGTGTTTGAAGGATAAAAAAGTTGATTAGAGAGTAATTAAATGTGCTCTACTCAAAAATAAAGAAAAGTTTATATTAATTCCTCCATACCAACCTCCGTTTGTATATGATATTGTCACATACCCAGGTAGAGGAGGGTAATTTGGGTATACCCCGTATATATATATCCACTTCTCATGTGTGTCAATACTGTATCATGGAGCTATTTCTAAAGTAGCTGATGCTTATATTACCTTCATTGTAAAAACCTGTTCCCCTGCTGCCATATTGGTAGAACAAATCATTGCTGCCACAATCACTGACAGGGATTTGCTAATGCTCAAAGACGTAAATTACACACCAATCATGGCAAAAACATAATCATGATTACCTTGATTACCAGAAATTCAAAAATGTGCGGGAAGAACTTTCAGTTACTCCTGAAGGCATCATCTTACGAGGGTCGAGAATTGTCATACCTGAGAGTGTGAGATAACAAGTCATTGTACTGGCTCATAAGGGACACCCTGGAGTTGTTGCTACAAAACGAGTTGTACATGACCGAGTGTGGTTCTCTCGTCTTGATGAAAGTGTTGAAAAAGTGTTAAAGGCATGTCAAATGTGAAACTGCTTGTCATCTAAGACAATGCCAAATCTCTTAAACACGCCTGATCTTCCAAAGCATGCATGGGAGGAGATTGCAATTGATTTCTTTGGACCCCTTGACATCGGTCATCATCTTCTAGTCATTTTGGATGAATATTCCATTTATCCCCTCGTGAAATATCTGTTGTCAACTACTCATGACAGAGCCATTGAGAGATTAGAACGTTTTTTGCAACATGGGGTGTCCCTTCAATTTTGAAATCTGACAATGGCCTGCCTTTCAAAAGCCAAGAATTTAAAGATTTAATGTTCCATGGGAAAAAGATTTTCTCACTCATCTAACTGTCAAGCATCAGAAAAGCACACCTCTCTGGCCACAGGCAAATGATGTGATCAGGAGATTTATGAGCACCCTCCATAAGGCCGCTCAGCACGCTGGGCTGGTACAGCCTGAACTCAAATCATAAAAATGCCTTTTCATGGTACCAGCGGTCAAGTATCTGGGTCATGTTCTCTTGGGGGGAAGGAACCAAACTGAAAACAAATTTAGTAGACACAATCAAATGTGGTCTAGAGCCTACAGATAAAGACCAATTAAGATCATTTCTGGGCCTTTGTGAGTACAATTCCATGCTCATAGAAAACTTTGCCTTTCAAACAGAGCCACTCAGGAAAATCTTACGCAAAGGTGAAGTGTGTGAATGAAGAACTGTGGAGCGTGAGTCATTTGGGGGGATTAAAGAAGTTAATTGTGGAAGCCCCTGCTCTTTAGCCGTTCAGAGATGTTGTGATGTCCATTGTGACCGTAGATGCCAGAGGAGTAGGGTTGGGAACTGTCCTTTCCCAGATGGTGATTGGGAAGGAAAGTATTGTGGCTTTTGCTTCTAGGTGTTTATCCCCAGCAGAGTGCAACTATACTACTATTGAAAGGGAAGCACTGGAATGTGTGTGGGCAACCAGGATTTTTTGTCACATAGTTGTGGGGATGGAAATCTTCACTTACTACAGATCACAAGCCCCTAGTATACCTGTTATATGAAAATAATTTGAACAAGGCTAGTCCTAGATTAGTAATACTTCTTGCTAGGATGTATGAATTTAATTTCAATGTCAAACACATTCCTGGAGCAAAGAACTCGCAGACAGATTTCCTCTCCACATTTCCAGTCAGTAGTAGTGATGGCGGGCCAGGAGAGGAGGAGGTCAAGTGTGCTGCTGGGATGGTGGATGGTATTGAGGCTGCTGAGGGGTATCTTTCCAGAAATGGGAAGAATGTGCCATGCATGACAGTTGTCAACTCTTGTTGAAGAAATACATCATTGAGGGTTGACCACATGAAAGAAATGTGAGTGATGTTTTTAAACCTTGATTTAAGATCAAAGAGGAGGTGTCCATAGAGGTCATGTTGGTGCTGCGTGGAAGTCTTTTTATTCCCCCAGTTACCCTTAGAGCTCAATTGGTAAGAATGGCACATCTGGGCCATGTGGGAATGACATGCACAAAGAAAAGTGTATGCAGTATTTACTGGTGGACTGGCATGGGCAACAAAATTGACATGATGGTAGGTAAGTGTAGTGGTTGAAGTCAGGCTGACAAATCTTTGCGTGTTTATAAAACTCCATTATCCCTGGTCGAATTTGCTAATGGTCCATGGGAAAAGCTGGGCATGGGCTTTGTGGGACTCATGTATGATCTGCCAGCAAACTTGAGATACACTTTGGTGGTTGTAGACTATTTTTCTAAGTAGGTGGAATGCAAGTTCATGAGGGAACCCAGTACCATGGCTGTTATTCAGTTTTTCTCTTCACTATTTAAAAGAGAGCGTTTTCCCCAAGCATGGTTACCAATCATGGTGTGCAATTTAAGTCTAGTGCAATGCAAATGTTTGTGAGTCACCATGGTATCAAACATCTTTCTGCTGCTCTTTATAGCCCCCAAGGGAACAGAATGGTGGAAAGGGTCAACAGAATGTTGAAGGAAACCATCCAAGTGGCTTTGGCTTCTTGGGAGGAGGTGTTGAAGTTGGTACAAGATAAGCGACAGAGCTAAATGAACACACCACACCCTTCCACTGGGGTTTGTTTTGTAAAGAAGCAGGTACTCGTAGGAAGGTACCAGGTTTGGAAGAGAGGCGCTAAAAAGTGGAAGAAAGCCAAAGTAAGAACAAAGAGAAAAATGATGCTTTAAACAAAGTAAAATATAGATTGTTTCAAGTGGTTGATGTGGTGAAAATCAGGAGCCCACAGATGCAGGAAAGGAATGGTTATGAAATGTTCCCAGCAACATGGGTAGTAAAGGTTTCCAGTCATGCTACACTGGTGGAAAATGGGAAGTGGTGGAGCAAGAGGAATGCTGCTTTGGTCAAGAAGATGGATAGTGACGTGGTAGAGGCACCTTCAGTGAGCCAAGTGTGAACAGTAGATGGTGGCTTGGCAGTGAGCATGAAAGTGCCACTAATACAGTGACAATAGGGATACATTCAGGTTTAGGTATCATGGGTGGCAGGGACTCCACTGTCATTCATGGTGAAGTGTTGGATTCCATAGTAGGTGCTGGCTTATCAAGGGAGTAGTTCTCCAATGTCAGTCAAGGAGCAGTCACAGATACCACCAATTCTACTGTCTTCACCAGGGTGGAAGGAAGAGGGAATACCAATTGTTGCAAATGTTTACAGGATTACATGATAGATTGATGGACTTTGGGTGATTACTTTTGCAAGCTTGATGCCCTTGTAGACTGTAACATCTTTTAGAACTTGTGACAGTTTTGTTTCCGTGTGGATATGGTTCTATCTTTATAATGATACAGTGTTCTTATGTGATGTATGTATCCTGGTTATTTATAGTTTCTCATTCCATTCCATTTTAATTTTTACTTGTTTTCATTACTTGTTCCACTTTCCTCTGTGCTTTATTAAGGGGGAAGATGCTGTTAGGTTAAGCAAGGTTCTGATGTTGAACTATTCATTTAGAACCATTCTGATGGTGCGTCTCCAGTGGCGGCTCCTCGAGGGAGTGCTGTGGGGCGGGGGAGGGGCATGCAGCTGAACGGAGTTAAGTAAATAAATAAATAAAACAAATTACATTGCGAGCGCTGTATAGCAATTTGGCGTTGCAGCGCGCGCAATGTAATTCGTTTTATTTATTTACTTAACTCCTTTCGGCTGTATGCTGGAGTTTACTACCCCCCACCCTGACCTTCCCCTGCCCCGCCTCACCGCCCCGCAGCATTCCCTTGAGGAGTCGCCACTGCGCGTCTCAAACTCTGGCATTTGGTGAGGATGGAGGTGAACTGCAGGAGTGGCCGGTTGCTGTTCGTGTCTTTACATTAAATTAATTGAAATTCTCCTCTCTGGTGGTTTTCATTTGTTTCTTACACTAGAGAGCTCATATAGTGTATGGCTACATGTCAGTGGCAGCTGTTAAAAAATGGTGGTCTTGAGGCGGGGGGGGGAGGAATGAAAAAAATGCACTTACGTGGATACTGCCACTGCCGCTTCTGCACCCTTCTTCTTGCGATAAAGCAGGAAGCACACAGGCTTCCAGACTCCCCTAGCCAATCACAAGGCTGCTGTCACCTGCATGACAGCAGTGTCATGATTGGTCTGAGCACCGTGGTTCGGTGCTCAGAGAGGGACTGGGAGCCTGTGTGTGTTCTCCACCCAGGCAGTGCAATACGGCTGATGGAAAACATGCTAGGTGCGTATCACTGTTTGGCCGGCTCAAGACGGCCGGCCAAACCGTCATGCCCACTTAAGAGAGTTCCCACCACTCCTCCCCCTGCTCTGGACAACCCAGGCCTGCCCCACTTGCCCCTAGAACTGAGCCAGTACGGAAAAATAGAATGATAAAAACATGCATTATTATCATTTTATTTTTCCTTGTTGAACTGCTCTGAGAGCAAGGGGGTGACGCTCCTCTGCACTAGTGGAGGAGATGTTGCTGCTCCACATTTTTCCTCTGCCGCTGCGTAGCAGCTGAAATCAGGGGAAGATGATTTTGGCGGCCATACATAAAATAAAATTATACCTGGATAAATGTGAATAACGGGGATTGTTGTCTGTTTGATGTCAGGCAGAGCCACTTGATGAATATCATCCCTGTTATTCTATACGTAAATGTGGCAGTGATTCTCCTGCACTGCTACTTACAACATAAACGCATTTCAAAATGTAAGAAAACTATATGTGGTACTTAGGGTATTCCAAACTGTTGTTAACTTGAATCAAATATGTGACTAATTAATTACCATTCCTCGCATGCTATTTTATCAATATCTTGGGTATTTATCTTGTGATTTTTATTATATGCTTTTGAAAATCATGTTGGGTTTGCCCCTTTGTTTTGATCTTCAGTTACTTACCTTATTGCGTATTTGTTTGTATTGCCAAGATCAATAATGAGATGTAATTGAGTGTGTAATTAATAATTACTCAGTAATTACACTTTGCAATCACGTGAAACAAAATCATGTGATTAATCCTGCGATACTACAACTCACCAACACGGTCTTCTTTGGGAGGAAATCCGTGCTTGCTTAAAACACATAAGCATTTGCAAGATCTCCTTCCTGCAGGCTGAATTGAACATGTAGCCACAAAACTAACTGATATCAGCTCAATGGAAGGACATGTTGGTATATATCAGGCAATACTAGATTAAGCAGAACTCATATATGCAGGTGCGCGCCCATGTATTTGATTGACTTTCTTTTGCAGTTACAAGGTAGATTTTCGCTGACTCAGCGGCTATTTTACTTCAGTTTTTTATTTTTATTGTGGTAATCACATGCAAATTACAGATGGTATCAAAAGAATATAAAATATAATTATTTGATAATGAATTATTTAGTGTAACATTCGTAAGAACGCTAAAGGTCATTGGAACAGCGGTCGGATGAGAGGTTGTAAGGACCCATTGGCCCACTCTATATATTATACACTGTTTCAGTAGCTCAGGATAGCGAGGAATAGGCCGTGATAGATACTGAGAAAAGCGATATTCAGATTTATTCTGAACAACAGGAGTGAACTGGACGATGCCATGTGTAGGGGAAAGATGAGAACACGAGCAGCCCTAGACCCATTTTGGCCTCTATAGACCACCCCAGTGACCTATAGGTTGATTCCTTTGGCACAGTGAACATTGGAATCAGGGCCTGATACAACCATTACACTTTTAAGCAAAAAAAAAGTTGATGGGCGAAATGCTTGGATTAATCTCAGCCCTCAGCCATTGGTAATTACTCAGTGATGTATTTCAGTCCATCATTATTTTGCCCCTAATGCAGCAATAAACGGAGACTGGTCATATGCAAATTATCACTGGTCCTACTCCAGTAGGAACAGTCCAAAATATCTGCCCTGCCAGGTGCCCATAAGATGGGAACATAAACAACCCTAGAGCAGTTTCACCATATTTAGACTTCATCAGTGAGTTATAGCTTGGTTTCCGTGGCACAGTGAGCCCAGGCAAATGTCAACGCATAGCCGTTGCACGTATTAAAACGCAAGGATGTTGGGTGACTTGCTTGAATTAATCTAATCCAATGGTAATTATTCAGGGCACATTCCAGCCTATCATTACTCTGCCCACTATGCTACTGTAGACAGAGATTGGCCATATTGAAATCAGCCTTGACCCTACTCCAGTGGAAACAGTCTAGCCTGAATTGCCAGGCCAGGTCCCTTTCAAATGGGAGTTCCAAAACAGGTTTTGGCCTATTTGGATGTTTGCACATGAAGGCTCTGCAATGGTGGTTCAAATACACAGGTATGCACATTTGGAACAGTTTTGGTTTGTGTCTTCCTGTCATAGTCCCTATGCACTGCCATTCCAAAATCCATTTCTCTCAATCCTAGCGTCTGTATATCTTAGCTCTAAAATCCATGTCTCTCTGTCCAATTCGAGAATGTGGGTCTCTCCAGCACAGTGTCTGACTTTCATTGTCGCAGGGCCCAAGTCCCCCCTGTCCTAATGTCTGTGTCACGCTGTCCCAGTGTTCATGCCTCCCTGTCTCATAAACTACGTCTACCTAACCTAGCAACAATGTCATTGTTTATCTGTTTCAGGGTTCAAATATGTTTTTTTTTCTCTCTAATCCTGAGTCTCTGTGCAAGGGCTTGTATCATTCTGCTCTAGTCTATGGGACTGTGTTTCCCTGTACCAGGGTTCCTCTTTCCTTTCCTCATATATGTCTCCTTCTCACAATGTATATACATCACTGCCCAAGTGTCCCAGTCTCAGTTTCCCCTTGTCCTCCTGATCCCATTATAGTTGTGTGTCTTCCAACGCATAGTTCTACGTCACTCTGTGGCCAGGTACATGGGTTTCACTCAGTCCCATTTGTCTCCATGTGTGACCCAATCCCCAGGGCTCACTGCCTCCCATATCTGTGCCCCCTGACTGCTGCAGGCTTTTCCCAGCATTAGTGCCAGTGACTCACCACCCATGTGTGTATTTTCTTCTCCAACTCTATAACTGCCTCTACCAGATTATTTACATGTTTGTATCCCAGTCATAGTGCCTGATTCACAAATGCGAACTTACACCTTCGAGTCAGCTTGTGATTGTTTGCCATTCACAAAGGGATTTAGGAATAATATCTTTACGAGTGCGGAATCTCTGCACATAAAAAGACCTATCTTTTTATGTGCGGAGTCTTCATACTACTAGTAAATACCTCAATGGATAGAAAACAATCGTAAACTTACACAAAGGTGTAAATTTACCTTCGTAAATCAGGTTCATAGTGTCTGTGTGTGGTTTGTGTGTGGGTCTCCAGTTTGTATGCCTGCGTGTCTTCCTTCCTGTTTTTGCACTTCTTGCCCTAGTGACTATGTGGCTACACCTATATCTCCCCATCCCTCTATGTGTGTCAAAGCTTCTCTGTCATCTCCCTGTGTCCAAGTGACCATGTCTCCCTGGTTCAGTCTGAGTCATCCAGGCCTGGTGTCAGTGCACGCCTGGCTGCCTGCTAGTGGTCGCCACTTGGTTTAGTGACCTGGAAAGTTAACTTTTAGACAGCAAGTTCCTGCTCTAGTCTGTGACTCTGGACCTAAGGAAATATTCATGTTGCATTTCTTAGAACAGGAGAAATGCATTGCTTTATCCAGAAAGAGTAAAGCAGCTAAAACTGCCAGCCTTTTATATTTTGTTGAGAAGGAAAGTCTCTGTTTAACTCACTGAAAAGGCTGGCCCTCCTGAGAGTGTACATTAATGTATTTGCAAACCTGGCAGACAAGATTATTTACATTATCCTGCTAAACGTCTCTTGATTATTTAGACTAAAGCCAAACAATGTTTTTGAGCTAAGCAACTGGAGATATTTTGGACCTCAGTCAAAAACCCTTTTTCCTGACCTCAGCTTGGGCAGACTGGGAAAAAGGGGTATTTTGCCCACGCGTGGATTCACAAAGAGGTTCTGAGCATGTGAGAAGTGAGATGTGTGTGAGCAAATTGGCTTTCACTAGTTTTATATGTACATACATCACTCACTCAAAGACCAAAGTCCTGTTCTTGTGCACTGTGGTTGCAAGGTCGTCTATTCATGTAGCCAACTGCACTGGGTATCCTTGTTCCATAAATGCATGTTCAAAGTTTCAAAGTTAGCAATGACTCTCTGTCTCAGTCATGTCCTTCATGCATTACCTTAATTTTGTTGCTGTCAGTCTTCTAGCATCTATGGCTCTTGTGAATGATACTCCCATTTCTGTTACTGTGTTACAAGATTGTGCTGGCCCTTGAAGTAATAACAGCCGGCCTTGGCTATGGCAACTCGACCTATGTGCGCTTCTCAAATCCTCCACACAAAAATGTTGTGGGCCTCAGTTACAAGAAAGTGCCACAGTGAGACACCGCAAGCCCTTTGGCTGCACTACGCTGCGGCACTTTCAAAGCAAGGGGATGCAACATATTTACAATAATATGTTGCATCCCTGTGCTTTCCCCTGGGCTGGCGCACAATAAGCAGAATGCAGCACACATAGATAGAGGAAAGAAAACAAGGAGAAATGAATACATTTCTCCTTGTTGTGCCTACCTACGCCTCCCCTAGGAAGGCGTAGCATTAAAAAAATGTCCAGGAAATGTGTCAAGGTTCCATGGGTGTTGTGTGGGAACACCCACAGCAACACCCATGGAAAGCTCCTTGAACGCAAAGTGCTGCATGTAAAGGGGCCATATTTGCAAGGACAGAAAAAGCTTTTAAATATGGGGCATATAAATCCGCGGTGCAAGGGGCTTGTTAATATGCCCCTGTGTCTCTTAGTTCTATGTTAAAACAGAGAATGTTAAAATCAAGAACGATATTACCTTTTTTTTTAAAATAATTGTTATTAGCATATTTTTATTGTTAATTATAAATGTGCTATAATCACAAACCCAAAATAAAGGACAGAGGGCCAGATGTAGGAGCCCTAATACCGGACGGAAACGACCGATTTCGGCCGTTTCCGACCGGTATTAGGGTTTTCAGATGTAGGGGGCTGAAAATTACAGAATCTGTATATTTACCGATTCGGTAAAATTACCCATTCGGTAAATTACCGATTCGGTAAATATACCGATTCCGTAATTACAAATGTAGGTGGCACACTTTACAGTGCCACAGGC
This sequence comes from Lissotriton helveticus, assembly GCF_964261635.1. Classification (NCBI taxonomy): domain Eukaryota; kingdom Metazoa; phylum Chordata; class Amphibia; order Caudata; family Salamandridae; genus Lissotriton; species Lissotriton helveticus. The sequence goes on along the minus strand of NC_136063.1, from coordinate 1,385,457,191 downwards.
CCTTAAGAGTCGGTATTTTACCACAAAATCCTATTGTGTGGTAAAATACCGAATTCAGGTGTGCATGCACACCTGTGCAATGTGACACACAGACATGCCCTTAGGGCATGCATGTGTGCCACATGTCACACAGGCCTGTACTTGGGGTGCTAGAGGGTGTCAAAGTGACACCCCCTGCACCCTTGCAGGATTCGATATTTACTGATTCTGTAAATACAGAATCGGTATTTCCAATTGATTCCTATGGGCTTCAAAGCCCATAGGAATCAATCTATGCTATAACCATCTTGCTGTAACCCTCCCCGGCCTATTTTAATGTTGACCCCGTTTTCAGGCCCTAACATTTGAACTCTCTTCGTAAATCTTCTGTTCCATTCTTCCGCAGAACCCTCCCCTGCCCGTCTCACTCTCTCTCTTTCCAATCTGTCCCGCCCTGCGCTCATCTAGTTTCATTTCAGGCTATTTATTTTTACAATAATTCTCCTTTTCTACTTATTCCTAGTATTATTACTATTATTAATATTATTGTAATTCACTTCATTAGTAGCAGGATAACTATCAGTAATCATAGCAGTATTCTTTTTTAAATTGTATTGTTATTATTTATACATTTATTTGAAAAATGTTTTGCAAAACATATTTAATCTCTTTACCAATCTAAATATTATTATGCATTATTAGCAGCATTAATACAGTTATTGCACTTTCAATATAGCCCAAGAAATGAAACAAAAATGTTGGAGCACACACCGAGATTAGGTACAAAGTCGTTTCATAGACCAGTGAAAAGTCTGTCTATGGCTTGTGATTGAGACCAGGGGTCGTTAGCCTATATTTACAATACTTGGGAGCTCAGTAAAAGCAGAGGTTGAATTTAAAATGAAAACCAGTGGGCTCTAAATGGCCTCATAACAGTTAAAACTATTCCCAAAAGTCACGGGGGATACAGAGCTGTTGGTACAAAATCAGAAGAGATGAAGTCAAGAATGGAACCCGAGGGTTTCTGAAAAGTGCGGGCGTTCTAAAGGGTGGGCGGAGCTGCGCCAGCCGTTGGCAGGCGGCAGCACTGGGGAGGGGGTGCTTCAGTCGGCCAACGGCCAACGGGAGCATGAAAGGGGTTAATGTTTACCTCAGAGAAATGTTGAAGGTACTGACCATCAGTCGAGCTTGAAAACTGCACGGCTATGGCCTTGACAAGCCACCCAGGGGCTTATTTACAAGCCCCTTGCGTCGCTGGTGCCTCACTTTTTATGATGTCCAGCGGCGTAGATTGCAGACGCCATGTAGATATGGTGTAAGGCAACGCAGCGCAGCGCAAGTCGCTTACAATGTATCAGAGAGGCGTTCCATTGGTGTTGCAGTGGGTTTTCCCACACAACACCCATGGGTTTTGACACATTCACAGATTCACAAGGATTTTTAAACCCGGAAATGCGCCAAACCTGTACACTTCCTCAGGTCAGGCATAATGAGGAGAATATGTTTGTTTCTCCTCATTTTTTCTCTTTCTTCGGTGTATTGCATTCTCCAGCACACATAGAAAGAAGAAAACTCTATTCAGGATTGCTTTTGTGTAGGAAGGTGCCCCTTCCTGCACAAAATCAATCCTGCTAACTACGCAGACACCCTTGCACCCTAGTACAAGGATGCCAGCATTGGCGCTAGGAATCCAAAACAGCACCAGCGCAGTGGGAAAGGACAAGCATGTGCTGTATAAAATAAATACGCTGCATTCTGCCCTTTGCTTTTGACGCAGGGCAGTGCAGAACATTGATTTACTGTGCTGCCCTGCATCAAAAACTTGTAAATGAGCCCCCCAGTATTTAGGAAACCACGAAAACAGGCACAACTACAGTGTATGCCTAGAAGGTCGAGAAAGAAGAAATGAAGAAGTGCATGTCGCTTAAAAGTGACGTACATGCATGTCCATGGCTTTTGGGGATCTTTCAAGATATAAGTATTGGAAAAGAAGGTGTTCACAAAGTATTGAAGTATTTAGCTGTGAAATGGTGCAGAAATCCATTAAGAAGGGATGGTACCACGTCCAAATAGTATTTTATACGTTTGAAGCGAGGCAGTGCTAACAAACTGGAAAGGTATCACACTAATAATATAGAAAAAAGGCGGAAAAACACGTCCAGATCATGTTATGTGATTTCACAGTAACCGTATAACAGGCGGTTTTGGCCATCTATCTGTATAAAAGAAAATTAACCGGAAAGCAGAGGTTGCTATTAAAGCATTTACATGAATGTGAAAAACCTTTTGAATAGTAGATGATAAGTTCACTGTGTTGTGGGAAAAACTATGACTAAGCTGACCCAAGGTGATGTTGTGCTCACTTTGCCACTGGACTCAAGCTAGCCTGGCTGATGAGGCATGTTACCCCGAAACCGGTCCCTGGAGGCCTGTTTCCGGTCCACAGGACACCTGGCTGGGCAGTTCGGGCTGGACTGTTCCCATGAGGAACAGGGTCAAGACTGATTTGCACATAGCTGGGTCTGAACTGGGGTGGCGAAGTGAGCTAAAGAACGGTGATAGATTCAACCCAGATCTGTAACTGGGGGTCAGTGTCTAAAAAGTTTCAGCGCTCCATCCATCATCTCCTAGTATTTACATGAAGATCCAATACAGTTGTTGGGATATCAGTAGACATACAATAATATATAGGAAAATTGCGAAATTGGTGACCATCCCTTCTTGAGAAAGCCTGCACAATTCCATTCCAGATCTTTGGTATCAGGGGGTTTTGAGCTGTTTGAGGTACCACAACTCTGTTTAAAATATTATTTTATTCTGTTTTGGTATTGCCATATACTTCATGAGGATGTGAAACCATCTGTAAAGACTGCTAACATTGTAATAACAAATAGTTCAGGAAATGTCTTCCAAAACAGTCGTGCTCTGCTATTTTTCCTATATTGTTCAGGTTGCAAACCAGTGATTATGGGTTTTCTTGGCTATTTTTCCATGATAACGGGTTTTTTGTTTATGAATTCAAACTCTCCCCATAGTCCTCTCTGCTGTCTTTTACCCTTTCTATTAGTTGCCTCTTCATGGGCTCCCAGTGACCAATAGGGAGAGGGAAGCAGAAGGAACACAAAAAAACAGGAGTTCAGTTCCGTCTTGTCAGCAAATCATGAAACCGTGCTTGAATGGAAATTCACCATGATAAAATGTACCAGTGCCCATGCTACACATAGTTGGATCAGTGGTTAATTTGTAAAAAAAAAAAAGATTCCAGGGCACTTGTCAGGAGGCAGCTTGCACCCGCCCATTTCTCCTGTTGGCACCGCCTAAAACAGAAGCAACTACTGACCATGAAAGTGGGGAGAGGATGCCTACGTCTGAGGTGGGTACCAGGTTCGAATCTCAGTGTGGGCTCAACATCCTGTGATATCAGGCAAATTACATATTCTCCCCATGCTTACCATAAATGAATGTGTCCTTAACTGGTACTCATGAAAAGCATAGGTGTTGATGATTAGGTCACAGTGCTGAGCACTGGAAACCACTGGCTCAAATTAAGCACTGATTTGGATACTCTTTTAGGGAGGGCTAGCTCCTGCAGGGCAGAGCAAATAAAAAAACAGAAAGAGTTTCTTAGCAGCCGGTGCTGTGCTACTGGACACAACGGGTTAATCCACAGCACATTCTCTCCTCCTCCCTTTCTGTTGTTCTAGACCATTTGCTGTGCCCATAGAAACTCTAACATAGCAAGCACACAGAAGAGGACGACGACTGCACATCACTTCCCTGTTTTTTAGTTTGAGCATTTGAGATCTCTTGTATATTCTTTAGTATATACTTTAATGTGTATGTACTTTGTGGGCTCTGTAGATCATCCCTAGGACTTGTCTGCTTCTGCTTTTTTTTCTGTTCCACTGCCTCTATTTAACTGTATGAATAGAAAACGACCAGTAAAGGTCAGTAAAGTACCAGAATTGCTTTCTGCTTGTTCAACTGCCTCTATTTAACTGTCTTGATAGAAAACGACCAGTAGAGGTCAGTAAAATACCAGAATTGCTTTCTGCTGAGGGACTTTCTTTTTTAAAAAATTTCTGGCAATTGTCTCTATTTATCTTTCTTGATAGAAAACGACCAGCAGTGATCAGTGCATAAATAAATACATATATTCTCCCAAAGGTGAGACCGATTGTATTGCAGATGCTTGTTTAAGTTTGTAACTGCCAGCAGGGACATCGCAGAAGTAGAAAAAAGAGAACGTATTACCCTTTGGGACCGCCCCTCCCCATGGGTGTAAAATAAACAAAATGTTGTCAAAAACTGCTCTGAGGATATGATGGCTTTTACGACTCGAGCTGCAACATTTAGCAAATTGTGTCAGCAGCCGCATGCAGCTGGTAGTTCATTGTTTCCTTCCACCTTTAGATTAATCTATAAGTTGTAAAATATTTGACTAATGTTAATGAACTTATGTGCTTTTCAAGGGCCATCTCATTTCCAAAAACAAGTATTTGTAATGCAGTAGGTCTCGCATTTGGAAGAGTTTAAGCTAATGCCATTGTAAATGACATTGCCTTTTATTTATCCGTTTTGATCATTAAAACAAACTTAAAAGGCATTGTCATTTACAATGCCAATAGCTGAAATTCTTGTAAATGCAAAACATATTACATTTCAAAGAAGCAGCAGCCATTGTCCCGGGCATTTTGGAAAGTGAAAGCGCGCATGCCGCTGAATGTTGCAGAAAAGCATGTCGTGCCTGTAGTAAAAGAAACTCATCAAAGAAAATAGTGCTTACAGACTAAATAAGACATACAGTGTAACAACAGAAGTAAAAGAGCCAGTCCTCCTCGGAGGATACAAATGAAGACAAGGCAGTAACAAGGAGGGACTAACAAGCCTATTAACGAATCAGAAGCCAGCTTTCACAAATTACAATGACACAAGCCAATGAAAAATATGGATGGAGAGTGGGCAGAGCTTCAAGTATATACTGGAATACATCATGCCTCGCAGAGCAGCGCATGCGCTGCCCAGACCCGACCTAAGTCTTTAGGCAAAATCCCTCAATCCGAAGTAGTCTTTAATTCCTACAAAGTTTTGATCAATGTTACTGAACTTAATAAATATGCTTTGCCATTTCTTTGAGCCTCAAATACTGTTTCTTATGCTCCAAGAGCATCTGGACCATTTACACAGGCTTCCCCCCCCCCAACACCCAATCTGTACCTTTCAATCAATGCACTTAAATACTGCCAGACAGAAATGAATCCTCCTACCAGAGCCAGAAATCATGGCATCGGTCTGCCTCACATGCTCAAATGACATGGTTTCAGCATGCGCTGGCTACCGATTAAAGTAAGCTTCGATTTCAGGCTCCGCTTGACAAAGCTTAACATCAGTACATCCATTCGCTACACCAACAGAGTTTTCCCTCATTATTTGCTGACAGATACCGTAGGTCAGGCTTCAATAATCTACTGGCAAGGTTAGCTGCAAGTATTTTAAGACTGGCCACAGCAATTCCAATTCTGAACACACTAGAACTTGCTTATGATGAACTGTCTGGAGGCCCACTATAAAAAGTTGCCCTGGACGCACTTCACATATGGACTTCTGTGTCTGACCCTACCCAGATACACAGCCCGTGGTATCTGATCCCCCTCGGCATGTATGTGCTCTGAAGAGGTCTTCTGGCGAAACAGCCCTATTTTAAATACCATAAGGAAAACAAATAAATAAATAAATTGATGCCAGGCTTTCGAAAGAACTCTCTTCCCAGATGTCAATTGCATGTTCTGAGCTTCAAATTTTAAGTTAGAGAAACTGAGGTTTGATTGAAGATACTTAAATTATTTGGGAAATGGATTCTTTGTGACAAAGAATTTCAGACATACTTTAACATACATTACTCATTTCAACTGATGCTTGAATGACAAAAAAGAGTGGGAATCCATTCCAAGACAATGATCATTAAGTCCTGAATAAACTGACTGATAAAACTTGATTGACAGAGAATGAGATCCATGAATCAAGTTGAAGATATGGTTCTTCTGTGCTAGAAAAAACGCATTAACTATAACTTTGAATAAGTGGATATTTGCCAATTGAAATACTTTTTTTCGGGAATGTCATTTTTAGAAACAAATGAAACATAAAAGATCGTATTGCAAATGTTGTGTATGTTTTAATGTATAAATAATGAAACAGGAATACTAAAATGTAAAAAAGAGAAGTACATGTTAGGTGCCCCTCCATTTTTTAGGTCTCGCCTGTCAATGCGCATGCGCATTGAGCTTGTGAGACTATGGGGGCTTAAACAGACTTTAACCAACTTGCGCGATTTCATGGCGATTCCTTGCAGTGCCCGTGAAATTTAACCTCAATGCGCAAGCGCATTGACATTAAAACCGCGTGCACATGAAAGCGTCAAGGCTCCCTCCCACGGCTATCACGAGCATGCGCTGTGCCTCAGGCATTTCTCCTCCCCTAATTTATTCACTGCCACGGCTTTCGCATTGACGGGCGCCGGTCCGTCTCTCCCCTCCTGGCCCCCTCTCCCCTTTCTCTAGCACGCTCCTACAGTCCACAATAAACAAACGACTTGAAACTGAAATCGCCGCCGGTCCGTCTCTCCCCTCCTGACCCCCTCTCCCCTTTCTTTCTAGCATGCTCATACAGCCACGGCTTTCGCTTTGACAGGCGCCGGTCCATCTCTCCCCTCCTGGCCCCCTCTCCCCTTTCTCTAGCACGCTCATACAGTCCACAATAAACAAACTACTTGAAACTGAAATCGCCGCCGGTCCGTCTCTCCCCTCCTGGCCCCCTCTCCCCTTTCTTTCTAGCACGCTCATACAGTCCACAAAAATCGCAGCCTAAAGAATTAAAAGAAGACGTGCAAACTCCTTTCTGAAATCGCCGCCGGTCCGTCTCTCCCCTCCTGGCCCCCTCTCCCTTTTCTTTCTAGCACGCTCATACAGTCCACAAAAACAAACGAGTTCAAACTGAAATCCCCGCCGGGCCGTCTCTCCCCTCCTGGCCACCTCTCAGCATACATTGCATACATTCATACTCTAGGCTCGCATCACAACTTCGAGTCACTGTAGGGGTGTATAACTTTCAGTACAAAATACTTGGGCACAAACAGGCACTGCAATACAGCCGTGCTCACATTCAAGAATTAAAAGAAGACGTGCAAACTCCTTTCGGAAATCGCCGCAGGTCCGTCTCTCCCCTCCTGGCCCCCTCTCCCCTTTCTTTCTACACTCAAATATACAGACCAAAGAAATGAAAGAAGAAGTGCAAACTCCTTTAATTCCTCTTCAGCCAGCCTCTCTCCCACTGAGCAGCATACATCAGCTCATACCATTTCGCAACACCTTTGTATAAATTTCCCTATTCACACACAAATCAACCAGCATCTCTCTCATTCAACATCATATATTCGATACATTCACATACATCGGCTCAAAACAAAGAAAAAAAACGTGCACATTATTTTAAATCAGAAGCATCCACCCTCTGTCCCATTCAGCAGCATACATCAGCTCATACCACTTCGCCACACCACAAACACAAAACTGAGAGCAACTTCGAGGCACAGGAGGGATGGCTAGATTTACTTTAAACATACTTGTGTACAAACTTAATAAAAGACACAGACTCACCACCATTCAGCAGGCATACTATTTCCCCCCTCCCTCTACAGCGTGCTATGGAAATTTGGGGGATTGTATCTCTAGGCTTGCACCTAATAAAAATTTCCGATGTTGCCATCACTGGAATAACGTTACTATAACATTTACAATGCTTGGGGACAATAAATACATGCGAAAATTTACAGTATGTCTTTTGGGTCATAAGGGAGATTGCTTTTTACGAACGAAACAAACACAGAGCCTCTCTCCCATCCACTTCACTAAACACTCCACCCAACCCCCACAACACCCACCAATACGTCAGTACCGCTCGGACCACTCTTCAATTCCATTTACATAAACACACAGGCCCCAGACTCCAAGGCTTTCGTAAACAAAACTACAGGATGCTAGAGTGCTTTAAGCGCCGTCGTCAAGATTCTAATCAGTTGTGAAGTTGCTTTTGGGATATGCTAATTTGAACAGCAGGATGCAAGCCGGTTGTTAGCCCTAGAACCCCAACAACAACAAAAAAAAAACCACATCCCACTGAAAGAAAAAAAAAACACTGGAAACGTGACGCTTTTTTTAACAAAACTCCTATAGTTCACATTTTGCACACAGACTTAAAGCTTACAAGTTACGACTTACGTTCTCTTAGGGTACATACAGCCTCAATCCCATTGACCAACATACATTTGATACTTACAGACTCTAGCCTCTATGCTTACATTATAAAACTTTGAAACACCGCAAGCAATAAAAAATTAACTACTTACAGTCATAGGAGGGGGTGCTGGTTCTCATTAAACATACTTATCTACAAATACAATTAAAGACACACTCACTCCCATTCAGCTCCATACATCAGCTCATACCATTTCGCCACAACTTTGTCAACCTTTACGTCTTTCGAAATAAATCAACCATCCTCTCTCCCATTCATCAGCATACATTCGATACATTCAGACTCTAGCCTCAAATATACAGCCTAAAGAAAAAAAAGAAGACGTGCTAACTCCTTTAATTAATCATCAGCCAGCCTCTCTCCCATTGAGCAGCATACTTATGCTCATACCATTTCGCCACACCTTATGATAAATTTACCTATATACACACAAAACAACCAGCATCTCTCTCATTCAACATCATATATTGGGTACATTATTTTACATCTGAATTATCCAGCCTCTGTCCCATTCAGCAGCATACATCAGCTCATACCATTTCGCCACACCTGCTCTCCCATTCATCAGCATACATTAGATACTTTCAGACTCTAGCCTCAAACATACAGCCTAAAGAAATAAAAGAAGACATGCTAACTCTTTTATTTCCTCATCAGCCAGCCTCTCTCCCATTGAGCAGCATACACCCCCTCACCCTCACACCCCTCACGCTCACACCCCTCACGCTCACACCCCTCACCCTCACATCCCTCACCCACATACCCCTCACCCTCACACCACTCAAGCCACAGATGGGTGTGCGATGGGAGGATGCTCAGCTTGCAGGGCTGTGCTTCTATCCCCTGCTGCACTCTCCTGCTCTCTAGAAATGTGGCATAACAACAAGAGCTGCCATCAAAGTCACGTAAATACAAATCATGTTGCATTCCAAATGCTATAGGTGTCACATTCACAAAAGTTAAAACTATTGGCATTGTAAATGACAAAGCTATCAATTTAGCTATTTCAAAAAACTACACAAAAAAAAACATCATTTACAAGACCATTAGCTCCTACTTTTCTAATGCGAGACCTATTGCATTTCCAATGCTTGTCTTTGTGTGTCACCAAAAGTTAATTTAGAGCAAGGGTTGGTAACCTGTGTTGGTGAGTGCACCACTTATTCACCTTCTGCCACAAGCACAATATTTATTCTTTATTATAGGCCAGTATTGTTTTTTTTTAGCAGGTAAAAGGTATTGCCCCTAGCCCGGAAAGTTAGACAAGAAGTATTGGGTTTTAAGATAGAAATGACCATGTCCTTTTTGGCTTAACGTCTCACATCAGGAGTGAGGTGAATGTTCTGAAAGCCAGTGCCTGTAACAACCGAGCTTACTACAGCCTAGCCTCAAACCAGTGCCCCCCGCCGCAGACTTTGAGAACTGCATCAGGAAATAGTTTCTTCTGGCTGGTCTGCTTAGCTAATCTCCTTTAGGCACCAACTAACTGGGTGGTAACCAATACAATTCCTTTACACTCCTTAAGTCTATCAAAAAATCTCGATGAGAAAATCGCGTTTCATTTTTTCCATCCGGTACAAAAATACAGGCTATGGAAGGGAAGGGGAAAGATGGAAAGGCGAAAAGGAGAGAGCCTCGTGGTTATTTCTTAAGAGCTCTTTGGGCAGTGAAACTTGCAGGCGTCTCCTCTTCAGCATGACTTCGGCATGCCCATTGTCTCCAGGACCTCTGCCAGAACAATATGCAGCTCTTCTACTGGCCGATGAGTGCATCGTCATGGCAACGCCCTAACAGCAAACCCAAGTCCCATTGCACGCCTGGCTAAGCACAGACTGAGGCTTTGTGCTGACATTTGCTCTGTGATGGTCCCCGGTTTCTCAGGCGCTAATCTGTTAGTAAAAGTAGTAAAGGCAGAAGAAGGGTTACTTAGGTGTATGTCTGTGTGTGTGTGTCTATGTGTGCGCTTGTGTATCTGTGTGTGTGTCTGTGTATTTATGTGCTTGTTTGTGTTTACCTGCCTGTGTGTTTGCAGGTGCTTGGCCAGTGCTCAATTTGTAAATCAATGAGTGTAGAGGCCCAATGATTTTCTTAGAAGGCTGACGCAGTCACTGCGGAGTGATGAGGTGGCCAAATACCAAGGCTGACTAGTCTTGGTTCCACCTCATGATTTTTTCTTTCACCACCCTACTCTTCTGGTTTCTAGCTCACTCTGGCAAGATCTTTCTTTCGGCTTTTGCCACTCTTTTCCTTTCTTTCTTTTCCCTTTGTCTCTTCCATTTCCACTTTTGCTCGGACATGAATTTTCCTTCAATAAATGGAAAGAAAAGAGGCGTTTGGCAAAACAGGAACAAGTTGGGCTAATTTGACTGTCGCTATATACAGTTCACAAGGTACAATAACTCAATTTTCTACATTCCAAAAAAGCATCTCAGTCATAAATCAACAAATGCAGGCTTCTTGTAAGGACACAGATGTCTCTCAACTTCGGGAAGAGCTAGTGTTGGCCAGTGTATATGTGTCCAGATGCCCGGCCTGAGGAACGCGTGATCACTACATGTGGTGTGCATGTCATGTTCTGATTGGTTGGGTGTTTCTATCTCCATGTGGTATGTAGCTTTGTGGTATTATTTGGGGAACCAAGCCCTTGCCTAACCATGTTTGATTGGGGCCTATTTCCTCTGACCTGTTTGTGGTGTAACTATCTATCTGTGAGATCTATCAGGGTTTTGCTTCGGCATGTATTTGTCTTTAGATTAAGTGTGACACTACCTGTAACTGTGACCTGCTATTCAATAGGAATGGGTGTTGGTCCTATGACTTGTCTAACCACGAATCTCTGACTCGTAGTTGATGAGGTGGTCACCTTGGGTGACTCCGACACCAATGATGTGAGTTCATAAGAACTCTTGAAAATAATATGCAGGCACTGGTATAATTTTTATCGACATGCTTAACATTCTACATACAGTTGCCATAGCATATATTGACATTGGTCTTGCTGGTGTTTGCGTCATCTGTGAATGGATTATGACATACATTGTAAATGTAAATGTTTTTGTACTTGTATAGCGCACAGCTACCCGCAGTGGGTTTCCCGGCGCTTGTACGAATGCCGCAAGGGAACCCTTCCTGGCTTTCCCTATGAAGTGTCCACTCCTGGGCACCCCCATGGTGCAGACCAGGCATCCCTCGCGTTGTGGGGGCCGTTGTGGAGACTAAGCAAGCTATTGCCCAGAGTTGCAGCGCGGGACCCATGATCAGAATAGGCACTGAGGTGAGAATATCCAGTCAGGGGAATTAATGAGCCCGAGACCCGCCGAGACCGGAATCAAACCCTGGTCCCCGGCCAGAGCTCTGCATCAAGGTCTGCCTGCTCTAACCATTGAGCCACACTTCTCCACTCATTGATATCGTAATTTCCGGTGTCAGCCCTACTGTGCGGGTACAGGTTATGACATGAATTGACGGGTATTGGCATGATCATGAGAGCACAGGGTATGGCATATGTTGATATTGTCTTTATTGGTATTGCAGTTGTCGGGCCTGCACATAGTATGGTATTCAATGACATCGCCTTCACCCATTATAACACCACCTTTTCCCTCTTGCTCTGAGTCGAGATATGCTGATGAAAAATAAATTCTGGTTCTCATAAATGATTGATGGAGCCCACTACCTGCAACTACCAGCCCAAATGAAGCTCTGGGTCTGATTCTCAATCTGAATGTAGTGGTACATATTTTAGAATTACTAACGTACTAGCAAATGCAATTCATAAATGATGTGATGTGTGGAGTTTTATGAATCTGTAGTCCCTATACTGATGTGTGAGAGTTCTACACCCTGATTGCGGAGTTTCCAGGTGCAGAGAACTCCTGACACACAAATAAAGGGAGTGCAAAGTCTAAAAACTCTGCATGTAGTTTGTGAATACAAAAAATCTGTAAATTTACTTTAAAGTGCAAGTTTACCTTTGAGAATTAGGCCCTGTGTGTGGTGTCTGTGCGTGCAGTCTAACAATGTTGTTATGTGGGAAGATCAGAAATGGACGAGCATTTAGGTTCTAAGAAAGAGCTTGGAAACAAGCAAGACATTCAGTGATGTACTTCAAAACCATTCTGTAAGCCATAGTGTTTGATTCGAAGTAGGTCAGTTACAGATCGCGATGAAAACATTAATTAGTATGCTTGTGGCCTTTTAGAAGCTGTCTTATGTTCCAAAAGTGTAGAGGCTACAACGTGACATTTCTTTCTGCCATTGCATGTCACCAATTATTTTTGGCTTCAACCACAGCAATCTGTGTGTGTTTTATTAGGGGTAGAGCTTTGAGAAATCAGATTTTCAGTATTACATAAAAAATGTTGAGTTGGTGATGCCTTATCGATACTGAATAAAGCTCTGTTTAATATATGTACACTTGTGGGTCTTCTTTTCTCTATATGGAACATTATATGGAGCGTAACTGATGTATTTCAAACATTTCCTTTTAGTGACATGTCGACTTTCAGGGCACAAGGGGCCGTGAAGGCCTACCGGTGTAAGGTTATGCCTCTTATTAATGGCCAGGGGTCTAATGCTTTGCAGAAAGTCCTCTGCCCCCACCATCTCCTCCCATCTTAGGCTTCCCCATAGCCCACAGCTTTCAAATCGCGTGTATTCATTCTCCCCTGAGGCGGAAAGCCGGGGGTTCTAGCCTGCTATACCACTTTTAAAAATCGTTTCGTAATTGTACTGTTTGAGCCTTGCTTCGTTTTTTTTAAAATTATACTATAGATTTTAAAGTCACTGTGCCCGGTCCCATAGGAATTCTGTAAATCCCTGCTCCCCTTTCAGAGGACTCAGCGCTGACGCGCTTGCAGAGAGGGTACCGCCATCTTAGGGGGAGACCTGGTCAGCGCACTAGGCGTTTGATGCCTCCCACCCTCCTCCTGCACCATAAAATGAACACACTTACCCGACGGCGCAGCGGGCGCGCCGGCGGCGCGCCAAAGGCAAGCCCGTCTGCGCCCGTCCGCGCTAAGTCCACGATGGCTGTGGACCACGCTGATTCTTCCCGACCTTCACGTATGGGAACGAGCTGCGCGCGTGGGATGAGGGTGGTAGATGTTCTGTTTGTCCTCTCATGGAGCTGATATGGGGACCCGTCTCATGCATCACTTGTAAATGGACCACTCCTTGGCTACGCCACGACCCCATATTAAGCGCTAGCACCACGAGGGTTTGTCCCCTCACATTTAAGGGCGGCCTGATCAATGCACGCTCCCTGGGCTGCCATAGCCAGGACATCAGGGACCTGATTCTTGACTCCAATTTAGATTTTCTTTTCGTGACCGAGACCTGGCTCAATGACACTAGTAACCCTGATCTATCGACCGCCCTTCCTCCCGGCTTCACCATCTTTTGGTTAGACAGACCGATTAGGAGAGGAGGCGGTGTCGCTGTACTTCTTAGAACCTCCCTTAAGTGTCATACCTTCAATTTAAGCCCCCTCAAAGGAGCAGAAGGTATGGGCTTCTCGATCATGTTAAATGCATCTACTTCCTTTTCGGGAGGACTGATATATCGCCCCCCAGGCAATGCATCTCCATTCTTAGACTCTCTAGGTGATAGTTTAGGTCAGCTTCTTCTGCGCTATCCTCATTTTACCCTAATGGGAGATTTCAACCTGCAATTGGAATCGAAAATTGATGCTCAAGCAACCAATTTTTATCAGACCCTAGATATCTTTGGTCTGCATCAATCCGTAGTGCTACCGACCCATTCCGCCGGACATACCCTAGATGGGGTTTGTTCTAATTTTCCCGCACTGGAAACACACACCCTGATTCCCCAAATCTGGACAGACCATAGTATGATTCCTTTCATGATATGCGTTTCTGACCCGGTAAAAACCTTGCGGACAAGTCAGCACCCTGCTTCTCACTTAAACTGGAAGAGAGTGGCTGAATGCATTAAATCCTACCCACCCAGACAATCTCAAGTTCCTAGATTATCTGGGGTTGCTATTCAGGATTCCAAAGACTTTTACTCCTGGATGCACCAAGTTATTGCAGAACGTGTCCCTCCCACAAACCGTTCTAGCAAGGGCACGAGGAAAAAGCCGAATGCACCTTGGTATTCGCAGGTGTTAGCAGAAAGCCACTTACTTTGTAAAAAAGTGAAAGGAAATAGAGAAAAACCTATGATTATTCAGCCAAAATCCTTTATTTACAGCACAGGAAATCCTACCTCGACAGCATTAAGCTGGCCAAAAAGGAATATTACATCAATGCTATTAAAGAGGCAGAGCAGAAGCAAAGAACGTTTTTCTCAATAGTGAAGTCTTTCACGCATCCTAAAGCTCTGGAACCACAAATTCCTCCTTCGGCAACTTTTTGCAACCAGATTGCCGACTATTTTGAGGAAAAAATTGAGCAAATACAGAAAGATTTTCCTGTCCCTCTCCCCCCCCATGATAATAACCTTTCAAGGTTGAGGGAAAACAAACTTCACACCCTGAATGTTTTCCAACCGGCTTCCCTTTTGCATACCCGGGAGGTCATCCTGGCTTGTAAATCAGGAGCCCCCTCTGACTCTTGCCCCCCCCCAAATACTCCACCAGATAATTGATTTAATTAATCTTACTATTAATACGATAGTCAATGCCTCACTCAGCTCTGGAATGGTTCCTCCTGACTGGAAAAAGGCAATTGTAAAGCCTTTAATGAAGAAATCTAACAAACCGACCACTGATCTATCTAATCTTCGACCCATATCCCTTCTCCCTATTTTGGGGAAAATTACAGAGCAGATAGTTTACCAAGAACTGAAAACTTTTGTTGACACGCACAACATTTTACACCCTCAACAGTCAGGTTTCCGGCCCAAACACTCAACCGAAACTGCTCTTATCGAGCTCACTGATTCTATCAAACTCTTGCAGAATGAGGGCAAAAATGCTATCCTGATTTTATTGGACCTCACAGCAGCGTTCGATACCATCTCGCATGAGATCCTGTTTGACAGGCTGATGAATATAGGTATAACAGAAGTTGCCCTGGCATGGTTAACATCCTTCTTGACCGACAGATCTCAAACAGTATCTTTAGGCTCTTTTTTATCCAAAGAAAAAAAAGTTCCATCTGGGGTCCCACAGGGCTCCATCTTAAGCCCGCTATTATTTAACATTTATATGATCCCCCTCATTTCACTTATTGAGTCACATGGGATACTTGTTACATCATACGCGGATGATACCCAGTTAGTGGTCTCTATGGATAAAAATTCCATAAATATGGAAGAAAATTTCAAGAGTTGCCTGAGGGAGGTTTTCCAATGGATGAACACCAACCACTTAAAATCTAACACCAATAAAACTGAGATTTTACCGCTAGGAAAAGATGTCCAATTCTGTCCCAAGGACTGGTGGCCTGAGGACTCACCTGTTCCACCACAATCAGTGGCAACCACAAGAAACTTAGGGGTCCTGTTTGACTCTGCCCTTTCCTTTGACCAGCATGTCAGGAACACTGCAGGAAGCTGTTTCAGCATTATTAAATCCCTAAAAAAGTTTTTTGAGTTCCTACCAACTGATTCCAGAAAAACAGTGAGAGTAGCACTGATATCATCACTCTTGGATTACTGCAATGGCCTGTTGGCTGGGGTAAAAAAATCTACGCTGAAAAACCTGCAGCTGCAAGATTGGTGCTCAAACTACCTAGAAGATCTTCGGCTGCCAGTGCACTCAAGATCTTGCACTGGTTGCCGCTTCACAAGAGAATCTTCTTTAAAATCCTGCTAACCAAGATAGGTCCAAAGTATCTTGCGAAAAGTTTCGTGAGCTATAACCCTTCAAGATGCCTGAGGTCGGCAGGCGGCAACCTAATTAACATCCCAAAATGTAATTATAAAACCAAGGGAGGTAAGACACTTACTGTACTGGCCTCCAAGGCGTGGAATGCCATGCCCAAAAATCTCAGACTTCTGACTCAGGAGAATGCCTTTAGGAAACAACTAAAAACTTGGATTTACAGTCTGTCAGACAGTTTCGTAATGGCTGCTATCTAGGTTTTAATATTTGTTGTGTACACCGTATCAGCGCCAGGATGCTCCTTTCGGAGCGACAGTTCGCGCTCTATAAATGCCATATACAAATACAAATACAGTTTCCTCTTAGAGTCAGGGATCCTCAGAATCTGCTGACTGCTCATACAACACCACCCACCTTTGTCCCATGACCTTAACTGGGGCAAGGGCAGATCCATCAACACTGATGCTGGTCTCCTGGATGAGGAAATGAATAACTCTGTGTCATATGATTACCACAAAAAAACATGGCTCCCCTCTCATGGATATGCAGCATACTTCTGATACAAGGGAACATGGGATATTCGTGGTCCTAACAGCAGAATCAATACAAATCTTTACGGAAGAGCTGATTCTTTGTGTGTCAACTATTACAAATACTTTCCCTTTGTTTCTTATTGCAAAAAAGTGCAGCACTAAACCTGGCAAAAGCTAGGGGGTTTGCTTTACACATACAAAAAATAAAATTAATGAATCCTCCTAGGACACACATTGCAATATATCCAACTATTTTGTTTCTTCAGATAATAATATTGTGCAGATGGGAATGAGCAATGCCCTCGTGTTTTCAAGCCAATACACAAAAAATAATTGGTGCATGCATCTTTTCAGTGATGCCACAGTGTTTTATAAGTTTATAGAAAAGAACTATTTATAAGATGTTTTGTTATGTTAAATGTATTTATAGAGTGCAATCAATGCCCAGGGGCATCTTGGCGCGGGCTACAGAGTGCAGGAAAAGAAAAAGAAAAAAAGGAGGCAGTTAAATTTAAATTGAGTAAAATAGCCATGTTTTAAGAGTTTTTCTGAAATTGAGAAGGTTGGTGGATGATTTCATGTAGAGTGGTAAACTATTCCAAGCAGTGGAAGCACTGAACATAAAGCTGTGGCCTCCCCAGGCCGTGCATTTGAATCTGGGGATTGACATATCAATTTAGCAGAAGCAGATCTTAGCGCCCTGTTAGGCATGTACCAGCTGAATCTATTTTTCAGAAATGCAGGACCTTGGTCATGTAAGGCTTAAAAAGAGACTTGAACATAACTCTGTGTTTAATCAGCAGCCAATGGAGCCTTTTAAGGTGTTTAGACACTGACTGATGCTTTGGGATATTGAGGAGGAGCCGTGCTGCTGCGACTTGAAGTGTTTGTAGCTTGTTAAGAGCAGACTTATGTACATTTAAATACAGAGCATTACAATAATCAAGTCTGGATATGGCAAGGGACAAGACAAGTGCTTGCTAAAGTTGAGGTGGAATGAAATGAAGAATCTGTTTTATAAGTTTGGCTGTATAAAAGACTTTGGAAGAAACTGCGTTCACTTGGTCTATGCAGGAAAGTTTGTTGTTCATTATGAATCCGAGATTGCATGTTTTACTGACTGGTGGAGAAGTACACCGTTTGTGGGGCCACTAGTCAGGATTCCAGAATGAGGTATGGTTGCCAAGGAGCAGGACATCGGTTTTTCTAGAATTAAGTCTAAGGCATTTTTTTGTCACCCAGGTGCTGACTGCCTGAACACAGTTGAGAATCTAGTACTCAAATCTGGTCCATCACTACTGAGGGAGATTTTAGTGTTTTCGGCGTGTGATATAATGTC
Source organism: Lissotriton helveticus (assembly GCF_964261635.1). Classification (NCBI taxonomy): domain Eukaryota; kingdom Metazoa; phylum Chordata; class Amphibia; order Caudata; family Salamandridae; genus Lissotriton; species Lissotriton helveticus. Next base: position 1,385,439,238 of record NC_136063.1, on the reverse strand, counting down.
AAAAACAAAAGATGTAATTAGTGATGCTAAGGGAGTGATGTAAATATTAAAAAGCGTGGGACTAAGTGAAGATCCTTGCAGCTCATCACAGGGAAGGGAGAAAGGCACACACACATAGTTGTCTAGACTGACCACTTGTTCACGTGATTCTAAAAATTATCTAAGTAGGTCACAGGCGGAACTTGTGACACCTATCTCTGTGAGACGAGTTAACAGGTTATTGTTATGTATGGTGTCAAGTGCAGCCGACAAATCAATGAGTATCAAAGCGGTTTTGGCGTCTGCATCTAGGGCCATTCTAATATCTTCAATAGCCTTGATAAGGGCTGTTTTGGTGTTGTGCTTTGAGAGGAACCCAAACTGAGTGGAATCAAGTAGGTTATGAGATTGGATAAGTTTGGTTATTTGAGAATTCTTTACTGTCTCAATGATCTTGGTGGGTAGAGGAAGGCATGATATCAGACGATAATTGTTTATCTTTTGGATCCAAAGAGGGTTTCTTAGGAAGAGGATAAACAGATGCTTTTTTCCATTCAACTGGAACAAAGCCCTGCTGAAACATAAGTTGGAAACTGCCGCTGCCGTTGCAGGTAAGAGTGGTGGGGGAGGGGCCGTCTGGGAGGGGGGATTTCGAGAGATGACCACAAGGGAAAATTAAATAAATAATACATTTTCCCTCTTACCTCGGAAAATATCAGTAAGTACCAGTGCCAAGGTATACGCAATCAGAGAGGCGACCCTAGGGGGACATGGGCCATTTGGTGATCCAGGCCTGGCTGACTTAATCAATCTTGCAATGATGTCAATGGATGGAGGTGTAAAGGTGGAGAACCAGGACTCTAGCTGCAAGAGGATAGGGCAAGTTTCCTGCGATGTCTTATGGGTACTGGTCATGTCATTATAGATCGAATTGACTTTGCTGAAAAATAAATTAGCAATCTCATTACAAAAGGACTGACTGGAATTGGTAAGTTTCTTTTCCGGGTTCTTTGTAAGCATACTGTCTGAAAGACTTCCTTGGTTAAATTCTTGGCAAGTTCATTTTTTCAGTGAAGTATTTAGCTTCAATTTTAAAGATTTTTGATTTATGTATGCTTAGGCACGAGTTATATTTAGCCTTTTCTTCGATATCATAGTTGTGATGCCAGATTTTGTCTTGAATTCAACCAATCAATCAATCAATCAATCAATGAGTCATTTTTAAGCGCGCTACTCACCTGTTAGGGATTCCGGAAATTCCGGAAATATGTAAAAACCTGGCTGTTCCAGAAACAACTGCAGTAATACTACAATTTGGCAACTTTCCTTCTATCTAATCAAATGACTCAGGCGCCGGGAAACCCTTTTTGGGTAGCTGTAGCGCCATACAAATTTAAAAAATAAATAAATAAATAAATTAGGGTCTCAAGGCGCTGAGGGGAGGGGGGGGGAGCAGCTACTGATCAAACATCCAGGTCTTGAGAAGTCTCCTGAAGGTCAGCAGGTCCTGGGTCTGTCGTTGGTGGATGGGGAGGGTGTTCCATGTCTTGGCGGTGAGGTGGGAGAAGGATCTGCCGTCGGTGGTAGTTCGGTGGATGCGCGGGGCGGTGGCAAGGGCGAGGTCAGCGGAGCAGAGTTGGCGGTTGGGGGTGTAGAAGGTGAGTCGCTTGTTGAGGTATGCTGGTCCGGCGTCATGGAGTGCTTTGTGAGCATGGGTGAGGAGCTTGAAGACGATCCTCTTGTGGACGAGGAGCCAGTGCAGGTCTCTCAGGTGGGCCGTGATGTGTCTGTGGTGGGGGATGTCAAGAATGAGGCATGCGGAGGCGCTTTGTATGCGTTGGAGTCTCTTCTGAATTTGGCCGTGGTTCCCGCGTAGAGGGTGTTGCCGTAGTCCAACCTACTGGTGACGAGGGACTAGGTGAACGTTCTTCTGGTTCCGGTGGGGATCCACCTGTAGATTTTGCGAAGCAAACAGAGGGTGTTAAAGCAAGAAGAGGAGACGGCGTTGACTCGTTGGGTCATTGACAGAGAGGAGTCCAGGACCCTAGGTTGTGTGCGTGGTCAGTGGGTGTGGGTGCAGTTCCCAGTGAGGCCGGCCACCAGGAGTTGTCCCAGGCGGAGGGAGTGAAGCCGAGGATGAGGACCCTCTTCTTGTCGGAGCCTTCACCAAGTCTGTTTGGAAGTTCGTAGGTCCTCCAAAAACCAGGGGCAGAAGGTGTGTTCCTAGTGGGTCTATTAGGCTTACGGGGGGCATCTTTAACGTGACTAGGCATAGCCAATTGTTGTATTGGGCCGCAGCTTCATCTGGTTCGTCAGAAAAATGGAGGCGAGAGCTGTCTAAAGAGGTAGCCACAGTAGAAGGGTCATTTTATGCCAAGAACTAATAGGACCCGCGTGGGAAGTGTGGCGGTGCACAGAGAGATTGGGGACTTAATGGAAATCTGGAAAAAATAGCATTGTGATTGAACCAGACTATTGGAAGAGAGTGTGAGAAATTTAAAGAGTTGTTTTTAGTAAAAAGACAATCCAAAGTGTGACTGGCTGAGGGTGTGGGGCCAGTTACCAATTGAGAGAGATCTAAGGTGGACATTGTATGAAGAAAAGCTACAGGGTCCAGATCATTTGACGCTTCAAGGTAGAAGTTAAATTCCCTGAGCAAAATGTATTTGTTATGGAGTATGTTAGCCTTCAACAGCATGCTGAGATCGTATGTAAAGGTTGCCCGTGAACCGGGAGGGGGGGGGAGTGATTAATCAACATGCCTTTGAAAGATTGAGAGTCAGATATCTTAATATTGAAAGCAATCGCTTTGCAGAGAGAAGAAGGAAGTGGGTCACAGAGAACAGTTAAGTTGGATTTATGAATAAGTGCTAGGCTGCCACCACCATGCTTGAGTGGTCTACCGAGCCTATAGCTATCATAACCTTGGGTATGGCTTCCAGAAGATGTGGCTGGAAGCAAAATCTGTCCCGATTTCTGTGATAAAGGCATGGGAAAAATCGTGTTTCTCCATAATAAGATTAAAATTCTGTTTTGTGCTTTACAAGGGACCTCGCATTAGGGAGCACCCATGGCAGTAAAGACTGTCAGGCGATGAAGTATATTTTAGTTAGGCTGTGTATTATAATGAGCAGGTTCTAATTATATTGCATAGTCCAACATTTTGAAGCTGTTCTAAACTCTAGAACTGTTTAGTCGATCAAGGGATGTAGGAGGCAGAGCCTGTGAAGTGTTATTAGAACAAGGTCAGAATTTTTCCAATGTTGCAACACTTTTGTGTTAGGTCCAACTCTTCTGTGTTAAGATTTTGTTGATGTTGAGATTTTTGACCACGTTTGGTGGACTAAATATAGCAGTTTTCTTCAGGACAAATGCTTTCTGGGTTTGATTGCAGATGTTAGTCCTTGTTTCGAAGTGTTGATTCCATCTCACGTGTTTTGCATTAAATAGTAATGATAATATGTACAAGGATAGTCCCACTTTCCTTCCATTAAAGTTTGTACTTTGGAGAACCGCACATACATTTTTTAACCCATGTAGTTTGCTGTAGAGCTTCATACTAATTTTGTGGATAATGTTTGTGATTGAATCAACCTGGTTTCCCCAACTTCTTTCTAGAAAGATTTTTTATTTAGGGATGGGTGGATTTAGAATGTGGCCAGTGTTAGATCTAACATCCTTGGGTGGTAGCCCCTCAAACCTTTTGCCTTTACCCCTCCTGTTTTGCCGAATTCATTTTTGTTGGCTTTAAGACTCTGTCTACTTTACCATTGCTAACCAATGCTAAAGTTCTTGTGCTCATCTATCTAAATATGGTAAAATTGACCCAATTGGAACACTTAATGAACTTGTAAGTCCCTAGTAAAGTGTTACTATATATACCAATGGACTGTAAATTAAATGCTACTAGTGAGCCTCCAGCACATTATGCCACCCACTTCAGAAGTCTTTTTAAATGTGTCAAACGGCTACCATTGCACTGTGTGCTGTTTAAACTGTCATTTTGACCTGGCAAAATAACCCTTTTGGCAAGCCTCAACATCCCTTTTTCATACATGTACATCACCTCTAAGGTAGGCCCTAACCTTAGGGCAGGGTACATTGTTTTTAAAATGTGGACATGTGCTTCTAAGTTTTACATGTCCTGGTAGTGAAAACGTTTAGATTCGTTTTTCACTACTGGAAGGCCTACCTCTCTCACAGGATGACATTGGGTTACCTTATCACATTTAATAAGTGATAGCTTTTGATTGGGAACAGGGAGTAATCTCAGGGTTGGTCTGAAATTATCTGTAATTAAAACCCTCCTTAATGGTAAAGTGGAATTTTAAGTCACAATTCTGAAATTGCCACTTTTAGAAAGTATGCATTTTCGTGTCCTAACCATTTGGTGCCAGCAGCCTCTATCCTGGGGTACTTGACTAGGTTTAGTTGACAGTTGGCCTTTGTGTATATCTCCCAGAGTGGGCCTCTGCCCTGCTTCTGTCTACTGCTGGAGTGAGTCCTGATCCCCAAAATGTTCCCCCAGGTCCTAGACCCTAGGCTAGCATCAGAGTGTGCTCCACCTGGCCCAACTGTGAGTTATCAATCAACATAAAAGGAGCACCAGGGGGACACAGTCAGGTCACCCCCCACTCAACAGTCTACCAAAAACAGCAGACCTGACTGATCTTGAACAAAAACACTTGCCTTCAAGACACTCGAGGAGTTTGTAACAATTTTCAAAAACTTCCTCCAAGGCAAGGCCCACTGCCATTAGCCTATGTGTCCACTTGTTCAATTTCACAGCAAAAATGTCAATACACCACATAAAAGGAAGGTTTTTCCTACAAGATTCGTGAAAAGATGTGAGAAAGGAAAGAAAGCACCTCACGGTAGTAACACCAAGGGGGGCTTGCTGGTTGGTGCTCACTAGCACACCCGCTTATCATCATCGGTTGCTTTCTTTCCGTAAAGGAAAAGGGTGTTTCATCATACATTTCTCAGAGGTGAGAAAAGAAAAGAGAAAAAGCATATATAGAACCATTGTCAGTGCTTGTGTCACTAAAGTGCCCTCTGGTCCCCGTGAGAAAAGAAAAACAATTCTCAATGTTTAAAATGAGGTACAACTGACTAGCTGGATATAACTTTATTCGGTGCTGTGAGCGTCCTCAATTAAAAAATTATTTATATTAAACCATTTTCAAAAGCAGAAAGCCACATAAAAGCTTTCTGCTTTTGAAAATCGTTTTATATAAACCATTAGTGAGCTAGTGAGTTGTACCTCATTTTAAACATTGAGAATTGTTTTTCACCCGATGATGATAAGCGAGTCAACTGTTGTTGTTCAAGATCAGTCAGGTCTGCTGTTGTTGGCCAACTGTGAGTTACCTCAGAAATGATGCTGCGTGATGCAGGATCTTGCATCTCAGCATCTCACAGAATCATGATCAACGGCTTCATTGGACCGACGGAGTGGCACACATCTTGATGCAGGATATTGCATAGCAGCACTCCACAGCTTCTCTTCGACAGCCACATCTGAATCGACGCAACACGATGCATCTTGCAAATGACCTCCAATCACAGCCTTTTACAGCTCCTGAACAGTGGCTTTATCTGAACTGATGAAGCACAATGGAACTCGATGCAGCACCTTGCAACTCCTGATCAGTGACCAAATCGGAAGTGATGTAACTTGACACAGCGCGATGCAGTACCTCGCATCTCAGTCCAAGTACACCCAGGTACTTTGACTAGCCGTCTGAACACGGTCCTGCACTCGGCCCACACTCCAGCACAGTCACCTTGAGCTTGTGGCTTTGTCTCGGTCCAGCACAACCTGATAACACCATTTGGAGCTGTGTGCTTTTTGGTACTGCTTTTACCTAAAACTTTGAACTTGCATATCTCCAGTTCTACTGATTGGATTTTTGTTGTTCTGATATCATTTTATTTACAAAAATGGTGTAGGATTTTTCCTGTGTCATGTTTTCACTATATTACTATTTGAGTGCTGCATAAATACTCAAGGGCAGCCAGCACAGTGGGGAGATGGGCAGGCGGGGGGTTGCGGGTTGCTTTTCATCCCCTTCGATGCTGCGGAGAGCCCACGGCCTTCAAAAGTGACCATGGGCGTGTGACGAGGATAGCCAGGGGCCATCTGAACCTTGCCCACTGATTAGAATGGCAGAACCGCAGCGGAATTCGCGCCGCAGTCAAGGTGTTAAAACAATAAATAAATAAAACTTACCTTGCCTCCACCGGGTCCCGCGTCTTCTCTCTTGCTTGCCTGTGCCCAACTCCTGGTCAGAACAGGAAGCAGGCAGTCAGGCCAACCAAACAGTCATTGCTCTCAGTTCTACCACTCCTCACCAGCAGCTCCGCCTTGCCTCCTCACACACTACTGCAGCAGGAGGACAAAATAAAATGATAATAACATTCCATTATTATCATTTTATTTTTTCCTTTCTTTGGTGCTGGCAGTGGGGTGACACTCCTCTGCCTTAGCGGAGGAGCCGCCACTGCAAATACTTTACACATTGCCTCTAAGTTAAGCCTGATTTATTTTGTGCCAATCTAACAGAGGAATAAGCACAGGTCAATTTAGTGACTTTTTTTGGTTCCCGCTGATAAGAATTGTGCTGGTGCATGAGAAGGGTTAACCCACCACCCCCCAATCAATAACCCAATTTCTCATAATCAATGTAAGTCTGTTTTTTTTAAAATACTGAACAGAGGCCCACACTAACTATATATTTGTTCTGCAACTTTGAAAGTTGATGCATATGCAGAACTAAAAATGATTTATGTAACTGACTGCCAAATCTACCAAAGTTGGGTCTCCAAGCTTATCGTGAAATGCCAGCGCCAGATGAAATCAGGCACAAACAATTGGAAGCAGATACTTCCTATGTGTAATGTATAATTTCTCCGACATTACCCATCTTATGCAGCTTACCCTGAGGTGGTTGTCATTGAAAAAGTGAAACTGAAATAAGGACATTGAGAGATGTGAGACACAAATACCACAGTAGATCCAACCTTTTCAGTTTAAGACAACACATTTTTTGAAACACACCTTGATAGAAAGGACTATGGACATGGTCAAATGAACATAGTTAATTTAGGTTTTTCCCTGAAGAAGAAGTTATAACTGCTTCTAAATGGATAGAAGTTGATACCACACAGTGCACATGCTCAACAAACCGATTTAAAGTTCTGTTACATAACACATACTAAAAGTAGTTGGGTATATATGGGATAGAATACTACCTTCTGTACACTATATTGCTACTCACTGAGAAGTTCAGTGACCATTTAGAGGAGCAAGGCCGAAGGCTGGTTTTCTGTATAGGCTGTTAGAACTCAGAGGTGACTTGCAATGTCCATTTGATAGAGAAAAGATGTTTGCAGACATGAAGATTAAAAGTAAAATCTGTAGTTCAAAGTTAAACACAGCGAAGACCAATTAAATATTTGTTGCAAAAACATGTTAGAATCAGTTCAAAATGTCAAGTTAAAAACAAAAACACTACATCTCAGTATGCAAAGAAACATGCAAAAATATTCTATCTTTCCTATAATTGTCAAAAACGTACAAGAAATAGATACATTGCTATTAATATCTCCTTTCTGTTGATCACTGTTCATCTAGAAAAACAGAGCTGAAGAAGTAAAAGCTAAAAGTCGTTTTTGCTGTTTAAACTGCAGCTTTCATTATGCTAAATGTCCTGCCTTTCTCCTTGGATGCTGACCCTGACGGGATACAACCTGTACAACGCAGTCATTACATCGCACTATCTCTACATAGCAGTCATTACATCGCAACATTCTTTACATCGCATGTCATTACAATGCAGACATATTGCATGTCACTACAACACATGTCATTACAATGCATGTCACTACAACGCAGGCATTATATTGCAAGTCATTACAATGCATACCATTACAACGCATAGTACCCTTACACTATCTGACACTTACCCTACTGTTGCACTCACTGGAGTTAGAATAGTAATTTTTACACCTACACTATCTAACACTTACCCTACTGTTGCACTCACTGGAATTGAATAATAATTATTACCCCTATAGTATCCAACACTTACCTTAAATGCAATGTAATGGTATGCATTGTAATGGTAAGCTTTGTAAAGGAATAAAGGGATTTTATGGAATGCGTTTTAAAGGTAGTTTCTGAAAATGCGATGTAATGGCATGCTATGTAAAAAAATGCGTTGTAAAGAATATTGCGATGTAAAAACTGCGTTGTAAAGGAATGCTTTGTAAATGTATGCATTGTAACGTCATACATTTGGCTCTGACAGCACACACTATAATGTTAGAACTTAGGGGCCGATTATGATGGCGGACGGACCTGAGTCCGTCTGCCACCATAGAGTAGGAGGGACCGTCCACAGGGACAGCGGCGGTCCGTCCATGCAGATTAGGATGTCACCGCCAGGGTGGCGGTCACATCCTCTATTCTTAACATTGCGGCGGGTGCAGCTTCAAGCTGCACCCGCCGCAATGTGAAAAATGCATGCACGGCATTTGCGTGCACAAAGCGTCAGGGACCGCGCGGTGCCTGCCGCTTTGTGCACGCAAATGCAGGGGGGTACCATAGGTACCCCCCATGTGCACCCCCACCCCACCTTCACCCAGGGGGCCCGCAACGGGCCCCCGAAGTGAAGGTCCGTATGCTTTTCCACGGCGGAAAAGCCGCCGTGGAAAAGCATACTTACTACTCCATCATAATATGGCTGGCGGTGTCTGATAGACACCGCCAGCCATGTTAATGCTTTTCCGCCACGGTCGGAAGGCGACTGCGGCGGAAAAGCGGCAGACAGATTCAAAGACCCACCAGCCATCCTAATTTGGCGGTGGGTCTTTCCAGCATCCACGGCGGTTTTCCCACATCCTCCGGGCAGCGGGGGCTTCCGCCAACCCGGAGGAAATCCGCGATCCTAATGACCCCCTTAATTTGTATGTACATTTGAGCACCTACATTATTTCTTTATTACAGATGAATAGAGATTTCACAAGTGACTTGTGATAAGAAAATTAGAGATTGGCTTCATACTGGGATTGCAGACATGCATGACCTATAAGAGCAATAAATATTTTATTAAGTATTGGGCACCTGAAGGAGATCAGAATGCCAGTGAACTCATGAGTATTTTGAAATAAATGACACCCTGGGTCCATATAATTTGTGTTCCCGAACTAGAGCCCCATGAGCTTTTCACAGGAGGGGAGAGGCGCTTGTAGTCAAACAATCGTCAAAGCTGCTCTCTCACCCATTCACTGCCTGCCCGTGGCGCCGACGAGCAGGCCGTGAACGGGTGAGAGAGCAGTTTTGACAATTTAGATATTAGAATAATTTAAATACAAGTTGTTTTTTAAAAAAAAAGTTTAAAGGTGCAGTAGAATCAGGCAGAAATATTCGAACTGTTTTATAGTTAAACAACGGGTTGCAAGAAATAAACTTGTTGTCATAAATATCTCCTTTCCACTTGTCACTGTACAGCTGCAAAAACAGAGCACAAGAAAGAAAAGTAATGTTTGGTTTTTGTTCTTTAAATTGCAGCATTAATTATGCTCCATGACCTGACCTGCCATGGCTGCTGGCTCCAGCTGCAGGCATTGTGACTGCAGAACTGAACTGTAACAAATACTGTTAAGTTCTAACATTAGTCCTTTATAATCGTTGACTTGGTTTTTATTACAGGGGTTGCAGAATCCCTTGTATTACATATAGAAATTATTTAAGAAAGCAGACGACATGCACATCAAGAGGCAACTGACTATGGTAGAGCTACCTAAATTTCCATGGCTGTCATCAAATTGAAATATGTGTTGGAAAGTGTACTCTGAGTATGGATCTCATGGAAGGTACCACCAGCTTGCGTTTGGACCATAACACATTTTTTATAAACAAGGTAAAATGTTTTTTTAACATGAGCGCAGCTGACAATATTGATGCATAACCCCAAAGAAGTACGGTGAGGAAAAATGTTTCCAATTTGCACAACCAAAAGGGCTAGATTGCCTAATCTTTAGTAAATGAGTGCCCTAGTGTACTAATTTATCTGGCAGAAGACAACCAGACACATATTAGTCTTCCCTAGAGACTGGAGGGAGTATCTGCTTTGCCTAAATTGCAGGCAGTTTGACTGGAAAGATTCGATCACACGCTTGTTCAAATTTGTGATCCTGGGCAAACACATTTTCATCAATCTTCTTCATTGACCTTAACTTGAGACCTGGGAGCACCAACACCAAACCAGCACAAATAGAGTGTTATGTCTCTCCATATATGACAAAATTATTCACCATTTATGACATTTAAACCTCAGATGTGCAATTTTTGTTTGGCAAGTCACCCAGAAATTCATTCTTAAATCTTTCTAAATTTATGTTTCGAAACTACAAATAACTATCACTTAGTCCCGGTATGTAATGTATTGTAAATTGAACGTGTCAACAAATAATGAATTGCTTCTTCTATTTTGAGTAGACTTGTCATGTGTTATAATGTCATCTGTTGTGAGAATTACATGAGTGTTTCAATGGGTTGTCTATTAGCTGTTAGGGCCAGGACTGAGGCCAGCCTCGATTTAGACTCAGCTATGTCTATGAATTTAGTCAGCCCACATCTAGCAGCGTGTACTGCTGTTCTTGCTGTTTATAAGCACGTTCTGAGTTTCTTTTCTTTCACAAGGGAGAGCTCAGGGAGACCGTCTTGCCTTCTTTTCCAAGGTGGGAAAAGCTATCCACCCTGAAAATGTCCCCCAGATCCAACAGACTCTCGCATATCTCTATTAAAATGTTTGATTGAGTTCAAATTTCATAGGGTAGCGGTTCTCCTGCTATAGTCCGTGGACCCCCTGGGGTCCTTTATGTCAAGTAGGGTGGTCCTCGGTTCTATTTAGTAAATTAAATAATATTAGAAGATTAATGAAGTACATATAAAAATGAAGGAAAATTGAAAATGTTAAAACATACTGTAAATGAGAAGCAATTTGAAAGTTAAGGCAAAAAAATTAAGTTGGTATCCTTAACTGTTTTTGTGAGAGCGGAGCAAGTACAGCAAATGGAGTATAGTGTGGGGGATGGGTGGCCAGGATTGAAGCACTGACCAAAAGAGAGCCTGAATTAGTAGGATTGTACTATTGAATATCAACACCAACAATATTGTTGCATACTAATATTGAGGACTGAATATTGAGGAGCAAAATATCAAAAGGTACGTGCATATAGGGAAGCATAAATGTACTATGCCTAACTCCACATCTAGGCACTTTGAAAATATATGTACCACGAAGGTATATATGTGTGGAGTTCGGTATAGGAAATCTTGACATACATACCTGATGAATTTTATTTTCAATATTCTCTCCTCAATATTCTGTTCCATCAATATTATTGATTTGATGTTCAGGGGGGCACACCGATTTAGAGCAATAAAGACAAAGTGATATGCTAGACTGCAGCATATTGCTACATCGTTTAGAAGTAAAAACCTTTAGAAACACCCCAGTCTTTTCATTAGCATTAGCTTTTCTATGTATGTTTGTGAATTACATTTTCGTCTCTGAGAGGCTTATGCCTGGCCACGAGAAGAGCAGTGACACACAGGGTCTTTTCCTGGCAAACATGTCTCTGGGCTGGTGCACAGATCTCATCCTCAAAGACAAGTCAAGTATGTTACTGGTACAATGGGTCATTAGATATCCTGATTCATTGACTGGGTAGAGCCATGGCCAACGTGAGCTCAAACTTTAATGTGCGCATTCTGTCTCACTTGCAGCAGAGTTTATTATCCCTTGTTTAGTTGCTGTTACTTCGCAGAGCAGGAGAGTAGATGGCACCAAACAGTGGCATTGCCAGGGGGTAATGGGCCCTAGTGCATGGAAGGAAATGGGCCCACTGGCTTCTGTCTAAGTAATAAAATAAAGCAATAATCAGGGTTCATTTGCCCCCTCAGACCTCTGGGTCGCCGTGCCACTGTACCTTCTGCACCAATGGAAGCTACGCCCCTGGACACAAACGATCTTACTTTGTACGATCATTTGGTGCCAACACAAGGGGTAAGGAGAGCTCAGATACTCTTGCTGAGCAGATACTGTGGTCTCTCTGGTTTGGAATATAGAGGGCCAGGGACGGCCATTTTAAGCAGCACAAACAATTGAGCCAAAAAGCAAATATGTAACATCACATGACCAGCTACAAAGGGTCCATGCCTCGAAATCATAGAATTAGCTGTCACCAACTTTCAGTCTACGACAGGAGGAGGTAAAGGATGTGGTCTCACTGCCAGACCTGTTGACTTCGGAACTAGGGAACCAGATTTGAGTCTCGGTGTCGGCTCAACGTCATGTGATTCTATGCAAATACTTAACCTCTCAGTGCCCAAAAAATGTAAATTAATGTAGCGTTACTCGTGTTAAACACTCTAATGACCTTGGGCTGAGATCGCCCTATATAAAACTGCAAAAAACAATAATAGGTAGTACCGTCAGCTAAGGACTGGGTACACATTGAGTGCATTCACTTTACAGCAAAGCCTGGTATTCTGCTCTTGAAGGTCAATAAAATATGAAGCACTCTCAGAGCCTCATTTATGAGGCCCACAACGGCATTTTTGCCCCGCAGGAGTTGCCACTTTTTTTACGCTCCGGTGGCACAATGTGGCACAGCATATTTACAAGGCCATGCAAAGCCACTTTGTACTTTGTGTTAGTTTTTGTGCAGTAAGGTGTGCTTTCCTGCACAAAAACAATCACCCCTACAACAAAGACACCCTTGCACCATGGCACAAGCTGACGACATGTACATCAAGAGGCAACTGACTATGGTAGAGCTACCTAAATTTCCATGGCTGTCATCAAATCGAAATCTGTGTTGGAAAGTGTACTCTGAGTATGGATCTCATGGAAGGTACCACCAGCCTGCGTTTGGACCATAACACATTTTTTATAAACAAGGTAAAATGTTTTTTTTAACATGAGCGCAGCTGACAATATTGATGCATAACCCTAAAGAAGTACGGTGAGGAACAATTTTTCCAATATGCACAACCAAAAGGGCTAGATTGCCCAACCTTTAGTAAATCAGTGCCCTGGTGTACTAATTTATCTGGCAGAAGAAAACCAGACACATATCAGTCTTCCCTAGAGACTGGAGGGAGTATCTGCTTTGCCTAAATTGCAGGCAGTTTGACTGGAAAGATTGGATCACACACTTGTTCAAAATGTGTGATTCTGGGCAAACACATTTTCATCAATCTTCTTCATTGACCTTAACTTCAAACCTGGGAGCACCAACACCAAACCAGCACAAATAGAGTGTTATTTCTCTCCATATATGACAAAATTATTCACCATTTATGAAATTCAAACCTCAGATGTGCAATTTTCGTTTGGCACGTCACCCAGAAATTCATTCTTAAATCTTTCTAAATGTATGTTTAGAAACTACAAATAACTATCACTCAGTCCCGGTATGTAATGTATTGTAAATTGAAAGTGTCAACAAATAATGAATTGCTTCTTCTATTTTCAGTAGACTTGTCATATGTTATAATGTCATCTGTTGTGTGAATTACATGGCTGTTTCAATGGCTCATTTTGTGTTTTTAACTGTCAGTGCTAGGACTGAGCCCAGCCTCGATTTCAACTCAGCTGTGTCTATGAATTTAGTCACTTGCCCACATCTACTCAGCGTGTACTGCTGTTCATGCTGTGTATAAGCACTTTCTGAGTTTCTTTTCATTCACCAGGGAGAGCTCAGAGAGACCTACCTGCCTTCTATTCCAAGTTGGGAAAAGCTATCCACCCTGAAAAGGTCCCCCAGATCCAACAGACTCTCACACATCTCCATTAAAATGTTTGATTGAGTTCAAATTTCATAGGGTAGCGGTTCTCCACCTATGGTCCAGGGACCCCCCAGGGGCCGTGATGTCAAGTTGGGTGGTCCGCGGTTCTATTTAGTAAATTAAATAATATTAGCAGATTAATGAAGTACATATAAAAAGAAGGAACATTGATAATGTTAAAACATACTGTATATGTGAAGCAATTTGAAAGTTAAGGCAAAAAAATTAATTTGGTATCCTTAACTTTTTTTGTAAGAGCGGAGCAAGTACAGCAAAGAGAGTATAGTGTGGGTGATGGGTGGCCATGATTGAAGCACCGACCAAAAGAGAGCCTGAATTAGTAGGATTGTACTACTGAATATCAACCCCAACAATATTGTTGCATACTAATATTGAGGACTGAATATTGAGGAGCAAAATATCAAAAGGTAAGTGCATATAGGGAAGCATAAATGTACTATTTCCAACTCCACATCTAGGCAAATATATGTACCACGTAGGTATATATGTGTGGAGTTCGGTATAGAAAATCTTGGCTTATATACCTGATGATTTTTTATTTTCAATTCTATCTCCTCGATATTCTGTTCCATCAATATTATTGTTTTGATATTCAGGGGGCACACCAATTTGGAGCAATAAAGACAAAGTTATATGCTATAATGCAGCATATTGCTAGATCTTTTCGAATTAAAACCTAATTTAGAAACACCCCAGGCTTTTCATTAGCGTTAGATTTTCTATGTATGTTTGTGAATTAAATATTCATCTCTGAGAGGCCTATGCCTAGCCACGAGAAGAGCAGTGACACACAGGGTCTTTTCCTGGCAAACCTGTCTCTGGGTTGGTGCACAGATCTCATTCTCGAAGTCAAGTCAAGTATGTTACTGGTACAATGGGTCATCAGATATCCTCATTCATTGACTGGGTAGAGCCATGGCCAACGAAAGCTCAAACTTTAATGTGCACACTCTGTCTCACTTGCAGCAGTGTATTATCCCTTGTTTAGTTGCTGTTACTTCGCAGAGCAGGAGAGTAGATGGCACCAAACAGTGGCATTGCCAGGGTGTAATGGGCACTGGTGCTTGGAAGGTAATGGGCCACACTGGCTTCTGTCTAAGTAATATATTAAAGCAATAATCATGGTTCATTTGCCCCCTCAGACCTCTGGGTCGCGGTGCCACTGTACCTTCTGCACCAATGGAAGCTATGCCCCTGGACACAAACGATCTTACTTTGTACGATCATTTGGTGCCAACACAAGGGGTAAGGAGAGCTCAGATACTCTTGCTGAGCAGATACTGTGGTCCCTCGGGTTTGGAATATAGAGTTCCAGTGACGGCCATTTTAAGCAGGACACACAATTGAGCCAAAAAGCAAATATGTAACATCACAAGTAACATCACATGCACAGCTACAAAGGGTCCATGCCTCGAAATCATAGAATTAGCTGTCACCAACTTTCAGTCTACGACAGGAGGAGGTAAACGACGTGGTCTCACTGCCAGACCTGTTGACTTCGGAACTAGGGAACCAGATTTGAGTCTCGGCGTCGGCTCAACGTCATGTGATTCTGTGCAAATGCTTAACCTCCCAGTGCCCAAAAAAACATAAATGAATGTAGCATTACTCGTGTTAAGCACTCTAAGGACCTTGGGCCGAGATCGCCCTATATAAAACTACAAAAAACAATAATAGGTAGTACCTTTAACTATGGACTGGGTACACATTGAGTGCATTCACTTTACAGCAAAGCCTGGTATTCTGCTCTTGAAGGTCAATAAAATATGAAGCACTCTCAGAGCCTCATTTATGAGGCCCACAACGGCACTTTTTCCCCGCAGGAGTGGCACTGTTTTGACGCTCCGGTGGCACAATGTGCCACAGCATATTTACAAGGCCATGCAAAGCCACTTTGCGTTGCTTTTCATGGCCTTATACATATATGCCCCTTTTCATATGTGCCCCTTTCTCACACAACACCCATGGGGCCTCATTTATGAAAAGTGACGCATCTCTGCGAGAAAACAGTGATGCGTCACTTTTCATTGCGCCCTCCTTGCGACCCCAATGATGCGTCATATTTACAATATGACGCATCATTGCGCAAGGACTTACAGATATGTCAGTATTTCTGACGTATCTGTAAGCGCAAAAGTGACGTATTGCTGGAGTGTGTCACAAAAGTAACGCAACTCCAGCAATGCGTCCTTTCACATGGGGCAAGCCCCATGTGAAAGGACTTGCGTCAGTCTTACGCCTGCTGTGAGGCAGGCGCAATATTTTGACTCAACAGCGTCCTAAAAGTGACGCAGTGAAATCTCATAGATTTCACTGCGTCACTATTACGAGGCTTTTTGCGGGTATAATGTAGCGCAGGGGTTTACAAAGTGACTCATCTGCTCAGATGCGTCACTTTGTAAATAGTGCGCAATAGGAGGCATTTTTTTTTACGCCGGCGATGCGTCACAAAAAGTGACGCATTGGAAGCGCAAAACTGACGCAAGGCCTCATAAATGAGGCCCCTGGAATATCAAGTATTCCCAGATTCACAAGGAATAGTAAACCTGGAAGGTGCAATAAGGAGAAATATCCTTATTTTTCCTCTTTCTATGTGTGCTGAATTCTGCAGCACACATAGAAAGAAGAAAACATATTTTGTGATAGTTTTTGTGCATCAAGGTGTGCTTTCCTGCACAAAAACAATCACCCCTACAACGCAGACACCCTTGCACCATGGCGCAAGGTTGCCTGCATTGCCGCATGGCAGGTCATTCTGCGCCAGCACAGGGGAAAAGGAAAGGAATGCGCCGTATCTCATAGATACGGGGGCAGATTTACAAGCCCCTTGCGCCACTTTTACGCCGCCGTTGTGTCACTTTTGTGACTCAGCGGCGGTGCAAAAGATGTACTATGGTGCAGGGTATTTACAACGTGACGCATCTCCCAGATGCGTCACGTTGTAAAGCCCTGTGCCAGAAGAGGCATACCATTGCAGGGGGAGGCGTTCCGGCCCAGGAACGCACGCCCAAAAGTGGCTGAGTGAAATCTACAAGATTTCACTCAGTAACTTCTGGGCCCATGCTGCATCAAAACCCTGCGCCTGCTTGAAGCAGGCGTAAGGATTGACGCAGCATTGTGCACATAGGGCCCCCCTGATCATTGCTGGAGCTGCGTTGCACTTGCGACGCAACTCCAGCAATGCGCCGCTTTTACGGCACAGATATGTGACGCATATGGACCGTTTTTGCCCCATGGTGCGCCACATGTAAAATGCGGCGCATCATGGGTGGCGGTGCTGCGGCGCACAATTACTGGCGCATCCCTGCCGATATGCAGGGATGCGCCAGTAATTGTAAATCTGCCCCACGGTGCATTCCTGCCCTTTTCTTTTGACGCAGGGCAGCGTAGCAAGATTCCTTGCAGTACCGTCCTGTGCAAAAACCTCATAAATGAGACCCTGAGTGAGCTAACAGTCTGCAAGCTCACTGAGACGGAAACACAGAGGTGTCAGAAAAAGTCAAAGGAGAGAAGAGCGGTAGGACTCTTCTTTTCATGGGAGGCCTTCAGTCACGGAAAAATCTCACTTTCGTGTCTTTCATTTTAGAAATGCTTCTGGCACGAGGCGAACGCACTACAGGGAATTTCATGCTTACCCAATGTTCAGCTGCAGTGAGAACTCCTTCAATGTGTAAAATGAACTCTTTTCTTAGCTTGGCTAATCCTTTATTTCCTGTGAGTAGTTTTCTCTCGGGCAGTTTCTCCCCAGTGAGACAGTCAGGCATTCTTTGCACATTGGGAGCCTGGGGCTATGTTCTGCAGGGAGTGTTTTGCGATGTTTGTTCTGCACTTACAGCACGTTGTAAAACTCTTTTAATGAGAAAAATGAATGCAAAACAGAACGTATTCCCCATCTGGAGCGGTATTGTGTCAACTCCATTTTGCCAGCTCGTAGCGGTTAATTAGAAGTTAGGTAGGTCTGTATGTTTTATGCACAGATCAGTATTTTTGCGACCTAGAAATGTCGAGGACAAGGGTGAAAGCAGATGATTTCACAGAATAAATCCGGAGGACGAACATCTACTGCCAAATTCAAAGAGCAGAGATAAAAAATATTTTAGAAAGAGACCAGGGAGAATTTCTTAACTCGTTGCTTTTTCCTTCACATATTTGAACATTCACTCATCTTCTGACTTTATTAAAATGTATTGGTTTCTTTTGCATGCTGTCACGTTTCTTCCTCTCTGAATTCTATCTCTTGAAGTTGTACATTTACAGGCATTGAGCTATCATGTGCAATACTATGGAAGGTGCCAAGGCGCTATGGAAACCATGCATCACCACTGAAAGGCTTATACAAAGCTGTATGGCCTCTGGGCCAAGTTACAATGCCATTGATTCAGGGGCGGCTCCTCCATTATTGTGGAGGCGCGTCGCCGCAGTGCTGGAACCAGCAGATGCATGTGAAGTAAAATGATAATAAAGCGTTAATAAAACTGCTTTCTTATCATTTTATTTTACACCAGAGTCACAGGCGAGTCTTGAGGGCAGGGCCATCAGCAACAGGAGGAGTGGTGGGCCCAAGGGCACTGCCAGTGCGCATTTCGGTTTGTCCGGCTATCTTAGGAGGGCCAAAGCGACACGCGCACTTGGATATCTCCAGGCTATTGCTTGGAGATATCAGCAGGGCTCAGGAGCTCAGGCTCCCAGTTCCTCCTGGAGCATGGAACCGGCCCGCTCCGCCCAATCCCTATGCTTCTCGCATGCTGGGTAATACCAGCATGAGAGTTGCGTCTGAATTGACGCAGGGGAGTCTGGAAGCCTGTATGAGCATTATTGGAGCGAGGCAGCGGATGTCAGGCTGAAGGTAAGTTTTGTTTTCACCCCTGCTGTCCCGCCGATTTTTCCCAGAACGCGGCTGCCTCTGCGTTTATTATACATTTTTGTTACCATTTGTGACTAGTCTGCTGCTATTTTGGGCACTTGGCTTCCTTGAGTTCACATTGTGTGTGCAAATCTTTAAAAGCAAAAGATCCAATATTTGGATGTTATTCAATCTCTCCTTTCCTAAAAGGAGGCTAGTATGGTGGTACCCAATCTTCTAGGGCTGGCAGAAAAGTAAATCCTACCAGCATGTTAAGAAGGGTATGGTACGCACACCTGTGCGCCCACACACACACACACGAACAATACACACAGTTCCACACATTCATAGAGGCACATGCAAACGCATGCACAATGACCACAGAAATCCACAGATCCAAGATGGACACACGGAGAGTCATGCACACTAGCACATTCTAAGATGCATCGGTATTGATGCACATACAGGCACACACATGCAAAATATCCAAGCTAGGATACTCACACGCTGACTCACATATGAACACACTGTACTGATAAACGCACAGGTTCAGAGACATTTCCCAGTGCAATGACACTACAAACACACAAGCACTTACGGCCAACAATAGGGAAATGCGAATAGGAGCACACATAGAAGGATAGGATTGGAACTACCTAGGAACATTTCTCTGTGCAAAAGATAATAAATGTAGGACACATGTCACAGCATTTGGATAATTACAGGGGACTTCTGGTAAACATGGCTTAGTTACCCACCCAGACTCCAGCTCAACCACTACTTCATTGAGACAGCATTTCACCGCGCTGCCTCCAAGACCGGCCATGTTTAGAACCTTAACACACCCATGCATTGCTCGTGAGCTCAAACACAGATGACATTGTTGATAATAAGTCAGATTGAATATATGACATCACCAACAACATAAATTATGTGTCATGGCACCATCGATTCACTTTTGATTACATCATTGATTACATCATATAGCACTGTCAATAAACGTAACTAATTGTAAGTTTCTTCAAGTGTGCCATTTCATTACCCCTTCAACTGTACACAACTTTTACCTACAAATAAGGCTTTAAGTGGGGGGGTCTGTGGAGGTCTGAGCCCCCCCGCCCGTTTTTTGGGGGGACCTCAAAAGGGGACTCTAGGGGGCTCTTTTTTCGGGTCTCAAAGGTCAATGGTAGAGTGACCAGACGTCCCGGTATTTGTTTGGTGTTACTAATGTGGGTAACATGTCTTGAAAGTGAAGTACTGCCAATTTCGTTTTTCACTATTGAAAGGTGTGAGAAAGTGGCTCTATATATACTGGACAATAAGGCAGTACAGTGTGTATAGAGCCCACAAACCCCAAAGGTATAACAGAGGTTAAAGTCAGAACTGACCTTACTCTCCAAAGTGGTAGCTTGGTCGAGCAGTAAGGCAGTACCAGAGGACAGTGTAAAGCATTTGTTGTACACACTCAGTCAGCAAAAGGTTTCACACACTCAAAAACTGAACTCCAGGCCAATTGTTATTATATCCTCAGATATAGTTGTTTTATTTTTAGAACCAACAGTTATAAAAATATACTTTTCGAGGTACAGTTACTCTCATGTAAATACTTTGCAGAGGAGCAATAAGTTTGTACACACAATAATTACAGGATAGTTAATAAGCAATACAGTTCTGAAACACACTCTAGCATTGAGCTCAATGGGTTTTTCATAGGAAAGTACAGTTGATTACTTTATGGATTACTTTGGAAGTTCCAGGACTAGATCTTAGATTCAGTCCTGGGGTCTAAGCCGAAACCAGACTAGCAAAAACGTTTTAGTTACTGTGATGAATTTTCCTTAATATAAAGCTGTTTTAAAAGTTCACACTTAGAAACTTTTCAAGGTGATTCTGACAATGTTATCCAATGGGAGGAAATTCAGGTTACAGGTAAAGTACGATCGTGTTACTTTTGTAACCCAGCACATCTCCTAGGGCCAGCACTGGGGGCTTAACTCAAAACAGGTAGGTAATTGCGTTTCAGTATTTCGTACGATTTTTAAAGAATATTTCCAGTTTTCAAAAGTAGACAGAAGAAATTTCATAGAAAAGCAGACAATGGGTTCCTATGGAGAAAATACAGGTTAATAGTAAACCCGCTAGGGATTACTTTTGCGGCTTAGTACTGGGCTGAAAGGTACAGGACTGGCTTCTCTCCTGATCACAGGTGAGTATTTTCGAATTCGGACTTTGGCTGATTTTATAGGAATATTTTCAGTTTTCAAAACTTCACACTTCGAAAATGTTCGAGTCAAAATGGGTCAATGTTATCAATGGCAGGTAAGTGAATTACCGGTTTCCAGGTGAGTACTTGATTGGTGAAGTTAGGGTTCTGGGCGTAGACTCAGGGGTCCCCCAGGGTCAGATGAGTACAGTTAGTTCAGTCCCAGCGGCACAGGGGCGGCCGGGTGCAGAGGAAGGTAGGCCCAAGGTTATCCAATGAGGGAAAGGGGTCCTTCGGTTGGTGGCTGCTGGCTAGCAGGCCACGCAGCTCTAGGAGCTGGGCTCCTGGCCACTTGCTCTGGGCAAGGGGGGAAGTAGGATAGGGCAAAGAGGTTACAGCCAGAGGCACTCGGGCGGCTGGGTGCAGGGTGCTTTTGAGCCGTCGGGCGCTCAATGTTATCCAATGAGGATCTTGAAAAAGGAACAAAGGCTGCAGGCTCGGGGACGGTGACTTCCAGGGGCGACCAGCACTTCGAGGGGTAAGTTGGGATGATGGAGCACAGGTAGGTACCCCAAAGGGAGGCACAGAGGGCCGTGGGGCGCCGGGTACAGGGGTGTCTTTGGGGGTCAGAAAAGCTTACCCTCGGCTGGTCACGGTTGGGGTGGCCCCTGGTTCTGAGTCTGCAGGTGTTGGGTGGTTCGTCGAGGAGGGTCTTTGGGCACTGGACGTCGGGCCCCAGTCGCCGGGGGGACGTCTTCGTGGCCTTGGTTTCAGTTGGCCCGGCCCGGGCTTGGCTGGTGCAGAGTGGGCTGGTCCGGAGGTTCCTGGTGAGCACCAGGTGGGGTGTTGCAGCAGAGCCTCTGCTGATGGGAGTCCCAATCTTCGAGAGGGTCAAGGCAGGTAGGTCCTGTGGGTGTCCCAATGTTGCTGTCCGTGGAGGTCGCTGGGATTAGGCAGGAGCAGGTTCCAGGACCAACAGGCCGGTAGGGCTGGGGCCAAGTCAGTTGTTGTGTCCTGTTGTTAGCAGCTGCGTGGCGGGTCTTCTTCTTCTTGATATTCTTTCTTCTTTTGATATCGGGATCTGAGGAAGGAAGGGTGAGGGAGCCCCTAAATACTAAATTTAGGGGCGCTACAGGTAGGGCAAGGGTAGGAACCAATGGGTCCCTGTCCTGGGGTGAAGACACCCCCTAGCCTGCTCCTCTCCTGTGGGAGGGGGGCAGGAGCCTAGCTGGGATTGGGCAGGGCTCCCCATCTACAAGATGGCCGGAGCCCGGGGTCATGCTGCACCTCGCCTCCTCCACCTGACGGGTGGGGTTGGCAAAGGTTGGCACACCCTCCTTCCTGATGGAGTTTTTCCCGCCCGTCTTCCCGCCAGAGTGGGGGTAGAACAGGTGAGGGACCAGTTGCTGGGTACAGCAAATGGTCTAGAGAAGCTCTCAGAGGCGGTATGCACCTGTGCCCTCACCTCTGGCATAGGGCACCCAGCTAGAGGGGTGACTGAAGTATGTCAGGGCAGTAGGTTCTGTGGGCACGGCACACAGGGATGTGTGCCATGTCGACTCTTGTTTTGGTTCTGTACTTAGTCACTCAGCCTGCAAAGGCAGTGTGTGGGTGCCAGTGTACAGGGCTCCTTAGGGTGGCACAATAAGTGCTGCAGCCCTCAGGGGTCTTATCTGGTCACCATGCCCTGAGTACCTAGGGTACAATTTGCTAGGGGCTGACAGGTGGCCAGAGGTGCCAATTGGGTATTTTGTTTCAGCATATATTTTCTTTTTAGGGAAGGAGCACAGGCCCTGGGTACCTGATTGGCAGGTACCCAGGGCACACTCAGTCAAAGCACATCAGCAGTTCAGAAAAAAGTGCGGGCATACCAAGGCAAGAAAGATGGCACTTTCTCACAAAAGGCTATCTTGCCCATAGGATAACATGGGGAATGGTGTGTAACATATTTACCTGAATATCTTCCCATAACGGCAAGATAGACATATGGAATCTGGTATCCCTGAACTCAGAATTTAATAACACCTCCTTTAGTGAAGATGGTTTTTAAATTCTAAGTTTGGAAATAGCACTTTTAGAAAGTGGCTATTTTCCTGTTCAACCTTTCTTTGTGCCTGGTTGTGTATTGACTGTCTGGTTTGTGAGTGACAGGGGCTTAGGGTAGCTCTAGGTGGCTGGCTGAGTCAGCACACGGCTGAATAGACCCATCTGCATGTAGAGTGGTGGGAGGAGTAGCACCTGGGTCTCAATAGGGCTGTGCCTGCCTGCAACAATGCTGGTTCCACCTCCTGGGGGGTGTCTGATGGCCCGGCCCACACTCACAAAGGAAGAAGCAGTGCACTGGCAGAGTGCACCCAGAACTGGTTTAGATTGGGTCCAGGACCACTCACACAAGAAGAACAAGGACTTTTGGGGTATAAAAGTAGGACTGGAGCCCCAGTAAAAATAGATTAGGAAACTTCGTGATCAAGAAGAAATCTGTGCTGAGTATCTGGGAGCTGACCTACAGTTGCTGTGATTGCTGATATAGAGGACCAAGGGACTGTTTGCTGTGAGCTGTGTCCCCCTAACTTGAAGAGGAGCTGTGCTGTGTGCTTTGCCCCTCTGTAGCCTGCCTATTTCCAAGGGCCTGTGAAGAGCTGGGAAACTCAGGGATACAAAAGTTCTCCAGCGCCCACCCTTCCAGCGCTGTGCCTTTGGGAAGCTGCCCCCTGTGAAATCTGTCTCGGTGTGCTCATCGGCACACAGCTGGGGCGTAAGGTTGTGAGGCCTGCTCTGCCTCAAGCGTGATCTGCCCAAAGATCGAGTCCCTTCCACTCTGTGCGGATTTAGGCACCGCTGAGAAACTTTGGAGCGCCTGCTTTGCCTCTGAGCGCTGTGTGCGCAGTGACTCCACCCCCGCCCCTAGAGCTGTGTTGTGTGCCCGAGGCTGGGTTCGACGCACTAAGAAGGAGCCTTGAAACCACCCTGCCAGTATTCACCACCACCGTCCCGGGATCGTCATTTCTGAGCCACGCTCAGATTGGTCACACAGTGCTAGTTATCTTGATTTAGACCACGCCCCTACTTGGATAGGCCACACCCTTTTAAGAAATTTGCCATGCCCCTTTTAGAGGGCCACCCGTTTTTTTCCCACTTCAAGTCCTGCCTATAACATTCACAATTCTAGAGTGTAAGTAATTTGTGACATGGCAATGCCGTCATCTATTTTAGAATCATAAGATGTGTAGACAATGTTGCAGAAATGAAATAAATACAGTTATAGAACACTATAATCTGGTTGGTGTCTGGAGGTGAAAAGGGAAGGATACATTTATGTGGCGAGAACATACAGTGCAACAGTTTAAGTAAATCAGTCCACCAGTCGTTCGCCAAGATGTGCAAAAAAACAATTGTGATTCTTGTTATCTTTGTCTTGAATAAAAAAGTCATTTTTTTTATTTATGAAAATCCATAAATCTTTATCTTGCCATCAAACAATTCGTAACCAACAGTCTTTGCAATCTACAAGGGGCTATTTTACATCTTAAAAGTACATTGAAAGATCAATCTTTTTTTATATATCATGGATGCATTGTATACAAAAAACAATCTCTGTATGTTTTATTTTTTACATGCACTAGGCTTTTTTTAATGTTTAAGTCAGGACTCAAAATGCAAGCTAGACATTTTGGCTGTGTCAACACTTGTTCATTGTGCAGCTTTCAGAATGCAGCTGTTCAATGTATATTTCGCCTGGATTCTAGGAACTCTATATATATCCAAACATACATTCCCTACACTGCCTCTGTTTCAGGTTAAGTCATTGTGTATTGCTGTTCATGTCTTTTATGGTTCTTATGTTCATTTTTAATGCTTCAGCATAACGCATGTACTCACAATATCCAGTCTGCTTCTCCTCACCTGCTTTGCCCACCTCTGAGGCATTTTCTTGAGTCCTGTGATAGACATTAATTGCTGGGCAGTATCCCATTTTTGTACACTGATTTACACTAGATTTATTACTGGGCAGTGTCTATGTTTTGTATGCTAATTTACAACTGTTGTCGATGGGGCTCTGCTGCAGGTACACCTCAGTAAGATAATCAAGTTATTTCAAATGTTGAGGTGGGCTGCCTAACTTGTCTCCCTTGCCTTATCCTTCATTTGCCCCATTTGCCTTTACTTCTCCCATTTCCTCATTAATCCCTTGGATCTGCTGAGACACTGAGTACTGTAATCGCTGGATGTTTGCACATCGTCACCCGGGATCTGCTGAGACGATGGATGTTGCTGAGATGCCTCTGAAGAGAATTCAGGAAGCAGCCTATCTACTTCAATGTGCTGAGCTCACAGGTGGTAGATCTATGTTGGAGCATGGGTGTGGAATTTATTTTATTTTATCTCAGGCATTTGTATATCATTGGCTAATGTCTTATCAGTACTGCTGTCTCTTCAATTATTAGCATAAATTTCTCATCCTCTTGGCTATCTTTGTTTTCTCCACTATTCCGTACCTTTTGTTGTCCTTCCCTCTTTCTCAATATCCTGCTATTTCCTTGCCCTCCTGTAATTACTTTTGCCCCCCTCTTTTATTAGCATTGCCTGCACCTCTTCCTACACAGATCCACTGCCACAAAACTCTGGCCTATTTGTCAATCATTACTGTCTACTAATGTCCATGCCTTAACTTTTCTATATTTCACTGCAATCATCTTCCATTCTCAGAACTGATGTTTATCTAGTTCTTGTGCATTTTATCCCTATAAGTAAATGTGTTACTTTCTTATCCCTAGACACTCATATTGTTTGTCAATTGTCTATTTTAATAATAAACAGCACTTTCATGCACTATAGCCATGGTGAATTATCATTGAGTAACACCTGAAATAAGGCGTGAAAAGGGCTTCTGACATCACATCATCACTACTGTTTGCTTCTATGCGACTAGATATAGCACTACATAGCCACTCACCATCCCATCAAAGTTTTTCTAAGGACATAATTGTGAATTCAAATTCTGCCTCTTTGTCATACTGAAGTATGTCCCCTAATAAAAGAGCTCATTTATTGGACATTGCATTGTCTTGCATTTTTCAGTATTTCATAATCACCAACTGTTATGAACTGCTTTTTTACATATATGTTTTTTCATTATTAAATTGTTTACCCTGTATAAACTGAGCTCTCTATAGGTTTACTGGGTTTATTTATTAGAAACCTCCACCTAACAGAATCAAAATCTGGACAGCTCCTTGTCCCTCATCTCTCTGAAAATTGAACCACTTCCTGTTGCCCATTGGGTTCTCTAATCTACCTTTTATTGTGCTGCCTCTCTTGTCCACCTGAAGGTTCACCAAAGAGGACTCCATTCAATTGACATGGCACCTAAGGATTGCAATTATCTTTCAACTACTTCGCAACTTTCTAAAAATGTTTATTTACTCTTTTAAATCATCTTCCCTTCCGACCTTTCAAAGAATGTTGCCAAAACATTCAAACATAGGTTATTTGAAGAATCCATGGAAACTCTAATTGTTAGCCAGGGCTATTGCTCTCACAGAGGGAAACTGAAAACACACTTCTTATTTTTCTCCAATAACACTGAATGGAGGTCTCCACCCATGGATTAATTATTTGTCTCTCATAAGACCAACATTTCCTATGCAAAAGTGTGAATTTCAATATTCAGTAATGTAAAAATCATTATTCAAGCATTTGAAAACCGATTGAAGGATTTGACTCCAATTTGTCCTCTCGCAGATGTACTTGGAAATCAAAATGGCACACATTTAATAAATATTGATATACCACCAGCCCTGTTCATGAACAGAACGAACAAGAAGTCCAAATGAGCTTTTTTTCCCTTTCTATAAAAGTGAAGAGAATGTAATGCCTCCCCATCTCTTTGCTTAAACATCAGGTAACTGTCCACAGAAGAGTGGGTGGAGCTAATTAGTGATATTCGCAATCTCTCTATGGAGGACTAACATCAGGCAAAAGCCCAGATTTACAATCGTGCTAAATGATGCTGTGGAGACTTCTTGTATGGTCACAGTGGTAAGTCAGACACAGTGTGTGACCACTGAGGTTGCCTGGTCTACCTGCAATGCTATCACAAACCAGCTAAAACCCTTAACAAAGATCTAAACAGCTCCACAGATCTTCTCCTGGAAGGACTGACCGACCAAAAGACTGGCAAGCTCAATCATTCTTTTGGATGTTAAAGAACTTTCTGACAACTAAGATGCTAAAGTAAGAGCTCCACAGCACTCAATTTACAAGACCTTTATTGCAACTTAAATACACGCAGTCTTCCAGAAATACTATAAAGTCTGGATCCTGTCTTTAAAACTCCCTCCCACAAATATAACATGGTCTACATTTCTGGTATAGAACTCACATACAAAAAGCTCAGATCTAGAAGACCTAATTGAAATCAAAAGAATATGGACCCCCATGAGTAACATAGCATAATCATTTTTCAATTTTATCTTGCATAATTGCAGACCAGCTATTGATTGCAAACCTGACAACTACCAACTACCACCAGTCTAGGCCTGCCCTTTTAACTAAAATGTGTCTAAAATACTCCTCACAGCCAATGATGAACCTATTGAGTCATTTGAATATTCAATAACTCAAAAATCTGCAAAGACACAGTATAATGCAAGAGCTTGATGAATGACCAATTACCCATTCCTTCCAATGTCCCTCAGCTGAAAAAAAAATAAGCCCTGCCAAATTTCATCTGAGTTATCATCTTTCTAGAGACAATCATGCTTTTGTTGAGCAGATAATTAAAGACCAAAATACCATGTTCTAACCATGCCTTTATGACATGGTTAGAAAATGTCTTTTCTCAATTTACTTCATTTTTGCTCAGTGTGTGCAACACCTTTTCACTTCTCCCACATATGGAAGAGGTTCTTTTCTGGATATTTTAATTGCAAGGTAAAAGTAGATTAAGTCTAAATCACTGATCCACTTCTAATAAATAGTGACCAGTAAACAACCAAAAAAACAGAAACAAGTGGGAGCAAAATCAGTATAGTTACTCTGGGATCTAGAATCTGCTTTACTCTTCACACAAAATCCACAACCGTCCTCTCCTCCTACTGGACTTTCCATACGTTTTCACATGATTAACCAGCCCATTCTATGAAAAATCCAAAATGAAAGAATGGGGGCAGAGATATACAGTTCTAAACTCATCCTTCTCATACTTGAATAATTAATACCAACACATAAAAATCTAAACACATGTTCTCCAATTCCCCTCCTTCCTCTGGTAAACAGAGTTCCGGAAGATTCAATAATGTCTCCAACTCTCGTCAACATATACATTTATGAACCTGGCTATCTTCTAAACCACTCCAGCATCTTGTTATGCCTATGTGCCATTGTCACTCAGTTCTATATAACGACTTACTTACCAGAGAACGTAGCCATGCTTATCCTGATTCTTAACAAAATCAGTCTTGGGTGACCCACCACTACACCAAACATGACTTACACAAGGAGAATTACTGCTGATCTCTACCAGAAATGCACCACATTTGTTCAGACTTTGCTGAATATTCTAAACTTACTGTGAAATTACCCAGTCATTATTGATTGTGCTCAATCCGTAGGCTTTGCACTAGACAAAAAGCTCCAATTCTAAGCTCACATGAATTGCATAGAAAAAAAGAAATAACTTTAAATCTGACTTATTTGAGGAATCAAACCTTGCCTGTCTATCAAAGAATTTTGAAAAAGCAGTTATCGAAATTCGATTATGGCACGTCTTACTTAGAGAAACTCCAGTATACATCTTGCTCCTCCCAAGGCAGTTTGGTTTGCAGTTATCAGACTGGTTATTATTTCTAAAAAATATAATCCCATTCCTCCAACTTTTATCTCATTGAAGTGGTTCCCATTTGACACTCAAGCTAGCCTGCATCATTCACCATCGCCTAAAATCAAGCCTCTTGGTAACAGTTTGTGTGCTGATCTCTCCCTTGCATTGCTTCATGCATATGATGACTTTGCTGAATGTACTAATGTTACTGGAACATTTAAAGCCATTAATGAATACACCACATTTATGTCATGCTAGACAAGAATCTAACAGTCCCAGCTCACATAAATTCGCCAGCAAAGGGGGACAGTTTCATTTCAAACATCTGTAAGAAATCTAACTTTTTATCCAGGATGAATAATTAGTTCAATCTTCAGTCTTCTCAACACTTTACTCGTGGGAATCACCAAGCTACCTTTCACTCCTCTCAAGGAACATCACTTCAAATCTGATCTGATTGAAGTGGTTTCCATTTGAAACCAGGAACCGCTAAAGTGAACATTCATAATGCACAAACCTCACCACTGGTGTACACCAAATTAATTAGCTCACAAGTTGATCCTCTCAAGAGGACACTGCTGACCTGAGACAAAAGAAGTACCTGTAGGAAGCCTTCATGAGACCTGCCGGAGATTCTGCAGGATAAATTTAGATACTTAGGATCCCCTGTCACAGACATCCACAATTATATATTTTACAAATCTTTATTTGACACTAACCTAGACCATAAACTATACAAGGCTCATATGCTAATAACATTCACAAAGGGGAGTAGTAGAAATGTGAATATGTAGTAAATACCTCTATTGATTTATGAGAAGCCTATATTTAATTATTTGACAGTCTGATAGAAATGCACATCTTGTAATTCCCTCAAACCTCTCTTTGGGTCAGCAATGATAACAGCATTCTCCATAGAGTTGCTGTTCAGAGTTCATGGGCTGTGCACCTAGCTGACCTCCATGGTGTCTCATGGAAGTTGAAAAAGTCCTCCATGAGTGACAAAAAGCTAGGCTTTCAGTTTCCCTTTTTCACTCTCAAATTGGGAAAATTGCCCTAGTTACCTCACTCACCGCATATCAGACCCAGAGTGAGATGTTATACTTGCACGAGGTAATAAGAAAATCTGTGTACGGACTGTGCATGTAACTAGGTTCAGTAAAAATGGCAAATATTAATAATCAGGTATCATGTACGCAAGAAACTCCAAAGCATCATAACTCAACAGAGGACTTCACAATGTAGTGTTAGTGGTGTAAAGCCGTTTTTTGTTAATCTAACAAGGACTACGGAGCAATGGCCATGGGTCATTAATGTTGATAGTTGGTGATATTTACAATACTAATTGGGGAGCTCTGACACCCATTTGCTTGAGCCCTTGTAATGGTTAAAGAAAATATCTATCTAACAATCTTACACTGGGAGTGCCCCCAAGATTTGGAAATGTATCCAGCCTGATTTCCGAATGTACCCTTCTTCGGAGGTCTTCAAAACAAAGATGAATATCTATTCATTGAGTGTCTCTTCTTCACCTGAGCTGGGTTTTTATTTCCGTCACAGAGCAGAATGTTATTTGCTTTCCAGTAAGATCGCGCTCTTCTTCACTTATACTATACAGTAAACATGGCTTTCTCTGGCCAGGCTCTACATGAGTGCTGCAACATCATGTATTATATGTGTATATAACAACCTTTATTTCCTCAGCACTCCATATTATTAGCCCAGGTTTAAATTAATTTGCAGTTTAATAGGTCTTAGGATTGATTGTCCTTCAGGTGTGTTCTCATGGTCCATCCTGCAATCTTGATGTCTTTTTAATTGTGTATCCTGAAAATGTATTTACTGTGTAACGATTTATATGGTTTACTCTGGTCACTTCTGAAGTGCTTTGCTTCTTTGTGTCTAGTTCATGTTAATGGAAACCATATCTGAAATTAATTATTTAATTAAATAAATAACATGGCATAGCATATTACAAAGCAATATAAAGTGTCAACTTGCAACATAATGTAAGTGTGTATTTAAGGATTTAATATTCTTTCACCTCTCGCACTATACAAGGGGGTAGGAGATGCATTGAGTAGGAAGCATGCATTCACAGAGGCGATCATTGACAGGAAGTGAAAACTTAGGTCAATTAAATATAGAAGTGTGTGTGGGTGTTATGTAAAGACCTCAATTTTTTTTAACGACTCCGAGTAGAGTATTCAGGTTGAAATGTTATTTTGTTCTATTACGGGTGATGTAGATGTTAGGCCGGTAGGTTTTAGGTTGAAAAACAAAATAAATAGAAGTGTTCACTTCCTGTCAATGCGTGAAAACAAAAAAATCCCACTTGAAATGGCTTTGGATTGATTTAGTTTCATCATCCTGTTGAAGGCAGAGGGTAATAATTCATACTCTGGTGTCCTGGATAATTTGAAGATGCAGAACCCAAACGACAGCAAAATGTGGTTTAGAGTATGAGTGATCAACACAAACACAATCTAGCCATTAACTTAAAACTCACAGCATTTATTTTAGTGAAAACCGACACTTAGATAAATAAACACATGGTTACAAGAGTCTTCACAAAACCCAACTCCGTATTCTAAAGAAGGTTACACAATGAAAACACATTGGCAAGAAAAGATCTGTAAATAAAGAAACATGTTGAGAGGTTTTAGCACAGCTTAGCAGATTCAAAATCGGGAATTTATATTTATTTAAAAATAAATAAGAACAAAGCATACTAAAGTAACATTTGGGCAGGAAAGCTTTTAAATATACATTCCAAAATAGAAAGATAGTAAACATATACGGAGTTTAAATAAGTATCTTGATAGACCGCAGATCTTCAAAATTGTTGTAAAGTGTTTTACTCCCTAGAGTATTTTACTGCCTTACTCACACGTATCACATTTGCTGCTAGCCTGGGTAATTAGGCACCCCGTAAATGGTGCTTAATGTGGTCGCCTAATCGCCTAATATTGTCTTTTGTCAGAAGTGGTCATTCCAAATTGGAGAATACTCTCAGAGGTTAGTCACTTACTTTCTATAACATGTTAATATGATTCTCCAGCTGGCTTATATACCTGTTATGGTAAGTAGGGGTTTAAAAATGATGCTGTGGCCACACTAAAACAAGTATATTTTCTTCTCATTCTCAGAATGGGTGTGCCCCTGATGAGGCTGGGAATGTATAGGCTATAGTTTCATAAGGCCTGTAAATTCGATTAATGCTTAAAAATAAGCTACTTACATTCTCTCAATGTGCCATTCATTCATCATTGCAGCTCCTGACACATACGAACCACTTTTCTTTAAGATTATCTAGAACACATTTTTTTATTGTTATGTGATCTGCACAGGCTTTTCAAAATGCTTGGCTTGCAGAATCATGCGATAGCAAAACCATAACACTAAGAAAAGTCTACACCTAGGAAAATTTGTTCATGCCAAACCATCTCTGAAAAAGCTGCACAGGTTTGGAGTTCCAAGTTACTTTTGCAGGCCAGGCACACTAATAATGCCTGGCCTCTTACTACATCGCACACGACACCTCTGATCAGCAACATCACACTGCTTCAACGGCAAATACCAGGTAAAGATCCTGGGATGTGTTGGGTCAAAAACTCTGGAAAGCACAGACTCCCAACTTAGAGCTGAACTGAACTATCTATGAGTCCAAAGGTTTCTCAAAGCTGAACACTTTTAAGAAAGCCTTTGATCATACCTGAGTATACAATCAAAGGTTTTCGCTTGTCATATTGTGTGTGCAAATCGTCTACAATGGCTAAATCATTAGCTCCATTTAAATATGCCTCCATATATGTTTTAATTATCTGCAACCTCAGCACTCCAAAGTTATTGCAAGATGACAACAGTAACACTGAAACAAATAAATAAATATAGCAGTTAAGTATGCTAACTGTCCAATCGTTGAAGGGTCTTTGTCGCCTAAGTGCAGGTCAACAGGGCCCTGGACACCTACAAAACATAATTGCAAAGATTGAATGATCTCTTAACCAAATCTCCTGTCTTCTCATTTTGTACGTATGTGCCTTCAGAGCATGTGTGGACATTTGCTGCCAAGACAATGTCTGCTCTAGTCTCTGATGTGGATAACTGTCATCAGGACCCATCTGATAGGACCTGCCCAAGGCTCCCAATATTTTGTATATTATTATATTACATCTGTTCTCTTTATAGTAATGGTAAAAAGCATAAGTAATTAAAACAATCAAGTTCTTAAATATATGACCAATGTCCATAAGTCAAGCCATAATCCTCATGACGGACGATGCATTCCTCACACAACTCATCCTAAATATTATCTAGCTCTTTTAATCCTTCCTCGTACTTTCACTTTCTCCCTAGTCCTGTAGTGGAGTCAGGCACAATAATTATCTCCTACTTCTTGTCTTTAACCCCTAATGTTATTAACCATCCTTTGTGCTTTATTCACACTAATATCTGTAATAACATACTTATTGCTCATCTTTCTCATAACATCTTCTTGGCGTTGCACACTGTCACGTCTTCTACTTCTTACACAACGCCCTTCACAATCCTGTTCACATCTTGGAACCTTCGGTACTTTTCATACTTTTACTTGACCCACACCTACACTGTCTCCAAATCCATGTTAATCTAACCAAGTAAAACCATCCACCCAAAATAATTCAAGCTCCACCTTGGTTCTGCTCTCCCTCCTAACACGGATAGAGTGGGGGGAGATGTGGCCTAACCATCAGAACTGCTGATTTTAGATCTGAGGAACAAGGTCTGAGTCCCAGCATCAGAGAAATATCCTGTGCTTCTGGGCAAATCACTTAGAACCAGATTTACTAAAATGTTGTTCCCTAGTTGCACCACTTTTTGGCATACCCACCACATAAAATGCTAGTCAAGATTTGCAAAGCCACGCAAGGGCAGAACTGCATCACATTATGTGGCTTTGTAAAAAAAACCATAATGCAATGCAGCCCCTTGTGCTGCGTTGCATAACCGTGCTTGAGGGTCAGCGTTACATGGGTGGGGTATGGACGGTCCCATGCATCCAACCATGTATTTTGACATAGTCCTAGATTGACTAAAAAGAGTAAACATGGGTATGCGCCAAAAAAGTGCACCTACCTGAGAGGCATAATGACAAGAAATAGCTTCATTTCACCTCATTACTTCCTCTTTCCATGTGTACTGCATTGTGTAGCACACCAAGAAAGAGGAATATGCCTCTAAGGATTGTTTTGTGCAGGAAGTTATTCCTTCCTGCACAATAACAATCTTGCCTGTAGCACAGGAGCCATTGTACCATTTTGCAAAGGTGCCTTCATTAGCGCTAAGTTGCCTGAACTATGCCAGCGCTGTGAGAGAGCAGAAGTGCATGCATATATTACTAGATATAGTGCATTTCTGCTCTCTCACTTTCACGCAACGCAGCACGTCACAGCAAGTAGCCTTGCTGTGTTGTGTTGCATGAAAGGTTTGTAAATTCCTGCCACAATCTCCTAGTGCCTAAAACAAAAAGTACCAACAGTTATTTGGTAGCTACTCTCACCAAACATGGTGCAAGATGAGATCTGTAGAGTTGCCGCATATGACAGTTAAGCCTATTTTCTTCATTGTGGCTTTGGCGTTTATTTAGTGTTTTGTGCAAATATGTCCGGGGCAGGCATTGGCTCAACATCCTGCGATTCTGGGTAAATCACTTAATCTTCTCCTGCCTAAAAAAAATTTATGAATCTGGTCGTGTGTAATGTAACTGATGCTCAATTAAAGCGCTCCAATGCCCTTAGGCCGAGTTCGCCCTGTATAAAACTGCAAAAATAATGTAAATACTATAATAATACAAAGGGAAATCACAACTCACTCCACATCATGCATAAGTGGAATGCAAAACTACACCTATCCGAATGCAAATTAAAACCAAGGCAAAGATCTACTTACAACAGACAATGTACAACTAATTATGACGAAATAGTTCTTAATGTGTTTGCAAAGCATGTGCTTTCGGAAACAACAGCGCTTAGCTTACTGTAGGAGCACATCTGAAGACAATCTATCACTAGGCTACTGTATTATACCTTAGACACTTTTATAGCACTTTAATTGAAGTGTGTCGAAATGTTGCATTTTCCAAATCAAGTGTTAGGGTAAAAGTGTGTCTTTAAGTAAGCTTTAACTGTGGCAGGGTCACATATCATTCTAATGTGTAATGGAAGTTCCTTCCAAAACTTAGTACCAAAGACTACGACCTTTTTTTCCATTTTGACACTGTAAAAACAAAAATCTGCTTACTGTCAAAAGTGTTACGGTTGATTGTATCTCTGTACTGGGGTTATCCCAATGGATCAAAAGATCCATATTGAGTCATGCAATAACAGGGCACAGCTAATTCCGACCCTAGAAGTACCTATTCTGCAGGTATGGTACTTGTGGGTGGGGCTGTGCTACCCCTTTATAAGTTAACAGGGAATACAAATCAGGAATTGGGTATTTCCGCAACATCACGAGTGTCTGAGTGAAAAACTTAGGAGGCACAATATTCTCATGGTAATTCTCACCTGTGATGCAGCCGGTGTTGTAGGATGGAAATATTGACTCCCGAATTTTGACAAAACAGGAGATTGTTACAACAAAATATCAAAATGTAACTTTTGATTCATTTCTAAACCTATACGTTAATAATATGTATAAATATATATCTTCAAAGTATGCAGATGTGGAGTTAAGAATAGTAAATCCTTACCTGCGTCAGCAGCCGATGACAGTATTCAAATGTTAAAGCGGTATTAATGAGGTGCAACTTTTGCCCATATATTTGTTAGAATTTGCTCCAGTGTCAAAATAGTGAAATAGAATTGCCAGAGGTTATGCTGCATTATGCAATATAGTTTGCCTTTTCTTGCTACATAATGTAGTCACCCCTGAGACATAATTTGGTCTTCAACTGCTGCATAAGTCCAGTGACCTTGAATATTGAAAGGAAGAAAGGAGTACTCCATTTGTAGTGGGTATGCAGGGAGTCAGTAATTTCTGGCAGTTTAATGGTACCATCCCTTACTCCTCAGCAATGCAAAGTGTACCAAATTGAATGGAACTTACTCTTACCAGAGTAGATGCCCTCAAGAGTGCCGGGCTCTGGATCCCTGAGCCTGAAGTCAGTGCGTCACCAGCCGACCATATCACTATCAGCAGCTCCTGTCCAGCAGCTTGCAGTTTGGACTGCCCTCCTCTTGGCTTTACCTGGAGCGGCACTGCCTGCACCATGAGTTTTGTTACACATTAAACAGTGATGGCAGCATCGTTTCCTTTAATGTGGGGTAGCATTTGTACACAACGATAATTTTGTGATGCAGGATTTGACATAGGCTGGAATACCGAGCTTCCCAGAAATCCATGGCCATTGTGGCCAAAGCTCCCAGTTCCAGGCCATCTCTGTACCCTAAGGGAGATCTTGGGGATTTTGGGGGCCCAGAGCTAAACGTGTTTTGGAGGACCCTGTTCGGAACAGTGTTGAATTTATGATCCAGTTTCAGCTCTTCCATGCCCTCTTTGACCAAGTCACTGACAGTGTACCGTCACACTTGTTCAAAGTCTATGGCTAGTGGTGTGTTTTCAATATTGTAACACAGCAGCGGGGGCTCACTAATATTACTGCATAGAACCTCTGTGACATCCTGCCATTTTTCATATACGAGGTCCTGCTTTGATGTAAAAAAAACATTTTTTAATGAATGTTGCATGAAACATAAACTTTTTAATGGATGTTGCATGAAACATAAACTCAACATTTCTCTGCAAAATTCCTGTAGTAGACTCTCACACATGACCTAGGTTAAAAATAAATTAAGGGAATAACGTTTTTTAAAACAATCTGTTTAAGAAGGATGTATGACGGTACACCGCGTACTGTTACAACGTGTACCTTTATTACGCAGGTTTAACAACGCAAGTCGTTACAACGACTTGCGTTGGGGGCGCTGGATAGTGAATAGTTTAATTTACTATTCCAACTCCAGTCCCCGTGGATAGTAGGGAAGGTGTTGGATAGTAAATTAATCTATCCCCTATCCTAGAGCGCCCTCCAGCGAAAGTCGTTAACGGCTTTCGTTGTAAATCCTGCGGTGTAACGGTACCGCGTTGTAACGGTTCCGTTGTAAAGGATGTTTCCCGTTTAAGAATGATTCAAGGTCACCAGGGCAAGACTCTGCAGAACAGAGCTCGCTCTATCAGTGCGCCCCCTGAAAGTCTGGGGCCCTGGGCCATAGCCCACTTTGCCCATGCCTTAAACTGTCTCTGTGTACCCTGACTCCTTAACACGGCAGCTACACTCGCTCTGTGTGAGTGCTTGCTGGATAGAACTGGAGAATAAATTTACTCAGACCTTTTTCTTCTGCCTAATTTCCACATTCAGACTCAAGGTGGCCGCAGGCCTCCTTTTTGTCTCCAGTGGTTGACTTTTTGGGGTAATCAGAGATCCTTTTGCTACACACCTCAATTGTAGAGAGTGCCATTGTAATACTTTATCTAATCCCAGTCTTCCTTCCATCTCCCACAACCTAGGCTGTAACTGCTAGACTTAAGTATCCCAAAGAGTCAAGAATGTATTGGATGCCCGGATCTCCAACACCGACACCATGCACTGTATTACAGTAAGTTTGGAGCACATGCAATCCCACCGTTTGTTGGTCTCAGATACAGACAGATTTTGC
Source organism: Lissotriton helveticus (assembly GCF_964261635.1). Lineage (NCBI taxonomy): Eukaryota > Metazoa > Chordata > Amphibia > Caudata > Salamandridae > Lissotriton > Lissotriton helveticus. The sequence continues at coordinate 1,385,401,807 of NC_136063.1, read as the reverse complement.
GAATACACTTACAGTGGGTGGGTTTTGAGTTGGTCCATTGCTCATGATTCGATAGCTTTGTTGTTTATCTCAGTTGTGTGCTGCTGATTCGATATCTTTACTAACTTTTCTGTTGTTTATCCCGCCAAGGAGCATTTCGGTCTCACGGTGTTTAATTGCATGAGGTGTATCATTCCAACTGCTTACTTGAGGTAACATCTTGTTTTATTTTACATTCAGAATCCATCTGAGAGCCTTTTTCTTTGCTCTTTCACTGTTTTTGCTCCCTCTCTCAACTGCACTCCCTTCATACACCCTGCACCCAGACTGCTCCTCATCCTAGTTCCATTGTTGAATATATTTTTTGTATTTTTATTTTAGGTGATCAGCGTTAATGTGCTTCTGGGCTGCTTGCATCCATTTTCTTGTGTAAGTAAATTAAAAAGGGTCACCAGTGTGACAACGCATGGGCCAGGAGGCCTGCGTCTGCATGTGTGTCATTAGTGGCCATCTTTGAATGAGTTTTGTTCAATACAAAACCCATTTAAGGATTGCCAGGCATGTGTGCGAATGTGGATGTGTGCACAGGCATGCAGGCAACAAAAAGCATTGGCAAAGCCAAAAGCTCGGCCAGCCAGGACCCGTTGGCTCCTGCTAGTACTTGTTATTACTACGTGGTCCCTCCTCCCTATAACTTTCAGGAGTCACTAGAAAGCTTATAAGGTGCATTCCGATGTCAAAATAATAAAGTACGCAAATGAAACATGCTTACTTTCCACATCAAACCTTATTTGTTTAATGATGGGTGTAAATATTCAGTATACCTAACCTGGTTTCACTAATCTGTTGTTCACTAATCTTTGCTAAAAATATAAAGCAAATATCCTTCACTCCCCCGTTTTTTACCTAAACTGCAATATAGGTAGGCTGACAAGCTATTTCCTATGGAAACCGAACATCATCTGTTTGTATACAGTACAGCCCTTCCGAAATCGACGAAGCCGGACACATGGTGCAAAATGAATTCATGGCCTGTGGAAATGTGTAGCTTATGGGAAATTGTGGATGAGGACATATATTTTGGTCCCTCAGTTTTCGAACTAACAGGGAGGCGTCTCTTTTTGCATGCATTTAGTCAGGGCTTGTCAACACTGCTGCACCAGGCCTGCCTGTTCTCTCATGACTAACTTCTTCTCCTGTTGGTTGGCCTTTTCCACATTTTCCACCTTTCTCGGCCGCCGTCGCTAGATGGTTGCAATTCCTAATTACCTAATTGGCTGTTATGAATGGGGGCAATGCCGCACAAATTTAAATGATTTGCCGCTCTCAGAGAGCGCACGGAAGCGATTTTACACAAGAAGAAGAGGCGACTTGGGGATCTCCGTCTTAGCAAAATGCCTCACACAAACACGGGGATATTTTTATGGGTTTTGATTTACTGTACTTGCAATTACAGGGGGAGAAAGTCAGCAGAATTGTCCGCGATCATTAGGAAAATCAATGCCTTCTTCCCCTAGTAAATTACCAATACTGTAAAGGAAAAAATAGACACTCGAGTACGTAATTGACAGCGAGCTGTTGATAAAGTGCTCTGCCTCTGACCAGAAACGAAAAGCAAAGCTCGTGTGCACCACGTGACTTCCAAACCGTGCGCCTAAAGACCAAACACGTCCCTAGAGGTTTTTTGCTGTCACAAGTCAGCCGAACTGAGAGGTGTTCTTTCCCTTAAAGGGGCTTCTAAATGCAGGTGAGGGCCTGCATCTTCAAGGAGCATTAAGCTTTCTTCTAATTGTATTTAGCGGTGCAGTGTAAAAATCTTCTTGCTGGAAAATTGTGCTGCTTTTGTTCTACTAAGAGACAAGGTGAGTTGCACTGACACCGACCCTGTATTGATGCGAGAAATGTAATGTGCTGAGCTTGTTTAGAGAACCAACATGGTGGCTCAAAACCACATGGTCTGTGACTGCCGCCCCCCCCCCCCTTGACATGCATACTACAGTTACACACTTATCAGACCAACAACAGAATTCTTTGGAAGGCAGGGGGTCTCGAGCTCGAGACCCCCCGGCCGTATTTATTAAAATATGAAACAAAATTAAAAATTTAATAAAATAACATTATTTACATAATTATTAAATGCAAAATTCAGACATTAGATTTACATCCAGTTTAGACAGGTATGGTGGGCTAACCTTAACAAATGTCTAATACAGCGTGGTTCCTAACCGAATCTAACATCCTGATATCAATTTGCATTCTAATAATTTCTGGTCCTACGGCAAGGTCGCTAACCGGTGTCAGATCCTTTTACCTAGCTACGCTCTCACGTCCGAGATGAGCATGCTCAACAAGGGCCCGTTTACCCTCGTGCGCTCCGTGAACTCCATTTAACCATAACAGGAGGGCCCTTACACTCGCGCCCTTTGATGACGTCATAGTGTATGTGCGGGGTGGCTACCAGCCTGAGAAAAACGTGACTCCCTCCCCCGCACCCAAGCAAGCGGATATCCTGCCCCTGAAGTTCTGGGAGAGACCAATGGCCCCTCCCCCTGGGCGACCCCTTTCGTGAATGGGGCCGCCCCCACCTAAGGACCTCAAATTGCTGCTCACCGATTATGACCTTACCGCCCGACCCACATAATAAATACGACATTACTAATCTAAGAGGGAAAAAAGGCCTAAGGAAAAAGAGTTAATGCCATGGCAAAACACACCTAGAAAACATATGCATATTAACATTGCCTGTAAACGGGGAAAAAGGCCTAAGGAAGAAAAACATTTATTCTTACGACATTGCATAGCGTTACACTGTATACCTACCAGTGTCCTCACCAGAATTCTGCTACCAGGGGATGGAGGGTGGGGAAAATTAAAGGCCCCACAGTGGGGCGAGGAGCGAGCCTGGGAAGCGCGGGCACAAAGAGGCCGCTTCCCGTGTTCCCCAGGCTCTTAAACCCCCCCTAAGCCGCGATCCCGCCCCCTCGACCCGGAAGCGCACAACTGCTTCTGGGTCAACTGGCGGGACGCGCGGACCAACCAGGACTGGTGAAGGGGGGGGGGCCGGGCCCAGCAATGTGTGCGTGGGGGCCGAGCGGCCCCCCTTTCCTCATGGTCTGTGACTGCCGGCCACCCCCCCCTTAACATGCATACTACAGTTACACACTTATCAGACCAACAACAGAATTCTTTGGAAGGCAGGGGATCTCGAGCTCGAGACCCCCCCGGCCGTATTTATTAAAATATGAAACAAAATTAAAAATTTAATAAAATAACATTATTTACATAATTATTAAATGCAAAATTCAGACATTAGATTTACATCCAGTTCAGACAGGTATGGTGGGCTAACCTTAACAAATGTCTAATACAGCGTGGTTCCTAACCGAATCTAACATCCTGATATCAATTTGCATTCTAATAATTTCTGGTCCTACGGCAAGGTGGCTAACTGGTGTCAGATCCTTTTACCCAGCTACGCTCTCACGTCCGAGATGCGCATGCGCAACAAGGGCCCGTTTACCCTCGTGCGCTCCGTGAACTCCATTTAACCATAACAGGAGGGCCCTTACACTCGCGCCCTTTGATGATGTCATAGTGTATGAGCGGGGTGGCTACCAGCCTGAGGAAAGCGTGACTCCCTCCCCCGCACCCAAGCAAGCGGATATCCTGCCCCTGAAGTTCTGGGAGAGACCAATGGCCCCTCCCCCTGGGCGACCCCTTTCGTGAATGGGGCCGCCCCACCTAAGGACCTTAAATTGCTGCTCACCGATTATGACCTTACCGCCACAGGCCAGCATAGTTGACCGACTATCTGGCCCCCCCAACCGCCTGCAATGAAAGGTCATATCTTCCTAATCAAAACCCTCTACCCCTGCTAGTATGTTCCCTATCAATAGGGCATTCCCTGACTCTGTCAAATGGACCCCGTCCTTCAAGTAGAGACAACCCCTCCAACCATGGCCAACCCTTTTTTGTCAGCCGCTCACTGCTGGTCCCCTTCAAGTGAACCCCACCCTGCTAATCTAAATTGTCCTTCTCGGATGCACCCCTGTGGAATATACTGCAATGAGGTGTTTGAAATAATTTCTCAATCCAAGTGTCGATCCTCTTTACCGAGTGATTCTTCACCGAGTGATTCAGTGCACTAACAGAGTCCACCCCCCCTTTTTCTGCAGCCTAGGAAACAACTGAGACCCCCTATGGTGCAGTCTGGGTTTTATATTTTGCTAACCTGCTTGCTACTGCGATTATCTCTTCCACCAGGAACCCCTTGCCCAAGTAAACCCAATCGTTGCTACCCGCATGTCAGATAATGACTGAGGGTGGTGGGGCGTGCCTATCGAGTACCTCTCCTTCCCCACTCTGAACGGACAGACCCCATCTTTGGGGTCCCTGTAATTGCTGTGACCGGGGGTATCCTGGCACTAGACGTGTATACCCGACCTACGCGCCTACGTTGCTGCGCTCGATAAGACGCGGTGCTCTTGACGCTGACACCCATTGTCAGAGCAACTGAAAATGCTACCCGGGTAACCACAGGCCCCCAAAAGGCTCCCACTGGCGTATCGTGAAGTCTGCTAACCACCCACACCTGCTCACTCCGCTCTGGGAAATGTTAAGTGTATGTCTACTTCTTTACTATGGAAGTCCCCACTTCCCGACAAGTGGTGCTGAGGTGTTGCATAGGCCTATTACTCCTGGGTTTGCCCAGGCTAGCAATGCACACCCTTGTGCACTGCCACATCCCTATCGTTGGCCCTACCAATTGGTAACCTATGAATAAGCCATGATGATCCTGGTGGCCCTGCGAGCACAGGCGCCGTTACTGTAGAAATACAATTTCCTGATAAGGCAACTACTGCCATTTTTATGTGAAGCAACATCCCGCTACATTACTGCGGCCAGCCCAATCTAGGGTAACACACCAAAAACCGTCAACCCAGTGTTGGCACCTCCGGCGTCCTTGATCGATCGCCCATCAGATCTGATGTCGTTGCTTGCCATCCTCTCCCTGACGTACGCATCCCTTTCTCTGTCCACCTGTTGCAGTTGTTGCGGTGTGGAGCGCTTCACAGATATCCACCATGGACCCGGCCATACATAAATGGAAAAGACAAACACAAACGGTTAGTGCTTCTGGCTTCCCGGCGATAACTGCAGTACACATGCTTGTCCTACATTGCCCTCAAATGCTAAGTTTTAGATAAGATTAGCGCTAGATGCATTCTCATTAAAACTTCCAACTGTAAGTGTTTAGCATAGCCTCAGTTTGTGTCGCGTGTGACGTGTTTGCATTAGTGTTACAGAGAGGGTGCCCCGTAGAATGACCTTCATTAAAGAATAGTATCCAGTGTGAAGTGCAGTGACACAGTGCATGGGGTCCACAGTGAATACAATAGCGCCTTCATGACTCCTTAAGGACGATACGCAGTGTGAAGTGCAGTGCCACAGCACATTCGTTGTTATTAAAATTCTGCTGCAGATCAGGACATCACCTCCTATTCCTGGTTTTCCACCCACGTCTTCATGCATAGGATAAAAGTTTGCAAGGGACGGTCTGTTTGCCAGTGCAGCATCAAAGTCTTTACGCAAAGGATTAGCACCGCCCTAAACATGCCAGGCTGTAAAATGGCACCAGAGCCTTTTTTAGATCCCCACTTTGGCCTCTGGTAAATACCACCCCAGCCAACCTGACATGATCACAAGCATCCCCTGACATGTGTTGCACCCTCCTCATAGAGATATAACCCTGTCCACACCCGAGTGGACACCGGTTCTAAACAAAACCCCGTTCAGAAAGATAATGCTGCATCAATATACCAGAAAAACCAAAGCAGAAGACTCTGGATAGTTCTCAACAGGGGCCAGGGTGTGTCGGAATATCAGCACCCCAAGAAAGAGGTCATTAGCGTGGAGAAGTTCCCATGCTTGTTGTAACTATCAGTTCATTTGATGCCTTTGATAGTAATTCTAAAATGAGATGAACTTGTGGGATAAAAGCTTTTCCTTCGCGTGGGTCCCCATGTGTCGTTACCTTGGGTGATTCCCAGTGGCCCCAGCAGTTCTACAGGCTCTAGGCCGTGTCTGTATGCCAATCGTGGTTCTTATACCCCTTTCTTGATATCTGGTTTGGTACGCCCCAAGGGCTCAATGTATATTGCGCTACTTTACCGTGTATTCAATAAGTTTACTGACTGTAATTTTTTGCCTCTAGCCTCAAAAAGGGACTAGAGGGATGTGTTTAGAACAACTACATATATTTTATATATACCCGATGTGGTTCTCCTTTCATCTATTCATTCATGAGATTGTAGACTGGTAACACAGGCTGATTTACATCCCTCCAAGACTTAGCCTGAAGGCTGCTCTCCACAGCTACCGCTAGGATAGCTTTCCAATAAGGTAGTCTTTAACCTACCATCAATAACGGTCGTTTGGACTGGTGCAATGTGCCCTCAAGAATAGTGGACAGCATATGCCAGGCAACCTTCTCACACTATGCTCACATAATTTCCCCCAAGAACAAATGACGCCACTCCCACAAGCACCTCAATGGCTACCTGATCTGGCTAGATCAATGTTTAAGGCATTCTGCACCATCTACCGAGCATCTCAAGGCAAAGGAGTGCCACTCTAAACAAAATGTAAGCAATGCCGACAAAACAGGGCTCTTCGCTCAGAGGTAGCACCTCAGATTCTCAACTCCGGTTCCAATAAGAAATCCACTGGAGGATCCACTTTCTTGCTCCAAGTGGCCAAACCCTGGAATTCCTTGCCACCTAAAAGTCGTTGCATTCAGTAATGCATAACTTGCTGCTGTTGCTGTTTCTAAAAGCCAATAAACTAACAATCCACAGCAGAATGTTATTCCCATATTGATGAGAAGGGGGGCCTAAATGACAGTCCCTACCCATAGATCCGAATCATAGCCTGCAGTCTGGACCAGTCAAAGGCTATGATCTCCTTATAATCTGGGAACTCCGAGCCAGGCCTGTCTTTCTACCACAACCATTAGTAAATTAGTAAGTGTCGTCACAGGATGGGGAAAATTTATCTATTAAGGAACCAATGACAGTCCCTACCCATAGATCCGAATCATAGCCTGCAGTCTGGAGCCCACAGAGTACCACTCGATGACACTACAAGAGGTAGCCCTACTGCATCATTATTTATGCGCCCGCACCTTGCTGATGGCAAAATTGAATGGTTTCTGTTCAATAGTCAGTGCGTCACAGTTTTTTCGGGCAGAACCCAGCTCACTTCTAGGGCACGGCTCCCTCTAAGGCACAGCTCCCTCCTTGTTCTGGACAAATGGGGGCCATGCACTGAGAAGGGGGTAGCGTTATTCCTTACGAGACCCTAGTCTGTTCACCTAATCAACCTAACGTCCTACAAACAGCGTGGAGCGCGCCAAGCATTGCGCATAAAATGCAGATGAAAAAACTGGGAGTGTGTCTCTCAAAGGGGCATGGCCAATGTGATTAAGGGAGTGGTTTAAGATTACGTAAGCCAAACATCTGTGCTTAGCATAGCGTGCTGCCCTAATTGTTTTGCTGTTTCTGTCATTGCATCAATATATATGATACTACAACAAGTAACCATACCTACAAGGTTTTTCCAATGTTTGTTAGTTGCATAGGATAGATAAGCAGCAACTATGGATTGTATATAATATTGAAAAAGCTTCCACTTACAGCCCTGGTGACACCACGACTATGTTTCAAAAAAGAGAAGGGAAATCTATAGAGAAAAATGCTTTCTTTAAAGGATTTCCCTTCCCCTACAACGCTCACCTGGCATGACGTCATGCCATAACTTCTCCCCTAATGAAAAAGTGAGCAGTGTGAGCACCCGCACCTCGAAGTGCCTGCTGTCCCGGCAGTCTGGAAAAAACAGAGCCCCTATGCCATGACACAAAGCAGAGACCCGTTTCGACTGCCGGTGCTTAGACCCAGCCCGGCCCACTTAAAGCCCTGGAGCTGGAGATCATACTGCAGAGAAAGTCGTTCAAGGTTACTTGACCCTGAAGTTTGCCAGTGAATGACAGCATACACCAAATTTTAGTGCACAACCGTTCTAAATCTTATAGTAATGGCTAGCTAGGTAAGATCAACTTCCCTTCTTTCTCTTGATATCGCAGCTGTAAGGGGGCATATTTTTGGCTATTCTTACAACCCGCATAGAGAGTCTGCTTAGGCTCGGCTCTACTCAGGAGGTTTACTCCATCATTACATACCACTACCAGCTTGATGATGTACCATTCCACTTTCCAAGAAGGACTTCCATCAGAATGCACATTGGATTATTCTAAATCGAAAACGAATTCAGCTCTGCTGTTTGGCACATTCACGTCTGTTTCTACACTGAAAGCAATGTTTTTGCTTCTTTTGTCGCATTATCTCCATTACCACAGGCGCACTGTGCAGTCTAGCACTTTTTGCTTTACCTAAAATAGAAGCAATCTGTGTCCTTACACCTCAAACTGTGCAAAGCTCCCAAATACTTAGTCTCCAATTGTCAAAAATCCACACAGCCTGAATTCAACACCACAAATTACCTTCCTACTGCTCACTATCAATAGCTGCAGCTGGGCCGTGCTAAACAGCGTGCAAGTTTAAAAACGAGCTATCCTGTAAACCGTAAGCTTGTACTGAATCAGCTATCAGAGCGCTTTACATAGCACCAGTTATGTTACATGAGGACACATTCATTTCGTTAGGCACAGTGAGATTAAGTGAATTTGCCCAGAATCACACCTTATTCAAAGCTGCCCTGCTTCATAAAATGATCAAGCTTTCCCCCACAATATAAACAGAGTCTGGCCCCACCTAAAGACTCAGCGATCGGTTTATTTAACAAACGCCCCGAATGGTCTCCCATTCGACTGCTGCCGAAGCAGACCCTGCTTTGCTCCGTTAAAATTTCTTTACCCTAATGTTGATTCAAAGATCACACACGCTCCCTTGGGCCGAAACGTACCTTGCGCCCGACAGTCTTTGACCACTCTGGTGTAATGACGAACGCTCGCTCCCTGTGCCCATAGCTCCCTCGCGCCCGTCCACAGAACACCGCTCCGGTGGCATCGGACCCTCAGATGCAATCGCCGATCGTGCGCTCCTGCTCCTTCAGTTTGTCGTGAACTCCTATCGCCCCTGCTTCGCTGAAAATTAACCTGAAAGATAAAAAAAAAGAGAAAATTAAAGGCCCCACAGCGGGGCGAGGAGCAAGCCTGGGAAGCGCGGGCACAAAGAGGCCGCTTCCCGCGCTCCCCAGGCTCTTAAACCCCCCCTAAGCCGCGATCCCGCCCCCTCGACCCGGAAGCGCAAAACTGCTTCCGGGTCAACTGGCGGGACGCGGGGTCCAACCAGGACTGGGGGGGGGGGCCGTGCCCAGCCATGTGTGCATGGGGGCCGAGTGGCCCCCCCCTTTCCTATTGACTGGTTATGTAAGGGGGGGCCTACACAGATCTTCCTTGACCAACCTTTCAGTGCAAGAGATTATTTACGGTTTATTGAGTGCATGTATTTTATAATTTTATAGTATTTTCCTACATTTTGTTGAGGCTCCAAAGTGAATCGCCGACATTGAGTTGAGCAGTTGCTACTTCTGTACTGTGTGGATGTGTGAAGGATTTGGTTAATGTCCAGTGTCAATGTTGAGTTTTGATGTCATGATTGAGGCCCTGGAGAATGGGGTCATTTTATGGCAGAGGGTCATACAAGAGCATATCATGCATTGGCTCATAAGTGAAAGGAATGTGAGGTTAGTTTAGCAACAGGTCTAGTCTTGGGTATGGATTACTGGGATCCTGACACTCGGAAAAGCCACTTAAAAACTCTCAATGGTTTTTCTTGTTTCCTATTCCCTTTGGGAGTGTATTTCTCAGCTTCATGACTGAACAGAGAAGAAGATTCCATTTCTCAGCAGCAGCCCCTCCATTAGAGCAGGGGAGCGCCGCCCCCTGCCACCACCCTCAAATAAAACGATAATAACCTTGAACTCACCTTGACATCTAGCAGCACTCCAGTTCACACTGTGCTCTATACAGACTCAACAGATAAACAAAACTACAGAAACACATTTATGAATAGGAATACTTCTAGGAAATAGGGGAAATGCATCAGGGACTGAATCACTGACTTGGAATACTTAAAGCGTTATTGCACATTGTTGAGAAGAGGTAAGTGTGTTGCTTTTAAAGTTAGGGACGTGATTATGGAGACTGGTAGAAGCCCATTTGAATGTCTGTCAGGACATGCCCCACTAATGCTTAGTCCTATCCCGCCCAGGGAGAGATGCAAGGCACTTTAAAAGATGTCCTTCTTGCCACTGGTAATCAGCGTAATTGATTTAGAGCTGAGGTAATGAGATCGAATATGTGACGAAATCCCGCATTCAAAAATCCCGCATACCATGACTCCGCATTAATTACAACGCAGAGCCATTACTCCGCAGTACAATCACTCCACAAAATTTAACCCCGCATATAACTTTACAAACCATGCCTTTACAACGCAAAGGCATGTGTGGTGAAGTAATATGCGGGGTAAACTTAGAAAATGTACTTACACTATATATATATATATGTATATATATATATATATATATATATATATATATATATATATATATATATACATATATATATATATACATATATATATATATATATATATATATACACATACATATATATATATATATATATATATATATATATATATATATATATATATATATATATATATGTGTGTGTTTACATATATATATATCTATATACATATAAATATATATAAATATTACCTACTGGCGGTCGCCAGTAGGTATATATAGTTAGGATTTTTTCTCTATGGGATTTTTGAAAATTCTATGTCTAATAACTTTGGCGTTTGTGGACGGAATTGGCTGAAATTTTCAGGAAAATGGAACATTTTGTTTCTGAGCAGCCCCTGAAAATTTGGGGGGGGTTCGTCAAGGGGCCGAGAAAAAAGGGGGGTCCCAAAACGCGTTTTTCCCATGTTAATTTCCATAGGGCGGTTGGCCTCACTTTTAGCCCGAACGGCTGAATGGATTTGCACGAAACTTGGCAAAATTGTAGGGGCTGTTAGCCCGATGTGCCTTTGCTAGGTCTCAAGATATGTGCTCCAGTGGATTTTGAGAAATTAACATTCAAAAAAAGATGTATATCTGTAAGCGCGCTCTGGGCAGCGCTCCGGTTCGCATACTTGACGCGTAACGGAACTTCGCGTAGCGAAGCTGATTGGCTCTCCGGTGTCTGTAAACATTCCAAACAGTCCGTAGCGGCCGCCATCTTGTCTCTCGGTAGGATCGAGAGACAAGAGGAGGCGAAAACGAAGGGGCAAATGACCATAAGGGGGCATAGTAGATCCTCCCAGACCCCCTAGGTTTGATGTAGAGGCTTTAAAAGGGCCCCGCAGGGCAAAAAAAAAAAAACGTTCTGGGAAGCGTACTAAAAGGAAAAAAGAATGATAGACTTTTCTAATATTGATTGTTTGTTTTGTTGATTATTTTTTAATTTCTTAATTTTTTAAGCAATTATTTATTATTGTGATTGTGTTTCAAAATTTAATAAAATGTCTAACATTTCACTGTCTGAAATGTCGTTATTTTCATTGAACATAGCTGTCTTTGTTTTAACATTACTCTCTGTTTACTTCCCTTATACTTACTCTTCTTTTTTTTTTGAAATTTTTTTTGGTTCGCTCCCGGTTCGAGTACCGGTGAGCGAACCAGGAAGCGACCCAAAAGAAATACAGCTTGCCAGAGTGCTAAACATTCTAGCAATTTTTTTTGAAAGGGGAGGTAGTTCTGAAAAGAACTTTTTTTTTAATGTTTTTGTTGTTTTATATATATTTTTTATTTTTCTGAACATTTTTTGTTTTTTTTTAAATTTTTTTAACAGTTTTATGTTTTTTTTGTTTTTTTGGGAGGGGAAACAACAAAAAACAGGCATTGGAAAGGGCTCAACAGGAGCAAAAAATTTTTTTTCTTTCTGGGGTGTTTAGAGCACTTGTGATTTTCATAAGCTCGGTTGATTAAGGTAATGCTCATATTGCCACATGAGAGTAATGCACCGTAATACAAACAGGTAAACTTCATATGGACAAAGTTGTCCTGAATGTTTGGCACGGTTTCCCGTGCCTCTGGTCCTGTCAAATATACCTGTGTTGATGTCGTGGCCACAGGAGTTGTTGGGTTGTCCTGCAGGTCACGCATCTCTGCCCGGCTGTAGTTTAATGGATGCCACCTCACCATGTGACGATGCATGGTGTAGTTGCCGAAGCTATACTTTTTTAAGGTGCCTCTAGATAAGGCCTCTTTACATATGAGGCACGTCACATATCTAGCATTAACTTTCTTCTGCCCTTCAGGGATTGAAAAAACTGCCAAATAAAACTGGTTTTACGATGAGAAACCCGGGGCTCCTCTTGTAAAAACTGTGGTCCTTCTGTCTCCTCTTCCTCTTGTTCATCCTCTTCCTCCTCTGTGTTGCTGATGAACTGTGGAGGTGGTCCTCTCTTCCCATGAGGAGGTGGTGGTGGTGGTGGGGGTCCACCAGCTGAAGCTACCAATGAAGCCATTGCTCAAATATCAAAAAAGGTCTTCCTCTCACAAAGATGAAAGTCAGAGTGAGGAAAGAAGGAGGGGTTTTCATCATTTGGGAAAAACAATAGTTCTAAACCAATGAAAAGTGTTATTTTTAGGTCACCTGACCTAGCCTTACATCATTATGAAACCAAAAGTGAAATGAACCAATGAAAAGTTTTATTAACAAGTCACATGACCTGTTACGCTTATGTTACGCGCTGCGGAACGCGCCCCGGATCGCTTCCGGGTCGCTGCGCTTCGCGCCTCGGTTCGCGCTCCGGAGCACTTCCGGGTGCGCTAACGCGGCGCGTCATAAGACGCATTACGCGGCAACGCGATACGTCGCGCTTTCGCGACGCGCCCCGGATCGCTTCCGGGGAGCTGCGCTTCGCGTCTCAGTTCGCGTACCGGAGCACTTCCGGGTGCGCTAACGCGGCGCGTCATAAGACGCATTACGCGACAACGTGATACGTCGCGCTTCCGCGACGCGTCACGATGTTGATTTCTAACGCGGCACTTGCGCAAACGGAACGTTTACCGGTTCGCGGACCGGGTCGCGGCATCAAATTGAGCTAACGGGAAGCTTCCCGGTTCGCGAACCGGGAGCGAACAAAAAAAAATATTTAAAAAAAATTATTAATAAACATATAAAATATATTTTTGATTTAAAGAAGAATACATTTTACAGCTACAGATATTAGCTTTTAAAAAACCAATGAAATTCACTGAAAAAACCATAGGTTATAGACCATATATAGTTAGGAATTAGCATTTACAAAACCTTGAAAATTCACTGAAAAAACCATAGGTTATAGACCATATATAGTTAGGACTTAGCATTTAAAAAACCTTATTTTACTCACACAAAACCATTGAAATTCCATATATAGTTAGTTGTACTAACTATATATCGCGCACCCGCAATCCACTGCTGATCATGTCACATATTACATCATTCATGACATGGTCAGTGACATCACTGATGACATCACTGATGACATCTCAAATGACATCACTGATGACATCACTGATGACATCTCAAATGACATCACTGATGACATCACTGATGACATCTCAAATGACATCAATGAGAACATCTCAAATGACATCACTGATGACATCTCAAATGACATCACTGATTACATCACTGATGACATCTCATTTGACATCAATGGTCACATCACTGATGATATCATTCATGTGACAATACAATGCATCTCCTCACAGTTTAATATAACCTCTGTTACACCCAGTGTTAAATGCAGAATATAATTTTTTAAACCATTGACACAACAATACTAGTTACTACATACGCACTCACTGATTCCTACGTCTACACACACATTCACTCATTCACCCATACAATCATTCATACATACAATCACTCATCTTTACAACACTATCATATGCACTCATACACCTACACAGACACTCACACTCTGCCACTCATCCATGGAGTTACTCACACACCTAGTCAGTCCTGTAAAGAATCAATCACACTTCCATTTTCTAATCTATACAGTTAAACATAGAGTACCTTACATTTTCAAACATATACTAACACATACTTACTCTCTTATACAATCATTGATACAAGAACACATTGATCTGCACAGAGTCACACATCTCCCAGCCAGCCACACACACACTCAGTCTCCCATACAAATACTTGGGCAACCAATCAATAACCCATATAGTTACTCATATAGCTACTGATCAACACATGCAGCAGTTTACAGAACAACAGACATAATGATGCACAAATTAAGACAGTTTAGTCACTAACCCATGCACTCAGTGACACACATTTATTCACTCACTCATACAGTCAGTCATGCACCTACTAAATCCTTCATCCAGACACTTCTACATCCACTCATTCTTCAATATGTAAGACATATTTTAACTTTACAGAAACATACAGTCACTGGATGTTGTCATCAGTGATGTCATCAGTGATGTCATTTGAGATGTCATCAGTGATGTCATCAGTGATGTCACTGACCATGTCATGAATGATGTAATATGTGACATGATCAGCAGTGGATTGCGGGTGCGCGATATATAGTTAGTACAACTAACTATATATGGAATTTCAATGGTTTTGTGTGAGTAAAATAAGGTTTTTTAAATGCTAATTCCTAACTATATATGGTTTATAACCTATGGTTTTTTCAGTGAATTTTCAAGGTTTTGTAAATGCTAATTCCTAACTATATATGGTCTATAACCTATGGTTTTTTCAGTGAATTTCATATATATATATATATATATATATATATATATATATATATATATATATATATATATATATACCAATTAATGCATATGTATATAAATAAATATATATTTAACATTTATATATTTTTTAAATAATGTAAAAAATATATATATATATATAACATTTTTAAAAATACTCCCTTAAAACTAATACCACCCTGCTCCCTTAAAATACCTCAGCACCCCAAAATCCTAACCCACCCTTACTCCTTAAAATACCCCAACACCCTTAAACACTAACCCATCTTAACCCTATAAATACACCCTGTACCCCAAAAACCAAACCTATCCCTAAACCCTAAAAATACCCCTGTACCCCAAAACCAAAACTTACCACTGAACCCTAAAAATACCCCTGTACCCCAAAACCCAAACCTACCCCTGAACCCTAAAAATACCCCTGTATCCCCAAACCCAGACCCGAACCCTAAAAATACCCCTGTACCCCAAAACCCAAACATACCCCATAAACCTAAAAATACCCCTGTACCCCAAAACCCAAACCTACCCCTGAAACCTAAAAATACCCCTGTACCCCAAAACCCCAAAAATACCCCTGAACCCTAAAATTACCCTGTACCCCAAAACCCAAACCTACCCCTGAACCATAAAAATACCCCTGTACCCCAAAACCCAAACATACCCCTGAAACCTAAAAATACCCCTGTACCCCAAAACCCAAACCTACCCCTGAAACCTAAAAATACCCCTGTACCCCAAACCCAAAAATACCCCTGAACCCTAAAATTACCCTGTACCCCAAAACCCAAACCTACCCCATAACCCTCAAAATACCCCTGTACCCAAAACCCAATCCTAGCCCTGAACCCTAAAATTATCCCTGTACCCCAAAACCCAAACCTACCCCTGAAACCTAAAAATACCCCTGTACCCCAAAACCCAAACCTACCCCATAAACCTAAAAATACCCCTGTACCCCAAAACGCCAAAATACCCCTGAACCCTAAAATACCCCTGTACACTAATACCCATACCTATCCCTTAACCCTTAAATACCCCTGTACCCCAAAACCCAAAAATACCCCTGAACCCTAAAAATACCCCTATACCCCAATACCCAAACCTATCCCTTAACCCCTAAATACCCCTGTATCCCATAACCCAAACCCCCCTTAAAATACCCCTGAACCCCTAAAACATATACTCCAACACCCCCAAACTAAAATCATTTACTTACCTTACACTTAAATTTAAAAAACAAATGCTTTTACCATTCATGCTTTTACAACGAATTTCGGTGTAAAAGCATGTGTGGTAAAAGCATAAAAGACATAATGGCATGCGTTGTAATATTTTGCGGAGTAACAGTACCTGCGTTATGATGGTATGCGGAGTAAAGGTATGCGGAGTAAAAAATGCGGAGTGAAGGTGTTTTACCAATGAGATCCCATCTGTTTAGGATCGGTCTAGCCGCCACGTTGTGGATTCCTTGTAGCCTGCTGATATGTTTTCTAGTGATCTTGAAGTGAAGACCGTTGTCGACAAGACACCACCCGTGGTCCTGATGCCTGCATCTTCTGTGTCCTTCTAGAGAACAGAAATGAGTCACAAAGGACCAAGCTCTTCCCTGGAAAATACCCCACCAAGAGAAACAAGCAATAAAAATGCAATAGGTCTCGCCTTTCATTAAGTTAAAGCCATTTGCTTTGCTATGCAATACCAGCAGCAAAGCAAATGGCTTTCACTTAATCAAAGGCGAGACCTGTTTAATTTTCCATGCTTGTTCTATTCGTGTAACTCTCCCATATCCTCTCTCCCTACAATCCTTGCCAAACATCACTTCTACCTGCACCTGCGACTTTCCTTAGTGAGGGCCGAGCAGCCTTAATCAGCTCTGTAAAGCCTTTTCCACCCGGTAGCACCCCTTGTCGTCCATCTGCTCTACGGAGCTAGTTGTTTCTTTACATCAGAGCTCTTGCCTACTCCACTTCTTTTAGTTGCACCCACCTTCTTATCCCCCGCCCGCGTGACTCCGCTTTGGGATCAAATGGATTTCGTCCTTGTCTTTCATGCACCTGTCTAATGTTACCCCTATTGTAGCTGTGCTGGCAGCTTCTTGCACCCTCCTCCTTGCCCTGACTCCTTCAGATGACATGGGTCTGTGCTGTGCATGCCCACCTTTACCAAATTTGGCTGCATTCAATTCTGCCTTCATCACTGGGGTGCACAGCTGTGGTTTGTCAGCAGTGATGTGTCAGCAGTGAAGTGCACAGCAGTAGTGTGTCAGCAGCAGTGGTGTGTCAGCAGTGGTGTGTCAGCAGTGGTGTGTCAGCAGTGAAGTGCACAGCAGTGGTGGGTCAGCAGTGAGGCACACAGCAGTGGCATGTCAGCAGTGAAGTGCACAGCAGTGGCATGTCAGCAGTGAGGTGCACAACAGTGGCGTGTCAGCAGTGGGGTGCACAGAAGGGGTCAGCATTGATGTATCTGCAGTGGTGTGTCAGCAGTGGCATCAGCAGCAATGTGTCAGTAGCGATGTGTCAGCAGTGGTGTGTCAGCAGCGTTGTGTCAGCAGCGATGTGTCAACAGTGGTGTGTCAGCAATGGTGTGTCAGCAGCGGTGTGTCAGCAGTGGTGTGTCAGCAGCGGCCTGTAAGCAGCAGTGTGTCAGCCATGGTGTGTCAGCAGTGGTATGTCAGCAGTGGTGTAAGCAGCAGCGTGTCAGCAGCGGCTTGTCAGCAGCGATGTGTCAGCAGTGGTGTGTCAGCAACGGTGTGTCAGCAGTGATGTGTCAGCAGCGATTTCAGTAGTGATGTATCAACAGTGGTGTGTCAGCAGCGGTGTGTCAGCACTGGTGTGTCAGCAGTGGGGTGTCAGCAGCAGTGTGTCAGCAGTGGTTTCAGCAGTGATGGGTAAGCAGCATCATGTCAGCAGTGATGTGTAAGCAGCGTGTCAGCAGCGGCTTGTCAGCAGCGATGTGTCAGCAGTGGTGTGTCAGCAATGGCGTGTCAGCAGTGATGTGTCAGCAGCGATTTCAGAAGTGATGTATCAACAGTGGTGTGTCAGCAGCGGTGTGTCAGCACTGGTGTGTCAGCAGTGGGGTGTCAGCAGCAGCGTGTCAGCAGTGGTTTCAGCAGTGATGTGTAAGCAGCATCATGTCAGCAGTGATGTGTAAGCAGCGTCGTGTCAGCAGTGGTGTGTCAGCAGTGGTGTGTCAGCAATGGTGTGTCAGCAGAGGTGTGTCAGAAGTGGTGTGTCAGCAGTGGTGTAGCAGCAGTGGTGTGTCAGCAGTGGTGTGTCAGCAGTGGCGTATCAGCAGTGGTGTGTCAGGAGTGGTGTCAGCAGTGATGTGTCAGCAGCGTTGTGTCAGCAGTGGTGTGTCAGCAGTGGTGTGTCAGCAATGGTGTGTCAGCAGCGGTGTGTCAGCAGTGTTGTAGCAGCAGTGGTGTGTCAGCAGTGGTGTGTTAGCAGCAGCGTGTCAGTAGTAGTGTGTTTCTGATGTGGTATGTCAGCAGCAGCGTGTCAGCAGTGGCATGTGCACATTCAAGCATTCTTTCTTTATATAAAGAAAACATGTGTCAGCAGCGAAGTGTCAGCAGTAGGTTGTCAGCAGCTGTGTGTCAGCAGCGGTGCGTCAGCAGCGATGTGTTGGCAGCGATGTGTCAGTAGTTGTGTATTCCAGCAGTGATGTATCTGCAGCGGCGTGTCAGCAGTGGCGTGTCAACAGTGACGTGTCAGCAGCGGCGTGTCAGCAGCTTCCGTCAGCAGTGATGTATCCGCAGTCGTGTGTCAGCAGCGGTGTCAGCAGCGATGTGTCCGCAGCAATGTGTCAGCAGCGATGTGTCAGCAGCGGTGGGTCACTTGCAATGTGGCAGCAGTGGTGGCAGCAGTGGAATGTCAGCAGCACTGCTGACACACCACTACTGACACATCGCTGCTGACACGCCAAGCATACAGTAACAAAGTAGCATAGCCAATCACAAACGCATAATGAACAAAAGTTTACCTTTTATGCCGAGTCCCCCCTCACAATGCTAATGTCCAGCGCCTCAAGCGTATAGTCAAAGTAGCGTAGACTGAACAAAACATCACACATCTCACCAACAAGCGTATAGTGAAAGTAGCGTAGACTGAACAAAACATCACACATCTCCCCAATAAGTTCAAGCCACTAGTACTAAATGTATTCCAGGCACAAACGAAAGGTATGCAAGAATTCCCCCCAAAAAGTGCAACATGTCAATATTAAACCCACCGTCTAACGCCGCCGGTAAAAGATCCAATCCCGCTGGGCGTGGCCTAAAACCGACAGGGTGGCAACCAGGAGGGACTTAAAACACTCCAGAACAATTAAGAACATCTGTTGAGAATAATAACTGACGTCAAACGACGCACTCCAATTACAATTGCGGACGGAGCTCAAACATGACTTCTGAAACTGTATCGATTCCAAGAAGCCCTCGCATGGCGAGGGCAGCGCAAGCGCACTGCTAACGCCAGGCGAAACCTAAAAACACCCTCCTCGACAACTGAAGCTGGCATGCACACCAGCCTCACAAGAGCTGCGATGCCATCTTGTGTGTCTGCCTGTGCTCAGTCTGAGGGAGAGAGTGTATCTTGTGAAAGTGCAGTTGTGTATATGAATGCGTGTCTGTTGGCGCTACTTAGATACACTGAGGGCGCCCCACCTTCCCTTTGATTTCTTGTTGCATTTTGCCTTTTTTTTATCCCACTCATTTTGAACTGGGTCTAGTGTTTATGTTACCGCTGCGCAGGGCCATAGTTTTAATGGTAGTTTGTCATTTTGCATTCACTTACACTTTTTTGTTTATCAGTTAGCTATGAGGGAGGGATTCGTGCAGTGACAGAGTTAATTTTTTTTATCCTGCACAGCTTTTCATCTGACTCGAAGCAGAACAAAAATAGTAACAGCCAGTCCCAAAATAAGTTAGTTCACTCATTTTACCAGCATCAGAAGGATGAGAGCCAAACCAGCACAGCCAGAATTCAAACCTCTGAGTTAGCTTGTACACAGACTTTAGTTGCAGATGTTAGTGAAAGAAATTGCAAAATTTGGGTAAAAATGTCAACAAAGACGACGAGGAAACTTAGAAAAATAGCCCAGACGTGAGAAAAAAACAGAAACAACTGACCAAGTCGAGCGTTTCTCCCGCGGAAGCCGTGTGCCCCTGTTCTTTGTGTTGATATAACTCGTTTGTTTTAAATTCCTCCTTTTCATAGCAGGACTTTTGTCCATTGCAGCATCCGTTTTGTATTTAATTTTTTACATTTCTGAGCTCACACGCTCTTTGGATTAAAATAACACGGGCGTGATTTTTATTCAGACCCGCTCACCTTCGTAGGCTGGTTATTAGCACAGATCAGAGTGTGACATTTGCTAAAGGTCAGCACAGAGTGGTTATGCTGGGAACTAGGACAGTGGTGGTGTTCTCTAATTGGGAGGTGCCTTTACATCGGGCGTAGAATCGGCCTGGCTTAAGAAGAAGGACTGTAGGCCAACCACGACCAATATTACTTTGAACAAATCACAGTAAACTTGCCAATGTGCATTTTATTTGCTTTTACAATAGTGTAGAGTTTTCTCTCAACAAATACACTTTTGTGCAAAGGAATGGAAAAGTACTGTGAGCAGAGCCAGGGAAGTTTGCGTTGGACAGAAAAAGTATCAAGCATTGACAAAGCCCAAAGGTCGGGCTTTGGCTACCAGCTTTTTGGCTTTTGTCAAGGCTTGTTTTGTTTCGTCATGGTTTCAGTGACACGTTATTGTTAGGGTAGCTGCTGGGCCCCCAACAATAATACAAAAAGAAAATGGCTAAAAGCTAAATATTTTTTCGATGTCAAAAAGCGCTTGTTGTCCTAGCAGTCCCTCGCACTGAAGGAAACTACTTTGTGTGTGAAATGTGCTTTGTTTGAAAGAATATATTGTTGTTGCACAAAAAGAAGGCAGCCAATGGTAAAGGGGTCTGACAAATCACAAAAGGAGGGCTAGAGGAGATTTCGAGACCAGCAGGAGTTAGCTCCCCCAATCAGCCACGGCCGGTGGTAGGTGTAACTGCAGGGCGGTGGCGTAGGGAGGGGGAGGGCAGGCTGGGGGGTTGTAATGTATGGATTACGGACTTTTACAGGTAAGTAAACATATAAATAAATAAAACGAATTTCGTTGTGTGCACTGCATCACCAAATGCAATTCAGTGGGCGCAACGAAATTCTTTCATTTTAGCCTATTGATAATGTGTGTTCCACCCTTGCTAAAATAATCTGTCAAGCATTGAGGTTATCGTTTCCTACTTTACTTGTTTCCCCTAGTTCAGCTTGTTGTAGGTGAGATTGTACTTTTCTCATATATTTAACCCCCCTACAAGCCAACATGGGTGACGATCCCTCCAGCCATCGAATTACTGCTTGCCTGCATGTGCGAATGTTCAATTTGTTAAAAATGTCCTTTAAAAACCATCTCCTTAGATCCATGAGAGCCAGGCACACGCATAACAGGTGGGGTAATGATTCTGTTTGGTAACCACATAGGCGGCAGTGATGATCCGTAAAAATACGCCTTTCCAAGATGGTTGTAAATCTTTCGAAATATGTAGGCCCAGCCGATGTTCTATGTAAATACAGCACTCTGCAAACCATGCACTCCCCCAAGGTGTGGTATGCTACCCATTTGATAATGTGGCAAGGCACCCCACAACAATGTAGCAAGGTCTCTATAAATGCTACAATACAATACGGTAATACAAGTGAGCAAAAATCTCCTGTCCGCAAGGCCTGCAGTAGCCAGTTAAGCCAAGCAACACACTTTGCAGGCTGGAGCCAGCATTCAGAGAGGCTGAATTTGGAGTTGCCTGGAACAGGTATGACAACTCTTTTAGGTACTATTACTTGTGGGTCAAAGGCCTCTTGCTAGAGGTGAGGGCAGAGTAACCAGGAGGGTTAGAGGGAAAGTGAGAGGTGACCAGGCACAGGAGATCAGAATGAAAGTGGCGGCTGCCTCTGTACGGTGATGGGGGGAGGGGTGATGATCATATTAAAAAATATTTGCCTTACCTTCTTCGCTGCCGCTGCAGGTCTCTCCTGTAGTCCTTGCAGAGCCCCGGAAGCACCCAGTCTCCCAGACTCTCTCAGCCAATCACAACACAGCAGGAGCAGCGTCCTAATTTGTCTGCGTGGCCAAACGACTGATCAGGCAGTAACTGGGAGGTTGGGCTGTGAAACAAATCCAAGTGGAGAACATGCCAAGTATGCATGACTTTTTGGACAGCGCCAGAGGGCCGACCAAGCCATCATGCGCACTTAGGGAGGGTGTGTAAACTACTCCTGCTCCCTCTGACATGGGGGAACTCTGCCCAGCCGGACCTGGTTGAAGTCGGAGTCCTGCAAAGAAAAATTAAATTATTATAACTTCTTGTTATTATCATTTTATTTGTATTTTGCACTGCTTAATGAGCAGTGGGGCGACTCTCCTCTGCCTTAGCGGAAGACTCGCCACTGATGAAAGTTAGCCTTTGGACACATAGGGATGATGTATAAAGATGTATTTCCTAAGGTTAGCAGAACAGAGAAGAGCAGGGCTAATTTTCAACAACATGAGAACTACAAAATGTGTGCCGTGCTGCTGTCCTAACTGAAACAATGGAAGCAGGATAAGTGTCCTTTAGCCACATTGTCTCTTTTTATGCCAAAATGCAGGGAATTGCAAAAGAAGAGGAGAATGTCTCCTTATTTAAACTAGCAAGAGCATGGGTCTCTGGCATCTAAAAAAATATTGGTCTCACATGGAGAAGACTGGACAGAAGGGTAACATGGAGTAGGCTGATGTGCTTTCAAGACAGAAACCTACCAAGTCCTGTCTCTTATCTTCACAGGTGCAGGGTGGTAAACTGGCTGGGGTTGAACTACAATCCAGTTAGGACTTGTTTAACTAATGCCTGTGCACCTTCAGGAGCCTTCAGGATCATGAGAGAGGCTTGGGGTGCAAATCACTTCTTACATTTTTGCCATCCTTCTTCATAGCAGTAGAAGGTGAAAAATGAGCTTGGAACATTTTGCAGTTTCAGCTCAAGTTGCCAACCTTGATTGTTCTTTCGCTTCGTATGTCGCTCAAGAGGAGTTTTTGTACAGCAGTAGGCCGTACAATTGCCTTAAAAAGCTGCAGCTACAGCTGATGTCACTAACCTCAATTCCTGCCCATTCAACATGATTTTACTCATTTAATAGCATCTCTGCATTCTGAAAGTTGCCATATGCATTACTAGCACGTCTCTCATTAAACATTTCTTCAATGTGATTTTACACCTCTGGCTAGACTGGTGGTATTCAGCTTCCTTTGAATGTTTTTGGCCACCGAAATCCAAATTGCACTACCTATAACACAGACCATCCAGGTATATCTTTGTCTCTTTCACCTATCACTTTTGCCTTTTCTGGTCCCTTTGTGGGCCTATCTCTCACACACCCTCCTCCATCACACTACCAGGCACTGCCCCAAAGGCAGGATAAGAGAACTTCAGCGAGACCTGGATGAACGCCTCCTCAGCCCCAGACATCGCCATCGCCATCCCGGAAGGCTACAAGATCATCCGGAGGGACCGCACCGCCAACCTGACGGGAGGAGGCATTGCCATCATCCACAGAGACACCATCCGCATCACGACCAACACCGACGACACCCTAACCACCGCTGAACACCTGCATTTCCAGATCCACACCGACCCGAAGACCACCCTCAGAGGCACCCTGATCTACCGACCCCCGGGACCACGCACACGATTCAGCGAGGACATCACCGACTTCGTCAGCCCGCATGCCCTCCCCTCCGCCGACTACATCCTCCTGGGGGACCTCAACTTCCACCTGGAGAACAACAGCGACCGCAACACCATCAGCCTGCTCGACAACCTCGCCAACCTCGGACTCAAGCAACTGGTGACCTCCCCCACCCACCTCGCCGGACACACACTCGACGCCGTCTTCTCATCCAGCAAAGACGTCACCTTCAGCCACGCAACAGGACTCCACTGGACGGACCACAGCTGCGTCCACTTCACCTTCAAAAGAACGACGATCCACCACCACCAGCAACAGGCTGCCCGAAGAAGCTGGAACAAGATCACAGCCGACCAGCTCACCGCTTCCCTGAGCCAGCACCCTCCCGCCAGCTCAGCGAACCCCAGCCAGGCCGCTGACAACCTCACGATGTGGATCAACAACTGCGCAGACGAACTCGCCCCTCTGAGAACCCCACCCAGCGGACCCTGCAGCAGAAAAACACCATGGTTCACCGACGAACTCAAGAGCTCCAAGAAGAACTGTCGAGCCCTCGAGAAAGTCTGGAGAAGGGAACCAACCACGGACAACATGACCACCCTCAAGCACGCCACCCGGAAACACCACCAACTGATCCGCGCCACCAAGAAAAATACATACAAGGACCGGCTGGACAACAACGCACACAACTGCAAGGAACTCTTCAACATCGTGAAAGAGCTCTCCAACCCTAACGCCGCAAACAACGACATCACCCCGTCGCAAGACCTCTGCAACTCCCTCGCGTCCTACTTCCACAACAAGATCGCGGACATACACAACAGCTTCAGCAACCAACCAACGGAAGCCACAACCGCAACAACGCCACCCACCACCACCCTCCGCACCTGGACTCCGATCAGCACCGAAGACACCATCCGCACAATGAACTCCATCCACTCCGGATCTCCGACCGACCCCTGCCCTCACCACGTCTTCAACAAGGCCGACGCTGTCATCGCACCCCACCTGCGGGACATCATCAACACCTCCTTCAACACCGCCACCTTCCCGGAGAGCTGGAAGCACGCCGAACTCAGCGCCCTTCTCAAGAAACCCACAGCAGACCCCACCGACCTCAAGAACTACCGTCCCATCTCGCTCCTCCCGTTCCCGGCCAAAGTCATCGAGAAGACCGTCAACAAACAACTGGCCGCCTTCCTCGAGACGAATGGATCCCTCGACCCCTCACAGTCTGGCTTCCGAGCGAACCACAGCACCGAGACCGCCCTCATCGCCGCCACCGATGACCTTCGAACTCTGATGGACAACGGGGAAACAGCGGCCCTCATCCTCCTGGACCTCTCCGCGGCTTTCGACACTGTCTGCCACCGCACTCTAGTACAGCGCCTCGGCAACATCGGAATCCAGGACAAGGCACTGGAATGGATCACCTCCTTCCTCGACGGAAGAACACAGAGAGTCCGTCTACCACCGTACAAGTCAGAGGCCACCGAAGTCATCTGCGGCGTACCCCAGGGATCCTCGCTGAGCCCAACCCTCTTCAACGTCTACATGAGCCCCCTCGCGACCATCGCACGCCAACACAACCTGAACATCATCTCCTACGCCGATGACACCCAGCTGATCCTCTCCCTGACCAACGACCCCGACGCCGCCAGAGCCAACCTGCACGAAGGGATGAGAGAGGTAGCCGAATGGATGACGACCAGCCGCCTGAAACTGAACTCAGACAAGACGGAGGTCCTCATCCTGGGCTCCTCGCCCTCCGCCTGGGACGAATCCTGGTGGCCCCCCGCCCTGGGCACCGCACCCAAACCGACGGACCACGCACGCAACCTGGGCTTCATCCTGGACTCCTCCCTCTCCATGACCAGACAAGTCAACGCCGTCTCCTCGTCATGCTTCAACATCCTGCGCATGCTACGGAAGATCTTCCGGTGGATCCCCACCGAGACCAGGAAGACTGTCACCCAGGCCCTCGTCACTAGCCGACTGGACTACGGCAACGCCCTCTACGCCGGAACCACCGCCAAGCTCCAGAAGAGACTCCAGCGGATCCAGAACGCCTCAGCCAGACTCATCCTCGACATCCCACGAAACAGCCACATCTCCGGACACCTGAGAGACCTGCACTGGCTCCCGGTCAACAAGAGAATCACCTTCCGCCTCCTCACCCACGCGCACAAAGCCCTACACGACCAAGGCCCGAGCTACCTCAACAACAGGATCAACTTCTACACTCCCACACGCCTCCTCAGATCAACCAGCCACGCCCTCGCCGCCGTCCCCCGCATCCGAAGAGCGACAACAGGAGGAAGGTCCTTCTCCCACCTGGCTGCCAAGACCTGGAACTCACTCCCGTCCGACCTGCGCCTGACCCAAGACCACCTCTCCTTCAGGAAGAAGCTCAAGACCTGGCTGTTCGAGCAGTAACGGCACCCCCCCCCCTCCCAGCGCCTTGAGACCCTACGGGTGAGTAGTGCGCTATATAAATGACTTGATTGATTGATTGATTGATGTTACTCATGCACAGCATTAAAATGCTTTCCAAATAGGATGATATGAAATGCACCACGTGCTTGGTGCCCCATAACAGGATATGAGGTGCAATATAAATGCTACAATAAAATACCATATGAAAAATCATATTTTGGATACAGCACCTTGTGATTCTGCTTCAAAAAGCTTTACTTTTGTTGCCTCAGAATTTGAGTAAATATACCATGTATATGTGATGTAGGGACTGTTTCAGGCAACGTACTTTACAAAGGTAAAGTCTGAATTCAGAGTGCCCAGAAGTGCATTGCGATTCGTAATGAGCTTTATGGATTGTGATCTCTTGTGGACTGGAAAGCATGGGATGGTTAGAGCTTGTTTCCCTCCCAGTATAAGAATTGGCTTGGTAGTTTGGTTTGCCCTGTTCCCATCATGCACTGGGACAGGAACAGACTAATTTGCATGTAGCCAGGTTCTGAGCTGGGATGGTGCAGTGAGCTAAAAAACGGTGATGGATCAAGCCCTGATCTTTGGACTGGGTAAGAGTGGTCTGCTTAATTCAGACACTCTGTTCATCACCACCCCCTTCTCTGAATCATTTTGTCCACCATAAGCGTGGAAGGGTATACTCAGATGTGAGTCCCTTGCTCATTGCACCATCAGGATTCAAGCAAGCCAGGCCGACGACGGCTGAAATGCCAGAAACCGGTCCCCGGAAGCTTGTTTCCTTCCCAGTATAAGAATTGGCTTGGTAGTTTGGTTTGCCCTGTTCCCATCATGCACTGGGACAGGAACAGACTAATTTGCATGTAGCCAGGTTCTGAGCTGGGATGGTGCAGTGAGCTAAAAAACGGTGATGGATCAAGCCCTGATCTTTGGACTGGGTAAGAGTGGTCTGCTTAATTCAGACACTCTGTTCATCACCACCCCCTTCTCTGAATCAAAACCAAAGATAGAGTCACAAAAAGTCGTGTGGACAAGTCCCAGGCAACAAGGAGCACAGAAAATGGCACATCACAATGTCAAATCAGCCAGACGCTGGGGGAGGAAACCAACAACAACAAGCAGTGCTCCCAGCACAACCAGCAAGGCCATCAACGCTACCATCCGCACATTCACAAATTCAAGCTCTGCCGCCATTCAGCGAGCTGATCGATCCAGCAACAGCAGCACCGAGATGGGCAGTGTGGGTTGGACAACTTAATAATTACTTTGTGGCCACCCGAGAAAAAGACAATGAGGTCAAAAGGTCGTTACTGCTGCACTTTGGAGGGACTGAGATTTACAAGCTTTTCGCTCATCTCCCAAACACTGGAGCTGCCAATGACTATGACGCCGCTGTGCGAGCGCTCAATGCGCACTTCGACCCTCAGCTCAACCCGCATTATGAACGATTCAAATTCCGTCAGTCAAGGCAAAGAGAAGGATGGATGCATTTCATGCCCGTTTGAGAGAACTAGCGAGCACGTGTACTGTGGATGACCAAACGAAAGAGGTCACTGCACAGCTTATTCAAGGATGCCGGAACAAAACTCTGAGGACGCTGATACTGAGTCAACCACGCATCACGCTAGATAAAATACTCATACTTGCACGATCGCACAAATTATCTGATGCCAGATCCACGGCGATGGAAGCCGCCCTCAATCCTCAAGCAAATGCTGGGACCAGCATAAAAACAGAGAGAGTGGATGCTGTTCGCACCCTAAGTAGGGGTGGGCGCGGAAGATGGCCGACCAGGACACCAAGACGGGTGCCATGTGGTTACTGCGGACAGGAAGAACACAACCAAGATGGCTGCTCTGCGCGAGGAAAGACTTGCTCCAAATGTGGAGTGCTGAACCATTTTGCAAGTGTATGCCGAGGAGGGTTCCGTGGGAGGAACCCATCCGGAAGAAAGACCGTCACAGGGGCAGTCAGACAACTAAGCCTGGATGAAACCCAGCAGGCACGACCCACGACGACCCGACACCATCGTCACGCATGCCTGGACGACTCTTCCACTGAAGAAGATGACGAATGCTATTTCGTGTCCTTCACGAAGGATTTCAAGAGGAGGCGGAGACCCCAACCAAAATGCCAGATCCAGATTGATGGCTCAGCAGTCACTGGAGTAATAGACACTGGCGCAACAGTAAATGTAATGGGCATACAGCACTACAAAAACCTTAACCCTAAGCCGAAACTAACGCCATCTAAGATCCGAATACTAACGTATGGCAGCCAAACACCACTTCCTCTACGAGGCAAAATGCTGGTACAAGTCAAAGCAGAAGACCGTGAAGTAACGACGACGTTCCACGTCATCGACAAAGAAGCTGACCTTCTAGTCGGGAGCCACAACGCAGAAGATCTCAACCTCATTGCGTTTACCAACGCCGTCAAGGTACTCCAGACCGAAGATATCCTACAACTGTTCCCGTTGTTATTCAAAGGGCTAGGTACAGTCAAACGACAACCTGTCAAATTACACATTGACAGAGCCATCCAACCCATTGCTTTGAAACATCAGAGGATTCCATTCCATTTGAGAACCGCAGTCGAACAAGAGCTAACCCAACTGGAAAAGCAAGGGGTCATTGAAAAAGTGACTGGCCCCACACCGTGGGTATCGCCCATGGTGATAGCAGAGAAACCCCGGCAACCAGGAAAAAGAAGAATCTGCATAGACATGCGAATGCCCGACAAAGTGATAAAAAGAGAAAGACATATCACACCCACAGTCGATGACATACTAACAGATTTGAATGGAGCCCATGGTTCTCGAAATTAGATCTGAATGCTGGGTACCATCAACTAAGACTAGCTGAAGAGAGCAGATATATAACAACATTCTCGACTCATCTAGGCCTCAGGAGGTACAAGAGGTTAAATTTCTGAATATCATCGGCAGCTGAAATATTCCAAAACACCATAAAGGAAATACTGTCTGGCTTGCAAGGGGTGTTAAACGTCAGCGACGATATATTGATACACTCCAAGACCAGCGAGAAACAACATCAGCGACTGAAGTCCACACTTAGGAGGCTAGCCGAACACGGAGTAACTTTGCACAAGGACAAACGTAAGTTCTTCCAAAAGTCAAAAGAATTCTTTGGTTACGTTTTCAACTCGGATGGAGTTCAAGTGGACCCTAGAAAGTCTCAGGCGATCAAGCATGCTCCGGCCCCAACAACAGCGTCGGAGGTGAGAAGTTTCTTGGGCATGGCACAATACTGTGCCAGATTCATACTGAACCTGGCCACCATTGCTGAGCCCCTACGGAATATAACCAAAAAGGAGAATCCATGGAAATGGACAGATGCCGAAGAAGAAGCATTCACCAAAGTCAAAACCGCACTATTAGTTGGGACCACCATGGCCTATTTCGACACCTCGAGGCACACGGAAATATTGGTCAATGCCAGCCCAGTCAGGCTGGGGGCCCTGCTCACACAGGAAACAGATCCAGGGGTGTGGGCCCCGTTGGCCTTCGCGAGCAAGGCGCTCACCGCAACTGTGGCAAGATACTCTCAAATGGAAAGAGAGGCACTGGCAGTGAAATGGGCCTGGAACCATTTTCACATCTACATAACTGGACATACATTTAGGATGGTGACAGATCACCAGCCACTGATACCGTTGTTTAAAGGTACAGCCCCTCATCCGCCACCACGAATTGAGCGGTGGGCCATTCAGATACAACAATATCAAATGGACCTTGTGTACCGGCCCGGAGCAAAGAACCCGGCGGATTTCCTGTCTCGACACCCAGCCATAGACACCGCAACAGGAGAAGAACCCGACAAACAAACGTAAGAGTTTGTGAACATGGTATCACAATGGGCTTGTCCCAAGCCCTGTCGGCGGAGATGATTGTGGCACAGTATGCCAATGATGTGGTCCTGAAGAGAGTTACAAATGCCATACATACAGGATCGTAGGAAGGCTTCCTACGAGATGTCCAAGGATGGAGTGAAACAGACCGACAGCGCCTGGGGCAATTCTGGAAAATACACAACGAACTTAGCATCGCAGAAAATTGACTCATCCTAAGAGGATCGAGAGTTGTGATCCCTATAACACTGCCAGACCAAGCAACAAGCCTAGCCCATGAAGGACACCAGGGCACTCGAAGGATGAAAGCCAGAATGCGAGAAAAGGTATGGTTTCCCAATCTGGAGAGCAGCATCGACGCAGTAGTGCAGAACTGCCGAGCATGTCATCTGACAAGTGTAGCAGAAGTCCCAGCACCAATTGTCACCGAAGACCCGCACCGTCGCCATGGTTGTGGGTCAGTCTAGACTTTGGTAGGTTCCCGGATGGGAGAGTTACGGTAGTTCTAATGGACAGCTACACGAAATATCCCCTAGTGGAACTGGCCCATTCAAGAAGCTTCACGAACATACAACCAATCCTATGCAAAGCATTCGCCATGTTTGGAATTCCGCGTCAGCTCAAAACGGAAAATTGGCCCCCTTTTCAGGGAAGCGAGTTCAAGGAGTTCCTGCAAGGGTTAGGGGTGCGTCATCATCGCATAACACCACAATGGCCTCAAGCCAACGGAGAGGTGGAGCGGTTCATGAGGACTATCAACAAAGTTCTGATAATAGCCACAGTAGAAGGAACGAACCCTGAAGATGCACTCCAACACTTCCTCCGAGAGTACAGGAGCACCCCTCACAGCACAACCCAGAGATCCCCCTGGTCACTCATGTTGTCAGGGCCGAGACATGATCTGCTCCCGATGACGGAAAACTGGACGCCTGACCCATACCTCCCAGAAAACACTCAGGCCGATGAAAGAAGACCAACGACAGGGCAAGCAAGAAGAGAAGGGCCCAAGACCGGACACTGATCCCAGGAGACTCGGTGCTAATCCGAGCGAGAAGACTCGGTGGGAAATTCCGAACGCCCTATGAAACCGTGCCATGGACAATCAGAACGACCAAGGGCACTGCCGTAACGGCACAACGCGATGGAGAAGAGGTGACAAGGAACATCTCATGGTTCAAGCGAATACCATCAACACCTGTCAGCGCAGAGTACCCAGATGAGACGTCAGCGGGGTGTAACACCACAAGTGGGCCAGAAGAGCTCCAATACTCCGACTCGTCGACAACCTCTCCAGATGCGGCCCCAGTATCACCAGGGCCGGCGCCAAGAACCAACCCAGAAGGCGCACCAGTGAGAGGACGACGACAGTATAACCTTAGACCCAACCCCAGGCCTAGCCAGAGACTAGCAGACTTTGCGTGCTAATTGTTTTAATTTCATTTGTTTGAAAGACCAACTTGGGAAGGAATGTAGCGTTCTATTGGTTCATCCCAGGTTCTGGCTACAGCCGGAAGCACGTGCACAAATGTATCACCTTCTGGCCAGGCGTGGCCAGAAGGCTATAAATAAATGGGCCGGGGTCGCTCGGGACTTCCGGTCTGACACTGTGTCTGTGTGCATGTGTTCCACTGACCCACTGTCTTGCCCCACACGTGCTCCCCTACAGTAACAAGTAACCGTTTTGCCTTTCCCTAATTGCGAATCATTGCGATTTGCAATTAGGAAATCACAAAATGGCATGTATGAAAGTGTGTTGAACACTTTCTGCGATTCCTATGGTGTCGTAAATAACCTACCTCATGAATATTAATGAGGTAAGGCGCAATGTGCGACCCCCAAGGAATCGTTAAATCATGGGGGCGGTGGTCTGCTGGGGTCAGCAGAACACCATGTCCATGATTGCTTTTAAATAGAACACACATTTTTATTTTAAATGCAGCCCGTTTTCCTCAAAGGAAAACAGGTTGCATTTAAAAAAGAAAAAGGCAAAGTTTTCTTTTACTTTATTAAGAGCAGGCAGTTGGCCGTGGGACCTTTGCCTGCTCTGAATTAATGTTTTTGCTGCCGTTTCCAAATCGGAATTTGTCCCTTGAGGACCCCTTCCAATTTGCGAAAGGGTTACCACCTACTTGAAATAGGTGGTAAAATGTGAATGTTTTGCGACCGCATTCACAGTCACAAAACATTCATACATACCATTGAGATTCGCTATTTGGAAGAGACGGGCCTAAACACGCCCCTTCCAAATACGAAATCGCACACCCATTTTGCAATTTGGTAACTGGTTACAGAATCGCAAAATAGGGTTTGATACATGTCAAAAAAATCATCTAATTTGAGAATGCAAAAACTCTTGATACATGTGGCCCAAAGAGGATTATTTAGCTTTTGAGCAGGTGCAGTACATCAGCGAACAATTGGCAGATGTCCCATATGCCCCATTTAGAGTGTGTAGGATATCCACCAATTTTTGTGTGTTTTGCCAGGTAGGGCAGTGTAATGACTTGGTTTTCATTTTCTACAAAGACTATCTGTCATAATTATATATGTGTGTTCACAGTTATAAGAATACTTCCTTTTTTAATTTGAGGACAATGAGTATTGGGTGTAGTCCAGTACAGTGAACCCAGAGTCAGATTCACAAGTGTGTTCACCTCACTAATATCTTCTCAGGTCAGGTGACTCAGGAGACATTCTGCATTGAGCTGAAGCTAATGACAGCGATCTTACAACTCAAGTCATGACAGGTTGTCCAACACCCAAAGATATTTCAGTCAACAGTCCTGTCGCCGCCGTCATGCTCAGATCCACTGGCTTTCTCTACTCACTAGCGAGCATAACCACCGTTTGGTCTTCAATACTGGAGTGGAATAATTTTGGCTCCAACCTCATACATCATAAATACGCATACATATGTACTCTTAGCATTACATACTTTTGTGTCCTAACGCTATTAATGTAAAGTGTTGCACTTAAACTCAGTACTGAAGTGCATTCACTGTAGAACTAGAAAACCATGTACACTGTGGGATTTATTTGCAAGCCCTTGCGTTGCCTCGCGGAGCCATTGCGTCACTTATTTTTACACAAAGGCGGCGCTGCATCTGCTCCATATTTACATGGATGCAGATGTGTCACTTTTTTACAGGCTGAGTCGTTTTTCACCTGTGTGATAACCGCCTGCACCGCCTGGGTTTTTAATTTATGCAAGGTAGGCGTTCCCTCCGAAACACCTACCTTGAAACTGATGCAGCAGTATTTTCACTTTTTTTCACGCAGCCTGCTGCGCTGCCTATGCGTCACAATCCCTATGCCTGCCAAACCCAGGCATTGGAATGACACATTGGCTGTTGCAGTGGAAGTTGACAAGCTGAAGTGAGTTCCTACGATGAAAAGGACCCCTCCCCCCCAACAGGTAAGTGCATACATAAGGGAGGTAAGACAGTAAATGTCACATTTTGTGACATTACTGTCTCATGTCAAGCATACAGGTGGGTAAAGTGGTGCACATAAGTTCACTCTGCCCGCTTGTATGCGTGACATACAGGACCAATGTAATAGAACACAAGAGTTTTCAACCTTTTCACGCTCTATTATGTTGATCCCCATACAGTAAATGATGCGTCACTGAAAACTGACGCATCTCCTCTGTATTTTGACGCATTGTCGAGGTTGCGGCGGTTTTCATTCCAACTCCAGAAATATGCCAAAAAACCCTACACCACGGTGCGCCGTATTGTAAATACAGCTTAACCATGGTTGCACAAGGGTTTCTCCGGCAGGCGCAAGAAAACTGACACATTGTTGCTTTGACGCAGAGATGGGTCCGTTTTTTATAAATGAGGTCCTGTTTGCCTTAACTTTATTAAAAACGAAATACACTCTTTAGTGACTGGATAAAATCATCTTCACACTATTAAAATGTATTTACATTAGAAACTAGAGATTAATGTAAACGAGTGCACTTTTTGCATTGGTATGAAGTTCTTAGTAACATTTTTATTCATGCATTCAAAGTTACTTTACTTTTTATTGAAAGTGCAAAGTGAATCTAATGCTGAATTTATGTACTTGCATGTGTCATTCATTTGCAGTTGTATGTGCAGAAACAACACATATTAATGTCCACCATTGAGCAATATGCTTAAATTGATTCAAGTAGCCCTGTATTTCTTTCTGCATAAAATACTGTTTTTCCATTTCTGCTTGCATGTTTTTTTCCTTGCATGTACATTCACATGGTTTGTTAGTTTGAGAATCGATGTAACTCTGTGCTAGAGATAGAGAGCCTGAGAAGAGGACCTTGACAAAGGACATGGAGAGCCAGAGCGTTAATTGGAATAATGTATTGAAGTGCTGGGGGTGCCCAAGGACGATGTCGTTCTCAGCAATGGCCTGGGAGAGTCTGCTAATGTTGCAGCTCACAATGTGAGAATGGAAAGGACAATGGTGCCCCTGATGGTGTTATCTAAGGGTGTTACCAAGAAGATTCATGTGGTATTAACTAGTATTCTTACAGGTTGATGTTGGCCACTTTTCTTTGGGCTTTGAGAGGTATAGACCTCCATGCTTATCCCTTTGATTCTTTGCTGAGGGTGGCTTAGGCTAACACTTATTTCCCTATCCCTAGAGGATTATTGACTGAGCTTCTGAAATGCTGGCACCTTCATACATACATCCTACATTTTTCTCTTTTTTGAATTTCCCCGACTTTTGAGACTCCTTTAGATTAAATTATCTTTAATAAGTTTTAGCCTTTAGATTAGAGGACTTTAGCTATCACTCATGTTTAAGAGAGAAGAACGAAGACTCTTCTCTGACCGTCAGATTCTGCTATTAATTCTTTGTATTGCTGGGAGTGAACTTCTTGTTTGTCTCATACTGATGCGCCTGAACTTCTTTAGGAGGTTTGGCTATCCAGTTGTTATTCTGTAAATTTACACCTTGGTATTGAGATTTATTTACATTAACCTAACTGCTAACTAGTAATGAAACTTCCTGACTTTATTTACGGATTCCTGGTCCTTATTGTGTAGCCAAATGGGGTACACTGCTAAATATATGTGTTTGATTAAGTGCAAACTCCCTTCTCCTCTCAATCGTGAAGAAAGACCCATTGGATAACCAATGGTAAGAGGGTGGCCTAGTGCTCGATCAATAGCTAGGACTTTGTGGAGTATTAAGATCTAGCAAAATAATCAACTATCGGCGGGTATTCTTCCTACATTTGTTTACTGCCTTTATTCCATCCCACAGCTCCCACACTTCTACCTCGTGTATTTATCATTCTGTAGCATAAAATCATGAGCAGCAGGTACAGTTGGTTGCTTTAGATTCCTCACTTGACAGTCATCTAAGATGTAGTTAGACAATGTATTAGGAACAAATCCAGAACAATGCTAATGAAGTGTTCTCATTCTTTAACGATGACCAACATAGGACCGTATTCAATGTAACAATAGATTTATGTGATTTTATTTGCTTCTAGGTAACAATGTTGTGGTTCTGTTTCTTCCTCATTCATTGCAGTTTTGCAGCCAAACCATTTTCATTGAATAAGCAGCCAAAAGACTAACTTGAAAGATGCCAAGCTTTATAGGTTGGGGCTATGCGCACTTTTATCCAGCATGCATGTAGTGGGACACAAAGTTAAAGAATTTACTCAGGCATCCTCCTCTGTTCTTAGTAGCATTGTTTTGAACCAGCTAGAACACCCTTCTGTCTCAATGCCCTCACCAGCCACTCCCTTATTTTGTCTATGTTAACAGTAGCCACATAAGCAAGGAAGGGAGGTTACTGATGTTGCATTCACTAAATCCAGTTTATCATCCTTGTTATTACATTTGAAGTACTGAATGAGCTCCTCTGGAAGAAGAAGTAGATACATTTAAGATTGAGGGGATGGTGGCATTGCTCAAGACAAAAGCAAATTGATCCAAGGTACCAGACTAAAAGAGATCACTTAGCATCATTTTATCATACTCATTGAGGTACTGGAAGTTATATCACACAGCCTGTGACTAACTTTACCCTGGTAAGGTACCAGACATTGTGGACTAGCTATAAGTTTATAAAAGTATTGTATTTTAAATATTGTTTACATAAATATTGCCAAGCTGAAGTCAATAATAGAAATCTGCAGCCAAAGGGATGATATTTTTGTAAATGACATTAAGGAAACAAAATATATGTCAGAAAATACTTACTACATGATAACTTGCAACATCAGATGACCTCTGTTCCTGATGGTACTACAAGGAGTAAACTCACAAAGCTTTTAACACAAAGAAAGTACATGAAGTGTACTAAATTAATGTACAATTAGTGTAAAGTTGCTGAATACATTCAAAATCATACAGAAGCAGGTAAGGAGCATGAATGGAGTCACAGGGGAGATAATTGTGGCCACACTTGCAACCTTTGATAACCCCAAATGATGTTCCTGACATCTTTTACTCTGTCTTGGGAGGTGAGTGATGATGCACAAAACTGCCAATATACCTTCCACCTCGAAGACTCGAGACCCAGGAGGAGGTTCATCAGACAGCTAAGAGTCACAAAAGCACAGGAGCTACTGTGGAAACCACAGCAGTCGCATTTGCGAAACTTTGTGACCCCTAAATGACATCTATTCTCATTTTATGGATAATCGTGGATCAAAGAAAGAACAGCTTCATCTTCCTCCTCATGCTGAAATCACAGAGGAAGGTATGGTCCACCTGGTACTCTACTGGACTATACAGTTTTTAAATGTAGTGCGACAAAAATATTGTAGCCCAAATATAGACTACTAAAGTATTGTGAATGTAAGCATATATAAGTAAGTATAGATTTACTATGCTTAACTCCACATATATATATATACCGTGATGATATATATGTCTGTAAGGCAATGGTTCCCAAACTTTTTTGACCTGTGGCTCCCTTGACCTAATCGGCAGTTGGCCGTGGCTCCCCACCATTTTTTTTTACCGGTGGGCGGTATGTAAGCCCGACCTCGGGAGTACTTCCTGTTGTCTTCCTTAAAGTAATTGGGACGCAATGAAGGTATTATAATCATATTTGTAACAAAATAAGAAGAGAACAGTTGTTTAATAAAAACTTGTTAAGGGCCAAGTACAGAACCCTTGCATTAGTGCAAAAACTAAATAACATCCTTAATAAAGAGCCTTCAGGCAGTGTGCGTGGCACCTGTCATAAAGCAACAATGGGAGCGCAGCAGAACAGCTGTGAACCACAGATAGACTGGAGTCATGAACAGAGAGCATGTTCATCAAAGTATTGCTGCACGGAGGCGCCCCAGGACATGGTGGCCCCTGGATCAGCCACACTCCGTTTACCAGTCACTAGTTTCACCAGGTAGTGACAAACTCGCCCTGCTTGGGGCCTTTTTCTCAGAGAAAACCCATTTTGTCTGCATGTGTTCGGGAACCACCACCTCCTCCCAGGCCTTCAAAACTGACCTCAAAGTTCTCCTCCTTCAAAGACACCTCCAAATTTAAATCACACCCTCTCTATTATCTGAAGGAAGACCTTCCAGTACAGACAATTCTATTCTCCATGACTATGTAAGTGCCTTCCCTGTGTATTCTTGTGGTTTGAGTGTCTGCCACTTGTTGCAGTATTATCCTTCTACCTGTGTTTGGTACTCATTTGTAACATGCACACATCACTTTTCTCTTTTAACACTGTTTGCTACCTTACATTTTGTTTGCTTTAGATACTTGCATAAGTGCCACCATTGCCTACATAACGTTTGTTCTTGTGCTTGAGTGTCTGCCATTTATTGCAGTATTATACCTCTACTTGTAATTTTTACGTTTTTGTAACTTGCACACATGTCACTTTTTTCCCCTGTAATGTACCTTTTGCTACCGCTTGTATTTTGTTAGCTCACATTACTGCCTCGTGTAACTTAACGTTTGCTTTTGTAATTTGTTCACTTGTAATTTTCTCCTCATGTTTCATTTCTGTTCCTATTATGAAGCACTCTGACACCTTCGGGTAAAGTCTGCGCTATATAAAAACGCATGAAAACAATCAATAAATAAATAAAAAACTGCTACCCTCAGTCTGAGAGGTGATAAACTGCCCCTGCCTGCACACCTCCAAAGCTTCCGTTTGTAGAATTACACCCAGCACCCTGCAGAGATGGGCAAGCAGAAGCCTCGATAGGGGAAAAGTGTGAGGGAAAGACAGGTCTGTCCTGCAGTGCTTAGTTCTCCAGGTCAGGGCGGGAGCAGTGAAATAAATCAGAGAGCTAGGGAAGAAGTAAACAGCTGAAGTCACGGGGTCAAATTACGAGCAGAACAGAAGAGGAACAGCGAGAGGTTAGAGGAGCTGAGCGGCAGGAGGAATCTGTCTGGAGCAGTAGTAGGTAAATCATAGAGGGGCCGGTGATTCAGGTGAGTTTGAGTATAGAACTCCACCGTGTTCTTTCCACACCTCCCAAAATTCCTCACCAGTCTCAATGCTTTGCGCCCTTATAGATACTATGACCCGCTTTATAAAACTAACCTCCACGCAAAATCAAACACCGAGGCACTTTCATGTGAAGCCCAGTGAAGTTGCACAATTCAAAATAAACAACGTTCTTCCTACACTCCAAGCTTGCTAAGGCAGTGATGGCGAGCCTACGCAGCGTGCTGGACAAAACCATTCCGAATGTGGCATTTTAAACCCCCCCGCATGTTGGACTGCAATGCATATCACCCACATCCTGAGTGGCGCGGCGCGGCGCCCCTGGCTGCTCATCACGGCGCACCGGGGTGCCGCGGCGCACACTTTGGGAACCGCAGATTTAAGGTATGTAGACGTGGAGTTAAGAATATTAAATCTCTACTTATCTATATATACTTACCTTCACAGTATCTTGGTTGTCTATAGTATGGTTACAATATTTTTTCTGCACTGGATTGTTGTGCTAGAAATTTTCCCAGTCACATCTTGTCAAACTTGAGAGTTCCAATTTATCCTACACTCAGGCAGAATATACAGGGACTAATCTCTACATAGCATACTACTTCCATTATTTATGCAATGCATGCAGTCAATCTCCGCAGAACATTGTAAGGAATGATACACACTTCAGATAAGTCAGTCCAAAGAATATTGAAAACAGATTCAGTCTTCCATACCATATTGGCAGGGTCTTTTTAATGCATTGATTAAGGTAAAGTAAATTAATTCAACCAGATAAATCAATGGAAATGTAAATAGCATGGATATTGCAGCAGTAGACAATGGGCAATGGATTTTAGACAAGGCCTTTTCTTAAATTGGCTAATTGATTCTTGAAATGTAATGAGGTCCATTGGATATCCTGACCCTATCTGAAAATGATCCGCGCGAGTGATGTCTGGGGCGTGAAATTATGCAGGGAAAGCTTTGTAAATCTGTGTTCAGTAAGAGCCTTGAGATACAAAGCGATCTCCTCTGCTTGAGAAGAAGACCACCTTCTCTGTAAGGACACTTTTCAAAGCTTTTAGAAAAGTTCTAATGCTAATTGTCCTCTTTAATGGGAATCTTGCTGCAGTTATAGCAGGATAAGTATAAATAATATTCTTACTTATCCATTAGAAGGCTTCCTTTTGCACCTAAGAAATGTGAACAGACTTGAAAAGCGGGTTTAACTAACTTCTGATTGTTGTATATATATATATATATTCACTGAAAAAAACATAGGTTTCAGGCACATTATAGTTAGGAATTAGCATTTAAAAAACCTTAGAAATTCACTGAAAAAAACATAGGTTTCAGGGGCGTTATAGTTAGTTGGACATTTCACTCGTACAAAACTATTGAAATTCCCCCGTTATAGTTAGTTCAGCTAACTATAACTCGTGCACCCGCAATGCACTGCTGATGACGTCACATATTACATCACTCACGACATGGTCAGTGACATCACTCATGACATCACTGATGACATAATCCTTATGATAGAGTGGCAGACCTCCTCTCACCCTAATATACCCTTTGATACACACACTCAAAAATAGAAACTAACATTTTCAAAATAATGGACATACCAATACCACTTACAACACACCAGTAATTTAAAGATCTTCACACACATCCACTCATTCACCAACAGTCCTATACAGTCACTCATACATGTACTCACTCATCATATGTGCTTATACACCTATACATCCTGTTACACAGTGACACTCATCCATAGAGTTACTCACACACATAGTCACACATGCAAAGTATCAAACATCCATTAAATAGCATATACAGTTATACACACACCACCACACTTACTGCTACAGAAACTTACACATACTTACTCTCCTAAACAATCTCTTATACAGGCACATACTAATTTATACAGGAACTCTTCCAATCTCTCACTCTCACATATACTCACTTGTATAAACCAATACTCACATAAACTAGTTTAAAACATATGTAGTTACTCATAAAGACACTATTGAGACAGTCATTCACTCACCAACACACCCATGCACACACTCATCCACCCATACAGTCTTGCACACATGCTGTCTTTAACACATAGAGTGAGTCACTCATTCATGCATCTATGCACTATGTAATACCCCCCACCAAACCATACAGACACTCAGACTCTCATACTGATACTCAAAAAAGCAACTAATAACCTATATAGACACTTATGTAGCTACTCACCAAACCATGCAGCCACTTACACACAAAGTTAGAGACTGATACAGATATTTACATATTTAAACATTACTCACTAACCCATGTATTCACTAAGATACACTTTATCAGTCAGTTATACAATCAATTAAAAAAAAAATCAGCCATTTAGACACTTACATACCCATTTATTCTTCCATCGACCTTGAGATATACATATATAAAACATATTTAATTTTCAGAAAAACAATCATTCACTGGATGATGTCATAAGTGATGTCATTTGAGATGTCATCAGTGATGTCATGAGTGATGTCACTGACCATGTCATGAGTGATGTAATATGTGACGTCATCAGCAGTGCATTGTGGGCGCGCAAGCTATATTTAGCTGAACTAACTATAACGGGGGAATTTCAATGGTTTTGTACGAGTGAAATGTCCAATTAACTATAACGCCCCTGAAACCTATGGCTTTTTCAGCGAATTTTAAAACTTTTTTAAAATGCTAATTCATAACTATAACGTGCCTGAAACCTATGTTTTTTTCAGTGAATTTCAAATGTTTTTTAAATGCTAATTTGTAACTATAACATGCCTCAAACCTATGCTTTTTTCAGTGAACTTCAAAGGTTTTTTAAATACTAGTTTCTAACTATGCCTACAGAGGTAGGACATGTGAAGAAAGAAGAAAAAACACACAGGAAGAAGAAAAAGAAATGCAGAAAGAAGCAACACAGGTCCTCAAAGACGGAGAAAAGTGCAGGAAGAAGGAAGACATGCAGA
The DNA here is from genome assembly GCF_964261635.1 of Lissotriton helveticus. Classification (NCBI taxonomy): domain Eukaryota; kingdom Metazoa; phylum Chordata; class Amphibia; order Caudata; family Salamandridae; genus Lissotriton; species Lissotriton helveticus. The sequence goes on along the minus strand of NC_136063.1, from coordinate 1,385,360,466 downwards.
AAGAACAAACAGAGGAGCAGAAAGAGGCCTTGTTGCAAAATCATCTTGTACCCTCAACTTTTTCAGATGGTTACTGGTGGTAACTGACTCTGACTAACCAGTCTTAGAGCCAGTGCTATGCTAAAAGACACTTAGAATACAGTTAAAACACCTACATACACTAGGGAACACTATGCGTTGGGCTACCCCTGTGATTAGCATGACCTCCTCTGTAAGCCCCTAGTATACAATAGGGCAGGGGGATTAAAACTACCTCTTAAAATGCGCCACGGGGCACGTTTGCACACTAGTGAAGGGAGGGGGTGCCTGAGGTGACATGTGTGCAAACACTCCCTGTGGCACGTTTTAAGTTGGGGGATTAAGTCCCCTTGAATCCTGAGCCCACTAGTTACCTCCAGAAAGTGCCATTGCAGAGAGGTGTAAAAAGGGGCACGACTTGCACCACCTCTCTGCAATGCAGCACAGTGGCGCTTACTGGAAGCACCTGGTGGGGCCCCCAGGGTCCCTCTGGATTGAAGGGGAATTATTTCCCCAACTTAAAACGTGCCACAGGGCGTGTTTGCACACGTCACCTCAGGCCCCGTCCCATCCCTTCATCACTGTGTGAACGCGCCCTGTGGCCATTTCTAAGTTGAGAGATTAAGTCCCCTTGAATCCTAAGGGTCCCTAGGGTCCAACTAGCCCACTAGGTACCTCCAGTAAGCACCACAGAGCTGCGTTGCAGAGAGGTGTAACAAGGGGTGTGGCCTCTGAACACCAGTCTGCAACGCAGCTCCCTGGCGCATACTGGAGATACATGTTGGTCTAGTTGGCCCTCAGGGACCCTCAGTATTGAAAGAGAATTAATTCCACAACTTACAACTCATCACGGGGCGCGTTTGCACAATGGTGAAGGAAGGAGGCGTGACATGTCTGCAAACCCGCCCTGTGGCACGTTTTAAGCCAAGTAGCCCACCAGGTACCTCCAGTATGCACCTGAATGCTGCATTGCAGAGAGGTGTTCAGAGGCCACGCCCCTTTTTACAACACTCTGCAATGCAGCTCTTTGGTGCTTACTGGAGGTACCTGGTGGGCTAGTTGGCCCCCAGGGACCCTCAGGATTCAAGGGGAGTTAATCCCCCAACTTAAAACACGCCAAGGGGGCGCATTTGCACAGTGGTGAAGGGAGGGGACGGGGCCTGAGGTGACATATGAGCAAACACACCCTGTGGCGCATTTCAAGTTGGGGAATTAATTCCTCTTCAATACTGATACCTCCAGTATGCGCCAGGGAGCTGCGTTGCAAAGAGGTGTTCAGAGGTCATGCCCCTTTTTACAACACTCTGCAATGCAGCTCTGTGGCCCTTATTGGAGGTACCTGGTGGGCTAGTTGGCCACCAGGGGACTTCAGAATTGAAGAGGAATTAATTCCCCAACTTAAAACGCGCCACAGGGCGTGTTTGCACACATGTCACCTCAGGCCCTGCCCCCTCCCTTCACCACTGTGCAAACGTGCCCCGTGTCGCGTTTTAAGTTGGGAGATTAAGTCCCCTTGAATCCTGAGGGTCCCTGGGGTGCAACTAGCCCACCAGCTACCTCAATTAAGCGCCACAGAGCTGCATTGCAGAGAGGTGTAAAAAGTGGCGAGGCCTCAGAACACCTCTCTGCAACGCAGCCCCTTTGTTCATACTGGAGGTTCCTGGTGGGCTAGTTTGCCCCCAGGGAACCCCAGTATTCAAGGGGAATTTGTTCCCCATCTGCAAACGCGCCAAGGGGCGCCTTTGCAGAGTGCTGAAAGGAGGGGGCGTGGCCTCTGACGCGATGCAGGTCTTTATTTTATTTATTTCTTTTAGAAGGGGGGCTGTTGCCCCCCCTTCTTTTTCTAATGTATTGACCCTGGGGACCCCATCCCCCAGGGCCTGCCCCCTAATTTTTTTTTTTTATAAAAAATTTGGGAAGGGGGCCTCGTGGCCCCCCTCCTGTGGCATTAATCGGCACTGGGGACCCCATCACCTGGGGCATGGCCTTTTTTTAATTTCATTCTTTTGGAGGGGGGCTGCGTTACCCCCTTCTCAGGCCACTTATGGCCCCCGGGACCCCATCACCCGGGCCGGCCTTTGTTTTTTCATTATTATTTTATTAAATTTGGGGAGGGGGGCCATGTGACCCCTCCCGGGCCACTTGTAGCCATGGGAACCCCATCCCCCAGGGCTGGCCCTCTCCGTTGGGGACTGTGGGGGTCCCCAATCCCCCCATGGTCCCGCTGGCTTCCCGTGTCCCTCAGGAGCCGGCATTGCTTTTCCACATGGGGAGCTGCTAAGATGCAGCTCCCCGTGTGGAAAAGCAATTTGGTTTGCATTTTGAAAGAGAGAGCAGGTTTCCCTGCTCTCTCTTTCAAAATCCAATCCAAGTTTGCTATGGCAGGGCGGGAGCCGCGAGCAAACTACAGTGCCCGGGGTGGGCTTCCCGGGACACTGCAGGGTGGCGGTCCCCAGGGCCACGACAAGGCTCCAGGAAGGGGGCCCGCGGCCCCCTCCCACAGTTTACAATACCCCGGGGTGGGGATCCCCGGGGCTGGGGGAGTCCATCAAGGACCCCCAATTTTAATATTTAGTGCCCAGGGGAACTGGCGGTCCCCGGGGCATGTGGGGGCAGGTTATTTTTTTAATAAACACAAATCAAGCCCCGGGGGTGGCAGTCCCTGGGGCTGGGGGGCCACGAGCCCCCCGAATATATTGTCTTAAAGCCCCGGGGGTGGCGGTCCCCGGGGCTTGGGGGGTGTTTGAGCACCCCCACCCATTTATTCACGAAGCCCCGGGGGTGGCGGTCCCCGGGGCTGGGAGGCTGTGAGCCCCCCACACATAATTTGATAAAGCCCCGGTGGTGGAGGCCCCCGGGGCTGGGAGGCCTCTTTGGACACCCCATTACATAACAATATTGTCCCCGGGACTTGGCCCCCGGGGGCTAAATAGCAATGAAGTGCTTCATTTTTTTTTCTCTGCAGGATCCGCGCATCCTGCGCGGATTACGCCGATTGAAAAAAAAAAACATTTTTTGGGGCCCTGGGGGTCCTTGTGGGACCCCCTAAGGAGGCCTAGGGGGCAGGGTGTTTCTACCCTGCCCCCTTTTTGTGTTTTGCGCCTTAGTTTGACTGATTTCTTGTGCCTCGGTTCTACCGAGGCACAAGATGGCTGCCAACACTTCCTGGTTTAGAGTATTAACAGCCAATTAGCATAAAGCTTGTAATCGGTAGGGTGCACGCAGGGTGCGCACAGAATGCGCGGATCCACCGCGGCCATAGATATCACTATCTTTATTCCAAGCAACAAGCCAGTGAAAATATAGCCATAGTGAACATAAACAAAGGACACAGTTAAAATCGGGGCAGACATGTTGGATTGGTTGAATCACAGGATAGAGTGGAGAACTTCACCAGGAAAGTATTAATTTGCAGCTATCTATGCATAGTGCATGCACAAGTGTATCACAAGGATCTAGAAACAAACAGATAATAACAACAATAACAATGATCTCCAACTGCGGCAGGTCTCACCGTAATTGAAGCGTGTATATCTGCCTTCAAAATCATCAAGCTTTATTGACCTCCTATTCACGGACACGCTTAGAATAAATATGAGCCTGGTTAAGACAGCAAACCTGCAAGTAACCGAATGAAAGCTACAGTGCTAAAGCCGTTGCAAAGGGTGAATGTTGAGTGCGTGGGTGGGAGTCAGACTAGCTGATGTACACCGGGAGAATGAGGCACGACGAGGCTAAAATGACGTGCTCGTAGGTGATGTGCCAGTCCAAAGTTACATTACATGGATGATATAGTTAGGCTCACATTTCACTCGTACAAAACCAGTGAAATTCCGCAGTTATATTTACCTGAGCTAACTATAACTCACACCCCGCAATGCACTGCTTATGACCTCACATATTACATCACTCATGACATGGTCAGTGATATCACTGATACCATCACTGATGACATATCAAATGACATCACTGATGACATCTCAAATGACATCACTGATGACATCATCAAGTGACTGTAAGTGTTTTTAAGAGTTTATGGGTGTTAAACATGTACTAATTTACAAAAGTATATTAGGTGCACTACAACTGAGTGATGGTACTTCTAGCATATATTATGTGAGTGGCTATGTGACTGTTTGTATTCCTGTGTGTAAAGGGTGTGAGTTGCTGCTAGGGTGTACAGGTTTGGAAGTGATGTCATCAATGATATCACTGACCATGTCATGAGTGATGCAATATGTGAGGTCATAAGCAGTGCATTGCGGTGCCCTAAATTACAGTTACAGATAACAATAACTGTGGAATATCACTGGTTTTGTATCAGTGAAATCTGAGCCTAACTACAACATCCATGTAGCGTTTGGTTACTTCAGTGAATACACATATTTGAGATGTCATCAGTGATGTCATAGCAATGCATTGCAGAGTCGTAAGATATAGTTAGCTCAGGTAACTATATCTGCTGAATTTCTATGGTTTTATATGATGAAACCTGAGCATAAATATAACGTCCCTGTAACCCTTTGTTTTTTCAGTGAATTTCAAATATATTTTTTATTCTATTTCCTAACTATAACGTCCCTGTAACCTTTGGCTTTTTAAGTGAAATTCTAAGGTTTTTCAAATTCGATTTCCTAACTATAATGTCCCTGTAAACTTTGCTTTTTTAAGTGAATATATATACAAACGTGTTTGTATGGGTGTGTGTCTGTGTATCTATATATATGTGTGTGTGTATCTATATATATATGTGTGTGTGTGTATATATATATATGTATGTGTGTGTCTATATACGTATATATGTATATATTCCTTGTACTCGTCCCACAGCTCCACACGTTTTTCAGGAAGAGACGAAGCAAACCCAGAAATAGTGCTTATTTAATGTTTATTTTCTGCCCAGCACCGCCGCCAATGTATATATATATATATATATATATATATATATATATATATATATATATATATATATATATATATATATTTTTTTTTTTTCACTGAAAAAAATAAAAGTTAAAGTAGCGCTATACTTCGGTGTGATAAAAAAGATATGTGTTGTTTTTTAAACACCACTGAAATTCACAAAAAAAACAAAGGTTAAAGTAACGTTATAGCTAGCTGAATTTGTAAGTGAAAACATTAATGTTTTGAACTGAAAAAACACAGAAATTCTCTTTCTACAGTTAACAGTGATAACTATAATTTGCGTCCCCAACATGCAGTGCTTATGAACTCACATATGACATTGCTCATCATATGTTCTATGACATCATTTATGGTATCACTGACGACATCTCAAATTACATAATTTATGACATCACTGATGCTACTAATGCTGCTCTCTTCAGATGGGAACATAATTTTGGTTTAAAGTCCACTCCCACTGGACGGGAGCATTTTCATAGCTCCCACCCACTACCAGTGGACTTGGTTTTTGCTCATGCTGGGCAGGAAATTAAAAAATGCTTGCGCCAAATGAGAACAAACGCAGATTTCCCTGCCCGTGGCACTGCAGGCAGGAAGACACTTTGTCATGGAGGAGGGCTCCCCGGGGCATAGCTTGCAAGCCGGACCTAGTGGATTGGGTCCCTGTGGCCATTAATGGCTCAGGTAGGGGGGCTGTGCAACCCCCTATTCCTTAAAGTACCCAGTTCCGGGTTGGGCTCTCCAGGGCCATTTGAGGCTCAGCGAGGGGGCAGTAGACCCCCTCCTATTTTTGCAACATTTCGGTCCAAAGGGTGGGCTTTCCTGACCTTTAGAGGCACGGTCCCCTCCCCATACAAAGAACTTCTCCTGATTACAAATAAAACACTTTCCCGAAATAGAAAAGAAAGAAGTGATATTTCCAAGTCCACCTTACACTCCCCAACTGCTAAAGGGTCTTATCCCAAAGACATTCTGGCGTATGTAAAGTAGTACTCCTATAGTACTCTTTTACAGACTCTTACATGCCTTTGTGAATTGGCCCAAAAACATCTAAAAGGTGAATTTTCTGTGAATATTTGTATTCAGTAAATAGAAATAGAAAGGGCTATTCTCCCTTTGCACTTATAATAAGAGGGAGTTGGACATTTCTGGTCACATTCGAAAAGCATGAACGAGTATGTAAAAGAATCTCCTATGTAAAGGGTACTCCTTTAGTACTAGTTTCTTAATCATAAATGTTTTTGCTAATCTGCCCCAAAAGCCCTAAGATGCTCTGATGTCATGAACTATCACATGGGGCTTTATGAGCACTGGGCCTAGAATGACCCCCTCCACATCCCCTGGAATTACCTATCAGTAATTCCTGGGGGAGGGGATTACAAAGGATTATGAGGTGTACCCTGGGATACATTCAGACATTAGGAACAACTGGTGCAATCTGGAGTACTCCATCTGATTCCCTGATTCCCCCATTTCTCTCAGAGATTCACCTGACAGTTCAGCTGCTTTCAGAAGCCAAGCAGTTCATTTGAAACTCAATGGATCCGAGAACTTACCCCGGAGTTTGTAATCCTGTTGGGGGCAGTAGCTTTTGTAACTAGCCTCGCCAGCCACTCAGAATAAACCACATAGTCTTCAACTACTTAGCTAGCTATGTGTGTGTTATCCGCGGCTCAGTATCAGCTTGGTTCATGTCCACCTGAAAAAACACACACCTACCACACATAGTTGACTTTACTCTTTTATAAAACAGCTATCACCCCCTGAAACTTCCAGAAGTACCACCCCTCTGAAAAGTATGAAAACAAAGTGAAGAACAAAAGATGCTTGTCAGACGTGGGACATAAATATACCTTCTCTGCTAAATGCAACATAAAACTCCACAGAGAGCAAAAAGTGAAAAAAGCAAGCAGAGAGGAGCTAATGTTGCATCGCTGAGTATCCTTCAGTGTTGCAAAAGGGTTTTCAAGAGCAATTGACCTTGTAATAAAAATATTAGTAACTGTTTTAGTTTAGGCATACCGCAAACATTATATAACATACATGTTCTGAGATCTACTTCCCACCCTCTGTATAAATTCAAACACCCTACTTAGGTTTCAACATCACAACAGAACCTCCTTTGAAGAAAAAGAGAAAACGTTATCAGATCTGCTTGGCAAACAAATACATATGGTGACATTAACAATAATAATGACTAATTTATGAGATTAAAATTAGGGATGTGACAAATCGTGCGACTTTTTGGCAGAGTACATAAAACTGAGTGAAACTACGCAAATGGCACATGGCACAAAAGGGCTTGCTGTTACATCGCAAGAAATGTTCACAAAGCATCACTCTCATCAAAAAGACATGTGACATATCAAGAGTTAGCAGAAAATGTTGCTTGTGTACTCGAATCAGTCTCCCACTAACACAAGCATTTACAATGCAATGGTTTCGCCTTTGGAAAAGTTAGAGCTATTGGCATTGTAAATGACAACATTTGTATTTATGTGTTGGTTTTGAAAACAGATAAATAAATGGCATTGTCATTTGCATTGCCATTAGCTTAATCTCTCGCAAACGTGAGACCTAATGTACCCTACGGACGAGCTCAGCAGACAGCAATTACTACCACACACACACACACCCAGAGCCACACACACACACCCAGAGCCACACACACACACCCAGAGCCAGCCACACACACCCAGAGCCAGCAACACACACACACCCAGAGCCACACACACACACACACCCAGAGCCACACACACATACCCAGAGCCACACACACACACACAGAGCCACACACACACACACACACACACACACAGAGCCACACACACACACACACACCCAGAGCGCCACACACACCCACACACACACACACCCAGAGCCACACACACGCAGAGCCACACACACACACACACACACACCCAGAGCCACACACACACACACCCAGAGCCACACACACACACACACACCCAGAGCCACACACACACACACACACACCCAGAGCCACACACACCCACCCAGAGCCACACACACCCACCCAGTGCCACACACACCCAACCAGAGCCACACACACACTCAGGAGAGCAAGCACAGCGAGGGGTCAGGGAAGCAAGCACAGCGAAGGGGCAGGGAAGCAAGCACAGCGAGGGGGCAGGGAAGCAAGCACAGTGAGGGGGCAGGGAAGGAAGCACAGCGAGGGGGCAGGGAAGCAAGCACAGCGAGGGGGCAGGGAAGCAAGCACAGCGAGGGGGCAGGGAAGCAAGCACAGCCAGGTGGCAGGGAAGCAAGCACAGCCAGGTTGCAGGGGAGCAAGCACAGCCAGGGGAAGGGGAACCTGGGGGCAGGGGAGCCAGCACAGCCAGGGGGCGGGGAAGCAAGCACAGCCAGGGGGCAGGGAAGCAAGCACGGGCAGGGAAGCAAGCACAGCCAGGGGGCAGGGAAGCAAGCACAGCCAGGGGGCAGGGAAGCAAGCACAGCCATGTTTCCAGTGCTTGGCTATTCTGAACAAACCATTGGTATCCGGCCTGCCACTCAAACGAAAACAACTCCCAGAATACCTTAAATAGCTAAATGAAACCCCAGAAGTAGAAACATTATGTCCTGACTACACGAGAGAGGCTGCAATTGTAACTGCGAGGGACAAATACCACTGAACTGGAAAGAAGACGGCGTACAACTATAGTGGAGGAATAACAACCTCGTACACTACTGCATACCACTGTGCTTTGGATCCAGGAACACCACAGGCCCAGGTTTGGACGCTACTTCAGAAATGCCACAGCACAGAAAGAATAACATTACCTAATGTACTTGTGTAATGTAGTTGGTGCTCATGTAAAGCACTCCAATACCTACTTTCGCGTTATTTAAAACTGCCCAAAAATAGAAGCGGGGTTCAAGTCCTGGCAACGTGTTACAAATGCAGTTCATTAAAAAACGTTTTTTCTTGTTATTGAGGCCGCAGAAACAGCCAGCCTCGAGGAGCAGCTTCAAGCATGGGGAGTAACTGTGACGGTGAGTAAGCTGTTTTCTGGGCTAGTTCTTTAGATGCTTACCGTGCCACGAGAGCGGGGACGGGGCTTCGTGATAGGAGAATAAAGACTCTGCAATGGACAGAGGCTGGTAATCTATAAGAGCGGCATACGTGGCATTGTGTGAGGAGTTGGGCACGAGGTGATTGACTCGGTGAAGTCCGTGAAGGGAGCAGGACTTTGTGGCCATTTGAGGATCGGAAAAGCGAACGCCATAAGTGGACTGACTGGGGTAGTAATAGAAGGCTTTCGGCGCTACAAAGGGGAACCTACTCAACGGGGCATTGGGTTAAGGAGAAGTGGACTGTTCTATGAAGAAAGCAGGGTGGGGAGTAGGTGAGACGAGGTTTTCAGGCTGTGGCTCCCTGGGGAAATTGTTTGACGTTATCGTTAGCGAGAGCGGGACGGAGAAGAGCTGCGAGGAGGAGAGCTGCGGGCAGAGGGAAGGGGGGCCACGCACGACAATAAACCGAGACCACAGGACACCCAGATGACAAAAACAAAGACAACAGACACGAAGAACAGTACACAGAGACGACAGGACATGGACAAGACCTACAAAGTAAACAACCAGAAAACAAAGACAAGCCACGGACGTACAAAATGCCGATTACCTGCTAGCAAATCAAGGAAACTGAAATCGCGCAACCCACCCCTGCAAAACACATATCCAAAATGGCCAAAACATGCCGAGAAAAAAAAAAACATCCGCCCACCGCCGCATGACGTTCTAAAAGGGGCGGAATGAGAAAAAATCTACGGAACGCCCACAAATCTGCTCGGAGAATAACGGACAGATCTCTCTTCCAATGGCTAGCCTCCATTTATGGAGCTAGCCAATGGAATAGACAGGCGGGACAAAGCCCCGTACTGCTAAACAAAAGATTCCGCCTGCACGAACACTGCTGCGCAGTGGACGCCAGGCAAAACCTAAAAAATGACTCAAAAAATGCATAATACTAAATTCCATGAATTTTGCATACCATAAAATGCATGAATTATGCGATCATAATGAAAAATTTCACCGGGTCGTACCATTTTGATTTCTGCAAACGTTAATTTTTGTTAACTATATTACTATGGTGATTTAATTCAATGACCTTTGATGGGCATTAATTGCTATTTTAGTTTGAGTTATTGCTTGGCAGAATGCTGGAGCTTTGTGTGCCTTATGTCACAGAGCTACAACACATCGTATGTTGCCTTCTGTCAAGTTTAACTAGTTTATCCAATCCCTTTTACATTCTGCTTCTTATGGCTTTGCTGTTCTCATTCTGTGTTACAAAGTCTAAAATGTAAAGAAATAAGCATTTGCAATGCAATAGGTCTCGCACTGGCGAGAGTTTAAGCTATTGGCATTGTAAATGACAATGCCTTTTTATCTGTTTTGATAATTAACACATATCTACAAGGCATTTTCGTTTACAATGCTTATAGATGAAACGCTTGTTATTAAGAGACCTATTTCACTTCATAGAAGCGCCCACCATTGTCCCGGGCTGCTTGGAAAGTGAAAGCATGCATGTGACACTGAGGGGCTTATTTAAAAGCCCCTTGCGCCACCAATACGTCACTTTTCCCATGTTAGAAATGACGTAAAAGTGACGCAAGAGGCTTGTAAATAAGACCCTTACTGTTACAGGAAAGCATATGGTGCCTGCAGTAGGAGAAACTCATTAAAGAAAATAGTGCTTACAGACTAAATAAGACATACCTTGTAACAGCAGAAGTAAAAGTGCCAGTCCTCATGGGAGGTAACAAATGAAGACAAGGCAGTACTAAGAAGGGACTAACAAGCCTATTAACAAATCTAATATATGGGCAGAGAGTGGGCGGAGCTTCTTGTCCATACTCCAATACAGCATGCCTCACACAGCAGTACTTCTGCTGCCCAGTCTGAACCTAAAAAACGGCTGGATGAGCCGCCTGAAAGCAACCAGGATTGCATAGGCTGCCACCACAGGGGGCCTAGAGAGCGGGCGGCATAACTAACGCCGTGCCCCCGGACAGAACCGGTTTGTGGTGCACAGAAGCGCCGAACAGCAAGAAAACTGCCCCCACCCCCGCGGCGGCTGCCAGAGAGGCACCGGGCCCCTATTTGGCCAATGGGGGTCTGGGCGGGATACAAACCCCCCAATAGGGGAGAGCACCTACCTAGGCGGGAAAGCCAGTGGGGGGGGATATAAGCGTTGCTTCCCCAGGTAAGCTCCTATCTTTGTGGAGTGGGGAGCAGCATCGGCGACGGAGGTTTTTGTCCCACCCACCTACACCTAAGGAACAGCAATGTCGCAGGGCTGAGGAACAGGCAAGGCTGGGCGAACAACTACGCGAATAAGGGTTGGTACGGAGGCACACTGCAGGGTGGTGTGCCGGAATATGACCACTCACTTTGGGATGCCTCACGGCTGGGTGAGTTGGCCTACCAAAAGGGAGATGGCGCTCGCAGCCCAGCCCCCGCCGGATGGCAGGGCACAACAAGAGTCGGACAAGGTAGCGAGTTGTGGCCTAACTCCGAGACAGCAGCTAGTCCCCCCGCGCAAAGAGAGTGCAAACCCAACCAAAGAAACGACCCAGAAGGGCCAAGAGACAATACAAGCCTGCAAAGAAGCTAACAACGAATTGTCAGTCTATTTTGCTATGGGGACAATGTATATATGACTTATGGCAGACATGATGTATGATGATATGCATATGAGGCATGACGCAAATATGACAGTTCACCAAGGAGGTGTTATGACATGACATGCAAAGTACGCAAAGTATATACATGTATTCCTAATAAACTGCGGCCAACAAATGATTACCAAAAAGGCTAGTGTGTATGTTGGCTTATTCATGCTAAGGAATACAGTAGGGGAATGTTACATAAAAGTGGGAGTGGGAGTGGGGCAGAGTGCGGGGGTTATGTCAGTTCACTGTTGGAGAATTTTTCGTAACCAATCCGCATCTAAAACAGAAAAACCTTTTTTTTAAATAATATTTGGTGTGTTTTGATATTCAGCGATGGATGTGAAGGAGCCAGTTTCCACAACAATGCTTCAGAAAGTGAGGCAAAACATGAGCGCTCCAGCAGATTTCTTAAAGTTCAAAGGCAATGGATGCTAAGCAGATACCTGATTGCTGCCCCACTGAGGACCCTTATCGGAGCAAAGCGACCAGTAACGTGCATGGAAAAAGGAAGAAAGCACGCGCACCCCTGTGCGCAATCTGCAACGTTATCTGGTGTTATTCTATTTTATAACAGAAAGTCTGACTGAAACTGACTTTCCTTCAGGGTGTCGCAAGAGAACTTCTGGCCGGGTAATGGGTGGGAAAGCGCTATATAAATGCTAATATAATAAGACATAGCTCTGTCCTTACAGTGTGTGTTTGCGGTTACTATTACAGCACTCACGCCCCATTATACAGTGAGTAAGCAGGAACGAAACAGCTTAATTTATATTTTATATTTGTATTGCTTGTGCTTAAGGACAATTGTCAAGAGAACTGATGGGGATTGATTGTTAAGAAAGGTATGTGGCTGTGGTGCAGATAGGGTGCTCGTGCAAACACTGTTTTCCCAGTTGGTGGTGTGACTGCTCTCTGCACCAAGATTGGGCAACAGAGGGCTTTCTAGATTGCCCATCTCGAAATCTGAGTTCTCACACAATTCTTAAAAGCTCCTGCAACAACACAACACAAAGAGGAAGAAAGTGGTGCAAACAGCATCAAAATTCAACTTTCGTGCAAAATCTATTTTGCACCAATAGTTAGCCTTTGCACAGCACTCCGACAACCTCGCTAACACATCCATAACTACTAATGTAGCATATTCTGTTTTTTTTTAAACAAACTTCAACGCCAAGTGAAAGCAGGCAAAAGCAAGAGGTTGAGTGGTATATTATATTGCCTGCTTGCAACATGTGTTCTTTACCCTAAAGCAGTGGTCTTCAAACTTTTTAATGCCGCCCCCCCTCCCCCTGTGTGAAAAAAGTAATCGGGCCCCCCTCAGAATTTTTCACAATTATTTTATTACATTGTCAATGTTTAAATATGTCTATACATATTAAAACATTGCAATTGCGTTCTGTTACTGTTTTAAAAATGCAATCAATTATTATTGATTATTGAAGAATGTTTTGGTGTCCCTTCCCTTTTGACACCTTCTCCCAGCCAGGAGTTAAATGACAACCGATGCTAGTGATGGCCCTAGTGATGGCCCGTTACAGAGCTGCTTGGTGCCCTCATTTTTTTCAGCTTAAAACAAAGCACAATACTTATTTTGACCAGAGCCTGGCGCTCCCTGCCCCCCCCCCCCCACCCCCGTGATCCCTTGAGGCCCCCACTGGGGGGCCCACCCCCCAGTTTGAAGACCTCTCCCCTAAAACATGCATCTTACATGTCTGACCTCTGCACTCTTGCCTCCAAGCTTGAATTTGTGCAGGACAGTTAACCTCGAATGCAAATCCAAAACCAGGAAATGCTCGCTCACTTCTGTGCCATTTTCCAAGGCTTCCCTGTAAACAAAACAGCCATTTCTAATGCAAGAGCCTCCAATGATATCATTGGTGGGCAACAGTTGCTAAATCTGGTTATGCACTATTTTTATATCCTTCCCACTAGGCAACACTACAAATGTTCACACACCTCTGTCACTTAAAGGGCAGGGAATCTGGGCGCATGATTCTGGAAGGGCGAGATTTTGATCGATACCTTATCACTATAGATCTAAACCCTGATCTGGTCGACTGAACCTTTGTTGCCTGTCATTGAAGGAAGAAAGTGCCTCTCTTACCAAGTTAGTTCACCCAATAAAGGACTCCGCTCCCAAAGATCACAAACAACTTCTAGCTTTCAAAAGTTTATTGTAAGGTTAGGATAAGCTGCAAATACAGGCATCTCAGAATGAGATTCACGAGATACACAGGTCCAACTACATACATGTGCTCTCTGAAAGCCCTCAGACGAGCAACGGAAATTACCAGCACAAGTTCTAAGAATAATAAAGCTATCAACATTGACGCATATTGAGATCTCTCCTTCATTTAAGTTGGAGGAAAACACACAGGTTAGGCTGTCCCTACCCTGCTCTAGATGGTATCCCTACTTAACCAAGTCTCAACCTAACAAAAGGTGTCAGCAGTGAATGACCCCCAAGGGAAGTCACTCACTCTTAGTCTCTTGGTGAAAACCTATAGTTCTCCAGTCATGACCCCTCTCTGCCTACCCATCCGCTCTCTAAAGGGTCCTCAGGCATCAGCTCTAACTCCACCCAGGGGTGCTGTCCCTAATACAAAACAGTCAACAACATTTGAGACGCCCCTCATGAGACGCCCCTCACGTGGTGTAGCTTCTGGCTTTTTCCATGCTGCTTTGTATTGGGCCTCATACGTTGGAGTTGACCTTGCTTCTCAGACTCTTCTCCGGCCCGCTGATACCCCTTAAAACATTCCGGAACCCTCCTCCATGTCTGGGCCGTCTACTGAACAGACCTCTATTCATATTATTTATAATCGGATCCTCCCTTTTCTCTTGCAGACAGACATCTGCAGCCAAGAACCCAACTCTCATAGACTTCCAAAAAGGTTCGCAACATTTCTCGGCCCAGACCAATACGTGTAAATCAATGTTAAAACATTTCAGGCCTACAGCATTTCTCATAATGATTATAGCATTCAACTTCTTCATTAATTAAAGCATGTTAATACTCTTATTCTATTATTCAGTAAACACATCTATAAATCATGGCCCATTAATGCAATGACCAAAACATTAGTTCAATCTATGTCGTGGAAAGAAACACCTTCCCTTCTAGCTCTGGCCCTGAGGCCTACCACATTCTGCGTTTAACCACATGCCATCTTACATTTTAACAGCTACACGACATGGATTCAGGAATAATCACATCTAATAAAATCATATAGTGTCACACATTTCTGTATTAGTTCCACTTCTACTTAAATCTCTACATTAGCTATACCTTCAGAATATAATTGCAGATACTACTAGCACTCATGGCATTTCTCCTCATGATTTGTGCTTACTACGGGTAAGTGTGATGCACTCATACATTTAGGTCAGTTTGCGCTCTCTCAGTTCCCCCCTTTGATGACCTCTCGGGGTCATCACTAACATTTAAACTGCAGTTATTGCTAGCATAACTTGTCTCTGCGTTTCCAGAGCCCTCAGACTCCTGTACTGATTATCTTGTATGGCAGCCAATCTCTGCAGCTGCTCTCTTTGGGCCCTTTCTGACCTTTTTGCTCTGTACCATTTGAATACCCTCACCAATCCCCACAATATGATCCCACAGATCAATATTATGATGATAGGTTTTAGTATATACCACACAAAGCTTTTGCCTAGGGTGGAGATCCACCCTCCAACTTCACTCATTCCGTGGCCCACCTTTTCCCAGACATTTTCTCTACTCAAGTCTTCGATCTCCTTGTGAATATCAGTTATGTTCCTAATAACTTTCTCAAGGGGCTTTGAATTGTCTGGAATGTAAGTACAACATTCCTGGACCTTCAAAGCCTTACAGACTCCGCCCTCTTTTGCTAGTAGGACATCTAACGCAAGACGGTTCTGAAGAACCATAGCCCTTATCGATTGCATCTCTCCTTCTACCAGCATTAAGGACTGAGCAGTGCTGGCAGACAACCTGTCGACGACTGTTGCCAGTCGTCTAATTTTAACATCATTAAGGATTAGTCCCAAAAGAGGGAACATAGCTCCAAAGACATCTCCAACCATTTCTGCATCTCCTATATCTCTCCTTCCCCTCGATGATGTCTTGCCCTCGATGATCTCTAAGTCTTGTGCATGATATATTTTGGGGAAGACAATTGCTAGGTAACATGATCCATACCAGTTGTCAGGTAGTCTCACGTAGGCATTTCTTCCACATACAAAATACACATTTGGAATCACTTGCATTCCCTTCAGGAAATCTTTAGTATAGTACTCTATATTGAAAGCATGTTCACAACTGACTTCTCCCACGTATACATTCTCGTAATACGTTTTGGCTCGGTGAAGACATAGCTTTCCTCTCTGCGTCTTATCTAAAGCTATTGGACCACTACTACCCTTTCTCTTGTGTGCCTTCTCTTCCTCGGTCCAATCTGTTTTCCATTGTCCTGATTTTTTCAAAATCTTTTGTCTCCTGTAACGATCATCCACCTGCCCTATGAACTTCTTCTCGACTTCTGACACCTTACATGTCAGGTTATTTCTACGGGCATGTGAAGTATCTAAGGTAATCCAAGGAATGAAGAACTTGGCCAATCTGTCTTCACTCTTCCAGTAGTCCCATTTGTTCATCTGCTTATAATTTGGGACTTCTGGCAACACTGAATCATAGTTGGAGAAATAGTATTCAAAACTATTTCTCCCATAAAATATACTAAGCAATAAGCTACATGTAATGCCATATGTCAGCGGGAGGTGATGATATCTAATGCCTTCATCTACAGACGCCGGCAACTGCATGCAGACGTAACAGTCCTTAACCTCCATGGCATCCACGTATTCATATAAGAGTTTAGCATAAGCATTTGACCTAAAGTCTCCTTGGGACTCATCTACGTGTAACCTGCGGGCTTCTGCAGCTAATAACGCTTTCTCTTGAGTGTTTTCCCTTTTCTCACCAGCAACAGTGGGTGTAAGCGTTTCTACAGATTTCACATCAGTTACCTTCGCCTCTTCCTCATGTCCCTTTACATAAGAAATTGTTACCACTAAAGCTATTAATATTATCACTCCTACTATTAGTGTACCTATTATACATTTAGCTCTGCGGTTCTGGGTGCCGGCTTCCATTTCGTCAGACAATATAGCTCTCTCTTATCTTGGCACAAAGTTCCTTTCTTCTCGTTCCTTTACAGTCTCTTTTTACTCCTTTTGTCTTTAGAATCCACACAACTGGAAGCTGACAACCTTCTTCGCAAAAGGTCCTTTAACAGTTCAATAAAGACAACCCTAGCCCTTCTCCATCAACTCAAGGGAAGTTCCCTAATATTCTCTGCTTCCTGGGCGCTAGGTAATCTTCTTTTTCTGCTCGCTTTATTTACAAAGTCCTTTAAGCATCTACTATCAGGTTTGTGCCTGCAGCTTCGATAGCAAAGTTCAGTATTTCCAAACGAAGATTGTGCTCTTCATGGGCTGTTATCGTTGTACCAAAGTCGGGGAATTGCAATTCTGAGAGAAACATGTGTTTTAACTTGCTGAGGCGGGGAGGTCTGGGGAGCATGAATGTTAGTGACCCTTCTTGTTCGACTCCGGGTACCAACAGTCGTATTTCCACGGTGACGATGGGCTCAGAACTGGACACCACCACCGCTCGAATCCTCCCTGTCTCCTGTTTCAAAGACATTTGTCGCCAGATATGTCCACTCAGGTGTGGAGTATCTTCTGCTAGGCACACGCACTCTTCTTGACCTTCTTCGGTCCGGTGCTTCAGCGCCCTGAGCACCTTCTTCCGGGTCTGAGTCTTCTGATATCGGAGGAAGGGTTATCTCTGGAGTTGACCTCAGGCTAGAGCTCCTTCTTTGCGGCCAATTAGCTTCTCCACGTGCCCTTCTACTCCTTCTCCTTCTTGTCTGTTCTCGCTCTCTGTCAGACCTGTCAGTGTCTGACTCGTACTCCCAGCTACTTTCTCCTTCTGTAGCGTCGTCTGTTTCGCTGTTGTACTGACCGTCCTCAGCTTGGTCAGACTCATTCCCTGCTTCCGCTGGCACCTCTACAGCTTGGCTAGCCCCCTCTATGGCTTCTCGGTCCTCTGCTGGACGTCTATCCGAGAGAGGAGCTGTTTCTTCCCGAGGTGCTGGAACCCTTCGCGTATGTGACGCGTGGATCCAATTGGGCAGGCCTCCCACCTTTACAGCCGTATTCGCGATCAGGATGATCTGGAAGGGCCCACGCCAACGAACATCCAAGCAGCTTCTTCTCACATGTTTTTTCACCAGGACCCAGTCCCCAGGGTACAGGTCATGGCACGGGCCCTGGCACGATGGAACCTCGGCAGCCTGCACCTGAAGGGACACAGAATGAATGGCGTCAGACAGCCCCTTACAATAGTCCAGGATCATATCATCTGTGATATTTAACAGTGCAGTAGTTGGGACAGATGGCAGCCTCATTGCTCTCCCCATTAACACCTCATGTGGTGACAACCCCGTTCTTCTGTCTGGGGTACTACGAAGGCTCATGAGGACCAATGGCAGGGCGTCAGGCCAACTCAGGGTCGTTGAGGAACACACTTTTGCAATTCTGGCTTTGATCGTGCCATTGATCTGCTCCACAATTCCTGAGGCTTCTGGTCGGTAACTGCAATGCAATTTCTGATCTATGTTCAGAGCCGCACAAATCATCTTCACAAGCTCGCTGTTGAAATGCGTTCCCCTATCTGATTCCAAAGAGGCCGGCACCCCGAAGCGCGGAACGAGTTCCCTAAGCAGTAACTTGGCCACTGTGAGGGTGTCGCACCTACGTGTAGGGTATGCCTCAACCCATCTGGAGAATACACAAACAACCACCAGGATATAGCGGAGGCGGTTGCACCTCGGCATTTCAATGAAATCTATCTGCATTCGATTGAATGGACCTCCAGACCTTCCTATGTGACTCAGTGCAACTGGTGTTCTTTTCCCTACGTTCAGCTGCTGACAGGTCACACAACGCTGGCACACTGCTTCTGCTGCTATTCTAAACTTAGGATTGTACCAGGTCTGTCTAAACACTCTCAGCATAGCGTCTCTCCCTAGGTGTACGGGACCATGTATGTGTCTGGCCATTGGGCTCACCATCTCATTGGGCAACACTGCTCTGCCGTCTGCTGAGACCCAAAAATGGGACTCACCCACTACACATCCTGCCTTTTCCCATGTTTCTTTTTCAAAATCAGGAGCATTTTCTTGCATGTTTGCCAGTTCGTCCCAAGTATCAACAGTTTCCAATATCATGGCTAATTCAGTCCTTACATTTATTCCACCCACTTCCACCTCTGTGAAAGAGTACCCTTGTTCTGCGCAATACCGCGCGACTTCGTCGGCATATCTATTGCCTTTCGAGACGAAGTCCTCATTTCTGGTATGTGCGGTGCACTTTACAACTGCGATACCTGCTGGACATTGCAACGCCTCTAACAACAGGCGCACAAACTCTCCATTGCGAATGGGAGAGCCTGAAGAGGTCATGAACCCTCTTTGAGACCATAACTGCCCGTAATCATGAACCACCCCATAACCATATTGGCTGTCGGTGTATATGGTGACTCGAATTTGATTGCTCGCCAAGCAAGCACGTGTCAAGGCAATAATCTCGGCTACCTGAGCGGAGTGTACTCCTTCCAGGCACCCAGCTTCCACAACTCCAGTAATTGTACAAACAGCATAAGCTGCTCTCAACTGCCCAACTTCGTCTCTTACACATGAGCCATCGACAAAGAAAATTTCGTCTGGGTCGGTCAGTGGCTCATCTACGATGTCGGGTCTGGGTTTGGTGCATAGTTCAGTCACATCGAGGCAGTCATGGTCTGTACATTCATCATCATCCTCGATATCATTTGGGAGTGGCATCAAGGTGGCAGGGTTCAAAACAGAGCATCTCCTGAGGGTCACATTCTCTGCAGCAAGAATAACTTGCTCATAGCGCGTGAGCCTGCTGTTGGTCAGATGCTGTGTTTTGGTCCTGGTCATCAACAGTTCAACAGAATGGGGCACGCACACCTCTAACGGGTGCCCCATGACGATATTTTCACATCTCTCAATGCTGACACCCGTTGCAGCAACGGATTTGAGACATCCGGGCAACGCTGCGGCTACTGGGTCTAAGGTAGCCGAGAAATAAGCAACTGGTCTACGGGCATTCCCATGGATTTGGACTAACACAGACAACGCGCAACCTTCTCTCTCACAACAGTAAAGCAAAAATGGTTTATTGTAATCAGGCATTCCCAATGCCGGAGCACGACACAGGTCCTCTCGCAGCTGCAAGAATGCCATCAAACAGTCTTTGTCCCATGGTACCGGATCGCTCACCTCCTTATGCGTCAGTTTTTGCAAGGGCTTTGCTTTCAGTGAAAAGTTCGCGATCCACTGTCGGCAATAACCCACCATCCCTAGGAACATCCTGACCTCTCTCTGTGTCCTAGGCGCATTCATTTTCATGATCGCCTCTATCCTGTCTGGTGACACCTTTCGTTTGCCTTTCTCTATTCTGTGTCCCAAGTACTGCACTTCTGTCAGGCAGTACTGCAACTTTCCCGGGGACACCTTGTGCCCATTGGCAGCTAGGTGATTTAACAAAGCAATGGAGTCCTCCCTGCAAGCTTCTTCTGTTTCTGACGCCACGAGGAGGTCGTCTATGTACTGGACCAGAACTGACTTCTGGGGCAGCACTAGACTTTCAAGATTTTTCTTCAAAAGCTGGTTAAAGATCGATGGGCTCTCTGTATACCCCTGAGGAATACGACACCATGTTAGGACGCGACCTTCCAGCTTAAATGCGAAAAGAAAATGGCTTTCTTCGTCCAGAGGGATCGAAAAGAAAGCCTGACAAAGATCAATCACAGTGAACCACTCAGCTTGGAATGGAATCTGAAACAGTATCACTGATGGATTCGGTACCACTGGACAACACGAAACGACTATGTTATTAATCTTTCGAAGGTCCTGTACTATCCGGAATTTCCCATTTGGTTTCTGCAGACCCATAATCGGGGAGTTGCATGGACTACCCACGATTTCTTTCAGTATTCCCTGTTTAATCATGGACTCGATCACGGGTTTTATGCCTGCAATCGTTTCTGGAGTCAATTTATATTGGGGTGTTCTTGGGAACTCAGCATGCGGTTTCACTACAATTTTCACTGGGTCCACCCCTTTGACCAATCCAATCTCTTCCCCAGTGAAGTCCCATACTTCTGGTGCCACTGTCTCTCTCAAGTCCCAGGGGAGCTCATCTACTGTCAAAGTAGGGTACAGCTCCACGCATATTCTTGAGTTTGCAACTTTGAAGTCTGCGTCATCATCATTGGTCAATACCTCCACTCCCTGAGGTGTACAGTATATTGTACAATTCAATTTACACAACAGGTCTCTGCCTAGCAGACACACAGGACTTGAATCGCAAACCACAAACTGGTGCTCATCGCTGTACTTCCCTATTTTTACCTGTACCGGTTCTGTCAATTGGCTGGTTATTCTCCTGTTTGCGACCCCCACCACTTGTATGGTCTCTCCAGACATGGGCAGGTCTGGAACTGCAGCTGATCTGATCGTGGATCTAGTGGCTCCTGTGTCCACCAGAAATGTCGTGGGGCACCCTGCTACTTCTGCTTCGACATAGGGTCCCCTCTGGTCCACCTCCAAGGCTGCCCCGAGGGTGCAGTCTTCTCTTTCCACTCTCTGTCCGGTTAATGGGTCCACATAATAGCACTCTTCTCCTTCTACAAACAGGGGCATCTGTCTATAGGTCTTACCCATATTCCCTACTCGGGGAGGTTGCGGGAACTGGGCTCGGGGAGGAGCCCCCCCCCCTTTGAGCACCTTTCCCTGGTATGGCGTCACCCCTCTCGTAGGCGCGCTCTGGACCTCTTCCTCCTCTTCCTCTTGTTCTCCTATCTCTACATTGTAGGGACACTCGCGTTTCCAATGCCCCACCTCGTTACACTGGTGGCACCTTGTCGTTTTCTTCAAGGCAGCTATGTCTATTCTGGGTCTAAAGGTGGAACTCTCCTCATTGCCCTTGTTCTGACTGTACTGCTTCTTTCCTCCTGTACCTGTTCCTTGCTGCTGTTGCTGCTGTCCCCCCTTCCCTGCTGCCTGCATCTGTACCACCATTAATTTTTCTTTTAGTTTCTTAGCCTTGGAGTCTATCTCATCACAGCAGTACCTGGCATATCTCAGTATTTCGTCTAGGGGTCTATTTTGCCAACAAATCAAGTGTTGCTGAATCATTAAACTAATATCCGGTCTCAGTCCCAGGACGAACTTGGACACAAATTGCCCTATGTCTTTTGGATCCATTACATCCAAGCCGCTATACTGTTTAAACGCCTTCAGCAATCTCTCATAATATTCGTGAACTGTCTCTTTGGGTTCCTGTCTGGTTCGGTCTATTTTGACCCAATCTATGTCTTGCATTGGCACTTTCTCTTTCAGCCAAGTCATCACTCTCTCGAATTTTGCCATCACAATCTCGGACGGCCCATTAGTCTTAGCATCTCTCTCCGGCTCCGTTGTGGGCCACTCAGCGCTAACCTTGCATGCTGTCCACAGATCTCCTGGTACTACAATGTCAAACAGCGTGTTCAGATCTATCCATAGGACCTTTGAGATTTTTACAAATCTCTCAACTTGCTTGTACCACTCCACTGGGCTTTCCCGCAATTTGGGGAAGGAGGTGGTAAAAGCAGCTAAATCTCCCCTACTCCAAGGGACATGTACATAATTCCCATTTGCGACTTCACGCAAAGGGTATGCTTCTATTCCCTGCAGCCTTCCTGGTGTCGTACCAAGCGTGCTTCTCCTGACGGTCCCTTTCTTGGACCACCTCTCTTCCCACTTATCTAGTGCCCTCCATGTCCTTATTCCAGTGATCAGTTCCCTTATGTGCGTTTTCAGCCCGATCGTTCTCCTCTCATCTAGGTCTCGATCTGTATAATGTAGCCTGTGGTTACCCTGTAATGCTTTGGTTCTTGACAGGTCCACCATATATTTGCCTGCTAGTTCGACTAACTTTTCATGGATTGCTCTCGCTTTTCGAGTGATGTCCTTTGCCATATACAGTATTTCATCCTGCTCATACATTTCCATTCTCTCTAAAGGCAGGGTACCATCTACCATGTCATCCAGGTCTGACCTTAAGCTGGCGACATCGAGTCTCTTAGCTTTTATCTCAGCTCGCAATATGTCTTTCGAAGGGGGCTCACTGGTCTCCCTACCATCCCAACTCCGAGCTCTACGTTTGGGCTCGGGAGAGTTAATGAGTGCTCTCCCTTGCTCCCATCTCTCCAGGTCCCATGCTCGGCCATCCGATCTTGGAAGGTGATGGAACACGGGCCTGTTACCCCCACTCTTGCTCTGCCCACTCTCTCCTGCTTCTCTCCTTTCACCGTACTCTTCTCTGTTATTTTCCCTCTGGTCGCTACTCTCCCTTTGCCTAGTATCGCTCAGTATCCGATACGATCCTTCCTGGTTCCCCATATTCCCTGGGCTGCGCTCGTTTCCGTCATCACAGGGACTATGGTGCGACCTCTCACAACTCCCATTCAGTTCTCTGGTGCCGGGCACACAGTGGGTACACTTAAAGCTGTTTCTGTACTCTTGCGTTCTCCTCTCCCCTTCACTGAGTATTGGGCGCGCCACCCCTCCACTCCCGGGGCCCCCGTTTTCCAGGTCCGTTCTATCTCCACTCCGGGCCCAATGGGTGACTCCCCTACTATCTCTCTCTCTCCAGTCCCACTCCGGGCTGCTCTCCCCAGCCCCACAGTGAGTCCGAGCTCTGCTGTCCTGACTTTCCCTTTCAGCTTCCGCAGCTATGATGCTCTTGTGAGCCTCCACTGCCTCATCCCACTTCTTCATGTACTCATTTAGCTCTTGAAAGGATTTTCGTCCAGATCCCCTCAGATCCACTGGCCATCTAGGGCCCCCAGGATCCCCTCCTGGATCCCCTGCTGTGTGCATCGGGGTGCTCCACTCTCTGGGTATCGGCATCTGACTTGGGGAATTGATCGTATCGTTCCTCCTTGCCGTCTCTGCTCTTTCTCCGTCCTTCCGTA
Source organism: Lissotriton helveticus (assembly GCF_964261635.1). Taxonomy (NCBI): domain Eukaryota; kingdom Metazoa; phylum Chordata; class Amphibia; order Caudata; family Salamandridae; genus Lissotriton; species Lissotriton helveticus. The sequence continues at coordinate 1,385,336,727 of NC_136063.1, read as the reverse complement.
CCCGTTCTTCCCCTCTTGCTCTCTCTGGGTCATATATCGATACTATAGGACCTATGGTAACAGGTACCTGTAGTGCAGCTGGTAATCCGTAGGATGTGGCGCACTCCGTTTCCGGCGCTCTTTGTACCACAAACCTCCCGACTACCTGTTGCACCTGACTAGGCTGGGACAGCTCTTTCTTTGCCTCAGGATCCCACTCTGAACTGGGAAGCGGTCCATGCTCCCCTGCATTGCCCCCCTTTTCTCTTTCACTATGCTCGACCTCTCCCCCTGCTCTATTATACGGGGGTGGCCTGTCTGTCAATAATCTGTTTATCAGGCTGTCCTCTGTTTCGCTCTCATCATCTTCTTCTAGGGGGCTTTTATTTCCGGGCACCTCTAACACCGGGTACAGTTTATTTACTTCCATGTTATGCACTCTCCATCTTTTAGCATCCGCATCCCACCTGGCATCCTGCACTGCCCTTACCGATCGTTTCACCCTTTCTTGTCGTCTGTTCATATTTTTTTCATGCGCTGCCCTAATCCATGCATCAAGGGCTTCAAACTGGGTCGGTCTAGGCAAGGGTCTCATTGAGGTCATGACTGATTTTAATCGATGTAACACCTCTAATCTGAACGTCCCGTACTTCGGGAACGTCAGTTCCTCATTTCCTTCCGTAATCTTACTCCACTCTGATATCCAAAGGATCGTATGCAGCCCAACATTCACTGCCATGTAACGAGCCGGCGTACCCTCCGGCGGGGCTTCTTCCCCTTCATCCGATCCCCGCTTCTCTTTTTTAAACGCCGCTCTCAGCCATTTAAAACACTTCATAATTATGCGCACAATATCCAGCCTCGCTACTCTGTTTACTTCCTGATGACAATCCACCAATCCTAACGCGGCTTTGCTAACTTGGCCTATCGCAGCGCGGTCTTTCTCCGGTCGGCCAATCCCAGCTCGACACTTTCTGACGTCTTTGCTAGCTGGCCTATCACAGCGCGGTCTTTCTCCGGTCAGCCAATCACTGCGCGACACTTCCTGACGTCACTTTTCTCCGCTTCGCAGCAGCACCCCTCCTTTCTCAACTCGTCTCCCGGTCATGCATGCGTCCCATTCATACACCGAAAAATGACTACTTCCGACCAAGCGGTCACTTCCCTCGACTGTACGTCCACAGTCTATATGTAATTGTCAACACAACTGACGAAATGTCTATCGTCTCTCTGATAGGTTGCTTACACACACAGTAACCTCCGACCAGCGTCCGTTACTCACGCACTCACTCTTACGTTCCCCCTATCTCGGTCTTTCGGGTGATCAATGGTACCTCATGACCCCCTTCACACTATTTGACAATTACTCTGGGTGTCCGATACACCCGAACCACTTAAGCTCTCCTTGAACTTAAGATTTCCACCGGTTGCGCGCGCTCACAACCTGTTCCACAGTCACTCTACAGACATTCAACTCCGCCAGACATTACAACATAGATACAATACAAAAACACCGCAATCTAACACGCATGACCCTTTATACTCACTCTCGACCGATACTGCTGCTTTTTCTGTCTCACGTCATCCGGATCTTCTTCGGCGGGCGGTTCTTCCGATCATCGATCTCTAGGGGCCTTGGGGTAAGCTAACCTGGCCTAGGTCACCGTCCTCAAGAAGGCAACCATCCTCTATAGCTACCAACTGGAAGGGCGAGATTTTGATCGATACCTTATCACTATAGATCTAAACCCCGATCTGGTCGACTGAACCTTTGTTGCCTGTCATTGAAGGAAGAAAGTGCCTCTCTTACCAAGTTAGTTCACCCAATAAAGGACTCCGCTCCCAAAGATCACAAACAACTTCTAGCTTTCAAAAGTTTATTGTAAGGTTAGGATAAGCTGCAAATACAGGCATCTCAGAATGAGATTCACGAGATACACAGGTCCAACTACATACATGTGCTCTCTGAAAGCCCTCAGACGAGCAACGGAAATTACCAGCACAAGTTCTAAGAATAATAAAGCTATCAACATTGACGCATATTGAGATCTCTCCTTCATTTAAGTTGGAGGAAAACACACAGGTTAGGCTGTCCCTACCCTGCTCTAGATGGTATCCCTACTTAACCAAGTCTCAACCTAACAAAAGGTGTCAGCAGTGAATGACCCCCAAGGGAAGTCACTCACTCTTAGTCTCTTGGTGAAAACCTATAGTTCTCCAGTCATGACCCCTCTCTGCCTACCCATCCGCTCTCTAAAGGGTCCTCAGGCATCAGCTCTAACTCCACCCAGGGGTGCTGTCCCTAATACAAAACAGTCAACAACATTTGAGACGCCCCTCATGAGACGCCCCTCACGTGGTGTAGCTTCTGGCTTTTTCCATGCTGCTTTGTATTGGGCCTCATACGTTGGAGTTGACCTTGCTTCTCAGACTCTTCTCCGGCCCGCTGATACCCCTTAAAACATTCCGGAACCCTCCTCCATGTCTGGGCCGTCTACTGAACAGACCTCTATTCATATTATTTATAATCGGATCCTCCCTTTTCTCTTGCAGACAGACATCTGCAGCCAAGAACCCAACTCTCATAGACTTCCAAAAAGGTTCGCAACATTTCTCGGCCCAGACCAATACGTGTAAATCAATGTTAAAACATTTCAGGCCTACAGCATTTCTCATAATGATTATAGCATTCAACTTCTTCATTAATTAAAGCATGTTAATACTCTTATTCTATTATTCAGTAAACACATCTATAAATCATGGCCCATTAATGCAATGACCAAAACATTAGTTCAATCTATGTCGTGGAAAGAAACACCTTCCCTTCTAGCTCTGGCCCTGAGGCCTACCACATTCTGCGTTTAACCACATGCCATCTTACATTTTAACAGCTACACGACATGGATTCAGGAATAATCACATCTAATAAAATCATATAGTGTCACACATTTCTGTATTAGTTCCACTTCTACTTAAATCTCTACATTAGCTATACCTTCAGAATATAATTGCAGATACTACTAGCACTCATGGCATTTCTCCTCATGATTTGTGCTTACTACGGGTAAGTGTGATGCACTCATACATTTAGGTCAGTTTGCGCTCTCTCAATTCTCACATCCTTCTTAAGTGGTAGAGTGAAGGCTCTGAGGGCAGTGTAGCTAATGCTGCTTTTATGCAGGGACAGTGGCATGCATATGGCCCTCATTATCAGAGGTCCAGATTTATGGGATGTTTATACCTCATCTAGTAGAGGTTTTGGGAATGCAAAGTTCCGCTATTACTAGGAGTTCACAAACTTATCCTGTATCTCCAGCAGTGGGAGTTGCCGGGCCCATCGTATATATATAATCATACAGGTATAATCATATAGGTATAATGTGCCTCGTATTATGACTCTCTATCTGCTTGAGATCAAGCAAGCAGACGGCCTATATACTACTTTTCAGCTTGCCTCTCAACCAATCATCATTCTTGGCTATACACCAGGAGAGGTGGTAAAGACTGAATAATGTGAGGTCTAGAAAGACTGGTCCAAACCGGATGTATGTCAGTACAACGCATGCTTTTACAACGCATGCCATTACGACGCAGGTTTTACAACGCAAGTCGTTACAACGCCTTGCGTTGGGGGGCGCTGGATAGTGAATTGTTTAATTTACTATTCCAACTCCAGTCCCCGTGGATAGTAGGGAAGGTGTTGGATAGTAATTAAACTATTCCCTATCCTAGAGCGCCCTCCAGCGCAATTCGTTGTAATGACTTGCGTTGTAAAAGTTGCGTCGTAATGGTAGTGCGTTGTAAAGGATGTTTCCCGTCCAAACCACTGTAACCTGGCCCCAAGAGGCGCTACCATGTAGTCGACCCGCCCACCTGTTAGCCAATGGAGAGCCTTTCGCACAATTATTATTTCCGAGACATAGACTTAATCTACAAAGGCAGGAGGTGGGGCTGTAGGTGGGGGTCAAGGGACAGTATAATAATAGAGTGATGACTGAAGGGTAATCGGTGGTTAGGGGGGAGGAAAAAGGTGGAAGTAAACAGACAATGAAAGTGGACGAAAGTGGATGGGGAGGAGGAAGGGAGGGAGCAGAGTGAACAAACGGGCGAGAAATCGGAAAAGAGTAGCAGTGAGTAAAACACTGCAAATGAGACTGGTTTAGAGAAAAGCAAGTTGGCAAGGAAGGGGAGGGCCTCATGAAGAGAATGATAGCCATTTTGGTAACACAGAAACATATTTGAGCCATCATAGCAGAACTAAAGTCTGTACCACAAGTGAGTCTGAAAAAGATTTGCCTCAGCTAGACCCAAATGGGTGCCAATGACTGTTTTTGGTGATAAATGCAAGGGAGCTAACAGTGGCCTTGGGGAAATGTTTAAAAGGGCAGGAGAGAGTGATGACCTATTAGAAGGCTTGCAAGCTTACTGGAAGGGTTTGTAATACTGTACGTTGTGCAGAAAGGTCATGCTATGAAAAATCTCATGCCATCTTGAGAAATGGCAGAATTATTAAGGGACCACATTATGGATGTGATGAAGCTCATTACTAGACACAGCAGACAATGAGATGGCATGTGGGCCACTGTTGATGCATCAAAAGAGAAATATGTGGTTGGACTATAGGGCTAAGTGAGCATTATTATGATACATACATGACTACTGGGTGCTACTTGCAGCAGACTTTGAGCATTCCAACACGTTGCTACAATGGAGGTGAAAGGAAAAGAGTGCACTGACAAGTGTCTTACACTACCTGCCTCCTATTCATAAAGTTAAATTCAAGCTTAAGTATAACTTTACGACAAAATGGAATTTTGTTATGCTTGATAGAAATTCACAAAGTGATTTGTGACAGTCGCTAGCCCATTTTCGTGTACAGAGATCTCACTGACATGAACTGAGTTTTACTTAGCCATCAATCCCTCTGACGAGGTGGAAATATGGGCTTTCGAAGGCATTGCAAGGCATAACTAGCTATTTACAAACTCCTCTTATTCCACTTTTCATCCTGGCAAACTGCTGGCATAAATCCCTTACCAGGGTGGGAAGAGGAAGGAACTGCCCTCATATTTTAGGGAGTGGAGCGTATAGTGTCTAGATAGACAAGTACGTGTCTCCCGACACATATTTTGTTTCCCGCCACTCCCTGAGTGCTGGCTTTACAGCCACCTCACACCAATCCAATACAGTTGTCACGAGTGATGTGACCCTGTCAATAAAAGGGCCTGGGCGCTCATGGCCAGTTCTAGTACCATTACTCTGGTGTCTGTGCCCTTCAATTAGCTAGCATGTGGGCCTACGGTCCAGAACACCACACCACATGGGCAACAAGGAGTCTGACCCCATGCCAGGCCACATTGAGGTTCACCTCTGTGATTGGGGGGGAGATCGAGATCAGCATTGTGGCTGCCAGGAGGTGAGCATGTCGCCCCAAGAAGGGGTGAGCCTTTTCCTCGCCGTGAACGAGGAGAGAGCGGAGACTGTTTGTCTCCAACACCTCGCCGCAACTGCTGCTCAGTGATGGTCTGCGACTGGCAAGGAGCACGAAGAAGCACACTAACGGCTGGACACTGACGACAGGCACATCCTAGCGCATGAGGGTATACCAGGGCCCAGAACAGGCCATTACCATGCCTGGTGAGGCACCCATAAGCTGCCCCCGCTTGCTACCACCTGTCCCAGCGTGAGGAGGAGAGAAAAGCGCTCCAGTAGTCGATCGTGGCACCCCAACAGCAGGGGAGAATGACTGAGCCTGCACCAGGGGCGGCTCTAGGCTCATGGCGGCCCTGGGCAGGGAGCGTAGGTAGGTGGCCCCGGAAGAGAGGGTCCGGGTGGGGCGGAGTGCAGAGGCCAGTGAAGAGAGGGGGGGGTCAGGGTGTTTGGAAGTGGAAGGAGCCGGAGGCCGCCAAATCCCTGCCAGGGGCCGCCACGCAAATATGTATCTATCCTCAGAGGAATATTATATTAAGGATATATATTGGAGTGGTGGCCTCTGGGGTCTGGTGGCCCTGTGCAGGTGGTGCGCAGCTTGCACATGCCTAAGGCCGCCCCTGCCAGCACCAACAGTAAATGTCCCCCCACATCTGCACCGGCAGCGTCCATATGGGAGACATGCCCCACAGCATGGGGAAAGCTGCCATGAATATATGAAAGATTTGTGGTAATGGGTGTTTACCAGCTGCCGCAGCCACCTGAAGTGTCTGCAGCACCACTTAGCAATCACTCACTGCACGGCATCCCAGCTCTGGTGAGTGCATGACTCATATGAGGCAGCCCCAACTGTCTGAACACATGAACAAAGTATGAACCACCTTGCCGTCCAGCATAATCAGAGCTTACCATACACTGTGACCTCGCCCTAGGCAGAGACAAACATATTCGGTCCCCATAAGTACACCTACCTGCTGAACATCGATGGTGCCCGGAAGAACAGTTCATGCGATAGGCGTGCCGCCAAGCGCACTGGCTGCCAGCCAATAGCAATGGCATCCTGCCAGCAAAGGTTTTTAAAGCATGGCCAGAGGCAGCACCAGCTTTAAGAGAAACCCCACACCTGAATCAGCAGGACCCACATATGCAAAGTGATCTGCAGAACCAGAGAGGCTGCAGAGGAGGAATTGCTGCCGCGCCAGCAAATGGAGCGCACCTGCACTGCACCCGGGTATCACCGGTGTCGAAGGGGAACTCATAGACTACAATCGGGAGCCTTCACAGATCATTGGGACAGACACAGGCACTCACACACACGTATGTACACACACTCATGTACACAGACACTCACATGCACACCTTCTCTGCACACATTACTAATGTGTATTGGCAAAAGCACACATACCTTATGTGTATTTGCAAAAGCACACACTGACCCCATGGGGTATTTTGGCACTGAATTAAGAATGTCTATTTAGTTCCAACGTAATACAACCCATTTTTTCATCTTAGAAGGATGAAAGACTGATTAAAGGTTCTGAAATTTGGAGATATATTTCTGCATGGCCACAGGAGCACATACACACAATCATGGGCTCACATGCACATGTGTGCACACACTTATATGCACAGACACTCACAAGCACACACTCTTTGCACACATAGTACTCATTTTCTCGACCTTAGAACAAGGAAAGGCTGTGTGAAGCTGCTGAGATTTAAACACATATTTCTAAACATGTGTAGAGACACTCCTGTGAGGCACACACACTGACAAACACATGCACACTCATGACACACACATACACTATATCATGTCCATACATACTTGTGCCCACGCATACTCCTGAGCACACTCTAATGCACACACACTCACAGACTCAAGGGCACATTCACCTGCATGCATGATTTAATGCGTGCACACTCAGATATGCACACACAGGCTCGTGCATTCAAAAACTCACATGCAAAAACACATATGCACAAATTGTGGACACACACTCATGGGCTCTCATGTTCACACACAGATGCCCACACATGCATAGACACTCATACACATTCAAACAACAATAAATATGTTTACTTGCTGTAGCAGATATATGTTTTCTGTGGGGACAAAGCAGCAGCCTTATCAACATCCCCAGGAACCAACAGGCAGGCCAAGCACGCCACTGCTTGAACACAGCAAGGCAGTCAGCTATGCTGGAGACCCGACTGAATGTTGGAACAGGGGGATGCAGAAACAACAGAAGAGAATGGGCGACTCATACAATGACTCACTAGATTGGGCTCAGACAAAAGTCTGTGTTATTATGTCTGCCCGAGAAAAGTTAGTTTGGTGAGAAGCAGAGGAAACCCAATCAAGCAAATAGGTTTTGTCTGTGACTCCGACCATCAGAGGTGAATTCCGTGTTGTCAATGTGACAGGGACCTGTCCATGCACAGCGTTGATTTCAGTCCACACCTACGCCTTGCCCTGAGCTCTTTCACAACGTCATACTCTTGGACAGTTGACCCTGCACATAGCGACACAACCAGTAGGCCAACTGGAGCGCCTTACCCAACTGGCAGTAAATATTGGTGGGGTGTTCCACTTGACACATCCCCCCTAAAGCTATGCCCTTGGTAATGGTATTTAATACATGTGCTAACCACTCCACCTCACTCTGCACAACTCATAATCAGAGCCTAAGAGGAGAGCTATGGACACGATTGATCAGGGTGGCAGTCTAAATGCTTTGATGGAGTAAAAAGGACTGCTCCTGCCTTTCAGCATCTTGGCTACAGGGTCCCAAAGCCCACGGTCATATGTTGTTTTGCAAGTCAGCAAGGAGCAATGTCTCTTTGGCGAGTGACATTTTGTATCTTTGTATTTAAATAGGATTGAAGTAAAAGGTAACCAATGCCTAGCTTAGTTCAAAGTCTAGTGGGCGGTGTAAGTGGTACCTGCAATTGATCAGTGGCTGAGGCGTACCGCTTGAAGGCCTGCCTGAGCCATGTTAACTGGCTGGCAGATGTGACCTTTGTACAGACTCTAAGAGGTGGAAGTCAAGAGCCATTGACGTGGCTTGCGGGAGCGCTGGTGGCTAGACCATGGTAATCAGCACAGTAGGTTATGTTCAAGCAGGTTGTTTGGGATGGTATTCAACCAACTTACCGGACTGGTCATTTTGAATAATGTGATCCATTTGTCCACATTCTTGGTGGTTGATTCAAAGTAAGACAACCTATACTAGGGGTTTTGACTTATATTTTAGCCCTCTAATCAGAGCACTTGGACTGGAATAGGGCCTTGTTAAATTCAAGCCAAATTTGTAAATCTTGACTGTCCCTGAGCTCAATTTCAAGCTGGGTGTTTTCCATGATAAGGTGTTATCAATGTAACAGTGTAGGGGAAAGGAGAACAATGCAATCTGCACATGTGGTCCGCCTCTCCTTCCATTACAGTAAGATATGCCTGTGACAGTTTACGCCAACATCACATGGTTGGTTTAATGTGTCTATTGCCTACTGGGGCAAGTGAAACTAGGAGTGCTTGACATGCAACTGCACGCTAAGCAGAACAAAGGATGCGACCCATGGATAGCATCCTGCCAGAGACCATGCACATGCAAGGAGGATAGACTGCCTGAGTGAACTGAGCATGAAATTCTACCAACCTTTATTGTTTTGACACAGTGAAACAGCAATAACCCAAATGTAGATGCTGTCCACCTACAATGTATATAGACATTATTAGTAACTGAAAACGGAAGGCCGCAGGATCCTCAACCACAATGAATGAAGCTCAGTACTAGCGGGTTCACTTCTAATGTATTTCTGTACCAACCAATAAACAGACCCCCCAGGACATGGCGGCATGGATTAGCAAATTTAGCGGCACAAATATGGAAATTTAGCGGCACTAATATGAAAATTTAGTGCCATTTTTACAGCACTTTATTTTACTCATAATCATTCATTTTCAGCTTTAAAACAATGGAAACTGTTTTAGCAGAGTATTCCACTTTGAAATAGGTCCTGATGTGATGTCATTTCCTGTGATGTATAGGGCAGCAATGTGATTCTTATATAAAAACAAAAAATGGAAAACCTTTAGTGTATGTTCAATGTTTGTGTTAAAGAAGTCAAACCCTTTGTAAGTGTTCTTGTTATTAAGCCTCTCTCTCACTGCTCTTTTGAACCAGTTCATAGTCCTACATATAGAATGTCCCTCTGTATGCAAAAATACATGCTTTATTTAATTGTGTACATGCTAAATATGTTATGTATAGGGAACTTCACCTAAAACATTGCACACTGTAAAGAAAGAGAAACATACATCGAATTAAGAGTATGCATCAGGAATTATCTCTTTGTGCTGCAGAAGGAGGAACTAGCTCCTGTTGATTATAATTGCAATGGAATGAGTAACGTATGTGATTTGCAAACCAAAGCCTTACCAGTTGGATGGAAAGACACACAGATTAGGAGGAGTCAAGTCAAGTTTATTTATTTGTTTGATTAATTAAAATCTTACAAAAAAAAGTACACATTAAAATACCTTCAACAATAAAAAAGCTTAAGAACATCATACAAATAATAATGCTAATCTTTTTAAAAGAGAAAATCTACATAAAATTTTCCTTAAGGCCTTTCGCAATCACACTTAAAAATTTTACAAAAGCAGCATTCATCACTAGATAGGATTACTTTCCTTTCTGCTTCTATTGCAGGACGCAGACATACCAAGTGCAAAATATCTTCTTGCCCCCCTTTACATAGTCTACATATCGTGTTGCCCTCAGTTGACTTCCATGGTGGAAGATGGCACAATCCTGGCCATAGACCAAAGCGTACTCCTATAAATGTTCGCTTACTTTGGGTGGACCAGGGAGTTTGAAGGTAGTTTTGGACTTGCTTTTTTTATAGTCGTTTACAATTGGTCATGAGTGCTTTCTTTTTACCAATAGTTCTATGTCTTTTAGGAGCGATAGATGAATAACCAGTTTATTAATTGTTTTTTTAAAGCTTAGGAGGAAGAGCTACATGCACGCGAGCTGCAGGAGCTGCTGAAGCTACTGAAAACACCAACCTCACGCCGCCCTGCCCCTTGCCTTGCTGCCCATCCATCGCCGTTCACCGCTCACCCCTCCCAGGCTCCATTGAGTCGTGAGAGGACAGGCAGCAGGCTTCTAGGCGACAATGGTGCCCGCCATATCTAGCATATTCTACCATCTCCTTCACACCTACGGACAGTGGTTCGAGTAAGGCCGGGTGTCCGGTGGCAGTTTGCCGAGGCTGCAGCTCTGGGCGCAGCGGACTTAGGCCCCACAGCATTTGAGAGAGTCCCTGGTTGCAGATGCGGCCCGACCATATTCAGGCGTGGCTTGCCACCAGGGTGTGCTCTCTCCCGCACTGTGCCTTCCCGCGTGCCAATACTTGTCCTCCTGCCCTTTCTGCCAATGGGTCACACTGCCATCCTCCGTCTTTTTAAATGGGTACAGCTTTCTTCCTTGGCCATCATCTGCCACCCTCCACATTACAAACAGTGAAGAGTAACTGAGACCCTGAGAAATTGAGAAAGAGCTGACCCACATCACTCCCCATCTCCTTCATTTTCGCAGGCACTTAAGTAAAAATCACTGCATTTTTACAAAAGTGCAGATTTTGCGGGCACTTTTGTAAAAATCACGGCATTTTTACTAAAGTGCCAATTTCGTGACAAACCGCAAAATCCTGGAGGGTCTGAATAAACAAAAGTCCTTGAAAAAGGTCTGGGGACGAAACACATGTTGATTGATAATCACATTTATGAAGATCCTTCAGGAAAGAAGAAAGATGAAGCATAGTACTTAGGTCGTTATATACATATGTTGGACAATTTGACTTATCAATCTTAAATCTTGCTATAATGCAACATTGATGGACAAACAACAGATATCGTCAGTTTAAAATGGAGAGCGTGTTTTCTACGCATTAAAAATTCATGTTTTTCAAAGAAGTCCATCAATGTACTATGTTTTTAGGTCTCGCCTAGGTAGCGCTTGCGGTGTCTCTTCGAGACATGCTGTATTTAGGATATAGGCATAAATCTCCACCCACTTCCCGCCCATCTTTTTAATTGGCTCTTGTCCCTTGTAAATGATTGCTTTTCATTTGTCAATAGGTTTAGTAGTCCCTCCTTAATGCTGCCTTGTCTCTTCTTGTAACCTCCCATGAGGACACCCCCCATTTACAAGTGTTGTTTCTCCCTAGGTTTTAATTACTGTGCACTATTTAATAACAGAGCATTACTTTACTCACTAGCGCATCTCATATTTATATGAGACCTTCCATAAATTTCCCTTCATCAGCTCCACACAGAGTACAACCTGATCTCAAATTAATATAATAATTATGTTGTCCCCTTTCAAAGCTACTAATTGTATATATGAACATAGCTGTTCGGATGTAGTCGTGGTATTGTCTTGCATGCAATGCATTATGGGTAGGGTGGATTTACCATATCTTCAGCATGGTGCAGTACGATTTGTGACTAAAAGCTGTCACATGGTACCTCCTTTGGCCACATAGGTTACTGCACCTTGCAACATGACTCGGTAAAACACATTGCCATTTATAATGCCAATAACTCCAATTTTGCAGGGTGCAGTACTATATGTGGCCAAAAAGGTCCCATGGGACCTCTTTTGGCCACATATGGTACTGCACCCTGCAACATGGCTAGGTAAAAAACATTGGCGTTTATAATGCCAATAACTCCAAATCCATCAAATTCGAGACCGATTGCATTTGCATATGCAATAGGTCTCACATTTGTTAAAGTTAGAGCTATTGGCGTTGAAAATGACAATGTTTTTTACTTTTGGTTTTTTATACCATTGGCATTAGGGATATAATAACTCCACTGCAAATAAAAAAGTAAAAAACATTGGGGCATATTACCAAGCAATAGCGATAATTATCGCTATTGCTTGGTTAGAGACAAAAAGTTACCGCTGAGCTGCGGCGATTTTTATCGCAGATAAACCTTGGTATTACCAAGGTTTATCGCAAATGCGATAAAAAACGGCCGCAATGCTTGAATATCGCTGAAAAGTCAGCGATATTCATGCATTACCGAGCTAATGCTCTTAGCCATGTAATCCACCTCCCATTGGATAACATGGCTAAGAATTGCTCAGGGCAGGTGTTAGCTTTTGGAGATATTCGCGCTTAGTGCGAATATCTCCAAAAGTTGGTAATAGGAGATAGCGATGTTAGCGACTGTTTCCAGTCGCTAACATCTTGGCACGCCCACTTTGCATGTCATTAGTGATAAATATCACTGACATGCAAAGTGGGGCCCAAGATGGTCGCTATCTCCTACTAGCTGTCGCGACAGCTAGGTAATAGGGAGATAATTTTATCTCCGCTTTCTTGGCTTTTAAAGCCAAAAAAGCGGAGATAAACCCCCTTGATAATATGCCCCATTGTTTTTTATTAACACCAACAGCTCGTACTTTAACCAATGCGTGACCTATTGCATTGCAAATGCTTGTTAATCTTTCTAACGCTGCAATATTCTGATCGAAATGTAATGTATCATAGATGTTAGCAACTCAGCATTGGTAGACTATATCCATATATCAAAAGTACATGGCTCTGTGCTGTGGGCTGTGTTTTCTTGATTTTCGCATTTTCATTCGTGGTGCTTTCTGCACACTTCAAGCTGGATACGACCCCCTTGGGCCTGAGAACATGCGTTGAGCTACAGTGCCTGTCAGTCATGCTGCAGTCTGAGTTATACCTGAAAGCGCTTGGTAATGTAAGTACCTTGCTTGCAGTACATCAGTTACACTCTGAGGACACTAACGAATTCTGCAAGCCCGAACGGCTGTTTCTCATGGCTTCCTTTGCTTTTTTCGAATGTTTTTGTTTTCCCTTATGATTTATTCGCCTCTTCACAGAATGATCGTTCCTTCTCCCCGTGACCTCAAAGGTCAGCTATTTTTACGTGTGTCTGTTTGGCCCTGTGGTGGAGCTGTGCGTCTCTGCCTCCGAGACTCTTTCCATCTCTTTATGTAATGTCAGGTGGCGGTTCGGCGCAGCAAGTTACTGCAAGCTTGCCCACTTCCTTCACCCATATAGACAGCGAGGCAGTTAGCAGGCAACATCAATCAGAGAAAACCCACAGACACGGCTCACCGTTAGGGCAGGTGCAGAAGGGTTGCACCACGTGACCGAGGTATCCTGTCAGAGAGCAGGTAACAGTTATCGTTGGTGTCAGTCTGGGCGCACCCGCCTGCCGAGAAGAAATACGAGATAGTAATCTATATTTAATTTACGAACACGTTTAGGCCTGGGGTTCCAACTGAGAGGATCTGATAGGAAGCTTAACGTTTACATGTGCGTGCGTGTGCATGGGTGTGTAGGGCCGCCTGAGGCAAAGGTATACTTTGCCACTCCCAGCAACCCTCCGTCCCTAGGCCCTGGTAAAGGGTCAGGTTTGCCCCTTCTTTTAGTGACACTTTGGGACAGACGGGTTGGGAGTCTGAAGTTTGCTTGCAACAGAACCAGCTGAGCTGTAATGCGTGTGTCTTGTGTATTAAACAGCAGCTGGAGTATGTGTGTGTGAGAGAAGGAGGAAGAGGAGAGGGGAGACAGTAAGATAGTAGCGTTCCGAAACAATGTGAGGGAGAGAGAAAGAGAAGAGAAGAGAAGAGAAAAGAAAATAAAAGAAAAGAAAGGAAAAGAAAAGAAAAGAAAAGAAAAGAAAACGAGAGAGAAGGAGCCACAAATGCAGAGAGCTCGGGTCGAGAGAGAAAGGAAGAGAAAACTAAAGACAGAGTGGGGAACAGAAAGAAATAGAAGAGGCAAAAGAGGAAATTAGAGACAGAGAGGATAGAGAAAGAAACAGAAGTTGGAGCTAGACGGTTAGAGAGAGAAAGTAAGAAAAGAGAGAAGAAGAAGTAAGGGAGTGGAAAAGACACAGAACAGGGATATATGGAGGAAAAGAATAGAGAATTGGAGATAAGAGCCGAAAAGACAAGGACAGAATGCAAGATGGAGAATGTCAGGGGTGGTGTGGGGTGCATGTTTGTATTGCTCTGCATGGCATAGACCCACTGCCTTGTCTTCCCATTGCACACGGTACTCTGCACCAGATCAAGGAATTTGTTTTTTGCTCGAATATGGGGGATTGCTCAAACATCATGCAGTTGTGCCCTACCGACACGGCTGTTAAAAATTAGGAAAGTATCATTTGTGCGCAGGCATGGACTTTTTAGGTCGAGCTTAGAGCCAGCGCGCATGCGCTGCATAGAAGCCCCGCTCACTCTCCGCTCATATTTGTCATTGGCTTGTGTCATTGTCTGTCCTAAATGCTGGCTTCTTATTTTTCAATAGGCTTGTTAGTCCCTCCTTAGTACCGCCTCTTCTTCATTTGTCACCTGCCATGGTGATTAGCCGCTTTACTTCGGTTTGTTACAAGGTACGTGTTATTTAGACTATGAGCACTATTTTCTTTAATGAGATTCTCCTACTGAAGGCACAACATGCTTTGGTGCCTTCTTTACACACCCCTCCCTCACGTTGACGTGCCTTCTCCCCCCTCCCGTTGTCCGTGCCTTCTCCCCCGCCTGCCCTCCCATTGTCCGTGCCTTCTCCCCTGCCTGCCCTCCCATTGTCTGTGCCTTTTGACCCCCCCCGCATTCCCGCCCGTTGTCCGTGACTTCTCCCATCCTCCCATTGTCCGTGATGCCTACCATTTGCAATACTGCGAGACCTATTGCATTCCAAATGCTTGTTTCATGAATGTGTCAGGGGCACACGAATAGAAACAAAGCTAATGGGGATAATTACCCGTATACTTCCCCCCAAAAATATCACACTCCTGCGCTTCCTTTTTTAATGTCCAGGTATTTGTGTCCCTATAATCAGACACTCATGATGTTGCAATCTATTTAATAGCAATAAAAGGCCTGAAAAATAAACAGATGTGCTGGCCAGCAATGAAAGTTTATTTCAAACCGAAAGGTGGGTGAACTGAATCTCAAGGTAGACAGTGGCTTTGTCATTGCACCGGCTCTAATAAAGCACACGGCCCATCACCTGAGAAGCATCTCCGTGTGAATGGGGGAATGAATGAGTAATAAGGCCAGCAGCTTTGGACAGACATATAAGGCAATCTGGAAGTGCCAGAAAGGTTGGTATTATAAGTCAATGTGAGGACTTTTTTTGGCTGTTTGTGGGCCTGTTAATGCTCTTATGAGCCGTTTTTTACTGTTGATTTCCCTGATATTGCAACAAATATTGCAGGCAGCAAGCACAGATGTATATTATCTCTCATACTTTGCAACACACCTGTAAAGCCTGTTCACAAGATCAAAAGAGCCCTATCCGCAAATGTCAGCCATTTTTTTAGCCATTTGATTCGCTAATGGGGGCCACTTTTATTTTGTTGGGCAGGTTTATTTTGTGTCCCAGCCTGACCATGTGTGCCAGAGGCAAAAATAAGCATTAGTCGACTGATAAGTGTGGCTATAGGTAACCTTGCAGAGAGGAAGACCAAGCTATTGTCACTTCTGGCAATCATAGTCATCTGGCTTTTTAGGTCTGAGTTTTGTAAGCCCAGCTGTCAAAGAGGCGTATATGTAACAACATTCATTGAGTGTGCTTTGTGCCCAACCCTTTGCTTGCTTGGATTAGCCTCTGGTCATTGGTTTAAGACTATGTCAGTAATGTTTTGGCTCATCACTGTGGAGTATTTATCCCTCACTTAATGATATTGGCTGTTTCGGTATATCCTTCCACCTCCAATCAAGTGCTAGTGTTTAACTACATGAGGGACTACTTTACAGAACCGCCTTCTCTATCTGCTCATGCAGATCCCTTCTTTGTGTCCCACTTTAATCTGCTAACACTGCTTGTGTTACTGATTGTGTCACTACTAAATATGCATTTAGGGTGCTCATAGTGTAATGTTAACATATCTGGTCACTATTTTACAGTGTCAACATTTGCTAATCTCTCGGAAGGACTTCCCTCGAGCAGAAGTAACTCTTACTTCAGAAAAGGTTGAAGACCACGAGTCGGACACTGCTGCAGGAGCTTCGCGTAGGAGCTTGATTGAAGTAAACGACAAAGGTTACGGGCACCTGGATGACATGAGAGCATGAGGAAGTGTACCCCTGGCACAGTCCAGGGACTGCTCCTCTGTTTGAGCAGAGCAGCGTCGCCCCACTGGATAAAATGCCCCTCCATGCCCCAGAATGAAAAAATAAAATGGTAATAAAGTTGGTTTATTACCTTTTTATTTTTCAATATGCTCATGTCAGGACGTGGGCAGGGCTGCTGCTGATTGACAGCAGCAGGGAGGAGGGTGGGCTGCCTCAGCACTTTTCAAAGTGTGCTTGTCTTTTTGGCCGGCCGTCTTAGTACGACCAACCAGACATGCACACTTTGAAACCTCTAACCCAGCTATCTTATGACAGCTGGGTTAGAGTAAGTGCAGGGCTCCAGTGTCCTTGGGAGTGGCGAGTTTAGCACTCCCTCCAATCAGGGCGCTGCTCTCACAGCATGAGAGCAGCACCAGAATTGGTTAAGGAACTTCTCGAAGGCTCACGCTGTAGGAGGAAGACAGCCTTGCTCACTTTGCCACTGGATTCAAGCAAGCCGGCTGAAGACGGCTGGAATGCCAGAAATCGGTCCTCGGAAGCTTGTTTCCGGTCCAGGGAAGGCATGGCTTGGCAGTTCGGGCTGGACTGTTCCCATGAGGCACAGGGTCAGACTGATTTGCATATAGCCATGAACTGGGGTGGCAGAGTGGGCTAAAGAACGGTGATGGATTAAACCCAGATCTTTTGACTGGGTGTGAGTGTTTGATTGATTCAGATGCTCCGTCCATCACCACCCCCTTTTGTACCGCTTTTGGCCACCATAAGTGTGGCAGGGTATGCTCAGACGTGAGTCCCTTGCTCACTTTGCCACTGGATTCAAGCAAGGCGGGCTGAAGACAGTTGGAATGCTAGAAATCGGTCCTCGGAAGCTTGTTTCCGGTCCAGGGAAGGCATGGCTTGGCAGTTCGGGCTGGACTGTTCCCATGAGGCACAGGGTCAGACTGATTTGCATATAGCCATGTCTGAACTGGGGTGGCAGAGTGGGCTATAGAACGGTGATGGATTAAACCCAGATCTTTTGACTGGGTGTGAGTGTTTGATTGATTCAGATGCTCCGTCCATCACCACCCCCTTTTGTACCGCGTAGGAGGAAGACATGCAGCGAGGAAGGGGTTGGATGTGTCGGTGGGAAGTTTTATTTTTACCCCCACCCATTTGCCCCCCCCCTACCAATCCTCATAGATGCCAGCTTCCACTGTCACAGTCACTGAAGGCAGGATGGACTTCGTAGCATCTGTGGGGGGTGCTGATGGGTCTAGGGTCTGTGACTCATTCAACCTCCTCTCTCTGAGGACGAAAGAAACCCTGTTTCAAACACTTTGGGGCAGATTTACAAGCCCCTTGCGCCACGTTTACACCGCTGTTGCGTCACACAAGGTGGCGTAAACGTGGCGCATCCCTACGAGGCATTTACAACGTGACGCATCTATGGAGATGCGTCACGGTGTAAGGCCCTGCGCCACATGAAACCTGCGTCAGGTTTCATGTAGGCGTTCCGGTGCAGGGGGGGGCGTTCCGTTGCAGGAACGCCCCTGAAAAGTGACTCAGTGAAATCTACAAGATTTCACTGAGTCACTTTCCCAACGCTGATGCGTCAAAACCCTGCGCCTGCTTGAAGCAGGCGTAAGGCTTGACGCACCACGTTAAAGATAGGGCAAGTCGGAAAAGTTCTGGAGTTGCGTGCCTCACGCAACACAACTTCAGCACTGCCCCAACTTTACGCCCAAGATGCGACACGCATCTGTTCATTCCTGCGCCATGGTGCGGCGCATTGTAAATGCGGTGCATCATGGGTGGCGCAAGGATGAACTTGCGTGCCGTATCTTTCCTGGCGCATCTCTGCCGATTTGCAGAGATGCGTCAGACAACGTAAATCTGCCCCTTTGGGTATTTCTCAATGCAGGGTGCCTTTTAGAGGCGGGGGAGACTTTAAAATTAAGGTCATGGGAGACCTGGCTCACATTGCCACTAAGGCTTTTTTGGCTGGTGAAGATCTAGAAAATTTATGGCAGGTGCGCTGAAAAATGTCATTAGTCACTTGCCTGATTTTGGAACCTATGTTTATGGGAGTCACAGAAAGTCAGAAGGCAGGCACTTGGTAATGAAAAAAGGGAAGGGGATGATGACATTTCTCTATGCCAAATTACAGGAGATTGGTAGAAAGACAGGATATTTAACTCCCCGCTTACAAGACAATGAGATTTGGTGCCCTTTAACAAGGAAAAAGATTAGATAAGGTTGTGGGGCGTCCTCTGGTTAAGCTGGGGGTGTTTTCGTATGGGGGATGCAAGTTGAGAAGGTCTATACATGCACTTTGTAGAGCAAAGTGACATAAATTCCAGATGTAGGACTGGGGTCAACCTGTTCTTTCCTTTGCCTTACATTACAATGGAAGCAGTGTTAGATGATAGAGATTACACATACAGTCACTCTTGCCTTGCAAAAGTGGGAGTACTCCATCCCAAAAATGGTGTGGCATCAAAAGGAAGATGGCCTGTCAAGCAGATGCCACATAGGCTACGGAGAGACCAGACTCTGGTATGAGGGGGCACCTGGCTTAGGGAGGGTATCAGTTGCTGTAATGAAAGTGGAAGGATCGTGTGTGCCCCCCTCTTGGGTAAATCCATGATGATATAGTAGAAGAGATTTAGAAGTCTTTGACTTTCCTGAAGACTTCAATGGAAAGACCACCTGATGGGGGTGGGGGGTGGAAGAGAAGGGGCTTCAGAGGTGGTATGGAGTTGACTCACAAGGAATGTCTAGGGCAAGACCCAAGTAGGATGGAATCATTTTGAGCAGAAGAGTTTGCCCCCTTGTTCCTACAATTTTAACAAAATACTCATGCATTGGCAGAGGCAGGGATAGTTCCAAAGTGCGACTCTCTCCATGACTTTGGATGAAGATGGCTAACAAAGTGTGACTGGCTGGAGGAGGAAAAAGTGACAGAGAGAGCTGGCAGCATCTCTCAGGGCACCAGTGGAGTGAACATTTGACTGATAGTTGTCTGTCAAAACAGAGGGGTGGCCGGAAAGAAAGGTATCTTGGAGCTTGAAGGAGGAATTGGTGATAAGCAGGGTGGGCAGACACATATATAGCGTGATAGCTGATGGGGAGTGAGTGGCTGCATCAAACAGGGGTGTGGTAAGGTAGATGGCAGACAGAAATCTTTCTTAAATGAGGTTTGCCCAGAAGAATGGACTTGGCCTGGTTTCATAATGTCCGGCCAGTTGGCTGGACATTGAATCCAATGTGGTTCAAGAACAGGGATTCATGAACATGTTGTGGGACTGGAGAGATGCAGAACTGTACAAGTATGAAGGGTTTTCGAGACCAAAGGGAGAGTTTTTGAGGGGTAATGGTCCTGGCCTGCCAGGCAGTTATGTAAACTGAAAATGAGGAACATGTTTACAGCAAATGAGCTGCACCGAAAAGTGGGGTGAAACGTGCAAAGTCACTGAGTAGTTCCTGAAGGGGTGCAGCCTAGGTGCAATGTGGCTGGGCAGGGCAAAACTCCTATATCTATGGCCCTGGAAGGAATCATCAAGGTGGTACACAGGGGAATAGGAAAGTGCTATGAATGGCCAGATGGCTAAGAGAGGCACTGAGAAGGGACCTTACTACAACACAGATCTTAGGATGGGAAAAGGAGTGAGGGGTCAGGGACTAGTTGGAGTCTGTGCCGTGAAGCTTGTTGAGATGAAGGTAAAGACTGCTCAATGTAGTGCTGGATAGGCGCAATCAGGGCATTGGTGGTGGGGAATGGATGGGAATAAATATAGGAGGGATGGATGCACCTGAACAGTTTAACCCGTTGCGTGCTCGTGACGGAACCGTTCTGTCACGAGCCTCGGGTGGGCTGTGCTGGTGACGGAACGGTTCCGTCATGGCCCGCTTGCTGAGCCTGCGTGGTGCGAATTCTGCGCCTGCGCTGAGCGTTCTATTAGGCGGGCAGGGCAGTGACGGAACCATTCCGTCACAAGCACAGCCCACCCGAGGCTCGTGACGGAGCGGTTCTGTCACAAGTACGGGAGCGCCGCGCGGCCCCCTCTCCCCCTTAGCACTGCAGCGGAATAGCCGCCGGAGCTAAGGGGTTAATGGCGAAGGGTCAGGTAAGACCAGAGCAATGAAGCAAGGGTCTGGGCAGTGATGAACTCAAGTGAATGAGTGGTATTTTGAAAAGTAGCAGACAAGGGTGTAGCATAATTGATGGGAGTATGTTACCTTACAGGTTAATTGTGATGTACTTCTGTGGGCACCTAATGACATATGCATAGACATGGTAAGGGCAAAGCAGTAGGGTGAGCCCTTCAGGGTTTTTAAAGAAGCTTCATGCAACACAGCTCTCTTATATATATAGGGTACTGGTGGTACACTTCATTAGCAGACTCAACAGTTTAAGAGAAATTGGAAACCTGTTACTCTTCCCAAGTAATTGTATATAATCAACAAGAATGGGTCGCTCAAGAAACATACACACACCTCTACACCTAGATTTTAGGAAGATGTGAACTGCCTAGAAAACCACCAGGTTTTGTGAAATAACCCTACCTCACCTACCTAGTAGGTGACATGCTTCATCATTGGGTTCCCACCCTGGCCACCAAATGTTTCCAAGGTGTGCTATGATGCCTGATTACAGCGGAGCTGGTTATTTTCTTTGGGGTGAGATTGTGAGTGCAAAGTGCTCGAATGAGGTGTAATTTTAAAATTGGCTCAATACTCTTGTGTTTCTAAACTCAATTTAATATTGATAGTATTAGTCAATGTTAAAAGAGGTGGAGGATATGTGAAGGATAATATTTTGATCCTTTTCATCCTGTGGTTGGTCTACATATTTCAGCCATGTACTGATGTGCCCTAAAGGGTCAAATGGTTTTCTTCAGGACTGTTAAATGCATGTAAGCACACTAATACATACAGCTGAGGCGTCGATTATACTTAGAACCCATTATACAAGTTCCATGTCGCAGTTGTATTCTGTGAAGATAAAATATATACAGACGTCTGATCGCATTCATCGACATTTATAGGCAGAGTTAAAAGTACATTACAAACGAGGAGATTATCCTGGTCTCTTATTCAACTTAGTGTATTTGTGGTGGTCATGGTGGTGGCAGTGTATCATGTTTTATGTTTTTGTTGTATGAACAGACATTTTTCTCTGTGCTATTGGAAGTTCCACTGTCATATGAGACCCAGACTCTTTCGGTATGCATGTTGAATTTGTGTGCATGTACAGTGAACTATAATCCATCTGTTACAGAACTATATATGCATGTGTGTGTCTGAGTTTTGAGGCTACTGGTATCCATTTTGGATGTTCTTGGTTTAGGATAGCACAAAATAGAGGATGAGGATAGCTTCCGCAGACAGTGGAGGTCTATTGCCTGTTTTCCTGGCTGGAAGCTGGCGATCCAGGCACCAAAGTGAGGAGAGGAGAATGGAGACAGGGCTACTGTTAGCTACTCCATGAAGACTTTATTAGCAGGGGGCTGTTATTGTTTCCTGAGCACTGCCATGTTGTTGATGGTAGGAGACGGGAATTCTGTTGCTTAAAATGAGGAAGCTTTTGGACCAGGGTTGCCCTTTTCTATCTGATTACTGCTTCAGTAAGGATGATGACAGCCAGGTCCAGTGAACTTACACTTCATTGTGCCCAAGCTTTTGTTACTCTTTTCTTGTAGCCAGCCCCAAGCTGGCTCCAAGTTGTGGGAAGCTTCACTCTACAGAAAGGCTGTCTGGAGAGCAGTCAGTAAGTAATATTTGAAAGTAAACCAACCCTAAACAGTTCTGAAACCTAGTCAATGGATTCAGTTCTCCTGTCTGGAAAATGTGCATAAAAGTGGTATTCAAGCCACCTCACTTTGTGCAAGTTCTTTATGGCCGAAGAAGGAAGTGTTCAGAAGAATACTTGAAGGGCTGCTGCATGACTAGGCTGAAGGCTGTTCTTTCTGCTGGAGGAGTTTAGGGTCTGCCATGTGCCTAAAGGCTTGTCTGCCAGCTGACAGAGGGAAGGAATGTCACAGGCCGTGCTGCAGGCGAAAATGTCCAGGAGGACACAACAGTTGCAACACCCAGATAAAGCTGTCTACTTGAGAGAGCAAAGCCAGTTGTGACCCACATTGTCAGTGGGTCTCCCAATGTAGTTTCGGTCGAGAACTGCCGCAAAACACTTCTCAACTACAACTACCATCCTATCCGATGGCAGCCACTGTAGGCCATGATATAGTGCTGCTACCACCCACAGAGAAAGAAGCCACTTTGATGATAAAATGGATGCTGGTCAGGTTGGAAAAGCAGCAACTGCTGAAGACATATCCATGCTGAAGGACTGGCCAGAGGGGCACAACTGCCCTGCTGTAGAACCGGTCTTCCTGTGGCAGGGAGGGTCACAACTGCCAAAGATGCTTTACTACTATGGCAGGACCTGCTGTACTGAACTCATCTGCTGATTTCTGCTCTGAAAGGATGAGAGCTGCACCAAATGCCCCCGCACCATCTGCAGATCTATTTAAGCAGGCAGTATGGGTCTTAGTTTGCAGATGAAACAGGGGGACTACAAAGCGCACCAAGGAATTGAGTGCAGAGACTTTAGAATTTCTGCCTAAATCTAAATTTGGATCATAACTAATACATTGAATTGTGCATCTGAACCTGTGAGAGTCCTTGTAAAGTAATTTTTACCTAATGAATTAATTTGTACCTGTATTTACTAGTATCAGCAAGGGAGGGTAAGAGTACTGGGAAAGGAGGGGTGATCCGAATACATTGTGTATTATTTAGCTGTACTGTGTGATTAAAGTAAGAAAACCACTGATTTGGATATTAAGTTAGTGTGTCTCTTGTTTGACTGTCGAGTTTTTGGCTCTCGCTCCACACACCACTTCCCTGAAAAGCCTTTGACTGCTCTCCTTTGCTACCCTGAGTACCAAGTGCTGAAAGGTTTGTTTTTGGGCCAGTTTGCTGAGCCATAGTAGAACGGACCCCAGGACACCACTTGGAAAATACCTTAGCCACCACAGTTGAGGGCCTTCAGCCCCTGACGCCCCTTTGAAACTCTCTCAACATTTAACAATTTCTGAAAATTGGTATAACAAACAATAATGCAGAGATACAGCCATAAAACAAAAGGAATACATTGCACCTTAGCTCAGAGTTCAAATGACCAAATATAGAGAACCTTATATATATAATATGGTTTTCCTAATGTAAGTATAGTCAATTTATCCCACAGAGGGTGCAGAAAGAACAGCTTTTTATTTAAAGTATTTCTGTTGATCCTCAGTTTGTATTAAACTTTCCAGCTTTAAGGAGTATGTTGATACATTGCATTTCGACCTTACCTTATTGTGACTGAAAGTGAACACACAACTTCATCAGGACCAAGATTAATAGTGTTTTGTAATGCCTGTTATAGACAGTACTGCCGAAAATGTTTAACAAAACCATTTAATGTGGGCAGCTTTTATTAAGCTTTCATATAAACCATAGGATTAGTCAAGGCTAACATCCTGTCATCATAGTGTAACACCTGCAGTCTAGGGATTATGTAGCTGTCTGGTTGCTTAGTAGAAACCATTAAACATCCTTGTATGCCTGGGGGGTTTGGAGAGGACCAAAGGGAACATAGATAGAGTGTCTGGTAAAGGCTTGAGATTGTGGCTAGGACTTCACAAGCCTGAACCAGGGACATCTTAAAGATTGTGGGGGGGGTCTGAGCTGAACGTATGTTGGGGGGCCCTGTTCAGAATAGCTTTAAAGGTATGATCCAATTTCAGTAGTTTCATGCCCTCTTTAGCCAGGTCACTAGCAGTACACAGGCACACTGGTCCACATTCTAAATGTGTTTACATGTAATATTCAGGGATAGTGATGTGTGTTTTCAATATTGTAACACATCAGCTGCTCACTAATATTACTGAAAATAATTTCTGTAACACCCTCCCATTCCTAATGTGTAAGGTCCAGTTTTGATCTAAATTTTTTTTTTATAGATGTTGCATGAAACATAAACACACCTTCTTTGTAAAATGTCTGTAATAGACTCTCACACACATTAAAAATAAATGAAAGTAAAACGGTATTTAAAACAATCTATTTTATAATCAGTACAGGCCATCAGGGCAAGACTCTCTACAGAATAGATCTGGCGCTATAATTGGGCCCCCACAAAGGATGAGGCCTTGGACCACTTCCCCCTTCGCCCAAGCCTTAAAACGTCTCTTGCATGAACCTATCCCTTTTCCGGTGGACTCCGAGGGAATCGCACTTGACTTGTGCAATGCAAAAAGCCCACCACTGTCCTTAGTAAGTGGGTTTGGGGGAGCAGTGTGTGGAGGCAGGACACAGCGTGTTTCTCACAGTCTAAAAATGTGCTGTCATTGGAGGTAGATGGAGACAGAAAAGGCTCAGGAAAAATAAAATGGATGTTGGGTAATAAGGAAAAAGGAGGGGTTAATAAAGGTAATGCTGGTCTGAGGGCAGGCATATTGATCGTCATGACATTAGGTCAAAATTCATGTAGGAATGGTGGAACAGAACAATAAATGCGGTCTGGTAAGCCTGGAAATAGTACTAAAAAGTTGGGAAAAGTGGGGCGGGGGGGGGATTTTGGAGTCAAAGGTGGTTAGTTGATTTGTTTAGAGCTACAGTAAATTCATTGTACTTGTTTGGTGAATGGGATATGACTTCTTTATTTGGCAGTGGGCAAAGAAGGCAAGTTGTGAGCTTTATCCTGTGTCCATAATAAAGTCAGAGATGTTTTAAGGCATGAGCAAAGTGAATTCTGGGCCAGGGCCCCCGCCTTTTAGGAGGCCCCTGATGGAGCCAGCTCTGTTCTGCATAGTGTTGCCCTGATGACCTTGAATAATTCTTAAACAGACTATTTTACAAACACATTAGCTTTAATTTAATTTTAATGTGGGTGATGCATTAAAGTCTACACTAGACATTTTACAGAGAAATGTTGTATTTATGTTTGATGCAACATCCATAAAAAAAAATCTTTTTTATCATAATAGGATCCGGAATATAAAAAATGAGAGAGTATCACACAGATTATTTGCAGTAATATTAGTGAGCTGCTGCTGCTGTGTTACAATATTGAAACACAGGACACTATCCCTAAATATTAGGGGGCAGATTTATGAGGCTCTTGCGCCTCCTTGCGCCGCAATTGCGTCACGTAATGTGACGCAAAGGCGGCGCAAACAATGCGCCCTATTTACAACGTGACGCATCTAGGAGATGCAAAAAACACAGTTGATGGACAGAATGTAGAACAATGTCATACATTCACCCCAGTACAAGGATCTGGGCCTAAATCCATCGTTTTTTTGCACTCCACACCACCCTGGGTTAGACACTGGCTATATGCAAATCAGCTCTGACCCTGTGCCTCATGGGAACAGTCCAGTCCGAACTACCAAGCCATGTCTTTCCCAGACCGGAATCAAGCATCCAAGGACCGGTTTCTGGCTATCAGCCTTCATCAGCCTGGATAGCTTGACTCCAGTGGTGTGGAGAGCCTGGGACTCACGTCTGAGCATACCCAGCCCACTCGGGGTGAAAATTGCAAAAAACACAGTTGATGGACAGAATGTAGAACAATGTCATACATTCACCCCAGTACAAGGATCTGGGCCTAAATCCATCGTTTTTTTGCACTCCACACCACCCTGGGTTAGACACTGGCTATATGCAAATCAGCTCTGACCCTGTGCCTCATGGGAACAGTCCAGTCCGAACTACCAAGCCATGTCTTTCCCAGACCGGAATAAAGCATCCAAGGACCGGTTTCTGGCTATCAGCCTTCATCAGCCTGGATAGCTTGACTCCAGTGGTGTGGAGAGCCTGGGACTCACGTCTGAGCATACCCAGCCCACTCGGGGTGAAAATTGCAAAAAACACAGTTGATGAACAGAATGTAGAACAATGTCATACATTCACCCCAGTACAAGGATCTGGGCCTAAATCCATCGTTTTTTTGCACTCCACACCACCCTGGGTTAGACACTGGCTATATGCAAATCAGCTCTGACCCTGTGCCTCATGGGAACAGTCCAGTCCGAACTACCAAGCCATGTCTTTCCCAGACCGGAATCAAGCATCCAAGGACCGGTTTCTGGCTATCAGCCTTCATCAGCCTGGATAGCTTGACTCCAGTGGTGTGGAGAGCCTGGGACTCAGGTCTGAGCATACCCAGCCCACTTGGGGTGAAAATTGCAAAAAACACAGTTGATGGACAGAATGTAGAACAATGTCATACATCCACCCCAGTACAAGGATCTGGGCCTAAATCCATCGTTTTTTTGCACTCCACACCACCCTGGGTTAGACACTGGCTATATGCAAATCAGCTCTGACCCTGTGCCTCATGGGAACAGTCCAGTCCGAACTGCCAAGCCATGTCTTTCCCAGACCGGAATCAAGCATCCAAGGACCGGTTTCTGGCTATCAGCCTTCATCAGCCTGGATAGCTTGACTCCAGTGGTGTGGAGAGCCTGGGACTCACGTCTGAGCATACCCAGCCCACTCGGGGTGAAAATTGCAAAAAACACAGTTGATGGACAGAATGTAGAACAATGTCATACATTCACCCCAGTACAAGGATCTGGGTCTACATCCATCGTTTTTTTGCACTCCACACCACCCTGGGTTAGACACTGGCTATATGCAAATCAGCTCTGACCCTGTGCCTCATGGGAACAGTCCAGTCCGAACTACCAAGCCATGTCTTTCCCAGACCGGAATCAAGCATCCAAGGACCGGTTTCTGGCTATCAGCCTTCATCAGCCTGGATAGCTTGACTCCAGTGGTGTGGAGAGCCTGGGACTCACGTCTGAGCATACCCAGCCCACTCGGGGTGAAAATTGCAAAAAACACAGTTGATGGACAGAATGTAGAACAATGTCATACATTCACCCCAGTACAAGGATCTGGGCCTAAATCCATCGTTTTTTTGCACTCCACACCACCCTGGGTTAGACACTGGCTATATACAAATCAGCTCTGACCCTGTGCCTCATGGGAACAGTCCAGTCTGAACTACCAAGCCATGTCTTTCCCAGACCGGAATCAAGCATCCAAGGACCGTTTTCTGGCTATCAGCCTTCATCAGCCTGGATAGCTTGACTCCAGTGGTGTGGAGAGCCTGGGACTCACGTCTGAGCATACCCAGCCCACTCGGGGTGAAAATTGCAAAAAACACAGTTGATGGACAGAATGTAGAACAATGTCATACATTCACCCCAGTACAAGGATCTGGGCCTAAATCCATCGTTTTTTTGCACTCCACACCACCCTGGGTTAGACACTGGCTATATGCAAATCAGCTCTGACCCTGTGCCTCATGGGAACAGTCCAGTCCGAACTACCAAGCCATGTCTTTCCCAGACCGGAATCAAGCATCCAAGGACCGGTTTCTGGCTATCAGCCTTCATCAGCCTGGATAGCTTGACTCCAGTGGTGTGGAGAGCCTGGGACTCACGTCTGAGCATACCCAGCCCACTCGGGGTGAAAATTGCAAAAAACACAGTTGATGGACAGAATGTAGAACAATGTCATACATTCACCCCAGTACAAGGATCTGGGCCTAAATCCATCGTTTTTTTTGCACTCCACACCACCCTGGGTTAGACACTGGCTATATGCAAATCAGCTCTGACCCTGTGCCTCATGGGAACAGTCCAGTCCGAACTACCAAGCCATGTCTTTCCCAGACCGGAATCAAGCATCCAAGGACCGGTTTCTGGCTATCAGCCTTCATCAGCCTGGATAGCTTGACTCCAGTGGTGTGGAGAGCCTGGGACTCACGTCTGAGCATACCCAGCCCACTCGGGGTGAAAATTGCAAAAAACACAGTTGATGGACAGAATGTAGAACAATGTCATACATTCACCCCAGTACAAGGATCTGGGCCTAAATCCATCGTTTTTTTGCACTCCACACCACCCTGGGTTAGACACTGGCTATATACAAATCAGCTCTGACCCTGTGCCTCATGGGAACAATCCAGTCCGAACTACCAAGCCATGTCTTTCCCAGACCGGAATCAAGCATCCAAGGACCGTTTTCTGGCTATCAGCCTTCATCAGCCTGGATAGCTTGACTCCAGTGGTGTGGAGAGCCTGGGACTCAGGTCTGAGCATACCCAGCCCACTCGGGGTGAAAATTGCAAAAAACACAGTTGATGGACAGAATGTAGAACAATGTCATACATCCACCCCAGTACAAGGATCTGGGCCTAAATCCATCATTTTTTTGCACTCCACACCACCCTGGGTTAGACACTGGCTATATGCAAATCAGCTCTGACCCTGTGCCTCATGGGAACAGTCCAGTCCGAACTACCAAGCCATGTCTTTCCCAGACCGGAATCAAGCATCCAAGGACCGGTTTCTGGCTATCAGCCTTCATCAGCCTGGATAGCTTGACTCCAGTGGTGTGGAGAGCCTGGGACTCACGTCTGAGCATACCCAGCCCACTCGGGGTGAAAATTGCAAAAAACACAGTTGATGGACAGAATGTAGAACAATGTCATACATTCACCCCAGTACAAGGATCTGGGCCTAAATCCATCGTTTTTTTGCACTCCACACCACCCTGGGTTAGGCACTGGCTATATGCAAATCAGCTCTGACCCTGTGCCTCATGGGAACAGTCCAGTCCGAACTACCAAGCCATGTCTTTCCCAGACCGGAATAAAGCATCCAAGGACCGGTTTCTGGCTATCAGCCTTCATCAGCCTGGATAGCTTGACTCCAGTGGTGTGGAGAGCCTGGGACTCACGTCTGAGCATACCCAGCCCACTCGGGGTGAAAATTGCAAAAAACACAGTTGATGAACAGAATGTAGAACAATGTCATACATTCACCCCAGTACAAGGATCTGGGCCTAAATCCATCGTTTTTTTGCACTCCACACCACCCTGGGTTAGACACTGGCTATATGCAAATCAGCTCTGACCCTGTGCCTCATGGGAACAGTCCAGTCCGAACTACCAAGCCATGTCTTTCCCAGACCGGAATCAAGCATCCAAGGACCGGTTTCTGGCTATCAGCCTTCATCAGCCTGGATAGCTTGACTCCAGTGGTGTGGAGAGCCTGGGACTCAGGTCTGAGCATACCCAGCCCACTCGGGGTGAAAATTGCAAAAAACACAGTTGATGGACAGAATGTAGAACAATGTCATACATCCACCCCAGTACAAGGATCTGGGCCTAAATCCATCGTTTTTTTGCACTCCACACCACCCTGGGTTAGACACTGGCTATATGCAAATCAGCTCTGACCCTGTGCCTCATGGGAACAATCCAGTCTGAACTACCAAGCCATGTCTTTCCCAGACCGGAATCAAGCATCCAAGGACCGGTTTCTGGCTATCAGCCTTCATCAGCCTGGATAGCTTGACTCCAGTGGTGTGGAGAGCCTGGGACTCACGTCTGAGCATACCCAGCCCACTCGGGGTGAAAATTGCAAAAAACACAGTTGATGGACAGAATGTAGAACAATGTCATACATTCACCCCAGTACAAGGATCTGGGCCTAAATCCATCGTTTTTTTGCACTCCACACCACCCTGGGTTAGACACTGGCTATATGCAAATCAGCTCTGACCCTGTGCCTCATGGGAACAGTCCAGTCTGAACTACCAAGCCATGTCTTTCCCAGACCGGAATCAAGCATCCAAGGACCGGTTTCTGGCTATCAGCCTTCATCAGCCTGGATAGCTTGACTCCAGTGGTGTGGAGAGCCTGGGACTCACGTCTGAGCATACCCAGCCCACTCGGGGTGAAAATTGCAAAAAACACAGTTGATGGACAGAATGTAGAACAATGTCATACATTCACCCCAGTACAAGGATCTGGGCCTAAATCCATCGTTTTTTTTGCACTCCACACCACCCTGGGTTAGACACTGGCTATATGCAAATCAGCTCTGACCCTGTGCCTCATGGGAACAGTCCAGTCCGAACTACCAAGCCATGTCTTTCCCAGACCGGAATCAAGCATCCAAGGACCGGTTTCTGGCTATCAGCCTTCATCAGCCTGGATAGCTTGACTCCAGTGGTGTGGAGAGCCTGGGACTCACGTCTGAGCATACCCAGCCCACTCGGGGTGAAAATTGCAAAAAACACAGTTGATGGACAGAATGTAGAACAATGTCATACATTCACCCCAGTACAAGGATCTGGGCCTAAATCCATCGTTTTTTTGCACTCCACACCACCCTGGGTTAGACACTGGCTATATACAAATCAGCTCTGACCCTGTGCCTCATGGGAACAATCCAGTCCGAACTACCAAGCCATGTCTTTCCCAGACCGGAATCAAGCATCCAAGGACCGTTTTCTGGCTATCAGCCTTCATCAGCCTGGATAGCTTGACTCCAGTGGTGTGGAGAGCCTGGGACTCAGGTCTGAGCATACCCAGCCCACTCGGGGTGAAAATTGCAAAAAACACAGTTGATGGACAGAATGTAGAACAATGTCATACATCCACCCCAGTACAAGGATCTGGGCCTAAATCCATCGTTTTTTTGCACTCCACACCACCCTGGGTTAGACACTGGCTATATGCAAATCAGCTCTGACCCTGTGCCTCATGGGAACAGTCCAGTCCGAACTACCAAGCCATGTCTTTCCCAGACCGGAATCAAGCATCCAAGGACCGGTTTCTGGCTATCAGCCTTCATCAGCCTGGATAGCTTGACTCCAGTGGTGTGGAGAGCCTGGGACTCACGTCTGAGCATACCCAGCCCACTCGGGGTGAAAATTGCAAAAAACACAGTTGATGGACAGAATGTAGAACAATGTCATACATTCACCCCAGTACAAGGATCTGGGCCTAAATCCATCGTTTTTTTGCACTCCATACCACCCTGGGTTAGGCACTGGCTATATGCAAATCAGCTCTGACCCTGTGCCTCATGGGAACAGTCCAGTCCGAACTACCAAGCCATGTCTTTCCCAGACCGGAATAAAGCATCCAAGGACCGGTTTCTGGCTATCAGCCTTCATCAGCCTGGATAGCTTGACTCCAGTGGTGTGGAGAGCCTGGGACTCACGTCTGAGCATACCCAGCCCACTCGGGGTGAAAATTGCAAAAAACACAGTTGATGGACAGAATGTAGAACAATGTCATACATTCACCCCAGTACAAGGATCTGGGCCTAAATCCATCGTTTTTTTGCACTCCACACCACCCTGGGTTAGACACTGGCTATATGCAAATCAGCTCTGACCCTGTGCCTCATGGGAACAGTCCAGTCCGAACTACCAAGCCATGTCTTTCCCAGACCGGAATAAAGCATCCAAGGACCGGTTTCTGGCTATCAGCCTTCATCAGCCTGGATAGCTTGACTCCAGTGGTGTGGAGAGCCTGGGACTCACGTCTGAGCATACCCAGCCCACTCGGGGTGAAAATTGCAAAAAACACAGTTGATGAACAGAATGTAGAACAATGTCATACATTCACCCCAGTACAAGGATCTGGGCCTAAATCCATCGTTTTTTTGCACTCCACACCACCCTGGGTTAGACACTGGCTATATGCAAATCAGCTCTGACCCTGTGCCTCATGGGAACAGTCCAGTCCGAACTACCAAGCCATGTCTTTCCCAGACCGGAATCAAGCATCCAAGGACCGGTTTCTGGCTATCAGCCTTCATCAGCCTGGATAGCTTGACTCCAGTGGTGTGGAGAGCCTGGGACTCAGGTCTGAGCATACCCAGCCCACTTGGGGTGAAAATTGCAAAAAACACAGTTGATGGACAGAATGTAGAACAATGTCATACATCCACCCCAGTACAAGGATCTGGGCCTAAATCCATCGTTTTTTTGCACTCCACACCACCCTGGGTTAGACACTGGCTATATGCAAATCAGCTCTGACCCTGTGCCTCATGGGAACAGTCCAGTCCGAACTGCCAAGCCATGTCTTTCCCAGACCGGAATCAAGCATCCAAGGACCGGTTTCTGGCTATCAGCCTTCATCAGCCTGGATAGCTTGACTCCAGTGGTGTGGAGAGCCTGGGACTCACGTCTGAGCATACCCAGCCCACTCGGGGTGAAAATTGCAAAAAACACAGTTGATGGACAGAATGTAGAACAATGTCATACATTCACCCCAGTACAAGGATCTGGGTCTACATCCATCGTTTTTTTGCACTCCACACCACCCTGGGTTAGACACTGGCTATATGCAAATCAGCTCTGACCCTGTGCCTCATGGGAACAGTCCAGTCCGAACTACCAAGCCATGTCTTTCCCAGACCGGAATCAAGCATCCAAGGACCGGTTTCTGGCTATCAGCCTTCATCAGCCTGGATAGCTTGACTCCAGTGGTGTGGAGAGCCTGGGACTCACGTCTGAGCATACCCAGCCCACTCGGGGTGAAAATTGCAAAAAACACAGTTGATGGACAGAATGTAGAACAATGTCATACATTCACCCCAGTACAAGGATCTGGGCCTAAATCCATCGTTTTTTTGCACTCCACACCACCCTGGGTTAGACACTGGCTATATACAAATCAGCTCTGACCCTGTGCCTCATGGGAACAGTCCAGTCTGAACTACCAAGCCATGTCTTTCCCAGACCGGAATCAAGCATCCAAGGACCGTTTTCTGGCTATCAGCCTTCATCAGCCTGGATAGCTTGACTCCAGTGGTGTGGAGAGCCTGGGACTCACGTCTGAGCATACCCAGCCCACTCGGGGTGAAAATTGCAAAAAACACAGTTGATGGACAGAATGTAGAACAATGTCATACATTCACCCCAGTACAAGGATCTGGGCCTAAATCCATCGTTTTTTTGCACTCCACACCACCCTGGGTTAGACACTGGCTATATGCAAATCAGCTCTGACCCTGTGCCTCATGGGAACAGTCCAGTCCGAACTACCAAGCCATGTCTTTCCCAGACCGGAATCAAGCATCCAAGGACCGGTTTCTGGCTATCAGCCTTCATCAGCCTGGATAGCTTGACTCCAGTGGTGTGGAGAGCCTGGGACTCACGTCTGAGCATACCCAGCCCACTCGGGGTGAAAATTGCAAAAAACACAGTTGATGGACAGAATGTAGAACAATGTCATACATTCACCCCAGTACAAGGATCTGGGCCTAAATCCATCGTTTTTTTTGCACTCCACACCACCCTGGGTTAGACACTGGCTATATGCAAATCAGCTCTGACCCTGTGCCTCATGGGAACAGTCCAGTCCGAACTACCAAGCCATGTCTTTCCCAGACCGGAATCAAGCATCCAAGGACCGGTTTCTGGCTATCAGCCTTCATCAGCCTGGATAGCTTGACTCCAGTGGTGTGGAGAGCCTGGGACTCACGTCTGAGCATACCCAGCCCACTCGGGGTGAAAATTGCAAAAAACACAGTTGATGGACAGAATGTAGAACAATGTCATACATTCACCCCAGTACAAGGATCTGGGCCTAAATCCATCGTTTTTTTGCACTCCACACCACCCTGGGTTAGACACTGGCTATATACAAATCAGCTCTGACCCTGTGCCTCATGGGAACAATCCAGTCCGAACTACCAAGCCATGTCTTTCCCAGACCGGAATCAAGCATCCAAGGACCGTTTTCTGGCTATCAGCCTTCATCAGCCTGGATAGCTTGACTCCAGTGGTGTGGAGAGCCTGGGACTCAGGTCTGAGCATACCCAGCCCACTCGGGGTGAAAATTGCAAAAAACACAGTTGATGGACAGAATGTAGAACAATGTCATACATCCACCCCAGTACAAGGATCTGGGCCTAAATCCATCATTTTTTTGCACTCCACACCACCCTGGGTTAGACACTGGCTATATGCAAATCAGCTCTGACCCTGTGCCTCATGGGAACAGTCCAGTCCGAACTACCAAGCCATGTCTTTCCCAGACCGGAATCAAGCATCCAAGGACCGGTTTCTGGCTATCAGCCTTCATCAGCCTGGATAGCTTGACTCCAGTGGTGTGGAGAGCCTGGGACTCACGTCTGAGCATACCCAGCCCACTCGGGGTGAAAATTGCAAAAAACACAGTTGATGGACAGAATGTAGAACAATGTCATACATTCACCCCAGTACAAGGATCTGGGCCTAAATCCATCGTTTTTTTGCACTCCACACCACCCTGGGTTAGGCACTGGCTATATGCAAATCAGCTCTGACCCTGTGCCTCATGGGAACAGTCCAGTCCGAACTACCAAGCCATGTCTTTCCCAGACCGGAATAAAGCATCCAAGGACCGGTTTCTGGCTATCAGCCTTCATCAGCCTGGATAGCTTGACTCCAGTGGTGTGGAGAGCCTGGGACTCACGTCTGAGCATACCCAGCCCACTCGGGGTGAAAATTGCAAAAAACACAGTTGATGAACAGAATGTAGAACAATGTCATACATTCACCCCAGTACAAGGATCTGGGCCTAAATCCATCGTTTTTTTGCACTCCACACCACCCTGGGTTAGACACTGGCTATATGCAAATCAGCTCTGACCCTGTGCCTCATGGGAACAGTCCAGTCCGAACTACCAAGCCATGTCTTTCCCAGACCGGAATCAAGCATCCAAGGACCGGTTTCTGGCTATCAGCCTTCATCAGCCTGGATAGCTTGACTCCAGTGGTGTGGAGAGCCTGGGACTCAGGTCTGAGCATACCCAGCCCACTCGGGGTGAAAATTGCAAAAAACACAGTTGATGGACAGAATGTAGAACAATGTCATACATCCACCCCAGTACAAGGATCTGGGCCTAAATCCATCGTTTTTTTGCACTCCACACCACCCTGGGTTAGACACTGGCTATATGCAAATCAGCTCTGACCCTGTGCCTCATGGGAACAATCCAGTCTGAACTACCAAGCCATGTCTTTCCCAGACCGGAATCAAGCATCCAAGGACCGGTTTCTGGCTATCAGCCTTCATCAGCCTGGATAGCTTGACTCCAGTGGTGTGGAGAGCCTGGGACTCACGTCTGAGCATACCCAGCCCACTCGGGGTGAAAATTGCAAAAAACACAGTTGATGGACAGAATGTAGAACAATGTCATACATTCACCCCAGTACAAGGATCTGGGCCTAAATCCATCGTTTTTTTGCACTCCACACCACCCTGGGTTAGACACTGGCTATATGCAAATCAGCTCTGACCCTGTGCCTCATGGGAACAGTCCAGTCTGAACTACCAAGCCATGTCTTTCCCAGACCGGAATCAAGCATCCAAGGACCGGTTTCTGGCTATCAGCCTTCATCAGCCTGGATAGCTTGACTCCAGTGGTGTGGAGAGCCTGGGACTCACGTCTGAGCATACCCAGCCCACTCGGGGTGAAAATTGCAAAAAACACAGTTGATGGACAGAATGTAGAACAATGTCATACATTCACCCCAGTACAAGGATCTGGGCCTAAATCCATCGTTTTTTTTGCACTCCACACCACCCTGGGTTAGACACTGGCTATATGCAAATCAGCTCTGACCCTGTGCCTCATGGGAACAGTCCAGTCCGAACTACCAAGCCATGTCTTTCCCAGACCGGAATCAAGCATCCAAGGACCGGTTTCTGGCTATCAGCCTTCATCAGCCTGGATAGCTTGACTCCAGTGGTGTGGAGAGCCTGGGACTCACGTCTGAGCATACCCAGCCCACTCGGGGTGAAAATTGCAAAAAACACAGTTGATGGACAGAATGTAGAACAATGTCATACATTCACCCCAGTACAAGGATCTGGGCCTAAATCCATCGTTTTTTTGCACTCCACACCACCCTGGGTTAGACACTGGCTATATACAAATCAGCTCTGACCCTGTGCCTCATGGGAACAATCCAGTCCGAACTACCAAGCCATGTCTTTCCCAGACCGGAATCAAGCATCCAAGGACCGTTTTCTGGCTATCAGCCTTCATCAGCCTGGATAGCTTGACTCCAGTGGTGTGGAGAGCCTGGGACTCAGGTCTGAGCATACCCAGCCCACTCGGGGTGAAAATTGCAAAAAACACAGTTGATGGACAGAATGTAGAACAATGTCATACATCCACCCCAGTACAAGGATCTGGGCCTAAATCCATCGTTTTTTTGCACTCCACACCACCCTGGGTTAGACACTGGCTATATGCAAATCAGCTCTGACCCTGTGCCTCATGGGAACAGTCCAGTCCGAACTACCAAGCCATGTCTTTCCCAGACCGGAATCAAGCATCCAAGGACCGGTTTCTGGCTATCAGCCTTCATCAGCCTGGATAGCTTGACTCCAGTGGTGTGGAGAGCCTGGGACTCACGTCTGAGCATACCCAGCCCACTCGGGGTGAAAATTGCAAAAAACACAGTTGATGGACAGAATGTAGAACAATGTCATACATTCACCCCAGTACAAGGATCTGGGCCTAAATCCATCGTTTTTTTGCACTCCACACCACCCTGGGTTAGGCACTGGCTATATGCAAATCAGCTCTGACCCTGTGCCTCATGGGAACAGTCCAGTCCGAACTACCAAGCCATGTCTTTCCCAGACCGGAATAAAGCATCCAAGGACCGGTTTCTGGCTATCAGCCTTCATCAGCCTGGATAGCTTGACTCCAGTGGTGTGGAGAGCCTGGGACTCACGTCTGAGCATACCCAGCCCACTCGGGGTGAAAATTGCAAAAAACACAGTTGATGAAC
Organism: Lissotriton helveticus; assembly: GCF_964261635.1. NCBI lineage: Eukaryota > Metazoa > Chordata > Amphibia > Caudata > Salamandridae > Lissotriton > Lissotriton helveticus. The sequence continues at coordinate 1,385,299,528 of NC_136063.1, read as the reverse complement.
AGAATGTAGAACAATGTCATACATTCACCCCAGTACAAGGATCTGGGCCTAAATCCATCGTTTTTTTGCACTCCACACCACCCTGGGTTAGACACTGGCTATATGCAAATCAGCTCTGACCCTGTGCCTCATGGGAACAGTCCAGTCCGAACTACCAAGCCATGTCTTTCCCAGACCGGAATCAAGCATCCAAGGACCGGTTTCTGGCTATCAGCCTTCATCAGCCTGGATAGCTTGACTCCAGTGGTGTGGAGAGCCTGGGACTCAGGTCTGAGCATACCCAGCCCACTCGGGGTGAAAATTGCAAAAAACACAGTTGATGGACAGAATGTAGAACAATGTCATACATCCACCCCAGTACAAGGATCTGGGCCTAAATCCATCGTTTTTTTGCACTCCACACCACCCTGGGTTAGACACTGGCTATATGCAAATCAGCTCTGACCCTGTGCCTCATGGGAACAGTCCAGTCCGAACTGCCAAGCCATGTCTTTCCCAGACCGGAATCAAGCATCCAAGGACCGGTTTCTGGCTATCAGCCTTCATCAGCCTGGATAGCTTGACTCCAGTGGTGTGGAGAGCCTGGGACTCACGTCTGAGCATACCCAGCCCACTCGGGGTGAAAATTGCAAAAAACACAGTTGATGGACAGAATGTAGAACAATGTCATACATTCACCCCAGTACAAGGATCTGGGCCTAAATCCATCGTTTTTTTGCACTCCACACCACCCTGGGTTAGACACTGGCTATATGCAAATCAGCTCTGACCCTGTGCCTCATGGGAACAGTCCAGTCCGAACTACCAAGCCATGTCTTTCCCAGACCGGAATAAAGCATCCAAGGACCGGTTTCTGGCTATCAGCCTTCATCAGCCTGGATAGCTTGACTCCAGTGGTGTGGAGAGCCTGGGACTCACGTCTGAGCATACCCAGCCCACTCGGGGTGAAAATTGCAAAAAACACAGTTGATGAACAGAATGTAGAACAATGTCATACATTCACCCCAGTACAAGGATCTGGGCCTAAATCCATCGTTTTTTTGCACTCCACACCACCCTGGGTTAGACACTGGCTATATGCAAATCAGCTCTGACCCTGTGCCTCATGGGAACAGTCCAGTCCGAACTACCAAGCCATGTCTTTCCCAGACCGGAATCAAGCATCCAAGGACCGGTTTCTGGCTATCAGCCTTCATCAGCCTGGATAGCTTGACTCCAGTGGTGTGGAGAGCCTGGGACTCAGGTCTGAGCATACCCAGCCCACTTGGGGTGAAAATTGCAAAAAACACAGTTGATGGACAGAATGTAGAACAATGTCATACATCCACCCCAGTACAAGGATCTGGGCCTAAATCCATCGTTTTTTTGCACTCCACACCACCCTGGGTTAGACACTGGCTATATGCAAATCAGCTCTGACCCTGTGCCTCATGGGAACAGTCCAGTCCGAACTGCCAAGCCATGTCTTTCCCAGACCGGAATCAAGCATCCAAGGACCGGTTTCTGGCTATCAGCCTTCATCAGCCTGGATAGCTTGACTCCAGTGGTGTGGAGAGCCTGGGACTCACGTCTGAGCATACCCAGCCCACTCGGGGTGAAAATTGCAAAAAACACAGTTGATGGACAGAATGTAGAACAATGTCATACATTCACCCCAGTACAAGGATCTGGGTCTACATCCATCGTTTTTTTGCACTCCACACCACCCTGGGTTAGACACTGGCTATATGCAAATCAGCTCTGACCCTGTGCCTCATGGGAACAGTCCAGTCCGAACTACCAAGCCATGTCTTTCCCAGACCGGAATCAAGCATCCAAGGACCGGTTTCTGGCTATCAGCCTTCATCAGCCTGGATAGCTTGACTCCAGTGGTGTGGAGAGCCTGGGACTCACGTCTGAGCATACCCAGCCCACTCGGGGTGAAAATTGCAAAAAACACAGTTGATGGACAGAATGTAGAACAATGTCATACATTCACCCCAGTACAAGGATCTGGGCCTAAATCCATCGTTTTTTTGCACTCCACACCACCCTGGGTTAGACACTGGCTATATACAAATCAGCTCTGACCCTGTGCCTCATGGGAACAGTCCAGTCTGAACTACCAAGCCATGTCTTTCCCAGACCGGAATCAAGCATCCAAGGACCGTTTTCTGGCTATCAGCCTTCATCAGCCTGGATAGCTTGACTCCAGTGGTGTGGAGAGCCTGGGACTCACGTCTGAGCATACCCAGCCCACTCGGGGTGAAAATTGCAAAAAACACAGTTGATGGACAGAATGTAGAACAATGTCATACATTCACCCCAGTACAAGGATCGGGGCCTAAATCCATCGTTTTTTTGCACTCCACACCACCCTGGGTTAGACACTGGCTATATACAAATCAGCTCTGACCCTGTGCCTCATGGGAACAATCCAGTCTGAACTACCAAGCCATGTCTTTCCCAGACCGGAATCAAGCATCCAAGGACCGGTTTCTGGCTATCAGCCTTCATCAGCCTGGATAGCTTGACTCCAGTGGTGTGGAGAGCCTGGGACTCACGTCTGAGCATACCCAGCCCACTCGGGGTGAAAATTGCAAAAAACACAGTTGATGGACAGAATGTAGAACAATGTCATACATCCACCCCAGTACAAGGATCTGGGCCTAAATCCATCGTTTTTTTGCACTCCACACCACCCTGGGTTAGACACTGGCTATATGCAAATCAGCTCTGACCCTGTGCCTCATGGGAACAGTCCAGTCCGAACTGCCAAGCCATGTCTTTCCCAGACCGGAATCAAGCATCCAAGGACCGGTTTCTGGCTATCAGCCTTCATCAGCCTGGATAGCTTGACTCCAGTGGTGTGGAGAGCCTGGGACTCACGTCTGAGCATACCCAGCCCACTCGGGGTGAAAATTGCAAAAAACACAGTTGATGGACAGAATGTAGAACAATGTCATACATTCACCCCAGTACAAGGATCTGGGTCTACATCCATCGTTTTTTTGCACTCCACACCACCCTGGGTTAGACACTGGCTATATGCAAATCAGCTCTGACCCTGTGCCTCATGGGAACAGTCCAGTCCGAACTACCAAGCCATGTCTTTCCCAGACCGGAATCAAGCATCCAAGGACCGGTTTCTGGCTATCAGCCTTCATCAGCCTGGATAGCTTGACTCCAGTGGTGTGGAGAGCCTGGGACTCACGTCTGAGCATACCCAGCCCACTCGGGGTGAAAATTGCAAAAAACACAGTTGATGGACAGAATGTAGAACAATGTCATACATTCACCCCAGTACAAGGATCGGGGCCTAAATCCATCATTTTTTTGCACTCCACACCACCCTGGGTTAGACACTGGCTATATGCAAATCAGCTCTGACCCTGTGCCTCATGGGAACAGTCCAGTCCGAACTACCAAGCCATGTCTTTCCCAGACCGGAATCAAGCATCCAAGGACCGGTTTCTGGTTATCAGCCTTCATCAGCCTGGATAGCTTGACTCCAGTGGTGTGGAGAGCCTGGGACTCACGTCTGAGCATACCCAGCCCACTCGGGGTGAACATTGCAAAAAACACAGTTGATGGACAGAATGTAGAACAATGTCATACATTCACCCCAGTACAAGGATCTGGGCCTAAATCCATCGTTTTTTTGCACTCCACACCACCCTGGGTTAGACACTGGCTATATGCAAATCAGCTCTGACCCTGTGCCTCATGGGAACAGTCCAGTCCGAACTACCAAGCCATGTCTTTCCCAGACCGGAATCAAGCATCCAAGGACCGGTTTCTGGCTATCAGCCTTCATCAGCCTGGATAGCTTGACTCCAGTGGTGTGGAGAGCCTGGGAGTCACGTCTGAGCATACCCAGCCCACTCGGGGTGAAAATTGCAAAAAACACAGTTGATGGACAGAATGTAGAACAATGTCATACATTCACCCCAGTACAAGGATCTGGGCCTAAATCCATCGTTTTTTTGCACTCCACACCACCCTGGGTTAGACACTGGCTATATGCAAATCAGCTCTGACCCTGTGCCTCATGGGAACAGTCCAGTCCGAACTACCAAGCCATGTCTTTCCCAGACCGGAATCAAGCATCCAAGGACCGGTTTCTGGCTATCAGCCTTCATCAGCCTGGATAGCTTGACTCCAGTGGTGTGGAGAGCCTGGGACTCACGTCTGAGCATACCCAGCCCACTCGGGGTGAAAATTGCAAAAAACACAGTTGATGGACAGAATGTAGAACAATGTCATACATTCACCCCAGTACAAGGATCTGGGCCTAAATCCATAGTTTTTTTGCACTCCACACCACCCTGGGTTAGACACTGGCTATATGCAAATCAGCTCTGACCCTGTGCCTCATGGGAACAGTCCAGTCCGAACTACCAAGCCATGTCTTTCCCAGACCGGAATCAAGCATCCAAGGACCGGTGTCTGGCTATCAGCCTTCATCAGCCTGGATAGCTTGACTCCAGTGGTGTGGAGAGCCTGGGACTCACGTCTGAGCATACCCAGCCCACTCGGGGTGAAAATTGCAAAAAACACAGTTGATGGACAGAATGTAGAACAATGTCATACATTCACCCCAGTACAAGGATCGGGGCCTAAATCCATCATTTTTTTGCACTCCACACCACCCTGGGTTAGACACTGGCTATATGCAAATCAGCTCTGACCCTGTGCCTCATGGGAACAGTCCAGTCCGAACTACCAAGCCATGTCTTTCCCAGACCGGAATCAAGCATCCAAGGACCGGTTTCTGGCTATCAGCCTTCATCAGCCTGGATAGCTTGGCTCCAGTGGTGTGGAGAGCCTGGGACTCACGTCTGAGCATACCCAGCCCACTCGGGGTGAAAATTGCAAAAAACACAGTTGATGGACAGAATGTAGAACAATGTCATACATTCACCCCAGTACAAGGATCTGGGTCTACATCCATTGTTTTTTTGCACTCCACACCACCCTGGGTTAGACACTGGCTATATGCAAATCAGCTCTGACCCTGTGCCTCATGGGAACAGTCCAGTCCGAACTACCAAGCCATGTCTTTCCCAGACCGGAATCAAGCATCCAAGGACCGGTTTCTGGCTATCAGCCTTCATCAGCCTGGATAGCTTGACTCCAGTGGTGTGGAGAGCCTGGGACTCACGTCTGAGCATACCCAGCCCACTCGGGGTGAAAATTGCAAAAAAGACAGTTGATGGACAGAATGTAGAACAATGTCATACATTCACCCCAGTACAAGGATCTGGGTCTACATCCATCGTTTTTTTGCACTCCACACCACCCTGGGTTAGACACTGGCTATATGCAAATCAGCTCTGACCCTGTGCCTCATGGGAACAGTCCAGTCCGAACTACCAAGCCATGTCTTTCCCAGACCGGAATCAAGCATCCAAGGACCGGTTTCTGGCTATCAGCCTTCATCAGCCTGGATAGCTTGACTCCAGTGGTGTGGAGAGCCTGGGACTCACGTCTGAGCATACCCAGCCCACTCGGGGTGAAAATTGCAAAAAACACAGTTGATGGACAGAATGTAGAACAATGTCATACATTCACCCCAGTACAAGGATCTGGGCCTAAATCCATCGTTTTTTTGCACTCCACACCACCCTGGGTTAGACACTGGCTATATACAAATCAGCTCTGACCTTGTGCCTCATGGGAACAGTCCAGTCTGAACTACCAAGCCATGTCTTTCCCAGACCGGAATCAAGCATCCAAGGACCGTTTTCTGGCTATCAGCCTTCATCAGCCTGGATAGCTTGACTCCAGTGGTGTGGAGAGCCTGGGACTCACGTCTGAGCATACCCAGCCCACTCGGGGTGAAAATTGCAAAAAACACAGTTGATGGACAGAATGTAGAACAATGTCATGCATTCACCCCAGTACAAGGATCTGGGCCTAAATCCATCGTTTTTTTGCACTCCACACCACCCTGGGTTAGACACTGGCTATATGCAAATCAGCTCTGACCCTGTGCCTCATGGGAACAGTCCAGTCCGAACTACCAAGCCATGTCTTTCCCAGACCGGAATCAAGCATCCAAGGACCGGTTTCTGGCTATCAGCCTTCATCAGCCTGGATAGCTTGACTCCAGTGGTGTGGAGAGCCTGGGACTCACGTCTGAGCATACCCAGCCCACTCGGGGTGAAAATTGCAAAAAACACAGTTGATGGACAGAATGTAGAACAATGTCATACATTCACCCCAGTACAAGGATCTGGGCCTAAATCCATCGTTTTTTTGCACTCCACACCACCCTGGGTTAGACACTGGCTATATGCAAATCAGCTCTGACCCTGTGCCTCATGGGAACAGTCCAGTCTGAACTACCAAGCCATGTCTTTCCCAGACCGGAATCAAGCATCCAAGGACCGGTTTCTGGCTATCAGCCTTCATCAGCCTGGATAGCTTGACTCCAGTGGTGTGGAGAGCCTGGGACTCACGTCTGAGCATACCCAGCCCACTCGGGGTGAAAATTGCAAAAAACACAGTTGATGGACAGAATGTAGAACAATGTCATACATTCACCCCAGTACAAGGATCTGGGCCTAAATCCATCATTTTTTTGCACTCCACACCACCCTGGGTTAGACACTGGCTATATGCAAATCAGCTCTGACCCTGTGCCTCATGGGAACAGTCCAGTCCGAACTACCAAGCCATGTCTTTCCCAGACCGGAATCAAGCATCCAAGGACCGGTGTCTGGCTATCAGCCTTCATCAGCCTGGATAGCTTGACTCCAGTGGTGTGGAGAGCCTGGGACTCACGTCTGAGCATACCCAGCCCACTCGGGGTGAAAATTGCAAAAAACACAGTTGATGGACAGAATGTAGAACAATGTCATACATTCACCCCAGTACAAGGATCGGGGCCTAAATCCATCATTTTTTTGCACTCCACACCACCCTGGGTTAGACACTGGCTATATGCAAATCAGCTCTGACCCTGTGCCTCATGGGAACAGTCCAGTCCGAACTACCAAGCCATGTCTTTCCCAGACCGGAATCAAGCATCCAAGGACCGGTTTCTGGCTATCAGCCTTCATCAGCCTGGATAGCTTGACTCCAGTGGTGTGGAGAGCCTGGGACTCACGTCTGAGCATACCCAGCCCACTCGGGGTGAACATTGCAAAAAACACAGTTGATGGACAGAATGTAGAACAATGTCATACATTCACCCCAGTACAAGGATCTGGGCCTAAATCCATCGTTTTTTTGCACTCCACACCACCCTGGGTTAGACACTGGCTATATGCAAATCAGCTCTGACCCTGTGCCTCATGGGAACAGTCCAGTCCGAACTACCAAGCCATGTCTTTCCCAGACCGGAATCAAGCATCCAAGGACCGGTTTCTGGCTATCAGCCTTCATCAGCCTGGATAGCTTGACTCCAGTGGTGTGGAGAGCCTGGGACTCACGTCTGAGCATACCCAGCCCACTCGGGGTGAAAATTGCAAAAAACACAGTTGATGGACAGAATGTAGAACAATGTCATACATTCACCCCAGTACAAGGATCTGGGCCTAAATCCATCGTTTTTTTGCACTCCACACCACCCTGGGTTAGACACTGGCTATATGCAAATCAGCTCTGACCCTGTGCCTCATGGGAACAGTCCAGTCTGAACTACCAAGCCATGTCTTTCCCAGACCGGAATCAAGCATCCAAGGACCGGTTTCTGGCTATCAGCCTTCATCAGCCTGGATAGCTTGACTCCAGTGGTGTGGAGAGCCTGGGACTCACGTCTGAGCATACCCAGCCCACTCGGGGTGAAAATTGCAAAAAACACAGTTGATGGACAGAATGTAGAACAATGTCATACATTCACCCCAGTACAAGGATCGGGGCCTAAATCCATCATTTTTTTGCACTCCACACCACCCTGGGTTAGACACTGGCTATATGCAAATCAGCTCTGACCCTGTGCCTCATGGGAACAGTCCAGTCCGAACTACCAAGCCATGTCTTTCCCAGACCGGAATCAAGCATCCAAGGACCGGTTTCTGGCTATCAGCCTTCATCAGCCTGGATAGCTTGACTCCAGTGGTGTGGAGAGCCTGGGACTCACGTCTGAGCATACCCAGCCCACTCGGGGTGAAAATTGCAAAAAAGACAGTTGATGGACAGAATGTAGAACAATGTCATACATTCACCCCAGTACAAGGATCTGGGTCTACATCCATCGTTTTTTTGCACTCCACACCACCCTGGGTTAGACACTGGCTATATGCAAATCAGCTCTGACCCTGTGCCTCATGGGAACAGTCCAGTCCGAACTACCAAGCCATGTCTTTCCCAGACCGGAATCAAGCATCCAAGGACCGGTTTCTGGCTATCAGCCTTCATCAGCCTGGATAGCTTGACTCCAGTGGTGTGGAGAGCCTGGGACTCACGTCTGAGCATACCCAGCCCACTCGGGGTGAAAATTGCAAAAAAGACAGTTGATGGACAGAATGTAGAACAATGTCATACATTCACCCCAGTACAAGGATCTGGGCCTAAATCCATCGTTTTTTTGCACTCCACACCACCCTGGGTTAGACACTGGCTATATACAAATCAGCTCTGACCCTGTGCCTCATGGGAACAGTCCAGTCCGAACTACCAAGCCATGTCTTTCCCAGACCGGAATCAAGCATCCAAGGACCGTTTTCTGGCTATCAGCCTTCATCAGCCTGGATAGCTTGACTCCAGTGGTGTGGAGAGCCTGGGACTCACGTCTGAGCATACCCAGCCCACTCGGGGTGAAAATTGCAAAAAACACAGTTGATGGACAGAATGTAGAACAATGTCATCCATTCACCCCAGTACAAGGATCTGGGCCTAAATCCATCGTTTTTTTGCACTCCACACCACCCTGGGTTAGACACTGGCTATATGCAAATCAGCTCTGACCCTGTGCCTCATGGGAACAGTCCAGTCCGAACTACCAAGCCATGTCTTTCCCAGACCGGAATCAAGCATCCAAGGACCGGTTTCTGGCTATCAGCCTTCATCAGCCTGGATAGCTTGACTCCAGTGGTGTGGAGAGCCTGGGACTCACGTCTGAGCATACCCAGCCCACTCGGGGTGAAAATTGCAAAAAACACAGTTGATGGACAGAATGTAGAACAATGTCATACATTCACCCCAGTACAAGGATCTGGGCCTAAATCCATCGTTTTTTTGCACTCCACACCACCCTGGGTTAGACACTGGCTATATGCAAATCAGCTCTGACCCTGTGCCTCATGGGAACAGTCCAGTCTGAACTACCAAGCCATGTCTTTCCCAGACCGGAATCAAGCATCCAAGGACCGGTTTCTGGCTATCAGCCTTCATCAGCCTGGATAGCTTGACTCCAGTGGTGTGGAGAGCCTGGGACTCACGTCTGAGCATACCCAGCCCACTCGGGGTGAAAATTGCAAAAAACACAGTTGATGGACAGAATGTAGAACAATGTCATACATTCACCCCAGTACAAGGATCTGGGCCTAAATCCATCATTTTTTTGCACTCCACACCACCCTGGGTTAGACACTGGCTATATGCAAATCAGCTCTGACCCTGTGCCTCATGGGAACAGTCCAGTCCGAACTACCAAGCCATGTCTTTCCCAGACCGGAATCAAGCATCCAAGGACCGGTGTCTGCCTATCAGCCTTCATCAGCCTGGATAGCTTGACTCCAGTGGTGTGGAGAGCCTGGGACTCACGTCTGAGCATACCCAGCCCACTCGGGGTGAAAATTGCAAAAAACACAGTTGATGGACAGAATGTAGAACAATGTCATACATTCACCCCAGTACAAGGATCGGGGCCTAAATCCATCATTTTTTTGCACTCCACACCACCCTGGGTTAGACACTGGCTATATGCAAATCAGCTCTGACCCTGTGCCTCATGGGAACAGTCCAGTCCGAACTACCAAGCCATGTCTTTCCCAGACCGGAATCAAGCATCCAAGGACCGGTTTCTGGCTATCAGCCTTCATCAGCCTGGATAGCTTGACTCCAGTGGTGTGGAGAGCCTGGGACTCACGTCTGAGCATACCCAGCCCACTCGGGGTGAACATTGCAAAAAACACAGTTGATGGACAGAATGTAGAACAATGTCATACATTCACCCCAGTACAAGGATCTGGGCCTAAATCCATCGTTTTTTTGCACTCCACACCACCCTGGGTTAGACACTGGCTATATGCAAATCAGCTCTGACCCTGTGCCTCATGGGAACAGTCCAGTCCGAACTACCAAGCCATGTCTTTCCCAGACCGGAATCAAGCATCCAAGGACCGGTTTCTGGCTATCAGCCTTCATCAGCCTGGATAGCTTGACTCCAGTGGTGTGGAGAGCCTGGGACTCACGTCTGAGCATACCCAGCCCACTCGGGGTGAAAATTGCAAAAAACACAGTTGATGGACAGAATGTAGAACAATGTCATACATTCACCCCAGTACAAGGATCTGGGCCTAAATCCATCGTTTTTTTGCACTCCACACCACCCTGGGTTAGACACTGGCTATATGCAAATCAGCTCTGACCCTGTGCCTCATGGGAACAGTCCAGTCCGAACTACCAAGCCATGTCTTTCCCAGACCGGAATCAAGCATCCAAGGACCGGTTTCTGGCTATCAGCCTTCATCAGCCTGGATAGCTTGACTCCAGTGGTGTGGAGAGCCTGGGACTCACGTCTGAGCATACCCAGCCCACTCGGGGTGAAAATTGCAAAAAACACAGTTGATGGACAGAATGTAGAACAATGTCATACATTCACCCCAGTACAAGGATCTGGGCCTAAATCCATCGTTTTTTTGCACTCCACACCACCCTGGGTTAGACACTGGCTATATGCAAATCAGCTCTGACCCTGTGCCTCATGGGAACAGTCCAGTCCGAACTACCAAGCCATGTCTTTCCCAGACCGGAATCAAGCATCCAAGGACCGGTTTCTGGCTTTCAGCCTTCATCAGCCTGGATAGCTTGACTCCAGTGGTGTGGAGAGCCTGGGACTCACGTCTGAGCATACCCAGACCACTCGGGGTGAAAATTGCAAAAAACACAGTTGATGGACAGAATGTAGAACAATGTCATACATTCACCCCAGTACAAGGATCGGGGCCTAAATCCATCATTTTTTTGCACTCCACACCACCCTGGGTTAGACACTGGCTATATGCAAATCAGCTCTGACCCTGTGCCTCATGGGAACAGTCCAGTCCGAACTACCAAGCCATGTCTTTCCCAGACCGGAATCAAGCATCCAAGGACCGGTTTCTGGCTATCAGCCTTCATCAGCCTGGATAGCTTGACTCCAGTGGTGTGGAGAGCCTGGGACTCACGTCTGAGCATACCCAGCCCACTCGGGGTGAAAATTGCAAAAAAGACAGTTGATGGACAGAATGTAGAACAATGTCATACATTCACCCCAGTACAAGGATCTGGGTCTACATCCATCGTTTTTTTGCACTCCACACCACCCTGGGTTAGACACTGGCTATATGCAAATCAGCTCTGACCCTGTGCCTCATGGGAACAGTCCAGTCCGAACTACCAAGCCATGTCTTTCCCAGACCGGAATCAAGCATCCAAGGACCGGTTTCTGGCTATCAGCCTTCATCAGCCTGGATAGCTTGACTCCAGTGGTGTGGAGAGCCTGGGACTCACGTCTGAGCATACCCAGCCCACTCGGGGTGAAAATTGCAAAAAACACAGTTGATGGACAGAATGTAGAACAATGTCATACATTCACCCCAGTACAAGGATCTGGGCCTAAATCCATCGTTTTTTTGCACTCCACACCACCCTGGGTTAGACACTGGCTATATGCAAATCAGCTCTGACCCTGTGCCTCATGGGAACAGTCCAGTCTGAACTACCAAGCCATGTCTTTCCCAGACCGGAATCAAGCATCCAAGGACCGGTTTCTGGCTATCAGCCTTCATCAGCCTGGATAGCTTGACTCCAGTGGTGTGGAGAGCCTGGGACTCACGTCTGAGTATACCCAGCCCACTCGGGGTGAAAATTGCAAAAAACACAGTTGATGGACAGAATGTAGAACAATGTCATACATTCACCCCAGTACAAGGATCTGGGCCTAAATCCATCGTTTTTTTGCACTCCACACCACCCTGGGTTAGACACTGGCTATATGCAAATCAGCTCTGACCCTGTGCCTCATGGGAACAGTCCAGTCCGAACTACCAAGCCATGTCTTTCCCAGACCGGAATCAAGCATCCAAGGACCGGTTTCTGGCTATCAGCCTTCATCAGCCTGGATAGCTTGACTCCAGTGGTGTGGAGAGCCTGGGACTCACGTCTGAGCATACCCAGCCCACTCGGGGTGAAAATTGCAAAAAACACAGTTGATGGACAGAATGTAGAACAATGTCATACATTCACCCCAGTACAAGGATCTGGGCCTAAATCCATCGTTTTTTTTGCACTCCACACCACCCTGGGTTAGACACTGGCTATATGCAAATCAGCTCTGACCAGTGCCTCATGGGAACAGTCCAGTCCGAACTACCAAGCCATGTCTTTCCCAGACCGGAATCAAGCATCCAAGGACCGGTTTCTGGCTATCAGCCTTCATCAGCCTGGATAGCTTGACTCCAGTGGTGTGGAGAGCCTGGGACTCACGTCTGAGCATACCCAGCCCACTCGGGGTGAAAATTGCAAAAAACACAGTTGATGGACAGAATGTAGAACAATGTCATACATTCACCCCAGTACAAGGATATGGGCCTAAATCCATCGTTTTTTTGCACTCCACACCACCCTGGGTTAGACACTGGCTATATGCAAATCAGCTCTGACCCTGTGCCTCATGGGAACAGTCCAGTCCGAACTACCAAGCCATGTCTTTCCCAGACCGGAATCAAGCATTCAAGGACCGGTTTCTGGCTATCAGCCTTCATCAGCCTGGATAGCTTGACTCCAGTGGTGTGGAGAGCCTGGGACTCACGTCTGAGCATACCCAGCCCACTCCGGGTGAAAATTGCAAAAAACACAGTTGATGGACAGAATGTAGAACAATGTCATACATTCATCCCAGTACAAGGATCTGGGCCTAAATCCATCGTTTTTTTGCACTCCACACCACCCTGGGTTAGACACTGGCTATATGCAAATCAGCTCTGACCCTGTGCCTCATGGGAACAGTCCAGTCCGAACTACCAAGCCATGTCTTTCCCAGACCGGAATCAAGCATCCAAGGACCGGTTTCTGGCTATCAGCCTTCATCAGCCTGGATAGCTTGACTCCAGTGGTGTGGAGAGCCTGGGACTCACGTCTGAGCATACCCAGCCCACTCGGGGTGAAAATTGCAAAAAACACAGTTGATGGACAGAATGTAGAACAATGTCATACATTCACCCCAGTACAAGGATCTGGGCCTAAATCCATCGTTTTTTTTGCACTCCACACCACCCTGGGTTAGACACTGGCTATATGCAAATCAGCTCTGACCAGTGCCTCATGGGAACAGTCCAGTCCGAACTACCAAGCCATGTCTTTCCCAGACCGGAATCAAGCATCCAAGGACCGGTTTCTGGCTATCAGCCTTCATCAGCCTGGATAGCTTGACTCCAGTGGTGTGGAGAGCCTGGGACTCACGTCTGAGCATACCCAGCCCACTCGGGGTGAAAATTGCAAAAAACACAGTTGATGGACAGAATGTAGAACAATGTCATACATTCACCCCAGTACAAGGATATGGGCCTAAATCCATCGTTTTTTTGCACTCCACACCACCCTGGGTTAGACACTGGCTATATGCAAATCAGCTCTGACCCTGTGCCTCATGGGAACAGTCCAGTCCGAACTACCAAGCCATGTCTTTCCCAGACCGGAATCAAGCATTCAAGGACCGGTTTCTGGCTATCAGCCTTCATCAGCCTGGATAGCTTGACTCCAGTGGTGTGGAGAGCCTGGGACTCACGTCTGAGCATACCCAGCCCACTCCGGGTGAAAATTGCAAAAAACACAGTTGATGGACAGAATGTAGAACAATGTCATACATTCATCCCAGTACAAGGATCTGGGCCTAAATCCATCGTTTTTTTGCACTCCACACCACCCTGGGTTAGACACTGGCTATATGCAAATCAGCTCTGACCCTGTGCCTCATGGGAACAGTCCAGTCCGAACTGCATTCTGTCCATCACCTGTTGTTTTGCATTTGTCACCCCGAGTGGGACGGGTATGCTCAGACGTGAGTCCCGTGCTCTCCATGCCACTGGAATCAAGCTATCCAAGCTGAAGAGGGCTGAAAGCCCGAAACCGGTCCTTGGATGCTTTTTTTTCCAGTCCAGGGAGGACCTGGCTTAGCAGTTCCGTCTGGACTGTTTCCATGGGGCACAGGGTCAAGACTGATTTGCATAAAGCTGGGTTCAAACTGGAAAGGCATGGTGAGCAAAAAAATGATGGATTTAGGCCCAGATCTCTGTACTGGGGTGAATGTATGACATTGTTCTGCATTCTGTCCATCACCTGTTGTTTTGCATTTGTCACCCCGAGTGGGACGGGTATGCTCAGACGTGAGTCCCGTGCTCTCCATGCCACTGGAATCAGGCTATCCAAGCTGAAGAGGGCTGAAAGCCCGAAACCGGTCCTTGGATGCTTGTTTCCAGTCCAGGGAGGACCTGGCTTAGCAGTTCAGTCTGGACTGTTCCCATGGGGTACAGGGTCAAGACTGATTTGCATAAAGCTGGGTTCAAACTGGAAAGGCATGGTGAGCAAAAAAATGATGGATTTAGGCCCAGATCTCTGTACTGGGGTGAATGTATGACATTGTTCTGCATTCTGTCCATCACCTGTTGTTTTGCATCTAGGAGATGCGTCACGTTGGAAACCCCTGCGCCATAGGGAGGCGTTCCTGCGCAGGGGGGGGGCGTTCCTGCGCAGGAACACCTCCTAAAAGTGGCTGAGTGAAATCTATGAGATTTCACTCAGTCACTTACTACGTCAATTCCTTACGCCTGCTTGAAGCAGGCGTAAGAGTGACGCACCATACATTGAAGAGGTGGCCCCTGTGCATTGCAGGAGTCATGTCGCACTTGCGACATGACTTCTGCAATGCGCCGCCCGTGCGCCGAGAGATGCGTCACGCATCTTCACTGCCTTGCACCATGGTGCGCCGCATTGTAAATGCGGCGCACTGTGGCGCACGTTAACTGGCGCATCCCTGGGGATGCGCCAGTTAACATAAATCTGCCCCTAGATGTAAAGACATTTAGAATTAGGACCAGTATGTCTGTGCAGTGTCAGTGACCTGGCCAAAGAAGGCATGAAAGAGCTGAAATTGGATCATAAATTCAAAGCTGGTACAAACAAGGGCCCCCAAAAATATGTTTAGCCCAAGGCCCCCAAAATCCTTAATGCCTGGGTAGTGAACTCTGCTCCATTTGCGGAGTTTGCAGAGTTTTCTGCACTGCGCGATCCACGGAGTTCGCAGAGTGCAGAAAACTCCTCTCCACGTGATGTAGCAGAGGTTTTTCGTCGCTCGGGAACAGTAAGTTGGTGAGCGCGAACTGCCGCTTGGGTAGAATTTCTACAAGAGCGGCAGAAAGATCAGCACGGACCGCAGTTTGCACTGTACTCAGCCACTTGCCGAACTCCACTGAGTTTTTTTGTCACTTTGCAGAGTACCGCATAGCGAAAATCCGTGAACTATGCCCAGGGCCTAATATGTCCCTCAACAAAGTGACTGTTTTCACAAACTCAAAAGCGAGTCTGTGTATCAGAGATGGCAGCATGAACAGTCAGACATGCTGAGCTCTTTTGGTCCTGTTTCATTGCTCAATTGTTTGCTGAGTGGCCTTTGGTAATTAAATCGGACCTGCCGGGATGGAGTGAGGGGCGGCGAGGAGGGTCTGGTGGGAAACACTGCTGCTGCTTTTGTTACTGGGGACCGATATTGCAGCAATGCTGCAAAACTACACCCCCCCTGGAACAAAAAGACCGCTTTAAAACCGGTCCCCACCCTACCAGCCCATTAGGAAAATGCCCGCTTAGTCCAGTCCATCGCTGAGCATTCTTCCTGCATCTCGCCATGATCTTCCTCTACTCATACAGCATCACTGGAGGGGGCAAAGGCTTGCCAAGAGTTGCCCATTAACTGTTCCTCTTCATGGAAAAGCTGTTACATATGTTCCCTCTTAAAGAGATGGGTTATTTTTTCACAATTCGTTTCATGTATTAATTTTTATGGAGAGCTTTGTCTATTTTGAGTGCGCCATTACTTTCTGTTATTCAAAAAAGGAAAAGTACACAAAAAAGGAATTTCTTGTCTTACATATTGTCTTTCCTACTGAATTAGGTTTATTTAGACTTGTTAAATAAGCACTTCCCTAATATTAATTCCTCAGCTTGCAGAAACATCATGACCACTTCATTTAATGGCTCTAAATCAACTCAAGCGAGTAACAAAAAGCAAGCTGATGTGCCTGCCAAGTCCAAAGTTGTTGAATCACATGAGCTATCATTTTAAAAGATTTTAGGAAAAAACCTGCTATACACTGTAACACTGATACTATTAATACAGATGTTAAACACATCTAAAGAGAAATGGCAGGTCTCTCTTTGAGAGTTTCTGATAAAAAGATTATAAGATTAAAATTAGAGATGAGATATTGGCCACTTCTCACCAGTGGTGGCCCACATTAACCCAATAGGAGAGCTCATTATGGATGTAGAAAATAGAAAAAGGCAATTCGACCTTCACATTTTTAACATTCTTTAAAATATTGCAAGTCAGAATTGCAAGCTGTAGCTGAAAAATCTGCAACCGAAATTGCTCAGAAAGCACATCAACGAAACCCAGGCAAATTATATGTAACCCTGTAGCAACTGAGGCTTTTGCACTCCTTGTGGTGAGCCCTTTTTTATGTTTGGGGCACTTCGCATTTAGGCCTTCTCAACTTTTTCCACTGAAGGTATCCAGGCCAACCGTGCATCCTTTATTTCCCATATCTTGGGGATTCTAGAGGTGCCCAAGGTTTGTGGATTCTCATGCTGGGAAAAGAAAATATAGCCAAAATATATCACATTTTAGGTTTTATTGGAATAATTTCAAAAAGTGCTATGCAAGAAAGCATGTGTTTTTTCCGTAAACATGGCATCAGCAAAAGAAAGGTTAGCTTTCCAGCTTTCAGGAACAAGAAGAGGTTTTGCATTTTGTTTCTGATAGTCCATTTTTAGGGCTCGCGCCCTGCGTTGCAGTGCACAGCAGTGCTCGCGCAGGCGAGAGTCCTTTTGTCCGGGGTTCAGAAATGGACCCTGGAATCGCACACGCTCGTGAATGTGTTTTCTGTTTTGGGGTCTGCAATTGGGCTTTGAGTGGTGTTTTGTTTCAACAGAGCATGCAATAGGCCAACGTCGGGCATATTGCTCCGCCCACGGCCTATTGGTGTCTGTAAAGCGCACCAAAGCCCATATGTTTTCAATTATCGTGCCAGACAGGGGCGCGATAATTGAAAACATATGCCTCGCAGTGGCGCACCTCATGCTGGCTGGTGCAATTGCTGTGCTTCGGGCTTCACATGTAGCGTCATACACTGTTTCAGAACCCGGTGATCTCTGCTCACTCTAAGTCATGGATTAAACACAGAGGCGAGTTTCACTTCATGCTCATGTTTCTATTTTTGAAAATTCTCTCAAGTAATATAACACTTTATTTCCATTATGACAAACTGCCCAAAGGTAAACTTTGATTTTGATGCGATCAGTGACTGAAGAATGGAGAATTACAGGGAATGCATAATTTGGAACCCTTCATGACATGTATTTGCGAGGCACAGAGAAATGCGCAAACAGACAAATAGAAATGTACAGCATGTCACCCTGGAAGATTCGGAAAGGGCGGGGAAAGCCGGCAGCATAAGATTAGAAAATATTGTTTTAATAGTTAGAGGGAGGATACGCATGCAGCAACCGCTCACTGGGTTGATAAAATCATTAATTATCCGAGCTCAACACAGTCGGGCAAAGACAGCGAACTTGCAGAAAAAAAGGGATAGTAAATCTGGAGACCACACAGCGTCTGCGCGACGAGCAGAAGTACAAAGCAATGCAACAAAATACCACAGCTGATCATTCCACCCCGCACGTCAGTCACCAAACCGCATTTAACACTGAGCAGCGCACCACCCATGAGGCATACCACACACAACACAATCCATATTACTCCATGCCGCACCATGCAGTGCACGTTACTGATATCGGACCCTCGAGCCAGCACGCAGTTTAGGACCAGCCGCGCCTCCCGCCTTACCTTAGAAATCAGACAGGATCCCCTCCAGGTGGTCGCTCACGGACAGTTCCATTCTGCCGCTGGGAGAGGGGGCACTCTTGCACCCCTCCGCCCTGGACTGACAGGCACCCCTTCGCCCCACAACTGTACACTTCTGCTTACAATTCCAGATTGGGGCAGCGCCGGGTGATATCAGCGGTCCAAGTTATGTACTGGGAAAAATAGAGGGGGGGAGGCTCTGTAGGTGCAGCGTCTACTTGAGTGGGCCTTTCCAGGCAGAGAAACTTCTAAGCTCACCCTTGCCTCTGTCCCGGCCAGGCTGTATGAGGGGGAGGAGAGGGGCTTGACTGTAAGGGGAGAGGGCTGCGCCCAGGAGGAGGAGGGAGAGACAGCTGGCCTCAGCCCCTGGCTCCACCCCGTGGGCTACATGGGGCGGAGGGGCTCGGGTCTCACTTTTCCACTTCCAGGAGGGAGGGACAAAAGGACAGGGTGTGTAAGTTAGAGAGGTGTGTATGTTGGTAGGGGTACCAGGAGAGGGCTGTAAGTAGATGGGGTGTTCTGCAAGGAGAGGGTTATATTAGCAGGAGAGAGGTGTGCATGTTGGGGGGAGGACTGGCCATAGCGGGCATCGGGCAGTTCCCTGGGAGGGTTGGGGCCAATTTGCAGTGGTGGGTGCAGTTTTTTATTACTGGTGGCTAGTTTTGCAGCAGTGCTGCTATATTCTCCCCCCCCCCCTCCAGTAGGTAGAGCAGCAGAGGGGCTGGTTTTCAACATTGTCGTTCTGCTTTGGGCTCCTGCTCTGGCCCGGTTATAAACTACAATAAATAGGAACAAGCATTTGCAATGCAATAGGTCTCACATTATTAAAGTTTGAGCTATTGGTGTTGCATTATTTAGCAATGCCAATAGCTCAAACTTTATTAATGCAAGACCTAGATGCCAGATGTTAAAGCCATAAGTGTATCTGGAAAGTCTTACATTTCTGAAAACCATAAAACATTCCAAATTCACCAAGGGGTCATATGTGTAAATAGCTAATAGTTTTCTAAAATAATTTAATTGTGGAAATAACAAATACTGAAAATAGGTAGGAAAAATACCAGTCGTTCACAATATTTTTATTCGTAGTTTTTTTACCTGATGGATGATTTACAAATGTAACATACCATTATAATCCACCGGCCTCTTCTGGTTTCAGGGATCTTTTGGTTGTCCAAAAGCATGTGATATCCATAGCCAATAAATGAGCTGCTGCTTATCATGATTATTCTCTGTGTACAGATCATGCAGCAGTTCTTATGGTAAAATCTAATGGATGAAAAATGGGCATGAAGGAAATCGTTGAAGTTTTTAAATGAACACAAGATTCTGCCTCCAGCAGTAGTGTGTATTTGTACACCTCTGAATTTTGGGCTACCTATGCTATTGTGATTTAGAGGGCAATTACCAAATTAGGTTTTTCTGCCTCAATGTCTTACATTTGGAAGGCAATAATGAAGAGAAACTAAGTTTATAATAAATATCTTATACCATTTGGTGTTCCCACGCTTCTCCCGCAACCCCACGTCTGGCTAGGCTGGTGCCCATAACACAAAAGGTCCCAAAATACAATGTGGAGACATAATCATTGCCTGTCAAAAAATGACCTGTTTGATGATGGGGTAGCTGCAGTATACAGACCTAGGCCTAGCCATCCCCCATGGAAACCTAGCAAACCTATACATTTTGGTAACTAGGTGTCAAGTAGAGTCCTGGATGGTGTGCATTTGCATAGATCTCACAACATTTTCTTACCCACAATGCCCTCCAAACCTCTAATGCTGACTAAAATATTGCGGGGCAGATTTACAATCCCCTTGTGACAATTTTACGCTGCCGTTGTTTCACTTCTGTGGCGCAGCGGCGTCGTGAACAATGCACCATGCTGCGACATCTATGGAGATGTGTCATGTTGTAAAGCTGTGGGCTACATTATACCTGCGTCAGATATAATGTTTGCAGGGTGGATGTTCCGTCCAAGGAAGATTCGTAAAAGTGATGCAGTGAAATCTACAAGATTTAATTGAGTCACCTTTACGACGCCACAGCGTCAAACCTTGCGCCTGCTTGAAGCAGGCATAAGGAGTGACGCAGCATGATGGAAATAGGCATTCCTGACCATTGCTCGAGTCACATTGTGCTTACGGCACGACTCCAGCAAAGCGGTGACTTTCCATCAAAAGATGCGTCACGCATCAGTCTATCCTTGCGCCACAGTGCGCCACATTGTAAATGCGACGCATCTATGGTGACGCAAGGTTTTTTTACGTGTCTCAACTGATCTAACACATCTCTGCTAATATGCAGAGATGCGCCAGTTCTTGTAACTGCCCCCCTATTTTTTGCACATTTCTGTGACAGAAACCTCCAGAATCTGCAAGAATCAGCGAAGCGGTGCCTTTCCGTCAAAAGATACATCCCGCATCTGTCTATCCTTGCGCTACGGTGCGTCACATTGTAAATGCGACGCATCTATGGTGGCGCAAGTTTTTTTTACGTGTCTCAACTGAACTAACACTGCTAATATGCTGAGATGCGCCAGTTCTTGTAAATCTGCCCCCCTATTTTTTTCACATTTCTGTGACAGAAACCTCCAGAATCTACAAGTATCTGCAAGGATCAGCAAATTCCTACCACTCAGGGTACCCACATTTTTCTAAATAAAAACACTGCCCCACTTGTGTGACTTGGCCTAGGCCCATGACACAAAAGACCCAGTGGCGTAACGAAAGTTGAGGGGGCACCCCTGCAAGGTATATGGAGGGGACTCCACTCCGGATTTAAACGGGAGCACTCAGGCCTGAGTACTGTGCTGAGGGCCCCCCTGCAGTTCAGGCCCCCTGCACCGCATGAGTTGCCAGGGCCTGTGTCACTCCACTGAAAATACCCCAATATTCAAAGTGAAGACAACATTTCCTGTCAAAAAATTACCTAGTTTGGCAATGGGGGTAGCTGCGGTATTTGGCCCTGGGTTCGGCCACCACCCAGGGACACCTAATGAGCAGCCATGGCCGGCAGTGGGAGTACCTGCAGGGCGGTGACATGGGGAGGGGGAGGGTGGGGGCTAGTAATGTATGGATTACGGAGTTTTACAGGTAAGTAAGCATTTAAATAAATAAAACGAATTGTGTTGCGCGCACTGCATCGTATTTGGGGATGCAGTGCACTCAACAAAATTTGTTTTATTTATTTAAATGTTTTCTTACCTTGGAAGCTCCATAATCCATACATTACTACACCCCACCCTGCCCCTCCCCCTCCCCATGTCACCGCCCTGCAGGTACTCCCACTGCCGGCCGCAGCTGCTAATGAGCCTACACATTTTTTAAATTTAGACACCCAGAAGAGCCCAGGATTGTGTGCCTTCCATATATCCTACAACATTTTCTTACCCACAATGCCCTGCAAACCTCAAACTGTGAGAACAATCTTGCTTTTTGTTCACCTTTCTGTGACAGAAAACTCTGAAATTTGAAAGGATTGAAAAAATTCTTACCACCCCGTCGGTGTTCCCACACTTCTTCCTCAAGAAACCTCTATCCCACTTGGTAGCTCAGCCTAGCGCCTGTGACTCAAACGACCCCAGCACACAACATGGAAACTTCAACATTTACTATAACAAAATGGGCCTGTTTTGGTGATGGAGTAGTGGCCGTATTCGCGGTAGGGCTCAGTCGCCACGTATGGACCCCATACCAACCCCAGACATTTTTTTAAATTAGATATGCACAGTAGACCAGGCTGATGTGTCTTCTGTAGATCCTACAATGTTTTCTTACTCACAGTTGCCTCCAAGCCTCAAACTTTGTTAAAATCTTGCATTTTATTCACATTTCTGTGTGGAATACTTCGGGAATCTGGGGGATCTACACAATTCTTCCCACAGAGCATCCCACACTTCTCCAAATAAAAACAATACCACACTTATGTGGCTCGGCCTAGTGTCGGTGACAGAAAAGGCCCCAAAACACAGCGAGATCCCTGTCAAAAAATGACCTGTTGTGGACATGAGGGTAGCTACAGTTTTTAATCCCAGGCTCAGCTGACACCCAAGTAAACCTACCAAACCCAGACATTTTTAACACTAGTCATCAAGAGGAGCAGAGGGGAGTTACTTTCTCCCACAATAGTACACTATAGAATTTCTTTATACTTAGCTGACTTTCTGATTGCCCCTAGAGGGGCGGTGGATTGTGGGTAAACACTCCCTATCTCTGACCTACGGGGGGTCAGAAAGGCTGTTGTGCCCAAGGGAGGAGGACCACAATTCCATCCCCTGGGTGGACCCCAATACAGTACATGTCTTGGTGCTTAGTGAGCTTGCTGGCTTTCCAAGTTGGCAGACTGGGGGTAAACACCATCTATGCACCTCCCTATAGGGTGAATAAACACTGTGATGTGCGGGGGCAGGGAAGCACATGTCCAGGGGAGTTGCTCCCCCAAATCAGTACACTATAAAATTCACTGATGCCGACTGAGATTTCTGCCCTGTTGGGGATATTGGGGGTAAACACCCTTTATCTATCCCCCAAGGGAGATAGAACGACTGTTGCATCCAGGGGCTTGTGTGCACAGTCCCATGACAGGGTGCTGCCCAAACCACAATATAACGTCCCTGCTGGATAGGGGAGTAGGTCCCTGCATGGGAATCGTCTACCCAGTACAAACCCCAAGCAGGGATCCACTAGGGAGAGAGAGGGCTGGAATGGGTACAATCCAGTGTTGCCTCTCCCATGTTGATCTATGTTTGAGATAGAGAAAGCATGGTTTTCTTTCGCATTTATTTTGCTGTTTCGTCAGTGCACTTTGCACACTGCTTGTTACAGCAAAAATAAAACTAAGGACGCAACACACAGGAAACATTTCCTTTGCATTCCAACTCTTATTTTTCACGTGAACTTTGATTTAAACAAATGCATATGATATTTTCACCAGAAACATTTTCTTTTTCAGTACGTTTGGATGTCCCGGGGACATCCACCATGCTGTGAACAGCAAGAGAAAAATACCTGACTTACTAGTGGAAGGAAATAGGATTGACACCCAGCAAGATTTCTTCAAGGAAACAGTTAACATCTGTTAGGAATTCACAGCATTGAGAGCAGGGTGCACACATGGTTAATTTGATCTTTCTGCTACGAGACTCTCCAACAATGATATCTAAAAGTAATTGCATTCTCCAGCAAATCTACTTACGTACCTGGATCAATATGCTCCTCTACCAATGGACTCACAAACATTAGATGAACTTTAAAGTTATGCTCTTTTTAGGTGTATTATATTTATATCCCTTTGTCTTTAATTGTATCTTTTAATTACAGGAATACCTTAGTAGTTTAGTCATGCTTGGTTCCTGCCTTTGGTTTTTTCACTTGCCACTTTTATGTAGTGGCTAAAGAGCCTTCTTTATGTTGTCAATCTGCTTTGTCTCATTTTATGTGAGCTATAGCTTTCTAGTACTACTAACAATAGCTTCTTCTCGTGGCTAAGCTTTCTTTAATATTTCCTACTCTCTCTGGCCAATACTAGAAATATTAGCATTGTCTCATTGTATGTAAAGGGTCTGTGGCATCCTATTATTAGAAAGAATATTGCTGATTATCTAACTAAACATTAAGATGATGTATAGCTACTTCAAGAAACTCATGTTAATAACAAAATCCATACACTATGTTGTTGAGTTGGACTGACATGTTTGTCTCCTATTAAAGGTTGGAAAAAAGGTGTTGCCATTTTGTTTAAAAAAATCTTCAGATCCATATTCTACACAAACCTGGTGATTCATATTATAGACCCACACTTGTCAAATTAAAATAATCCATAAATATATTTTATTTAATAAACATCTATGGATTTACAACTGATAATCCTGATTTCATGAGATATATTACTTTAAAATGTATTAATATTGATAAGGTACCACTTATTGTTTGTGGTAATTATGATTAGATCAGAGATCTTTATTCAAAATGACATCTTCTTTAAAATTCAGGACTTCAAAAGATTTTACTTTATTTAAGGACTTCTTTAAACATCCTAAATAGATTGCCCACTGGAGACAACACTTTCAAAGTCCCAATGAATTCTCTTTTTTTCTAAATCACATTCCAGATATTCTAGAATTGATTACTTTACTCAACGAGTATATTCCATATTAATGCCAAATATGAAATAGAGCAATTTATTGTATCTGGTCATGCTTGATTCCCCTCTTTGTTCAACATAATGATTTTAATATGACCAACACCAAGATGGAGAATGAACTGTGAATGTAGTCTTAATGATCATAATGGAGATCAGTTGTTACATGCTATTAATGACTATGATATATCCAATATAACCCCTCTGCATGCAACTCATTCATGAGCCAATACTTTTTATATAGTGGCACATAAGAATAAAATATTTCATGATAACATCTGGTCTGGTGAAGAAAATTGCAAAATTTGAGATTCTTTTGGTTACTTTCCGGCACAATAAATATTTAACTAATTTTAAAGACTCTGTGATAGGTATATAATGCTTTACTTAGAAAAATATTATTTAACACTAAGAAATCCAGTAAAGTATTATTTAATTACCTGCACATTAAAATGACAAGACTGAGATTTGTGCTGTGATCGACATTTACTTGTGTCTTTAAAAGATAATAATAATGAATAAATTATCTTTCTATTTAAAGCACTATCATAAATTGATTGATATTTAAAATAAAATTATAGAAATAAATCTTGTCATGCAATTCACCTACTTTATCACAAAATGAAGCAGAATTACTAGAAGCTCCAACTGATCATTGTGAATCATTACCTTTCTCAGTTCTATGAAAACATCTGGTCTGCATGGCTTACTGGCACATTTTTATAAAACATTTACCACACATTAAGGTTTTTTTTTGCATGTTGGTGGTCCTTTTGCTAAAACTGTTATTGATGCTGCACACCAGGGATTCTCAAAGTACGCCCGGGGACCACATGCAACCCTCCTGACCTTTACATGCAGCTCCCTGATCAACAGCAGCACTAGGCTCAATTCAGCACGGTCATTAAAAACATGTTAAATAAACAGGCAAGCCTTTACTTAAAAGTTAATTGAAGTTAATAAAAGGAAGTAACTAGGTTGTCTTGGACCACTTTACTTTAGGAACAACTTCGTTTTAAAAGCCATCTTGCAGCAAATTAGTAAAACTATGGTAAGGTCTCTTCAAAATTCAAAAAGTGTATTTCATTAACATGCAGAACCATTTAATCTTAGTATATCAGATTATATTAGTGCATTGAGAAGTATTATGTTATAGTGATAGTTTTAAAATATGAATTTAGAAACAGTCATTCTTCTCCCCACACTGACAACAATGCCAATCGTTAGCTAAGAGGCAAGTGAGTTGTTATGTGCACTATTAGGGAGCCCTAATACACATGAACAACATTCTAGTTTATTAATCGAACACAGGAGAAGGTTTTGTACAGCACAGATCCTGAGGTAATGTATTTTTGAGGTCCTCTTATATGTGATAATGAAGAAAAAGGTGGGATAGTGAAATAAATCAACTGCCTGCGATCACACAGTTGGGTAAAGTGATGAAGCTGGGATTAATCCCAGGTTTTCTGGTTTAACATTGTGCAATTCAGCCAATAGATGTATATGCTTTCTTTCCCTTATTCCCACCTTACCGCCCCCTCCCCCACGGACCACCACTCAGCTGGCATTAATGCGGCCCTTGGTCACATCGCTGACCAAACTTATGGCCCTTGGCAAAGTGTTTTGGAGTACCCATGCTTTACTCTAACCAGATAACAATATTTACCTTTTTTCTAGTTACAGTTGAAGGTCCATATGTACAAACATTAAGAATAATGATTTCCAAATAGCGGTTTTTTTCACATTGCTATTTAGTAATCGCTATTCTTAATGTGTAAACTTTTATTTTTTGCTTACCGATTACTAGTAGGTGGCAAATCAACCTACCTCATGAATATTATGAGATAGGTCACAATTTGCAACCCATTAGGATGACAGCCATCACAGGCATGTTGGCCTGCTGAGGCCAGCAGACTACCATGTGATTGTTGTTAAATAATGAAATCTTTTTTTAAATGCAACCCATTTTCCTTAAAAGAAAACAGGAAGCGTTAAGTGGTCAATTGGACATATATAAAATAAGAGAAACTATTTTTTAATGGTCAGCATTATTTTCAACTTTTTGGTTTAATATTTAAACAGTTAAAATAGTATTAACTTCTAAAATCATACGTTTACTAACTATGTAATCAATATAATGTCCTACTAGCTTTTATTAAAAATATAATAGTTTGATTCTGAAATTTATTTGGAACTAGAAACATACAATATTTCTTTATGGCAAACTTAAAGTTAGCAAAGCTAGTAAAGAAAATTGAGTCTTAGGCTCCACTGATTTTTATAAATACCATTCTGAATTTCGAATTAAATAAGGACCATTATGGTTCCATATTGTAGATCCTGTGAATGCTCCTAAATGGATATCAATTAGACATACTTTGATTAAGCCATTTCCTCTGTTAGCTATGTTATCAATGTCCAATACAAAAATTATGAAACATTTTCTGACCATGAAGGCAACCAAATCTGTCTTACCATACAGTTTTATTCTTTATTTATCACTACAATTCATTTTTCCAAACCCATCTCTTTATGGCATAATCCCTCTATAAAGTTCACAAACAATATTACATTTTGGAAAACTTGGTAGAATACCACACCTTCTTTCCTATCCGATTCATGTTAAGGTATTTTATTCTTCTCTTTGCTAGAGTTGCAGAAGAAATTCAATTTACATCAATCTGAAGTACAAAAAAAGATGTAAAATAATTCTTGGTAGCTTTCCAAATGTTCTCCCTTTCACAAATGTTTTACTAACAGAATTGATCCTCAAATTATATAGTATCTATAATCATGTCACTTTTCAAGTATATAACATGTTCTTCTCTCTAATACAAAAAATATGCAGTTTAATAGTAGTTTTTGGAATAATCAATTTAAGATTGCTTAATCTTTGTTTGGTTACCTGTCTCATTATATTAAACACATTTCTATGTCTCATACAATTGTCTGTGGATTCCCTGTAGACTTCACAAAGCTTAGTTAATTGAGAGTCCATTATATAAGCATTATAACGTTAGTATAGGTTTCCTAAAATATTTATCATATGAATGTCCTTTTACATTTGACTTTGGGAGATTATGTCAAAACCCCTTATGCTGTCCAAACCTGTTTTCTATAACATGTTTATCAGGAAATCTTCTATATTATCAACTTCTATTCCTATGTTACCAATAAAATATTTGATTTTCTTATTTCTTCTGCATTTAAATCCATTGCTTCAAAATGGAAGGATGCTAATGTTTTATCAAAACATACTTGTTGGTCATGGATTATTTTTTACAAAGAAAGGTTCTTCTTTATCTTTTATTGGTACGTTTAAGCCTCTTTCTATCAGCTATGTTGACAATCTCTAGATCTCTATGCTGAAAGCTTACCTACTGAGAAGATGTAATATATTTCTAATTTACATTCATTTTAACAAGTCACTGTTTATTTTAAATCAGTAACTTTTTTAATGATTGCATTCAGATAATCGTATCTTCTCATAATTATACTTTAACTTTAATCTTTGATAGTTGGTGTATGTGCTCTGTGTTGATTTTTTTAAATGTTTTATATTGAACAAAAAATGCAAGTTCTGTGTTGATTGTCCATCTCCAATGCACCATGAACACTCAGTGGTGTCTGGAACGTGCTGTGCACTGGTTTGCACGGTATGTAACCTTTACAACAAAATTTTTACAACGCACTACCATTACAACGCAGGCATTACCGCGCATACCATTACAACGCATTGCACTGGGGGGCGCTTTAGGATAGGTAATACGTTTAATTTTCTATCCAACACCTTCCCTAGTGTCCACGGGGACTGGAGTTGGAATAGAAAATTATACTTACCACTATCCAGCACCCCAAAGCGCTATGCGTTGTAACGGTATTCGTTGTAAATACCGCGTTGTAAAGGTATGCGTGGTAAAAGTATGCGTTGTAACATCATACATCCGGTTTGCACTCCTAGTGAAGTAAGAGAAACCATTACCACACTCCAATTCGTACAAAACACCTCTTGCTAGTTTACTGTGTGTTGTGATTTAGCAGGAAAAAGTAGGAAGACAGTGTCATGAAAAAACAACCAATTTATCATTGCCATTAATGTGAAATGTCAATACAATATTGTGCTGATGAACACTGTCACTGCAGCATTTTAGAAAAAAAGTAATTTGCTGGGTTACATTTGTTCATTCATAAAGTATGATTAAATATAGGTGTGTGCGAAATTTGCGTGATTTCTTTTGCCTAATTGCACAACATTTCAGGAAAATTATGCAAAAATATGTGTAATTATGCAAAATGCAAATCGTTTTTTAGCGCCATACTTTAAAATATCAAGAAAACCACAATTGTTGTATCAAACAGCCACTCGCGTTCTGGTTGCTCCAGCGCTCTCATTTTGTCTTAAACAGCAGTCATTTCTGGAATTTCATGTAACAAGCATAACATGAAATACACAAAATTATTCAAATTACTCTGCCATAATGTACATTTCGTGTAAATGTCTTTATTTGAATAAGAACTAGTAGTGTTTATTTGCTGTTAAGAACATAATCAATCCAAAGTCAGCCATAGAAAAACCATGGATAACCATAGTAGTCAATGACCATAAAAACGCAACGGCACACATCAAGCAGTTTTGAACATTGTCATGGGTATTGTTACTTTCAGAGGAATACCTATGTTACTGATACTGGCATTTAATGTTAGCAAAAAACCCGTTTTGCTGCATTCTGACTTACTATTGAAGTTTTTCTTTTTTTTGTTCTATCAATAACTAAAGCACATTTCTTTGCTTTGTTTCTTTAGCCTTTAATACTTCTGAAACAATATCTGCATGCTCTGTACTTCAAGGATCTTGTCCCATTATCAAAAGGTTTTTTATTTCCACTGTGTGACATGAATGCACTTCCTGGAGTTAATGTTCAATGTGATAGCTGCGTGCTCTGCCACGGGAGCACTGAGTCTGTCATATTCCCTATTCAGCAATCGGCCACCCATGCCAATAGACTTTAATTAATTGACGAGGGCACTCCAGTGCAGCAATTAACAACAGAGAATCACAGATTGCCAGCGTCCCAGACACTCTGCCTCTGCCTGACTCATCCAGCAGCGCCGTGATTGCTCTATGGAGAGGTTGAAGGGAATACTCTTTTTGTTTAGATGCTGTGCGACTATATCCTATATACGTAGGCCCAGATTTATTTAGGTTTCGCTTCGATCTTGCACCATGAAAGGAGGCGCAGGGCGACTTAAAACTTCGAATGAGATTTACCAAGCCACGCAAGGCCACCTTGTGGTGGTCCCTGCTTGGCTTCCTAATTCTGGTGGAACACAAGGCAGCGCAAGTCGCTGCCTTGCCTTACTCTGCGTAGTGGGTGCCATTCATTGGTAAAGTGTTGATGTTCCCACACATCCACCCATCTATTCTGATGCATTCCCAGATTTGCCAACACCGTACACCTGGGAATGCGTCAGAATTGTATGTCTTACCACAAGAGATGCAACGAGGCGAAATATCTTTATTTCTCTTTGTCGTTTCTTCTGCAGCACACTTAGAAAAAGGATCTTTGGTGGAGAGCTGTAACCTTAGAAGCACAAGGAACAAACTCAATGAAGGCTCCAAGACCTCTTTGTTTTGATATTAATTTGCGGTCATTGAGGTGTTGAGCCTCTCCTAAAATTGTTTTGTTTGTCAAGTCAATGGAGCCTGTTACATTACCATAAAAACAGATTCTACCTTCCCTTGTACTTTATAGTATTCATTGAGATCAGTGTACTAGTTTATGAAAGAGCTGAACACAAAGCGCTGTTACTTGGGTTTAAATGTATGACCAGGAATCTTGGGCTCAAAACTTGCTTCATATTAAAGAGCTTAATTGGTTATGTCCATAGGCAAAACCACAAATCAAGCCTTGACCCTTCTCCTCATGGGAAGAGTCCAGCCTGATCTGCCAGGCCAGCTTCTCACCAACATGCAATGTAGGCAACATACGACCGGTTTTGTCCTGCTAAGGGCTCATCAGCCAGGTATTACTTGGTTCCTGTGGCACAGTGAGCACGGGACCCACGTCTGGGCATACCCATGCCACTTTGGGTGATACATCAAACACGCAAACGTTAATGGGAGGAAGGCTTGCAATTTGTCCAAACAATGGCAATTGTTCAGGGTAACATCCCCAGATGTGGGGCCAGTGTTCACTGTGCCACTGGAATCAGGCTATACCTGGCTGATGAGCCCTTATTGGCGAAACAAGTTTTAAATTGCTGGTACTTTGGTTCAGGGAGGACCTGGCTTGCCAGTTTAAGCTGGATTGCTTCCAATGGAGCAGGGTCAAGACTGATTTGCAAATGGCTGTGTCTAAAATGAGGTGGCATGGCAGGCACAAAGTGTTCGACTGGGATGTGGCCAGCGCGATTGCCAGTGGCTGAGATTAATTTAAGCATTCCATCCATCACCTTGCTGCTGCAGATCGTTTGATGAATCAGCTCATACTTGGACTCGCAGAGCCAAAGCAGACTCCTAACTTGGCTCTGGTATGGCTATGTCTATGAATTTGCAGGCTTCTAGTCCTGTTTCTAGAACTGCACGAAATATTTAAAATATCTAAAACATTATGTGAAATTCTGCATTATTATGTGAAATAGTGCTGTTTTCAGCGTGAAAAGTATTGATGCCTCCATTTTGGATGCGAGAATGCAGTTCTTGAAAACAATGAAGAAATATACAGGGGTTTAACAGGACCCTAAACTGTCTTAAAAGCAGTTGACATGTTTAGGCCTGGAAATGTAGCCACTTTTGGTCTTGGGCATTTGTCAGAACAACAACAATCTCTGTCTGAGCCATGAGACACACTGCTAAATTAGATACTTTGGATCAGACAAAGAAAAATTGTACATTTTAGCTACCTTTTTTGCTACACTTTGGGTGAGGGAGGGAACATTTGGTATGGAACAGGCGACTTAAAAATTAAAAAAAATATATAATAATCCAATGATTAAGGTATTGGCCTATCTCACCGGCGTTTTGTTTTCCTCGCAGCCAGGAAACAAATAGATAAGGTAGCGGTGCTCTAAGAGATGGACTCTTAAACGTGTGCTGGTTTGCATAAGAGTCTCTGTATTCGAAGTAGCACTGCATGAGCCACTGTCTGTAGAGCTGGTATATGAGATAAAAGCCCATGGGCGGTATCGTTTGTTTCGGAAATGGGTGGCGAAAAGGCTAATGAGGATAAAAAAAAATTTAAAATAAAAATAAAAAATAATAAATCTCTGCCTTAGCGCAACTATTGTCCAAAGTTACTGTACGAAAAAAGAAACATACAGCCTGAGTATGATGACAAAGGACTAACTACTTGTATGTCCCTTTAGTATGGCAAAAGTGTACTTCAGATACACATTGTATCTTAAGGTGATCTCCTTTACCAGTGGACCTTCAAACTCCCTGACGACCTAACAATTCGGCAAAAACTCCACTGGGATTTCGGGGAGTTCGTACCTGCATCAGGAAGTGGCAATCATCTTAAGATAAAAGATGCTAGATATAGCAGCCAGCATCCTGTGCATCCAGCTCTGTTGGCCATGTGCACAGGAGGTTGAATGAAGGCCTAACCTGTGGTCAGGTCCTGTACCCAATGTTCCCTGCAGCCAGCCCCGAGTTCACATGTTTTTTGTCCGTGAATTCAGGGTTGATTCAGTGTCTGGCTTGTAGCGAGCTCTTGCACTTAAATGTCACATCTAGCAACTTCCTTTTTTGGTTTTAGTCTTGTTCATATATATTTGGGTCTGCAGACCACAAGGCTTTCCTGAGAGTCCCCAAGCCTGGTCATGAAGTCCATGTTTCGCCTTTGTGTATCATTGCCCTTCTGACTAAAAAGGAGCTCAAAGAAATTGGGGGTTTAGTGGTCCCCTTTGGACCACCCACGTTGGAATGGGGATAAAGAGATGCCCCCACTCATAATCCCTTTCAAATATTTCTAAAGATGCAGGGATTAAACCGCACATCATGAAATAGTGCCAACATTATCCTACCATGGTCAGTCATTTAGATTGCTCAGTCTGACAGACCTGTAACTATTACATGTCTGCAGACTTCCATTAAATGATGGGAAGAATTTCTCCTTTATACAATGGGATTCGTTTGTTTTTCCTAATGATTTCTGGTCAGAATTGAACTTTACTGGATCCTACATTGCAATTTGATCATGATGGGACTTAATTCATTCAAAGACTGGAGCTCACATTGTTTTTCTAGCTAGCTATTGAATTGCCTGGACATTTTCCACCCTAGTCTATGTGTTGTAACAATCACAGTAATGGTTATGCTTGTCTGACTGCAACCAGTGGGTCAGTTTTTCTACCACCTTGTGTTCTGCATATTTTTTCAGTTTCTCATATTTCTATGAATTCATTACGTTGTAGGGAGGACTGCATGTCATTCTTCATTTGAGCCTATTTATTTGTCCATAATATAGTTGCGGCTTTCTATTGTAGCAGTTTGTATGGTATGGTTCTAATTATGCAACACATCATCCACACCACATCATCATTGCTTGTTCTCCTTCCTCTTTCTTTTTCCTTTTGTTGGTTTTGCCCCCTATATCCTTTCTTACCCTTCCTTCTATCTCTGCATGCCTCTTTGGCACCATTTTATTCTTTGCACTTCTTGTGCTTATCTGTCAAATGACCCCCAGATGCTGAAAGTGACAGCTGCTGCAACTCTCCTCTCTCCGGCATGCACTTAGTCGGCGATTCTTCAACCTGCTAGGACCCTTTGGCTGATCTTCACAAACTTGCATACCTATATTCCTATGTGGCTTTCTTGTCCTTTAACCACAGTAGTACCCCTTAGGCCGAACTTCTCAAATGTGCAGATGAGAAACACTTTCCATGGTACTTTTTCTCCTTGTTGAGAGCCCATCTGGACTTTTCCTCTGGATTCCCCTGATGTACTTTTAGTACACATCTTTCTATTTCAGGCTCTCCTGTTTCTTGCAGTTTTTTTTCTACTCAATTATATTTTACTTCTAACAGCTCCTTTCCGAGCACCTCCATAGGTTGTTCCTGTTGTGCTTTCCTATGATCGATTCCACTTCTGCAGGGTAATCCTATTACTCACTCATAAACTGAGAGATTTTACTTCTCTCCGTTGCTTTAAATAGAGGAAGCTTTCTGTTTTATTCGTAACTGATGTGTCTCTTTTCCTTCTACAGCTTTGTTTTGTGTCTTTGTCCTGTTGGTGACCTACTGCTAAATGGTCGAAACATCGACCCAAATTACAAGCAGACAATAGATGTATCTTTAGTGCTCTATTTTACATACTAGTTAAAACCAACATCGCTGATGTCTAGCCTCTGTTCTCTGTATTATACATGTCTTGCTTGTCAAGCTTTCTTTTGATGTATTTTTAATTTCACGTGTCTCACTTTCTTTTCAGCACAAACGGCCACATGCATCAATGTTCCCGTTTGCGAATTCTTAATTGCGAAAATTAAGGAATCGCAATTAAGAATTGGCAAACGGCTATGCATCAAGAAATCGCAATTTTTTTTGCGATTTCTTAATTTTCCTTAATTGCGATTCACAATTTGCGAATCGCAATTAAGGAATCCCTTTCTATTGATTCTTATGGGCCTAGAGGCCCATAGGAATGAATGTGAAGGCATTCTCATTTTGCGATTCGCAATTAAGGAATCGCAAAATGAGAATGCAATTTCAAGGGTGCAGGGGGGGTCCAAATGACCCCCCCCTGCAGCCCTGAAATGTACCTTAAAGTACATTTTTCAGACACACATGCCCCAAGGGCATGTGTGTGTGTAAAATGAAACTTTCAAAAATGCACTTCTGTGCACTTTTGAAAGTTTTCGCAAATTACCATTAAGGTTAACTTCATGGTAATTTACCACTTCCTATTTGCGATTTCGCAATTTAAAAAAAATCATGCATTGCATTTAAGAAATCGCAAAATTACGATTTCCTAAATGCAATCGCAATTTAAGAAATCGCAAATAAATTGCGATTTCTTAAATTGCGAAAAAAGCAAAAACCTAAATGCATCCCAAAAAAGGGATTTGCATTCGCAAACGGACGAATTTTGCGATTCGCACCGTTTGCGAATGCAAAAACCCTTGATGCATGTGCCCGAAAGCCTTTCCAGACCCTTTTCATTTGATGCATTTTGTGAGATGCAACCCACAATAAACACATTTGTTTCTGCTTAGCTGCTGATTTTGCTTTTTTGTCATATATTTAATACATTTTTTTCTTTACCATTATTCAAAGGTTTGTCTTGCCATAGTCGGGCATAGTTTGCCATAGTCAGGCACCACTGAATCTTGATAGGAAGATGTACTCATTCTGGGACACACACAAAACTGTTCACATTTAGAATTAACCTTTTGGTTCAGGTGAGACTTACGCTCCTTGAACTAGATTTATTTGAGGTCCTTTTTAGAACACAGAAGAAAATGGTTATGAGTTGAAGATCCGGGTCATTCCGGTGGAGGAGGCCAAAAGGTGGACATGAATATCCTTGAGCCACCAAGTAAGGTTTTGCCTTAGGATGTGATGACAGCCATGTCTGAAAATGTATGCTGTGATCCTTCTCAGACAGGGCTTTTGGTTTAAGCATAACCTGGAGTCATGGAATATCAGCATTGGCGATGCTTGGACAATAGGAAAGAGCTGGGCAGAAAAGGAGAGACATTAAGCAGCACAATTGGGCATGTTGGAGTACTTAAAGAGTGTCAGAAATAGCTCCAAATAAGAGCTTTCAGGTCGAAATTAGGCATAGAATACCGGTTTGGTGTTTATCGAACTAAAAAACTGCAACTTTTTACTACCCATTTCCCCCCAGAAGGTTTGCCTGTCAAACTCTGTCGGGGACACTGCGCATGGTGTGGTCATTCCCACTAAACTCATAATTCCAACATGCAAACTCCTGTTTATGCAGAGACCAGAATGATCCCTTGTACTCAGAATCATGGTCTTCTTAGAGTAGTCAGACAGCAGCAAGCATGCCTATCAGCTCTGTCTTCAACACACAATAGTGCGACAACAATGTCTACCTCCACCTCAGTGACATTTCTCGTCCTCTTCATGGGTGCTGTTTGCATCTTGTCTGGCTCAAAGCAGAAAAGGAAGTTTGTGCAACGTAAAATCACGGACCGGTTATGCCACGTTGGCATCCACAGAGGTTGTGTATGCATTAACCTACGACCTGTATTATTACCCAAGCAAATAACATCATATTCTGTTCCACCTCTAACTTGTGTATGCAAATGGAGGCAGAACATCGGAAATCTCTACATTTATAATACATGTTCATTTTTTGAGTATATTGGTAAACTGGAGTTTTACAAGTGTGAAAAGTCACATTATTTATTTCATGTGCATAGTATTACATTTGCAAACTTACCTCAGTGAATTGGGCCTGCAACGTCTAACAACTTGAGCACATTATGAACGATCTATAAAAAATAAATGCACATTTTTTTTAACATTATGGCAGACGACATGCAATGCAATTGTTATTTTTTTCCCCAAACATGAATTGAATTAAAAATGGGCTTCCTGCGTGCTAACAACTTAAATTAATGTCGCTGCTTTACGCTGCTGGTGCGTTTTGGGGCTGCTCGGTTCTTATATTAAGAATGAGGGCGCTTGTATGAAAATAATCTTGGGAGGTTCACGCAGCGGTTACGCCACTCTGGCGTTTAATGGAGGCAGTTCTGCTGGTTTACGATCTGAGGATCTTTCCTAATCTGGTTTTCTACACCGCACCAAGGGCACACAAGGCCAGTCAAGACGAGAAGGCCGACAGGGAAGACAAACGAGCGTCACTTCGCGGCCCTGATGCCACGCAAAAGTGAAACCTGAAAGAGCAAAGCCATGTTGTCGAGAGGAATGAGTGCTCCGTGCGAACGTGACCCCTGTTTTTTTACACAGGTTTATGATCCTGAAGGCAGACCTGAAGAGCAGGTTCTAAATCTCAGCAGGTCTCATCACGGTGCTTTCATTCCCTTCATTAAGCTGTGGTGGGACTTTAGTTTATGGTTGCGGTCGCTGAGCCTCTGAGAAGATCAGGTGCCGGGGGCTTTCTAGGTTCAAGTCATAAGTCTTGCAAGACCCCAGGACCAGAGGTCTCCAGCAGCAAGGGGCCTGTCAGGCTACAATTCGAGCAGTGCCTGCAGAAAGAAGGAAGCCATCCCGATGCCTGCCCACTCTGCACTCTCGATAAAGGAGGAATCGATTTTATTTCAAAGAAAATAAATACCCAAACTAATTATTTAAAATACATTGCATTACATTACTTTAAATTATTGGCGTAATATATGCACATTCTCTAAAAAATCGCAGTTGGGGAGATGTTATGATCCACACCCTTAAAAGCTCTGATCAATCAACCAAAATAACTTTATTCTCCTTCAAAATAGCCATAAAAGTGCACACCCTAAAATCAACAACAATAAGTTAGA
Source organism: Lissotriton helveticus (assembly GCF_964261635.1). Lineage (NCBI taxonomy): Eukaryota > Metazoa > Chordata > Amphibia > Caudata > Salamandridae > Lissotriton > Lissotriton helveticus. The sequence continues at coordinate 1,385,262,649 of NC_136063.1, read as the reverse complement.
CATGAACAAATTAATAACAAATTTTAAATAGTACATTGCAAAAAGGCATTAAAAAGATACCAAAGCCATACACCTGATGAACTTTTCCAAATCTATGAGGCATAATATTTTCCTATTATTACAGCATTTTAAATAAATTTGAAGGCATTTTCACATATCAAATCAGGGAGCAATTGCTGCAAGGCACTTAATGCTTGTTTAGCCCTCCTGATCTTAGAATCACGTAATACTTGCAGAGGATAGTTTTTCCTAGGCTCAGAGTAAAGCTTGCAAAATATAGCTGTTAGAAATGGGGTCTCTAGTTGGCAGAGGTATGCACCTTTGTCCAAGAAGGGACCTTTCCTTCTACTCAGGATAAGGGAGTTAGACGCTTTAGATTACCCCTGCCCCCCTTTTGGTAGCTTGGCATGAGCAGATCAGCTTATCCCAAAGGCAATGTGTAAAGTATTTGCACCCAGACACACAGTGGCACAGTGAAAACACCACAAATGGACACCACACTAGTTTAGGAAAATAAAGTATCTTTATCTGAACCGAACAAGACCAAAATGAAAAAAATAAAGCTCATAGAGACATATAGCTCCAATTGAGGCAATTGCAACATAGTGACAGGCACAAATCCAAAGTAAAGCGCCAACTGCGAGGTGCACTGGCCGGCCACGGAGTCACACAGACCTTCAAGTAATGGTTCGTTGGAAAACTAGTTCAACGGATGCTACACTGCATCCTGGAGGTGAGGCGTTGATGGCCAAAGAAGGGCCAGCTCCTTACTGACACAGGGCGAAATGCTGAGTCCGCGAAGAGGCGAGGCATTGAGTCCAGGCTGGCAGGGGAGGTGAGGCGGCATCAGTGGTGAGGTGTCGATCCGTTCAGCAGTGTAGGGTCCATGAGTTCAGGAAGTCACCCACATCAGTTATCGGCTCTGCAATGAAGAGATGCAGGCTTTGGTCAAGACAGGCTTCGGTGCAAGCGCTGGTGTCGGAGAGATCAATAACTTGCAGGCATCAGCAGGTGTCAGAGCTGCGGTGCAGGCAGGGCAATAGATTGCACACTTTATGAGCTGTGCTCACAGCCTTGGTGCAGTTCGCGGTGACACTGGGGCATCACTGGCGGCGTCAGTGTTGTTTTTACTGGGTCGCAGCACCAACCAACTGATTCCAAGGACCCAAGAACTGAATGGGCAATCAGGAGTCCAGCAGTGGAGTCCAGGTTCTGTTTAGCAAGTTGCAGGTGAAGTCTTTCTGTCCCTGAGACTTCAGAATAGGAGGCTAGTCCTACTTCAAGCTAGTGAAGAATCTTTTTAAGCAGGATACCATAGCAAGGCACAAGTTCAGTCCTTTCTGCTGCCCACAGACAGTAGCATCACTGCAGGCCAACCCAGCAAAGCAACGCACAGCTAAAGGGCAATACTCCTCCTGACAGCTTTTCTTCTTGACAGGGTCTTCTTATTCCAGAAGTAATCTAAAGTTCTGATGTTTTTAGTTCTAATATTTATACCCCATTTTCTCTTTGTAGTCTGTGTTGCAAAACTCTCTGAGCTCAGTAAAAACCAGTTCTGTCCTCCCTGGTCCAGGTTCACTACAGGAGGTGGAGACAGCATTGTGCAGAGGAGACACAGTCTATTCAGGTGCTAGTGTAAACTCTTCCCACCACTCTCAAGTGAGTGCACTTTCCTGGTCGACATGGCAGTCTAAGATTGTGCACACAGACACTGCAGTGGCAGGTCTGGGCCACATTATATGGCTTCTCAGGTAGGCGATACAACCAGTGCTGCAAGCCCATTCGTAGCATTTGATGTACAGGCCTTTGGCACACAAGGTGCACATTACTAGGGACTTACCAGTAAATTAAATATGCAAATCATGGATAACCAATCATAATCACAATTTACACAGGGAGCACTTGCACTTAGACACTTATCAGCAGTGGCACAGTGCCCAAAGCATCTAAGCAAGCAAAAATAAAATCTAGTACATAGTCAAAAATGCAGGAGGTAGAGGAAGAAAGCAGGGGAACCACGCCAAGGATGCCAAGTCTAACAATAACAAAGTACAATGTTCTTTGTGCGGAATGATTAACATAAGGACATGGGCTAAGTTCGTCCTTTCAAGCTCTGCCATTTGGGAACGCCACCAAAAGGTGCACCATGTTTAGCCCAAATCGTGTTAGATATAATCTATGCTGAGGGTTCAGCTCTGAAATTCGAAAGACCAGGTGTTGTATACTAAGCAGTCAAGCATCCAATATATGCTGTTCATGACCTCATGTATGATGACATAAAAAAATGATTGAGAATATCACGGGTGACATAACATATGATGTCACTAACTGTATGATTGATGGTGTGACTTCCATATGCATAAACAATTAAAATAACAATGTGAAAACGAAATATTTCTTTATTACAACTCAACCAGAGACTAACGTAGTTGAGCAACTTTTTTATTTTCTTGTTACTACAGACTGCAGCTAATCAAACATAATACTACAGTATTGCATTTACTAGTTACAAAAACATTTTCCTATTTGAATAAAGGTTTTCATACCATAACCAATAAATTTAAACTTTATTATATAAAAATACATAATGTGTAAACGAGTGTTGTAATGTGGCTTTCCTTTTTGCACTCTTTTGTGCATTAGATTGAGTTTGCGCAATGAAAAGTCTGCGCAGAATGTGGGGCACTCTAATTAGGACATAACCAAGCAGTGTAACCAACATCACAATAACAATCAGCAATTTATCAATCAATTGTTGCTTATTTCGATTAAATTGATCAGAATAAGGGAGTATAAAATGACTTTGAATAAAACAATCAAGATTATAAAGCTACATTAATATATTTCCATGAAATTTCGGATTTTTACATCGCGCTCGGATAGCTACTAACAGCATATCAAATTGTCTATTTAGCTGTAGAAGAAACGAAAGCAGACCCAGAGTGGTCTAAATCCAGTGCTTCGCAAAACCAAAGTGAGGAACCATATCTGAATTAATTGTAGATATAAAAATTAGAGGAAAGTAAAACATGCATTGCAGTCTGCATGGATCTGCTGCCACATGGGCAAATATCTCAAATCCCTGAGAAGGCGCATCCCTTGGGGACGGTTAATATGTAATGGATAACTCAGGATCATTGAATAATTATCTATGGCCAGCATCCATACAAAGGTTTTGTATATATATTAGTTTCTGATTATTCCACTCCTGTACATAGTTATGCTATTTTTTTTCATATTCCAATTCAGACTGGTAGTTGGATTCAACCATATGGAAATCCATAATTGAAAAAGGTTGCAATTTATTTGATCCTCCCACGTATCCAAAGGCCAACTGTGAATGGGATGAGAAGTCAGGTAAGCTTTGTGGGGGACCCAATACTTGTCAGCAGAATTTCTTTTTCTATTGTCTAAAGTGAAATGTATTTATATAGCTTGCAAAGAGGTTTTCCACTCTGCACTCAGCCTCAATGGGGTTCCAGGGTACGCACCTTGGGGGGTTCCTTGTGTCTGCAGCTCTTCCAAGTCTCCTGTTCCAAGTCCCAACTTCGTTCACCGTTCGCATTCCACTTTCTTAGTATATGGTTTGGTCTCCCCCAGGAGACCACTGTGTATTGTACTTACTTACCTCTTGCAATTGAAGTATTGTTGTGTATTTGTGTTGATATCTCTGGGTAGGAGATATACCAATGTGTTAGTGAGTGTTGTGTAATAAATAGTCATATTTTTATAACTACACTGTGTGGTTCTTTTTCATTTAACCTACACTACATGATTAGATCTCGTAAAACAAGCTGTTTAACACTCCTTCTGGATTAAGCTTGAAGGCTGCTCTCCACAGCTATCACTTAAAGAGCTTTCTAAGGTTGTCTAAGACCTCTAAAATCAATCACCATAAGGGTTGTCTGGATTAGTGCAAGATACTTCACTTAAATAAGTGTGCACCATATACTAAGCCAGCCTCCTACAAGGCTTCTATATTTTGGATAAATCAGTTGTTTGTGTGTTTAATAGGGACACACCAACTAATACTGTTGTCGAACATCAGTCTCAAACATGGGAGCACATGGGCTTCAGTCAGATGCCTATTATATATAAATACATTTTAGTTAAAATTTTAAACTATTTTGATTATGTTAGCATTCAGTTCTAATCACACAAAAACAATAGATACATTTATTAATTTCTTCACTGCATTGATGGAGAGAGCCAAGAACATCGACTCATTGGTATACATAAGGATTGGCATGCTTCACAGACAAACCCTTCAGCTCCTAGACGTTTGTCCACTCTTTTAATGTAGAGTGTGAAGAGCGGAGGAGACAGGACAAATCCCTTGCATACATTCCTATCCATAGCCACTGAAACGCTACACTTACACACTCTACCTTAGCTCACTGTTGCTTCCAAACTGGTGCGTAAACAATTAAAAAAGTCTAAAATGAAAAGATCCATATGCATTTTGTTTATAACTGACCACACTTTTGATCTATGAACCATTATCAAAGGCTGTACTGAAACAATAAAGGTTAAATAGAAGGGCCCAGATTCAAAAACTACATTTTGTAGTGTGCAAAGTAGTACTGCCGTACCACTACTTACTTACTACAAAATGCAATTCACAAACATATAGGTGGGGAGAGTCCCAAACATGTACATTTGCTACTTTTCGATGGCAGGGATTTAAAATGCAGCCCCCAATGAATTTATTTCTACTGTTTAAAAATATATATACATTTAAATAAATGTTAAACAATGATATATACTTACATAATTAATACATAATAAAAGTAATTTATATTAATTACTAGCTTACCCGTCGTGCGTTGCTGCGATCTCCGAAGAAAGGAAATTCAAGGAAACTCGTTATGATAACATTCAATTTACATTGTATCATTTTTATTGAAACGTATTCATTTTAATATGGAAAACATTTCAAAGTGTCGTTTTATTTCTATTTATTTATTCGAGTGCTTGCGGATACACGATTTTTTGTTTTTCCTTCTGGTGCGTACATCAATATTCGAAAGATTATGAGGGCCCTGGGGGGGCCGATATTTAAAAAAGTTTTATGCCAGAAACCTTCGCGGGAGTGTCCTCAACAACCTCCCAAAGCTTCCTGGCGACCGGATGAATGCTTTTAATTCTATTTATTTATTCGAGTGCTTGTGGATATACGATTTTTTGTTTTTCCGTCTTGTGCGTACATCAGTATTCAAAAGATTATGAGGGCCCTGGGGGGCCAATATTTAAAAATAATTTATGCCAGAAATCTTCGCAGGAGTGTACTCAACAACTTCCCAAAGTTTCATGGCGATCCGATGAATGGTGTTTTAATTCTATTTATTTATTCAAGTGCTTGTGGATACACGATTTGTTGTTTTTCCGTCTTGTGCATACATCAGTATTCGAAAGATTACGAGAGCCCTAGGGGGCCGATATTTAAAAAATGTTTATGCCAGAAACCTTCACGGGAGTGTACTCAACAACTTCCTAAAGTTTCATGGCGATCGGATGAATGGTGTTTTAATTCTATTTATTTATTCGAGTGCTTGTGGATACACAATTTGTTGTTTTTCCGTCTGGTGCGTATATCAGTATTCGAAAGATTATGAGGGCCCTGGGGGGCCGATATTTAAAACATTTTTATGCCAGAAACCTTCGCGGGAGTGTACTTTTATATATATAGATATACACAATGTTTTGCAAGTTTTAGTATATAAGAAATAAAAATAAACATTTAACAGGTGTGATTTTTAACATAAGAGTTTTAAAAATATTTTTTATTTATTTCAATATATTTGAATTGATTAAATATTTAATTCACAATTAAGTTAATAGTGCTGTAGGATTGTTTTAATCTTTTCTACATTTACAGTAAATATTGCAAACCAATGCACATTCATCTTTAAAATAAAATATTTTTCCTATTTTCTAAAATTTTAATACACTTTCTAAAGCTTGCCTATACTTTACCATAGGAAGCTCTCAGCCCCAGTGGTGCAATGTTCTGCATGAATGTGAAAAGTTTCTAGTAGTAACTTTACACTCATAAATTTTGCCCCATTTCTGGTTCAGGGGGTGGAAACAAGTATGCCTACACTTTGTAGAAAAATTACACTCATAAATGCTAAATAACTATACGTAGTAAATGTACTTCAAATTGTAAAAGTAATTTTAGAGATGTAGTTTTACTGATGCATGCTTTTGCCTTTTTGAATAGACCCCCAATGAATTAGTAATAATTGTGCATACATCTCAGTAAAGAGCTACAAGTTCAAGCACTGCTGAATAGTTCCTAGACCTGCACAAAATCCATGCTACATTTCTGGTATCATACAACCTTCCTTTGCAAGCAGTTCAATCCTAGCCATTAAGATTCTGTAAATTATTTTTGCCATGGAATCAATCGGAGAAATAGTGTGATAAAGCATAGGGTTCTCCTTATTACCCTTTCTAAAGATGGGGATTTAGACCAAGATGCTGGAATTTCAATATTACTGGACACATTTATAATGCTCGTAAATGCAATGATGTCCAAAACACAGGATTGAATTGAAACATGTACTTGAGTACTCCATATGGACCAAGCACTTTACCCCAAGAACTATAATGAATCCCAATCTGAACTTCTTTAAGTGTAAAATCTTTAGGGTACACTTGGGAAGTATTGGCTATCTTTACTTTCTTACAATGCTCTCTATTTTATACATTTCTGAAAAACGATGAATGCAACGCTTTGCTCCATTGTCCGTCGATTTCCACCGTGTGATATATCATTTATTATTTTCCAAATCCTGGCAGAATCATTCTGTGCACAGGCATGATTCAGTTCCTCCGAGATAAATCTCTTTCAGCAACATGCATCAAAGTGCCCATTTGCGATTTCATAATTGCGAAAATTAAGGAATCGCAATTAAGAAATCGCAAATTGGTATGCATTAAGAAATCGCACTTTTAATTGCGATTTCTTAATTTTCCTTAATTGCGATTCACAATTTGCGAATCGCAATTAAGGAATCCCTTCCCATTGATTCCTATGGGCCAAAAGGCCCATAGGAATGAATGGGAAGACAATCTCAATTTGCGATTCGCAATTAGCTAATCTCAAATTGAGATTGCGATTTCAAGGGTGCAGGGGTGTCCAGAGGACACCCTGTTGCACCCCTGAAATCAATCTATGCACATATGTTGTGCACACACATGCCCTAAGGGCATGTGTGTGCACAACATGACAGTTAGAAAAATGCACAAAACTGCATTTTTTAAATTTTTCGCAAATTACCATGAGAATTTGCAATTTTTTTAAGTGTAATGCATTGCATTTAAGGAATCCCAAATTGCGATTCCTTAAATGCAATCGCATTTTTAGAAATCGCAAAAAAAGCGATTTCTTGTATTTTTTGTTAATGCATCCCAAATAGTGATTTAGGAATAGCAAACGGCAGAATTTTGCGATTCGCACCGTTTGCGATTCCTAAATCCTTTGATGCATGTACCTGAAAGTTCCTTCCATGACAGCTTTGGTATAAATGCGTCTGCACTTTTTGACTTCTTCTGCGCTCCCTAGTGTTTTATTTTGTGTTCTCAGTCAGTGCCTCCCTGCTTGACTAAACGCAGTATCAAGCCATCTCTTGGGCAGTTGAACAGTCACCTTTCTTACCTTAAATGTTAAGGCACCATCAACTATTTCAGTGATCTTGTCTGCTATTTGCCCCTCTGTCCAAGCATGCTCTAATTGAAGAAAGTGTGCTACTGTTGAGTCAGTCACATCTTTAGTATCTATGGTATGCCACCTTTTCCCTCTAGAGTCAATTTCTTTCCTGTCTTTACAGGGTGCTAAAATGAATGAGCTTCACAGTCTATTGTGCAATCTTACTTTTATAAGAACTTCAAAGGATGCAACCAGAATAACATATTTTTGGTAGGAAAATGTAATCAGGCAGTTGTGAGAGCTAGAGGTTGGAATTAAAGATCATCTACTGCCCCAGATGTCTGCAATATTTCATAAATTGCTTTTTATCAGAAAATCTTTCAACACTTCCCCATTTAGACCCCTTTGACATTCTGCAAGAGAAGCTGCTAGTATTAGCAGGGGAGCAATATAATCGTTAGTGAGGTGATCATTATGGATTTTAGTACCAGGTATAGCATTAAAATTGCTTGTCAAAAGAATCAACTGTCTAGTTCCATCTCTACAAAGATTTTTCATTACAATTAGTTTACAAAAACTGACAATTCGAAATTTTTAACAATGAGATATATCCCACTGTTTATTGCCGTATTTAGTAATGAGAGAAAATGATCTCCTGTTGCAAACATAAGTAGCAGGGCCAATAAATTCAGAAACACAGGTGTTACGTGTCACCTTTCAATGAAGAGAGGTGAAGAGCTGTATTGGTAGGCCCCTGTTAGCCCTGTCTCTTTGCAGTGAAGTGGCTTGAGAAGCATATGACTAATAGCCAATTATGTGAGCGTGTCTAGGGGACGAGGTCTCTTGCATTACTCATTGATTTCTAATGCAAAGTCGTCCTTTTCTGCTCCAAACAATGATCCTGCTTTATTATGATTTAATAAACAATTACTTTTTCCCTAGCCGGATGCACTTGTCTTTAAAAAATGTCTCTACTGTATTCAAGTTGGACAAGTCCTCAGGCTAGTGTAAATGGCATATTCGACCCTCTATATTCCTTTAAGACATAACATTAAGAGTCATCAGTTGGCCTTTGATCCTGATTCAAGCACAAGACAGACCATAACTTTCTTTGACCCTGTTGAAATAACTTGCTGAACATCAAAAATCTAAAACAAATTGGGAGCATAAGGTTGTAGTTTTAGCACTTTGCCATCCACAAATGATGATGGCATTACTTTGCAACTGAATATCTGGTCATCAGTTCCTTTCAAGTTACTTTGGGGGACTTCACATTTAAGAGTACCTTTATATTCCCTCATGGAGGATTTAAAGATTCATGAGATGTCTCGTCTGAAAGGCAAGACTATCAGGAGCCATGAGGGTTACATTTGTAATCGCTAACATAAAAAAGGTGCATAAATTCCTTTAGCACCTGTCGCCAAAGTCTCTGAAAATTTGACCATTCTCTGTGCACATTTGGATGTCAAGAATGAGCTTTTTATACACAGACCATATTTAGTCAAGCTGCAGAACTTTAATATCTATGAAACCCAAAATAGTTCTGAAGCTTCAGTGATGTAATGTATAAAATATGGAAAACAAAAATTGCACGGTGGAAGTGCCCACTTTTCCATGGCAGACTATATTCCCTCTGGGAAAATTTCTGCACCACAGAGTTAGTGTAAGTTGCGAGTGCATTTTTAAATTCTCATACAATAGGTTAGTAAATTAACAAAATGGCTTAAGAGATATTGTGTAAACCATATTTTCAGCGTTTGGATTACAGCAAAATAACTCCCAGAAGATAGCACAGTAGTTTAATGTTCTTTCTGTCGGGATCTTCATGTGACAAGCAGGTCGCAGCTTGGGAGGTGGACCCTATCTATGGAACGATTCCATATTGTTTTTCCTTCAAGTTAAATTGTGCAGGCTTGGTGAGAGGTGCTTCAGGGGAAAAACTTTAAAAAAGGGTAAGAAATAAGTGTGACATGTGAACCGTGTCACAGCATCACACACACGTGTAGATCATAGTGTTTTACAAAACCTTAATAAAACCTATGAGAAAATGATATATTCCTGATTAAGTAAATTTATTTAAAAAAAGACAAGTTTGGCCAAACCTCCTGAGAAAAAGCTCTGCAGTCCATCGTTTAACTACTACGCTATTGAGTTCAGCAAATTCTTTTGGAGTTACTTGCACTCTCTTATTCCAGTCCAGCTGTGGTCCTTCTTAAACTAGTCATAAAAAAAGCCCATGTGTGGGATGATTTTTTAGTGATTACGTTGCAGATCTGTGGATGGGAAAACGAACTCCTTTGGTAAAAAGTCCACTTCCTTACAATGCATATAATTCAAGAAATGTGACAAGAAGTCTTTAAAAAAGTATTGTCTCCCTTCTTTATTCTCACTTAGCGTTTCTAAGATCAATGGGGAGGTGAGGAATCATGGTTCATAATATGATGACTAGTTGAAAGATGCCAGAGAGTAGAAAAACAACAGCAAGAGCTTTCCCAATTCTGTTGTCGGTTTCACTACCTTGACTGAGTGCTGTGGAGAAGAAAGCCTATGGGCAGAGCATCACATATCTGTATCCATTGCATGCTTCTGGGACAGAATGGTGGTCAAAGACAGTGCAAAACAGCGAAATGCCCATTTTATGCAATGTCTTCCTGGACACTCTCATTAGCATCAAGACAGGAAAGCTGTTTCCTTCTGATGTCACCAGGAAGCTACCAAGCGCTCAGCCACACAGGGAATCCAGAAGCCTCCAGATAACTGTCGGGTTTACAGCTGTCTCAACATCCCCAAGCATCACGCAGGTGTAAGTCGTGACAAGATTACTGTGGTCTGTGCAATGTGTCATGTCACCAGTGATATGATTACTGATGTCATTTGTGATGTTATCTGTGAGTTCATGAGCAGTGGAGTGAGTAGTCAGTAGCACAGTTTACTATAACTAGTAAATGTCAGTCTTTTGTAAAGTTTGATTCATAACCATAACATCCCTTCAGCTGAAAAAGTTTGAAGACTGATATTTTTGATTCCTTTAATTGCAGTGGGACTATTATTTCTGCTTATGTTCTGCATCCTACTATCAGACACAGGGCTTCACTTGAGGATATGTGCCATACGCTTATATTTGCCATCCAAACACCGCCCGGAGCCATTTTTGATTGGAAAACAAATCAAGGATGCCCCATAGGTATTCTAATTCTCTGTATGTCAATTGCTTCCTTGTGCTGTTTGTGCATCATTTTATATACTTTTCATAGAGCTTTCCTTACTTTCAATCTATTCTCCTCTGCATTTGGGAATAGAAGAAGAGGCAAACACTGACGCATCACAGCTTCATGCTTAATGATTGCAGTAATGAAAAGAAGATGTAGAGTTAATGATTGCATTACTTAGAGCTAATTCCCATCAGGACAATTAATGCATCCATTGTTTTAGGGAGAATGTGATATCAGATGGTATCAATAATTTGTAATGAGAGACGCTAACTAATTTCCAAGTTGCTGCTAATTTTTTAGGATCACAATGAGTAGAAAACAATGGTTTATGGAAATTTAGTGCTTGGCAAAGTGTGTTATTGCAGGAATTGGAAGCCCTAACTTTAACCCAGTGATTAGACATGCATACAGCAGCATAATAAATCGTTCATTGGAGACAGGGGTAGTGCCACAAGCATGGAAACAGGCGCTGGTCCTCCCTCTTTTAAAAAAGCCGTCTCTGGACCCTAGTATCCACGCCAATTATCGGCCTATTTCGTTGCTCCCAGTCCTGGCTAAAGTGGCCGAAAAGCATGTGCAGTCCGTTCTGTCGGACTTTGCAGAGTCACACAGGGTTCTGCATCACACCCAGTCAGGCTTTCGGGCAAACATGAGTACGGAATCGACACTTTTGGAGGTGTCAGAGGCCATCAAGGAAGTCCAGGACAATGGAGGGAAAGCACTGCTGGTGTTGTTAGATCTTTCGGCGGCGTTTGACACCGTTCCCCATGACCGCCTCCTGACAAGACTCTCGGAGATTGGCGTCCGGGGAACGGTGTTCAGATGGTTTGAGTCGTTTCTTTCCAACCGACAACAGACAGTCCGGGCCCCTTGGTACTCGGCCGCGGTGCCGCCTTTGGAGGTGGGGGTCCCGCAAGGGTCAATTTGAAGCCCCACTCTTTTTAACATCTATATGTCCCCTCTGGTGGCACTGGCAGAGTCATTTTGCGCCCAGATTGTCTCATACGCCGATGACACCCAGCTCCTCTTCACCTGCGGCGGGAACTCGGTTTTTGATGGGGAGAGCATTCAGAGCTGTCTGGGGGCGGTTTTTGCCTGGTTCCAACTCAACCAGCTGAAATGCAACTCAGACAAATCTGAGGTCCTCTTCTTTGGCTGCCCGCCAGACCCCGGCTGGAAGTCCTGGTGGCCAGCGGGGATGTATCCGCCTTCTGCTGATACCACGGCGGCTAAGAACCTCGGAGTCAAGTAGGACAACTGTCTCTCCCATAAACAACAGATTCTGGGTCTGGTTGGACAGTGTTTTGGGATTCTGAAAATGCTTAGGAAATTCCTTCCCCTCCTATCTATTGCCCATAGGAGAACCACGGTGTAAGCTATGGTTGGATCAAGGTTGGACTATGGCAACGTGCTCTACCTTGGCCTGCCGGAGTACCTTTTGTTGCGCTTGCAGGTTGTGCAGAACGCGGCTGCACAGGCAATCTTTGGCTTTGGCCGTGGCTCCCATGCCACAGGACTTTTGAAGTCTCTTCATTGGCTGCCAATTCGGAAGCGCATCATGTTCAAGGCTCTCACCACCGCGTTTAAGGCACTCCATGGTACTGGTGCACTCTAGCTGAGGAAGAGAATTGGTTTTCACCATCCAGTCAGAGCCTTACATTCGGCATCATTGTCTCTGGCCACAGTCCCGAAAGTTAGGCGTGCCCGGATCGGGGGTCGTTCCTTTAAATATCTTGCACCTCGGGCATGGAATGCCCTGCCGCTGTACTTAAGAAAGAGTGATAATTTAGTGTCTTTTAGGAAAGAGCTCAAAACGTGGTTGTTCTGTCAATAATCCTCCCTCACAGCCAGGGTTGTGTTGTTTAGGTCTGATAGCGCCGGGACACTCTGCCTGAGTAGCTGAGCGCTCAATTAAACTACAGATAACATAACATAACATAAAAAAAATCCAGTGATCTGAGAGTCGTCTGCTTAATAGTGAAAAGTAAAGACTATGAAAAAGAAGTTACGGCAGCAAGAGGTGTGCTGCAGACAGGAACTGGAGATCAAGGACAGAATACAAGGATAGCTTGAACCCACTGCACCAAGATATCCCATACGGATATCCAGAGAGATAGGAAAAAAACTAAAATAGAGCAGAACTGAAACTTTAAAATGAAGAGAAAGCAGAACAGTAAATAACTTTATTAACCATTTTAAAACCAGTCGAAATGTTGAAAACTGTAAGAGTGATTATTGAAAGTCATAGAAGCGGTGATGCAAGAAAAAAACATTTTCAGTAAAATTTGTAGACTCAAAACTATACTTGAGTGGAAAAAAAACTCAAGAGAGAAAAAGGTTGACTGCAGACAACACGCTAATGTGGCCTAGAACGATTGGAGCGACCATAGTTGAAGGAAGAAGGCTCAGGGGAAGATAATTTAAGAATGAGAAGAATGGCAGTGTGCTAGAGGTATTGAAGATATTTAGGTGAATCATGCAAGGTAATTCAATCTGCAGGATCCAACAAGCAAAGGACAGCTCGGAGAAAAAAGAAACTGAGATCACATAGGCAACAAGGTCAGCTTGTGTGGTAAAGGGCAAATACAACAAGCTTCAGTAGGATGGTTGCAGGTTTCAGCACTAGCCAAAACCAATGAATAGGTGTATTCCCTTTGTGGACACCTGACCAGGTAAGTGGTTCATAGTTTCCCCCTTCGCTCCACGGAGCTGACATCAGATGTCTAATCATAAAGAATGACACATAGATGCCAATTTTGACTCTGGATTGCGAAGTCCCACAGTGCATTGACATGAACTCTGAACCATCTTCACACCTTGTGTCAAGACATGCTACATTAGCAAAATATATTTTGCACAAATGATATTTAATGTAAGGAAGTGTTCAAGGGGGTTGACACAGGGGCAAAAAAACATGCGATGTGGATGGGGGAGGTTAGTGTAGTACAAGGCCCAGTGTCTTGAACACTTTAGGCAAAATCAAAGGCCAGAGCGCTGTGGGTGCAGGAGAAGACGTCATAGTCAGGGCTTAACGTATATAAATATATGGCTTAAGTGAAATAAAACTTTGGTAACCAAATGTTATGTTTGGCTGCTAAGCACACAAACTATCATACGGTAATACAATATAAACATTCTGATTAGTAATTTCTATTGAAAGACTTTTATAGCTACGACTCAAAACTCTGGACAAATCAAATTCAAATGTAATAGTTGAGCAATCATAGCTTCGCCCCAATATACTGCTCATTACCGCACACATAACATGACAGATGACATTATAAGTTAGATCATAAATAACATCAATGGCGACGTCACAATTGGCTTTTTTACTGACAGGGAAAGAAGACTTTTCTGTTTAAAATTCCAAAAAGGACAGCTAAATGTTGAGAGCAGAATGGCAGCCTTAAAACTCCTGATTGGTATTTTTAAAGATGTGTATTCTTGTGAACAGTAATGCTGCACAGTTTATTATCGACAGTCCCTCCATGAGAACGTCAAGTCAGTTCGTCCATCTAAATGTAGGGTCCCATTACAATGCAGTTGGAAAAGGCTCAGACCCTCGGGCAGAGCCTTTCCAACCACATCGTAATATGCTGGTGGGATTCCTTTCCGAAAGCCTCATTACGATGGAGGTGGTCGGAAAGGAATCCTGATCGGTCACTCCGGAGAGCCCGTCGGTTAGTTAGAATGAGGCCAGTAATCCCAAGGGCGTCTCTTTCTGCCCTAGAGGTTACAATGTCGGGTTTCTAGAGCCTTTCCGTGATGGCCTTTCTGACACAGAAAGGCTGTCGGAAGTCAACTTTGGGAGCCCCCAGCAGGGCACCCTTTGGTGCACGGCCTCCCTTCACCCCGCGGCAGGCACCTACACTGGGAGCAAGCATACAGGCCAGTTTATAGTCCCTTTGTAAAATGTAGGAATGCGACTGAACAGTGTCGGCCGGTCCCATGACTGAGACGATGTCGGGAGAAGGCAACTCTGCCCAAGATCGTAATCAGCCCCTTAATGTCTGAAGATATCTGCCACTTCAAAGTATAGGTACACTGTTTATGGTCTGAGCATGTCATAAAAGGACATCGTTCCAACGAATAATACATTTCATGTAATGAGGTCTAGAATATTAGCTCACAGGCTAATTAGTCTCTTTGTTAGCCAATGCCTTTAAAGAATGAAAACTTCAAAATCGCTAACCTGCTTTCATGATTGATTTTTGGTGTAACCAGCATTCTCCATTAGAAAGTGAACAAAACGTAGCCAGTAGCTTGTGAGTAGCTCTCCCGTATGCTGTCCAGCCTACTGAATTAGAAGCTTTTGCTTGGTTGAGTTAATATATGTAAATCAAAATAGAGAAGTGTGTTTTCGAGATGACAATGTGTGTATTTTAGGAACTCATCATTTCCAAAATATACTTAAATCTAATATTTGACAGATGAATTATACAACATTGGAGACTATTTATTTATAATATTACCCTGGTGCCAGTGGCATTGCAGCTATAGATGTTATGTGTTATCCATGTAGAGGCACTTTGAATTGACAAACATTACTACTGGCATCCCTGCACTGAGGTGATCACTGGTGCTAATTTTGCATATGTTGAACACTAATTTATTCTTGTCTGTTGTAGTCACTAACAACAACACTAATAATAATAGTACCTCAGGATGATTTCCTTTGAACACAAGTAGCTCCTATTACTTTAAAGTTTGGGCCCCCTGACCTAGACATTCTCATTAAAATCAGTACTCTATTGTAAACTGAACATTACAAAGTACAAATACAGAATCCTTCACCTGTACATACTTTGACAGATGACAAAAAGTTCAGTAAAAGTCCAAATGCTGACATATATCAATTAACATGTAGTTGTACTATTATTATTACAACCAATGAGTATAATATAATTTTCCCCCAATAAAAGTCATTGTTTTACATATCAATGACTCCAACGGTAATGTATAAATTTAAAATAAATAACAAGTGAAATTATGTTCAAATAAAATCAAGTTTTGGTGAAAAAACAGCTCTTATTTTACCAATTCACAACCATGAAGGATTCTAGTTGGCTGCAAAAGCTTTATATTGCTTGCCTGGCAGCATCATTATATAAAACAATTTGTAGGAGTGATGTGGGGGCTTAATGAACACATCCTAAGATGGGAGGTGTTGAGGACATTCAAAACAGGGATGAAAATGCACATTTTCCCTGATAAAAACTCGAAATTATGATCCAAGTTTTGTGAACTGAGTTCCTGCCTACAAACCCAAACTTATACATTATTGCTCCATCCTCAACTAGAGTGAAAACATCCCAATTTGCTTCTAGTTCCACATATAGGTGTGTGAACGTGCTCTCTTAGATCACAAACTCTAGTCTACGGGGTCTGAACTATACGTTTTTCATAAATTGAGTGCATTTTAAGATGTAGTGTTCGGGAAAGAGTTGGTAATGAGTTTGCACCAATTCGTACATCACTATTAAAATTTGAAATAAGCCTTGCTCTGAGGCAGGAGAATTGGGCGAAGGGCATGGTGAAAAGCCACACCCACAACAAAGGACTCACTGAGCATGGGCAAATGCAGTGACATGTCAGTTCCATGGGTTAGGCCACCATACTTGCAGAATTTGGATTATAGAAAACTGCACCAAAACAACAAGTTTTTCACATTAACAACTCTATTTCTACTACTAGGGGTCTCAAAAGTGACTTGAAGTCCCACTTTCTCCTTGCGATATGGAAGTAACAAAGGTATATTTATAGGCAAATACATTTTTGGTTACATTTACTCTTGCACCTAAGTGAACTTTTGTACTATTCACTTTTTCAGAGTGTAGATTTAAACCTAAGTGCAGGCTTACATGTCTCTTACCCCTTAATTCAGGGGGTGAATATTATAAGGGGGTCATTATGATGGCGGAAGGACCACCACCGCCGGGCCGGCGGTGGCGGTCCTTCGCCATCATAATGAGCCCCAAAGACTGAATTTAGGAATGTGAAGATACTACTCAGAATGTTTCACATAGAAGTGGAGCTCTCAACATAGAGGTAGGGCTCTCTGCTACTGTGACACAGAACACCTTATGGAAAAGTACATTACAAAGTTTATTGCTCTTTAAAATTACTGTATTACAATATATGCATGTAAAGTAATTGTAAATGCTTATTACTAACATAAAACGTATAAAGCAAAATATTACTCCACATTACCTAATTTAATTAAATTAATTTTTAATAATTAATTTAAATATATTCATTTAATTAATAAATAATATTTCTAAAAAATAAGTTACAAATGTAAGCCACAGTAACTTTGATTTTTATGTAATATGTATTACTTGCAACAAGGGGCCCAGCCAGCTGTAATTCATTAAATATGTCCATGCTGCATTTTCATTGGAGAATGCTCCATGACCCTGGAGGGAGGGCTGCCAATACTGGTGTAGTAGTAAGTTACTTGCGTCGTAGCCTACACAGTCCTCCCAATGCTGTTACGTCACAAAGGTCAACAGCCCCTTTATTGCATAATAATTAGACTCCTAAGTCTGCCTGCAGTTCCAAAACGTGAGCCCATTTTAGTGAGTTAGGGTAACCCATTCCCAAGCACATAATAATGCCCCGACTCCTGCCAGCATATGGGTTTCACCTTTGCCTCCCATGGTAGAAACTTCAGTCACTGTGGCTGACTTCCTCTCCTCTTTATAGTGCTCTGTTGTGCAGTGTAATGCTGCTCTTCTCTCTCCCCAATACAAACGTGATTAAGTGAAACGGCTCACCCTGCAGCCAGGCATCAGCTGTCACTCAGGTCACAGTAAGATGCCAAATACCTCTTGACTTCTGGGGGGAAGCTCTGCGATATGTAGCTCCATACAGTCTTCCATCTATATATATTACCTACTGGCAGTTCCCAGTAGGTAGTTATAGTTAGGACCTAGTTTCAATAGGAAAACATTTTTTTGATGTACCCATATCTTTGGCGCCATATGACACATCTTCACAAAATGTTCAAAACAAAGTGTCAAGTTGGGTCTTGTTGTGCATGGAAAGTTGGGGGGTGATCCATCAAGTGGGAGGGGTCAAGAGATTTTAGACATGACTACACCCCGAATTACTAAAAAGAAAAACACCAAATGTGGCAGAAGGCTAGCTTTTTGGTCCAGAAAGAATGTCTTATGTTATTTGGTGTAGATACGTCCAGTAGTTTTTTAAGACACCTATGTGAACTTCACAACCCCACGTACCAGGGACAGTGTGGTGATTGGCTGGCCACAACCTGTGTAGAAAGTTGCGGCCACCTTTTTATGATGCGGGACATGGTCCTGGGGAAGAAAATAACAGCTAGAAAATATCATAGGGCCCAAGGTAGGGGTACCCTGACCCCATGGGTGCATTGTAGGGGTCTCTGATGAACCCCATATGAGTATCAAAAAGTCTAAAAATGTTTCTTTAATGTGTTGGGAGTTGCAGACCCATCATGATGCTCAACATGGCCACCTCGTGTAACGTCGCGGCAGAGTCGTGAACCTTGCTGATTTTTCTTTTAATACACATTCACACACTCATTTGCTCACTAATGCATGCACTCACAGACCCAGTCAGACACTAATTCAGCCACTCACTCACCAAGTTAGAGGCTCATGCTCCCACTCACAGACCCACTGAGACACTGATGCATCTACTCACAGACCCAATGAGAGACTCATGCATCTACTCAGAGACCCACTCAGACACACACAGCCACTCACTCATCTACTCAAAGACATATGCACCCACTCACCTATGCAGACACTTATGCACCACTCACAGACCCATTCAGAGACTCATGCACCCAGTCACAGACCTACTCAGAGTCTCATGTACGCACTCACAGACCCACTTAGACACTGCTCACAGACCCATTTAGAGTCATACATCTACTCATAGACCCACTCATACAATCATGCATCCACTCACAGACCCACTCTGGCTTACGCACTCACTCACAGACCCACTCAGACACTTATGCACCCACTTACTCTCTCATTAATAGGCTCATGCACCCACTCACAGTTTCACTCAGATAGTCACACATACACTGACAGGCCCACTCAGAGACTCATGCACCCCCTCACAGAGCCACTCAGAGGCTCATGTACTCACTCAGAGACCGACTCATAGACTCATGAACCCACTCAGAGAGTTACACACCCACTCACAGACCCACTCAGATATTCATGCACCCACTCACAGACCCACTCAGAGTGTCATGCATCCACTCAGAGACCCATTCAGAGATTCATGCTTCCATTCACAGATCCACTCAGACACTCATGCATCCACTCACGGACCCACTCAGAGACTTATGCACCCACTCACAGACCCACTCAGACACTCATGCACCAACACACTCAACCACTCAGAGGCTCATACACCCATTCATTCACCCACTCAGAGTCACGCACCCACTCAAAAAGTAATTCAGAGACTCACACACCTACTCACAGATCCACTCAGACACGTATGCACCCACTCACAGGCCCACTCATATTCTCATGCACCCATTCACACCCCCCACTCAGAGAGTCATGCACCCATTCAAGGACCCACTCAGATACTGATACACTCACTCACTTGTCCACTCAGAGGCACATTCACCCACTCACAGACTCACTCAGTCACACACTCACACACCCACTCAAGTTATGCACCCACTCAGATACTCATGCACATACTCACAGATCCACTCAAATACTGATACACCCACTCACTCATTCACTCAGACACCAATGTACTCATTCACAGACTTACTGTGGCATTCAGGCATCCATGCACACACCCACCCGAGAAAGTGATGTATTCACTCAAGACCCACTGACAGACTTATGCACCCACTTACACACACACACTTAGACACTCACAAAAGTACACACACAGATCCATTGTCATATGGATAGAGTCAAACTGAGAGTTATAAATCTTAAATGTGGTGTTGTGCATTGAATTTGTGATTTTGTTTTGTGGATCCGTGACCAATATATATATATATATATTTTTTTTAGAAATGATTTAAAATTAAAATTGTTTACTATTTGATAATAGGGTTGCTCTTAGAAGAGCATGTGGGGTTATTGTGTGTTGATGATAACTACACATAAAACAAAATGCAGTCTATCAAGTTGTTAAGGAATAGCCTGTTGCCTCTCTCAAGGAAATGTACTCCATCACTTCTATATATATGCTCCATGTCAAAGCGTGAGTTGTTGTTGTAGATGGAACCCATGTTGTGATTCCTGAGGAATACAGAAACAGTTTTATTTACATGTTTCCTGACTTTGTCTATTTGCGGACTGATTTTGACTGACCATTTCCATGTCTGCCTTTGGCAAATGTTGGAGTTCACCAAGGCAGTGTGAGGGAAAAGTGCCATTTAATGGCCAAAGGTCTTCTTCATTGTGATTTCCAATCCTACCCCAGTAAGAAGGCCTAGGTTATTGCCACCACAGTGCACAATGAAGAGGTCTGGATGTTGGCAATCTGGAATGCTCTCTACGAAACAAAAGTGCTGAGGGAAGTAACACCGTTGAAAACGAAATGTAAATGGGTTCAATCTAGTAGAATAGAACTTCTAATAGTGGAACTGAAATATAAAATGTTGACACTAATGAATGTATATATGCAGTGGGACAATAGAATAGAATATGAAAAGGAGATGAGGTTTTTTAAAGAGGATGTTGACAGTACATTAGAAAACTATGCATCAGATATAATAATAATAATGGGGGACTTCAACCACAAACTAAATCCTAAAAAGGCTGACCTATGGAACAGTGAGCTGTTAGAGGTGTACGGAATAAACCCGGCTAACTTTCCAATGGGGGAGATTTCGAAACAGGACGCAGAACTAGTATACACCCTATGAGGCAGGGGTCTCCATTGTCTCAACAGTAGAATAAAGACAGAGAGCCCAGCAGGGAAGACCTTTAAATTAGGCTTACAGAACTGCCCTATCGACTATATGTTCACGCATGCCTGGAACTTCCCCCATGTTCGGGGGTTTAGGATAGAACAAAAAGAGGTGAGTGATCACAACCTTCTTCACCTAATACTATCTGGGGGAAGAAAACTGTATAGAGAAACAGTGATCACCCAGGAGGTAGAGTACCCCAAACGGGTGACGACGCGATTAACAGAAGAATACCAGGAAAAACTGAAGGCCATGCAAATGAAAATGGAATATGAGAATCTAGATAAGAAAAATTTAGAATGGTTCATAGGAAAGCTAGAAGAAGTAGTCCAGTGCCTAAGAATAGAACTAAAAAGGGACAAACAAAACAGGGTAAAACAGTCAAACCGAGGCAAAGGGTTTTCTGCGGAGTGCCAAACCAAAAAAAAGGAGATACGGACAGCCCAAAGAAGGCAAAAAAAGAACTTCACACAAGAGAGACAGGTATATATAAACAAGTTGAAAAAAGAATTCAAATCAATGGTAAAGGACGCAAAAAGGGCATATAAAGAGAAATGCTGGTTAGACCTGTTAGAAGCAATTGAGGCAAAAAACTTAAGACAATTTTGGAAGTTGGTAAAGACAGCATCGGGAACAACAGATGGAGAATTAAATTGCGTGGTGAGTGAGGCTGCATGGGAAGAGTATATAAGGGGACTGTACGGGGTAAGAGCCCCAAGAGAGTATGTAGAGACCAAAATATGGCAAAAAATATCAGAAGGCTTAAAATCCAAATTTAACGAAAAACAAGTAGAGCTTACAATAGGAGAATTGAAGCTAACCCGTGCAGCAGGACCAGATAATCTCCCTGCAATAATACTGAAGTCGGAGGTAAAATGGTGGGCAAGATTTCTGGCCCAGATGTTCCAGGTAATACTAAAAGAAGGCGTAATGCCTCCTACTTGGAAGGGTGCCATAATTAGGCCAATACACAAGAAAGGGAGCATGGAGGCTCCACAAAACTACCGGCTGATAAACCTCCTAGACATAGGAGAGAAAGTATTTTCAAAAATTGTATTGAACCAATTGAACGCATGGGTAAAAGAGCATCAAATAGTTCCCATAGAACAGGGAGGATTTAGAGAAGGCTACTCCACAATAGACCATGGATTTGCTTTATGGGTTATGGCAAAGAAGTCGACGGAACAAAACGGCAGGTTATGCTGCTGTTTCGTCGACTTCCGTGCAGCGTTCGATTCAGTCGATCGGGCCTGCCTATGGGATACCCTAACGAAGATCAATATTCCCAAAGACCTTCTGACCATAATAAAGGAACTACACAGGGAAAACTGGGGGCAAGTCATCAGGGATACCATGGGATCTCTGACCCAAAAAATACCCATTGCCAATGGACTAAGACAGGGCTGTGTGTTGGCCCCCCAGCTTTTCTCTATATTTCTGTCAGACCTCCCGGCCCACCTATAGGTTGAGGGTAGTGCAAGCCCCAAAATGAATGGAAACAAGGTGCTCTGCTTACTATACGCAGACGATCTGGTAATAGTTGACCAGACCGAGAGAGGCCTCCAAAGAAAGCTTAACGCCTTCAATACATACTGTGCTTGCAAATTTCTAACAATCAATATTGACAAAACAAAAACCTTATGTTTTGGGAAAAAGATAAGCAGGTTCAGTTGGTATATAGGCGAGCTCAAACTGGAGACAGTCAATGAGTATCGATACCTAGGCATATGGTTCGATAAGTCGCTAAATTGGAGAGCCCATCTGGAAACACAAAAAGCAAAAGCACACACTTCCATTTGTGGTCTAAAAATGTTCAATAGGGATTATGGAGAGATGTCACATCGACCTATGCTTAGAGCTTTTGACGCAATGATCCCTCCCCAAGTCCTGTATGGGGCAGAGATCCTTTATTTGAGCGGTAAGGGAGCCTGGGACTCGGTGGAAGGGAAATGCATAAAAAGTCTCTTATCTCTTCCACAATCCTCTATGATACAAGCCATAAGAACAAAAATAGGCACAAAGGCTTGGGAGATACAAACACAGATGGCTGCAATCAGATTTTGGAAAAGACTTGAGTATCCAGAAGAGCAAAAAGTAGCTCACTGGTGTAGGAAAGAAATACAGAACAGTGAGCTAAAATGGGCAAAGGCCTGTAGGGAAAGATTGATGCAGATCTGTAAAAGGTTAAAGATAGAAGTGGACCAGGAAACGTATCAAGTTTTTGGTACCAAGTGTGAGTTGAAGCTAAATGGGAAGGAAGTATCCAAAATGATTGATATAGGCTACTTATCGAAGAAGAAATCAGTAGCACATATGCTAATCTCCTGGTCCAACGAAAATTGGTTCCCCTACTTAGACATCCTACCCAATCGCGGATATAGGCAAGAGATTCTGAGGTTGCGGATTGGGATTAACCCTTGGTTAATAAACAGAGACCTTAAAGCAAAAATTCTAGATCAGCAAGGGTGTTGCAGGTGTAAGCTGGGAACCAAAGGAGACCTGCTACATATCTTACTTGATTGTTTGATACTATTAGAACCGCTGAAACAGTGGCTGCGCCCCGTGTTCCTAAAACACGATATAAGATCAAGGGCGCAGGCGGCCAACCTACTAACTGAAATCCCCACTATTGATATTGCAATTGCCCTTGGGAAATATTTAAAGGTGGCCCTGAGTGCACTAAGAAATCATGAATAATCTGTCGTACTGTATGAAATTTTAAACCAATGAAAATATACCCTGTAGTAAATGAAGGAATTGGTTTTAAATGTAAATTTAAGTTTTAAGGTAAACGTAATTTTATTGGTGCTTTGTCTTTTTATAATGGTGGGTAAGAATTTTGTACTGGACTAATTTTTACAAGGTTTTATTGTATTTTATGTGAATATTCTATTCGGTGATACGGTTATTTGCATTTGTTTAAAGACTATGGTCATAATAAACATATACTTTGACTTGACTCTCTACCAAAGGCAATATGCTCCTAATTTAACCCTCTTTGTCCAATCCAAGTAACGTTCACATTAGGCAAACCCAAGTCCATGTCAATGCCACTCTTTTAGCACACTCTCTGGCCCAAAAAACATAGGTGTGACCCACAATCCACACTCTAACCATCTTGAAGGAAGGAGCAGTAGCACACATGAAAAGGCTGCAGCTAAATGTGATAGTTGATAGAATGAAAGGCTGTTAAAATGGAGGAGTGGACTTGGCTTAAGAAAAGGACATATTTGATTGGGTGGTGTAAATAATTTGATAGCTAAAATCAGTTTGCGATTTAGTAGGTAAAGTAAGTAGATCTGTGATTGGCTCTGGATAAATTTAAGAGAAGTTATGCCTTTCTGGATATGCTTACATTTCCAAGCAGTTAAATGAACTGAACTTGAAGCTGATATGCTCCTGTTGGAAAGTGCTGTGAACGTTTGACTTACTGGAGTGTTTCAAAGGAGGTTGCTATGGGAACTGAGGGAAAGCAGTGTGGGGGAAGGGTTCCAAATACACTGTACATTGGAACTAGAAAACAGAGTACTTTAGAGATAATATATTTTGCCAAATAGAAATTTCCTAATACAGTAGTATGATAGGATCGCAAATGTAGTTGAAAAATATTAGCACTATCATTCTAAAGGCTTTAATGGACTCCCGTATGGATTTGCAACTCTGTCCCGAAGTTACACGGGGGGACCACGCTGGGCATTGCAACAGAGTCGCGAATCCACCCCAGACACTACCAGATTGGGCTTATTATCAGGAGACTAATATAGGGTTAAAAAAGGGTGACCAATGAAAATTCGAATAACAACTGGAAAAAATTAAGAAAACATTTTGATTTTCTAACTACATCAGCATCACTGGGAAAAGATATGAAAAATGCCATTACTGGTTCTTTCTTATAGAGAGTGGTACTTATCCTTTTCCGTAAAAAAAGAAATTTGAAGTGAAAGTGTGTGAAAATTTGAGGCTCAACAAAGCGAATTGAGAGGTATGTTAAAAATGGGGACATTGATAACGTAGAAATAGAAAAATATAGTGAGTTATAAGTGTCAGGTAAATGTAGTCAAGTTTGAATATTAATTCCATATCCTGTCACATACTTACAATGGGCTGAAATGATTGTGAAGTGAACTGCTTACGGAACGAGTCAACCATTTGATGCGTAACTAATATACATATGTATACAGATTGACATGTAGGCGTTTAGCTAATGAAACAGTCACTAACAAATATAGTTAAGTACCCAGTCATGTAGTTGGAATTAGGTGACTGAAAACTTTGACGGTGATAAAGTGAATATTTTTTGTCCTACTTATAGTTTTGTTGCCTTATCCACAATTGGTATATTACATTTACTTTTAAGGGTGTAGTTTGGTGCTGTAGCTCTGCTGGGATTTTGTAAATAATATACTAGTATATGTACTGCATGTCTGACTGTGCAACACTGAGAAGAAGTTATTGAAAGATGTGTAAGGCGTGCTACTCCAGAACCTGTGTCTGCGGTTCAAACTGGTTTGTTGAATTGACATTTAGAATGCTTTCCAGTCTTAAACATTCCATTTATTAAATATAAAGCACCCCCCCTGTAAGTTGTAGGTGGGTAATAGGGTAGGAAGGTATGTTTTAAATGGCTAAATATGTACTTCGAATTTTTTTGTGAGTTAGAAAGATTCTTAGAGAGCAATAAAACTAGTTAGATATTGACTTATCTATCTGTGCACTCACTGAGATGCCTATTTAGAAAACTATAGAGCCATTCATACATGACCTCAGACACTGTCAAAGGCACTTACACATTCACTCAAAGATTGTCACAGTACTTATGACTTGATCAGTAACAGAGCCACTTGTACACACAGTAATAAAGCCCCAGAGGCACTAACAGAGAACTAAGCAATTCCTACAGCTACTTGTATACACATTTAGAGACTGAAATAGTTTCTAAACCAGCAACTCATATAGTGACACAGTTACTTACATATAGAGTGAGCCATGTACACAGGAAATAGTATACTCACTCAAATATATACTAAAGTACTGGCAGAAGGAAGTGACCTATCCAGACAAGTTGCCATTTGAATATGTCTCAGTCTTCCTAATGCACAACCTGTGAGTGCAGTCTTACTACTAGGTAGAGCAGGTATTTTAAAGTGCTTGCCGGTCTTCAAACTTGCTTTTTACTAAATATAAGTCACTCCTAAGTTAGTCTGTGAATAGGCTACAGGGCAGAGTGCTATGTGCTTAGAAGGTAAGACATGTACTTTGAACTTTTAGTGAGTCATATGTGCACTGCCAGACCGAAATGTGTAGTTGAACCTTCAGTGTACCAGACATGCTGCAAGATAGATAGTTATTTAGAAAAGGATTGAGTCACTAATACATCAAGTATCACAAAGCTAGAACCATTTATACACCCACATACCCACCCATAGATCACTTATGTATCTAGAGGTAACAGAGCTCCTTGCTTCCACATATAGTTACACATTCCAAAAGTCACTAACAGAGCCAGTAAGCAAACCATACAGTCACAGTTTTCCGGCTAGGCCGACTTGATATTCAAAATCCGTCGCTAAGCCTTAAATTCCTATTCTACTACATATATCTCACCCCCTAAGATGGGCAGTAAGTAGATCATAGGGTATGGAGCTGTGAGCTTAAAAGATAAGACATGTTGTTTCAAGTCTGATTGAGTTACATGCACACTTAGACACTCCTATATACAGTTATACATCCTGTCTCCTACCCATACTGGAAATCACATACCTCTGTGTAATAGGATAGAGCCTCTAATACTCCTAGTCATACAGTGAAAGAGGCACTTAAATATTCACGCACACACTAATACACCTTTTATGTATTCAACAATAATGGAGGCAGTTGCACAGACATTTAAATATGCCAATAACTCACTAAGACAGCCAGCAAACAAACCATGCAACTCCTTGCATACAGATTGGGAGTGCCATAGAGTAACTAAGAGACCCAGACATCTATCAGCATATTTACTTATATATCCAATGACACACCCAGATAGGCACTGAAACACGCATTTAGGTATGTACTGAGGAACTGACAACTAGCAAGTCATTCCTCCAGACAAGTAGGCCTTTAAACATGTCTCTGGCCTGCTACTGTAGAGCGTGTATATGCAGTTTTCCTGCTGAGCCGAGTTAAGATTCAAAACATGTCGCTAAACCTTAAACTCCTCTTCTACTACATATAGGTCACTCCTGAGATAGGCTATAGGTAGGCCATAGAAGGGCATAGAGCTATGAGCTTAAAAGATGAGACATGTTGGTTCAAGTGTGATTTAGTTAAATGCACACTTGCAGAACCACATGTCCAGTTATGCATCCAGCCTTGTACCCATACTGGAAATCACATACCTATGTGTAAAAGGATAGAACTATGAATAGACATAATCACATAGTTATAGAGGCACTTAACCATTCACTCACACACAGATGCAGCTTCTATGTATCCAGCACTAATGGAGGCAGTTACTCACACAATGAAATACCCTAAGACTAACACAACCAGCAAGCAATCCATGCAACTCCTTACATAAAGATTGAGACTCTCATACAGTAACTTAGAGAGTTAGACATACATCGACATGTTTTTACATATCCAATGACACACCCAAATAGGGACTGAAACACACTTTCAGATATGTATTAAAGAACTGACACTAACAAGTCACTTATCCATACAATTAGCCCTATAAACATGTCTCGTGCCTGCTCCTGTAGAATCTGTGTATACAATTTTCCTGCTAGGCCGATTTGACATTGAAAATATGTGGCTATGCCTTAAACTTCTCTTCAGCACATATAAATCACCCCTGACATAGTCTGTAAGTAGGCCATAGGGCAAGGAACTATGAGCTTAAAAAATCAGACATGTTCTTTGATGTTTCATTGAGTTACATGCGCACTTCCAGACCCATATGTCAAGTTATACATCCAGATCCCACCCCATACTGGAGCTCACATAAATATGTATAAAAGGATAGAGCCAGTAGTACACCTAGTCAGACAGTGCCAGAGGCACTAAAAGATTCACTAACACACACAGACATCTCTTATGTATCCAGCAATAACAGAGGAAGTTTCAAACCCAGTTAAATACCTCAAAACCCACAAGCACAACCAGTAAGCAATCCATGCAGGTCCTTACATACAGATTGAGACTCCTATACAGTAAGTAAGAGAGTCAGACATACACCAACATACTTACTTTTATATCCAATGACACATCCACATAGGGACTGACACACTGTTTCAGACATGCATTAATTAACTCACCTTAACAAGTCGCCCATCCAGACAATTAGTCCTTTAAACATGTGTCAGGCCTGCTACTGTAGAGCCTCTGTATTCAGTTTTCCTGGTAGGTCAATTTGACAAACATGTTGCTAAGCCATACTCCTCCACAACTACATATACGTCACCCCTAAGGTAGGCTGTAGGTAGGCCATGGGGCAAAGAGCTATCTGCCTAAAAGATAAGACATGTTCTTTGACATTTCATTGAGTTACATGTGTACTTCCAGACCCATATGTCCAGTTATACATAAGTCTCCTACCCATATTGAAACTCACATAACTGTATAAAAGGATAGAGCCACTAATACACCTAGTCTTATATTGGCTGGGGCACTTAAAGATTCACTCACACACATACAGATCTTATGTATCCAGCAGTAATGCACGCAGTTGCCCACACAGGTAAATACCCCAAAACTCACTAACGCAGTCAACAAGCAGTCCATGCAGCTCCTTACATACAGATTGAGACTCTCATACCGTAACTAAGATAGTCAGACATACACCAACATACTCACTTACATATCCTATGACACACCCACATAGGGACTGACAACCCATTTTAGATATGCATTAAATAACTCACACAAACAAGTAACCCATTCCGACAATTAAGCCTTTAAACATGTCTCAAGCCTGCTACTGTATACAGTTTTCCTGCTAGGCCGATTTGACATACAAAACATGTTGCTAAGCCTTATACTCCTCTTGAATTAAATATGTCACCCCTAAGGTAGGCTGTGAGTAGGTAATAGGGCAAGGAGCTTTGTGCTTAAAAGATAAGACATGTCCTTTGACGTTTCATTGAGTTACATGCAGACTTCCAGACCAATATGTCCAGTTAAACATCCAGTCTCCTACCCATACTGTAACTCACATACCTATGTGTAAAAGAAAAGGGCCACTAATACACCTGTTCACACAGTGACAGAGTCATTTAAAAATTCACTCACACACTCATACAGCTATTATGTATCCAGCAGTAATGCAGGCAGTTGCAAACATATGTAAATACCCCAAAACTAACTAACACAGCCAGCAAGCAATCCATGAAGCTCGTTGCATACAGATTGAGAGTCCCGTGTAGTAATTAACACACCCAGACATATATCAACATAGTTACTTGCATATCCATTGACATACCCATAGAGCCACTGAGGCACTCATTCAGGTATGTAGTGAAGAAATGACACTAACAAGTCATCCATCCAGGCAAATAAACCTTTAAACATGTCTAGGGCCTGCTACAGTAGAGCGTGTGGTCACAGTTTTCCTGCTAGGCTGAGTTGACATTCAAATTATGTTGGTGAGCCTTAAACTAATTTTCTACTACATACAAGTCACTCCTGAGATAGGCTACAGGTAGACCATAGGGCTGGAAGCAATAAGCTTAAAACAAAAAAAATGTTGTTTCAACTTTGATTGAGTTACATGCGCATTTCAAAACCCTTGTGTCCAGTTATGGATGTAGTCCCCTACCATTAGTGGTACTCACATCGATATTTGTAAAGGCACACAGTGACAGAGGTACTTAACGATTCACTAACACACACATACAGCTCTTCTGTATCCATCTGTAATGGAGGCAGTTGCACACGCAGTTAAATACTCTGACACTAACTAACACAGCCAGTAAGCTATCCATACAGCCACTTGCATATAGTTTGACATATCCATAGATTCACTAAGAGAGCTACACTTACACTGATTTGCTTACACAAACTCTCAGACACCCATACAGGGACTGATACAGTCACCCAGACATGTACTCAAGTACTTGCACAACAAAATCACTCATCCAGACAAGTAGCTTTTTAGAAACATCTCAGCCCCGCTACTGCAGAGCCTGTGTTTGCAGTTTAACTTCCATGTTTAGTGGTATTTAAGGCAGGCTGTAGGTAGGCATAGGACACAGTGCAATACGTATAAAAGGTAAGAGATATGTTTTGACAGTTCAGTGAGTTACATGCACACTTACAGACACATACACCCAGTGTCTCACCCATACTGTAACTCACACTTATTTTAAAAAGCACAAATACAGTCAGAGAACAACAGAGAACGTTACATATTCACTCACACAGCTCTTATATATGCAGCAATACCAGAGCTAGTTCACACACAGGTAGATATCCTAACACTAACTAAGACAGATGCTAAGCTATTCATAGAGCCACGTGCATTTATATTTACATATCCATAGAGTTGCTAAGATAGGCACTCTTATACTGACATTCTTACTTACAAAAGCTCAAGCACTGAGACAAGCAACTCACCCATCCAGATAAGTGTCTGTTTACACATTTGTCTGTCTTGCTAGTGCTGAGGCTGTTTTTGAATTTTTATTGCTATGTCCACTTAGCATTTCAAAGCCTTTGTCAGATCTTAAAGTGCTCTGTAACTACTTATAAGTAACTCTTTATATAGACCATAGGTATTTGTATAGGAAATTAAATAGTTAAATTATGTAATGTTGTAAGATGTAATAAAAAGCTAAATATATTTATTCAGTTTTTTTTTGTTTGCAGTGCCCTACTTCTACTAAAAAATAGATACTTAAAATGCCAAATAAAACACAAAGAAGAAAGAAACAGAAGAAGGGATACCATCTCCTTACTACACAAAAAGAAAAAAGACAGAATGTGGACAATGAGGTTAAAGAGAAAGGAGCTGCTAGTAAGAGAACTAAGGGCCATATGTATCAGGCAAAATTGCATTCGCAAACGCCGAAATTCGCAATTTTGCCAAATGGTATGTATTAAGCCAAAATAAGGAATCGCAAAATTTATGATTCCCTATTTTGCGATTGCCTTTATAGAATCGCACATTTTGCGATTCCTTAAATGCAATGTAAGAAGCACCAAAAAGGTGCAATTTGGCCTAAGGAATCGCAAATTACCACCCACTTCAAGTGGGTGGTAATTTGTGATTTCTTTGAAAAATGCACTGTTTTGCATTTTTCGAAGTGCAATGTGAAGCACATACATGCCCTTTGAGCATGTATGTGCGCCACATGTGCACCCATGCTTATTTCAGGGGTGCAACAGGGTGTCCTTTTGACACCCCTGCACCCTTGAAATTGCATTCTCAATTTGCGATTCGCTAATTGCGAATCGCAAATTGAGAATGTCTTCCAAGTCATTCCTATGGGCCTCTAGGCCCTTAATTCCTTAATTGCGAATCGCAATTTGCGATTCGCATTTAAGGAATATGTAGGATTCGCAAAATTCATTGCAAATCCTACATACATAGGGGCAGATTTATGATGCTCTTGCGCCTCCTTGCGCCGCAATTGCGTCACGTAATGAGACGCAACGGCGGCGCAAACAATGCGCCCTATTTACAACGTGACGCATCTAGGAGATGCGTCACGTTGGAAACCCCTGCGCCATAAGGAGGCGTTCCTGCGCAGGGGGGGGCGTTCCTGCGCAGGAACGCCTCCTAAAAGTGGCAGAGTGAAATCTATGAGATTTCACTCAGCCACTTTCTACGTCAATTCCTTACGCCTGCTTGAAGCAGGCGTAAGGGTGACGCACCATACATTGAAGAGGTGGCCCCTGTGCATTGCAGGAGTCATGTCGCACTTTGCGACATGACTCTTGCAATGCGCCGCCCGTACGCCGAGAGATGCGTCACGCATCTTCACTGCCTTGCACCATGGTGCGCCGCATCATAAATGCGGCGCACCATGGGTGGCGGAGCAGTGGCGCACTGTGGCGCACGTTAACTGGCGCATCCCTGGGGATGCGCCAGTTAACATAAATCTGCCCCATAGCATTTTGCGATTCTCAAATCGTAATTCGCAAAAAATCGCTATTTGAGAATCGCACAATTACTTTTTGATACATATGGCCCCTAGACATTTATTAAAATAGTATGTTGAAAACTGGAAAGTAAGGAAAGTAAGTTAATAAAATGGGAAGTATCAAATCAGCTAAGAAAAGAAAAATGTAAGTGAGGAGAAGACTAAAAAATTGTATAAGAAAGGAGATGCTTTAACAAGGAGACAGAGGCAGTTTAAAGAAATTAGAGTCAGAATATTCCATAGAAGGGTAACTCACAATCTCATACAAACTTTGGAACACTATAAAAGGAGAGGAGAAGCAGTCAAACAAAAGGAACATGTTGAGGATATAGTTGAGAAGGCATTTGCCCTGAAGAGGAAGGAATTTATTTTGATACTGAGCAGAATGAGAACACTGGACAAAATAGTGTTGTCTATGAGAAGAAGAAGCCAAAATAAAAGCCTTGTGAATAGACATAATGTTTGCAAAGGTTCCAGTGGTGAATGGAAGCATACTTACTGTACCGTGTCTTTCATTAATGAAGAAAGCTACTTTCAAGAGAACACATTAGTGCATGCAAGTGATCGATGTTATGAAGTAAAGGATGGTACTCTTCTTCCAATAGGGAAGATTGTTCCTAGGAATCTTAAAGAAGTGATAGCGAGGAGGTACAAGGAAGGAGTAGACAGGGCCCTGTATACAAATTGAATGGTAGCTGTATTTACAGTGTTTGGCAGGAATCAATTGATACATTTAGAACTTTCTTACATATGTTTCCATGTAGAAATTTGAAGCAGTAAATAGGAATTTTGCAAAGATTAGATCTATGCAAAGTAAGGAAGTTTACTAATTTACAGGGACATTCACTGGCATGTCTACCAAAGAAAATATAACTAAGCAGCTTTTATCAATTTAGAATATTAGCTGTTCACCACTCTAAAATGCAATATTTAGTTAGGAGGCTTTACTATGTCAAAACTCCTGATGCGTGTCTAGGAGAAATGAATAGAGCTCTTTTACATGATACAGTAGCAGAGGTAGAAAAAGTTTGTGAAGATGTTCAATTTCTTTCCTTTGGTCCTGATCAGGAGTGTGGAGAAAATGAGCAGTCGGTATGTACATATGATGGGGAATAGGACATAGGTATTAGTGTTTATAACTTTATAGAAGAGATTAGGAAGTTTAACACAGTCTCTTCTGAGAAACCAAACTGCGTTTGTATTTGTTGTCGAAGCATTCACTACAGAAGACAAACTCGCAATGAAGTTGTATTGCCAAAAACTGAACTGGGGAATAGAGATAAGAGACAAGAATTTCCTGTTTATTTATTTGTTGGTGAACGGTTTAAGTTGTCCAGATGTCAAATTATATGCAAGTACCTCTAAGATAAGTTAGAGGAAACCAAGATGCCAGCTACAGCTTTACATAACAAGTTAGAATTAGTATCTATTACACAAGAACTACAAGATATAACATTTTGATAATCCGTTCTTATAAAATGAGTACACCCATTTCAGGCTATAATTTATATGCAGCCTAAGACAGTGAAGCTGCCACCAACTGACCTTCAGAAAGGCCTCAAATAATGTAAAATAGAATATTGAAACTGTTGGGGTACACAGAGAGTATTGTGAACCATTTGTCATGCTAGTAAATGGTGTGCCTACAAACAGTAAAACAATCTGGCAAGTTTTTGTGGATGTTAGCAAACTAGAAATAATGACATTATACCTGGTACAAAATAATGTTTATTATAAAAATGTTGATGTTGTTTGAGATATGACTTATATAGATAATGAAACATCACCATCAAGTGGACAAACTGAAAAAGTGGATCGATCCAGATCAGAAGAGATGTATGAACACTACAGCATCCCTCCACTGCATTCTAAAGAAGTCATAATGGATGCTATTGATCTCTTTCAAATGAAGCAAGCAAAAGGAGCTCCCATGAGTGTGTGGGAGAAACGTTTAGAAGCTTGCCGTTTTCCCACAGTTGTTTTCCACTGGACAAGCTGGCTGTTTTGTTGACCGCCCTGTACAGATACCAGCAGGTAAATACCAGTCAACCAGATTATACTCAGAGGATCCAAGATGACAGTGTATTCCCTACATATTCCATCTTCTGTTTGAGAGTGACTTCTTTGGACTTTCATATGCTGTTAACCATATACTGAAAACAGGTGTTAATCTGAGAAAAATCAGTCTGCAAAAGAATTCATTAACAAAGTTCATGTGAACGACAAAAACTTGGAGTATAACTTGATTAATTTGATGGCGTGCCAACATGGCACCAACGAGTATTGGTATTGCCGTCATGGAGAACTGAAATGTATGTTGAGAAATATAGGTGTACCTCCTTGGTTTCTGACTCTCGGTTGTGCTAAGTACGACTGGAATAACCTGCTTGAATTTTTACGAGAAGAAAACTCAAACATAAAGGACATCTAAATGAAGACAGCAGGAGAACTTTGCTCCTTGGACCATGCACATTTTTGCATATATTTTAACCACAGGGTTGAAGCCATGATGTCTTTCATCTGAATCAAAAGTAAGCCTCCTCTTGGTGAAGTTGCTGATTTCTTTTGATGCAAAGAGTACCAAGCAAGAGGTGCTTCTCATATTCATGTGTTGTTATGGATCAAAGATGCACATAAGTTTGGAACAGACAGAGATAAGTCTGTCTTGTCTTTCATATGACAGTATGTGATATGTGTCAAGAGATGGTGCTGAAAAGGGCCTGAGACAACAAGTTCTACGGTTTCAAATTCAGATGTGGGAAGTACTATCATTGAAAATGCAGTTGCAAAGGAAAATGTTACACAAGCTGTTGAAATGGATTCCCCGGATCTGTGATTTCACAAGGAAGAGTAAACAGCTTTATATTTACAGTCAGCAAAACTTTGACAAAGAATTCACCAAAAATACACACACAACCTGATAAGAAGAGAGGCCTCCAAATAGATAAATGGCTACAACCCTGCGATTCTGAAGATGTGGAATTC
Organism: Lissotriton helveticus; assembly: GCF_964261635.1. Classification (NCBI taxonomy): domain Eukaryota; kingdom Metazoa; phylum Chordata; class Amphibia; order Caudata; family Salamandridae; genus Lissotriton; species Lissotriton helveticus. The sequence continues at coordinate 1,385,227,726 of NC_136063.1, read as the reverse complement.
AAATATTGAACTACAATTTGTTGCATATAACTCCATTGATGTTGGCCAGTATGTCACTTCATATGTACAGTCATTCATGCACTATTTCACTCAGTCAAACAGCCACTTACAAAGCCACTCTCTCACCCATAAAGCTATGCACATACCCACTCATTTACTCATACAGCCACTCATGTACGCTCTCACTTACCAATACAGTAATTCATGTGCCGTTTCGCATACTTGTTGAGTTATTCATACACTCATCCATACAGCCGCTCATGTACCCTCACTCACCCATACATTCATTCATTCACCCTGTTGCTCACTCATACAACCACTCATACATCCACTCACTCACTCATATATACTCTCACACACCAATACAGTCACTCATATACCCATGTATTTACTCATACAGCAACTCATCCACCATTTCACTTATCATTATAGCTACTCATACAGCCTCTCACTCACTCATATAGTCAGCCACGTACCCACTCACTCACTCATAAAGCCATTCATTTACCTATTGAGTTACTTACACATTCAGTCATTTACCCATATAGCCATCTGCCCTCACACTCATCCATATAGCTATTCATACAGCCTCTTACTCACTCAGGCACCCTCTCACTGACTCATATAGGCACTCATGCACCCACTCTTCATTCATGCACCTTTCTCTCACTTATACAAACACTAACACATGCACCTACTCACCCATAAAGTAATGCAACCCCCACTAACTCCCCCATAAAGGTACTCATGCACCATCTCACTTACACATATAGCAGTCATGCAGCTACTTCCTCACACATACAGCCACTCACTCACTGATAGAGTTACTCAACTGCTCACTCATTCACCCATGTAGCCAGTCATGCATCTTCTAACTCACTTACATAGCTATTCATGCACCCACTCACTCACCCATACATCCACTCATGCACCTTGTTTTTTACTCATACAACCACTCACATATCCACTCACGTACCCATACAGCCACTCAATACCCACTGACTCTCCCTTATAGGCACTCATGCACTCACTCACCCATACAGCAGTCACACAGCAACTTTCTCATACATATAGCTGCTCGCACAGCTATTCACTCACACATAGAGTTACTCACTAACTCACTCACCCATGTAGCCAGTCATGCACCCTGTCACTTACTCATACAACCACTCACACACCCATTCACTCACCTATACAATCACTCAAAACCTATTCATTCATCAATTCAGGCACTCGTGAACCCTGTCACATACCCATACAGCCACTCAATCACTCATGCAAACACTCACTCACATATTCACTCACTCATACAGCCACTCACAGAGCCACTCACTCACCCATTGAGTTGCTCACACACTCAAGCAGCCACACATGTACCCTCTCACTCACTAATATAGGCACTCATGCAGTCACTCCTTATCCACACACCCACTCATGTACCCTGTTGCTCACTTATACAACCAGTCAGAGAGCCATTCACTTGCCCATTAGGTTGCTCAAACATACAATGACTCACTCATACAGCCACTCAACTCCCGCTCACTCACCCATACAGGTACTCATGCACCCTCTCACTCACCCATATATCAGTCACAAAGCTACTCACTCACACATACAGCCACTCACACAGGTTCTCACTCACTCATACAGTCGATAATGCACCCACTCACTCATCAAGCCATTCACATAGCCACTCTTGTAACAATAGTTACTCAGACACTCACTCACCCAAGCAACTACTCATCCATCCTTTCACTCACCTATGTAGCTACTCATACAGCCTATCACTCACTCATCCAATAAGCCAAACACCCACTCACTCACCTATACAGCCACTTACACTGTCACTCACTCACCTATTGTTACTCACACACTCACTCGTTTATTGATACAGCCACTCATCCACCTTCTCTCTCATCTATATAGCCACTCATACAGTCCCTCCCTCACTCATATTGGCACTCATGCACCTTCTCACTCACTCATTTAGGCACTCATGTACCCACTCTTTACCCACACACCCACTCATGCACCCTGCCATTCACTCATACAACCACTAACACACCCACTTACTCACTCATATTACCACTCAATACCCACTCACTCACCTATATAGGCACTCATGCACCCTGTCACTTACCCACATAGTTTTTGGTCAATAAATAAACTACTTTTATTTTTTATTTAGCAAATATCTTGCTGTGAAAAACCTTTAAAGTATGTCAGTACATCTGTACTGCTCTTAACGATATACTGGAGTCGCATCCCTACCACGGATCTAAAAACATGTGCGAACACAGTGCGCAGCAGTGTCGTGAATCCCTATAAAGTATTAAAACGTCCTTGAATTATTTTCCTGTATAATTATACTAGTTTTAATACTTTACTACTAAACCACTTACCTTAAACAAGACCTTTAAAGTGTGTTTATATCTGTCTCAGTTCTGTCAAAATGACACCAGATGCGTGACCCCTCCGCGACAGGTCGCGATGGGTGAGGGACTCCCACTTTTTTGGGAAAAAAAACTCTCACCCACCTTATGCCAGGATATTGGGCAGCTTACCAAAGGCCCCCCAACACTTTTCCCACCAATTTTTGTGACACATTTCTGATGCAGATGAATAAGATGACATCCCCACCAAACAAAAAAACAGTTCTTTACATACCTAAGATTAAGTTTCCTTGTTTGGTGGAGATTTACCTCTTTCTACTCTCTGTGTTCTCTCTGAAGTAGAATTCATACTGTCACAGATTACTGCAGAAAAAGGTATGAAGAAGAATCACATTGCCAAATGTGCACAACGTCCCTAGAGACATTTCCTCATGGCCCATTTCACAACTACAGCATACACTATACACTGGACATTTAACAAACAGCGTACCACTTACTAACTAAGTAGTTTAAAGTACTTGAGTTGGGTAGACATTTTATGCCATAGTGTAGACTCTTGTTCAATAGCAGGTAGATGAACTTTTGTTCTGCCCATGATGAACGTTTTTCAGAAAATATACCCCAATAGGAAGCACTTAGAATTGTAAACATAGCAGTTGCCCCCGTTGAAGCTCTACTTTTCCTCAACCGCTCCCTATCGAACAGATAGGAACCGCTAGGAGTGTTCAAAGTGCCTTTACTCTCTTCTCGATGCGGATGGCCATCTATACTCTGATTCATATCCTGAACGCCTCGCTGATTGTACTGTATTTGCTGTCTTTTGCACTGCTCTATACTTGTTGTAAAGCGCTCCGATACCTTCCGGTCTGGCTAGCGCTATATAAAACTTCTTAAATAAAAATAAAATAAATACTCCAATAAAGGACACATGATTGTAACTCCTGAGCTTGCTGAAAACAAAGCAAATGTGTTTCCTTGGAAATTCCAAATTCAAAAACAATCAGAAATCCTTCATGAAGGTGAATGTATTGTAGATCTATTGGAGCGTAATCTGTAGTGATTATGACACATGAGTTCTTTCTTGCCCTCTCATGCTCAGCGCAGAGTCCATCTTTCTCCCATTAAATTACTAGAAGTATGCAAATGTGAAAATCACTTGGAAGCTGCTCCCATTTAGCCCTGGGCCATCCATCTTAGTAGTATGCAAATGGCTTCCCACATTTTACCAGGAAGACCAGGAAGATGGGTAGCTTACTAAAAGGGCCCCCAGTGTTTTTCCCATCGATATTTGTGACATGTTGTGATGCTGAGCAAAATGAGGAGCACTCCACCAAATGAAGATGCACTTAGGAGCGCTCCACCAATAAAGATGCACTTTCTTCATCAAGTTAAGGAAAAAGACCCTTGTTTGGGGAGGTTTAGCTCTTTGTACTCTCGTTGATTTTTCTATAGGTCGATAGTTTCATGTTATCACACAGTTCTGGATACAGACACATGAGGAACAATCACATTGCATCCCACCCACTCACACATCTGCCAAAGCGTTTCACGGACTGCAGGAAAGCGCTTCATGTATGCTAAATAAATCCTTTGTTGTGTACCTGGAGCATGTGTCCTGCTGACTTTCCATTAAGGTCAGCAATTGGTGTTGATGTGTAGTCGGTTTCCGCTGATACTGGCGGGGGCTCGCCCTCTCGGTCTGGAGCGCTGCGAAATCAGTAACTTGTGGTGGAGTACGAGGAGTACATCGCGGCGCCCCCCCCCAAGCAGAGGTATTTCCATTTGGAGCTTATTTATGCGAGGGTAGAGAGGCGGTGGCATTGCGCTGCCTGATAAGGGTACAAACAACGGTATTAGCGGGACCATCATAACCAGTACTCCTGTGATGGAGTGCAGCCCAGCGCCTAGAATTCGGGTTCATTATTATTGTTCAGAGTTCCACATCACTGTATGAGGAACCATGTGAGGACTGCAACTACCATCATGCAATGGACCTGGGAACCTCAGCGCAATCCACACACCTGCCTGTTGGAGGAGGAGTTGAGAGACTACTTCTAAGGGAGTGGTCTCTGAAGCCCACGAGAATCTATCAGCCAGTGCAACGGCACTGATGACGGCCATTCCGGCCAGAAACGCGTCTGCCAAAGAGTTTCTCGGACTGCAGGAAAGCGCTTCATGTATGCTAAATAAATCCTTTGCTGTGTACCCGGAGAATGTGTCCCACTGGCTTTCCATTAAGGTCAGCAATTGGTTGTGACCACAGATTGTGCTTTTATGATTTGGTGTAAATCCATGGAGTCGTTTTTGAACTATTAAGTGGCAAACACAAGTGTATATGTTGTCAGTTGGGCTCGCGAGAGCGGGAAATCAAATGATTGGTTGAAAGGTCAGTTTTTCTTGTGAGTCTTGACGCTCTCACATGACCAAGAGACTTCTGCAAGTCCCGCAAGAGCGAGCGCTCTGATTGACTGGCTATTGTAATGTTAGAAATAAAATGGCTGCCATTACTGTTTGCTGTGAACAATTAGAGGTGTTGTGGAAATTAAGCAAAAAAGTTACTTAAGGGGGCAGCAAAAAAGGCATGCTGTCTCCCTAGATTTAGAGAGGAGATGACTAAGGGATGAGTAGTGTGAAGAAAATAAATGTATATTATTGTTAAATAGCTTTTATGATCTTGCAGTTACTCTCACAATATCGTGAATAGTAAAAAGGAGTAGATGAGTTCTTAAGACACTCCATTAGTAGGAATTGATATGTTGGTCCTTATATTTGAGAGGAAGTGTGTAAGAGATAAGTACTGTGATGATTAGGATGTTAATTCTTTTTTACATGTTACAATTTTGTGACACTCCTGTAGGATTGTGAAATGTAGGAAGGAGTAGGTGACGTTTGAATACATTCTGCTATGCACACTTGTGACTGTAGGAAGGAGTCTTAATGGAGATGGTGTTTATCAGATTCTACTATTTAGTGGTACAAAAGGGGGTGGTGATGGACGGAGCATCTGAACCAATCAAACACTCACACCCAGTCAAAAGATCTGGGTTTAATCCATCACCGCTCTTTAGCCCACTCTGCCACCCCAGTTAAGACAAGGCTATATGCAAATCAGTCTGACCCTGTGCCTCATGGGAACAGTCCAGCCCGAACTGCCAAGCCATGCCTTCCCTGGACCGGGAACAAGCTTCCGAGACCGGTTTCTGGCATTACAGCCGTCTTCAGCCCGGCTTGCCTGAATCCAGTGGCAAAGTGAGCAAGGGACTCACCTCTGAGCATACCCTGCCACACTTGTGGCAGCCGAAAGCGGTACAAAAGGGTGTGAGTGTTTGATTGGTTTGGATGCTCTGTCCATCACCACCCCCTTTTGTACCTCTACTATTTAGTGTCATTGTTTTGAGAAGAGTTGTGAGTAGAGTTATGGCTCATCCACCCAATCTACTACGCACACCCGTCACCTGAGAGAGGGGTTTGAAAGGAGAGGCTAATCCCTCCCCGCAGACAACTACAAAAACCTGTCACCTTAGAGGTGGGTCTGAAAGGAGAGGCTAGTTCCTCCCCACTCACTACTATGCACACCCATAATCCAAGAGAGAGGTGTGAGTGGGCAGGCCAGTGCCTCTCTCCACCCTACTATGCACACCCGTCATCTGAGAGAGAAGTCTGAGGGGAAAGCCTAGTCCCTCCCTACACCCTACTAGGCACACCTATATTACAGAGCGAGGTCTCCGCAGAGAGCAATTATCTCTCAACATGCCCTACGAGAGGTCTGAGTGGGCAGGTCAGTCCTTCTCTGCACCCTACTATGCACACCCATCATCTGAGAGAGAGGTCTGAAAGGAGAGGCAATCCCTCCCCACACCCTACTAATCTTCATGCATCATTGGACAGAGAGGTCTGACAGAAGAGCCAAGCCCCTCCCCACACCCTACTATGCACACCCATCATTACAGCGAGAAGTCTCAGCAGAGAGGGCTGTCCCTCTACACACCCTACTACGCACACCCATCATCTGAGAGAGAGGGCTGAAAGGAGAGCTCAGTTCCTCCCCGCACTCTACTGAACACACCTATCATTACAGAAAGAGGTCTCAGCAGAATAGCCAGTCCCTCCGCACATCTGTCATCTGAGAGAGCTCTAAAAGAAGAGGGCAGTCCCTCCTGCACCCTACTATGCACATGAGAGGTCTAAAAGGAGAGCCCAGTCCCTCCCCATCCCCTACTATGCACACCTATCATAACAGAGAGAGAGGTTTCAGCAGAGAGGGCAGTCTCTCCACATACCCTAATATGCATACCGGTTGTCTGAGGGAGAGGTCAGAAAGGAGAGGCTAGTCCCTCCCCCCATCCTACTATGCACACTCATCATCTGAGAGAGAAGTCTGAAAAGAGAGACCAATCCCTCACCATACCCTCATATGCATTCCCATCAGTTGAGCAAGATGTCTGAAAAGAGAGTCCAGTCCCTCTCCACAACCTACTACACATACCTATCTCCACAGAGAGAGGTCTCAGCAAAGAGGCCAGTCACTCCAAACCCTCTACATTGCACACCTGTCATCTGAGAGATAGGTCTGAAAGGAGAGACCAGTCCCTCCCTACACACTAGTATGCACACATGTGATCTAAGAGAAAGGTCTTGAAAGAAAGGCCAGTCCATCCACACATCCTACTATGCATATCTGTCATTTGAGAGAGGAGTTTGAAAGGAGAGAGAAGTCCTTTCTCACACGCTAGTGTGGATACCCATTATCCAAGATAGGATTCTCAGTTTAGAGGCTAGCCCCTTCCATATACTACTATTTCCCTAAAATTGAATTGCAACCCCACAAGAGTAGTGTAAAAGGTTCAGGGAGAGAAACTTGCTGCATGAAGATCATTCGATCCCACAAGCATCTCGCAAGACCCACATGGAAAATCACTGGGCCTGCCATAAGATGTCTGACAATTTCACATGAATCTTGTGAGACAGAGAAATATACGGGTGGAGGCAGGCGTTTGTGTGCTCCCGCTCTTTCAAGATTCTCACAGTTGTCAGTATCCCAAAAAAAAGGGAGTTATAATATGACATAATAATATAATGTAGGAACAGGGTGGCTCTGAGAAGAGCCATTGTAGCGTTCTTTACACATTAAACTGGATAAATTCCTGGATGTTATTAAGGAACATCTTGTTTCCTTCTGCAGTGAAGTGCATTCCACCCCACCTACAGACACCTGGCATATCAAAACAGATATTGTTATGATATATATAGCCCATGCCATGGTCAAGGAGAAACGCAGAAATTGTTTTATTGACATGTTTCAGAGACTTCTCCATCTTAGGACAAAAGTCTTTTGACCATTGCCATTTTTGCCTTTGACATATATTAGAATATACAAAGGCAGTGGAGGAAAAAGAGAAATCAGTTGTGAGAAGGTCTCCTTCATATAGCTTTCAAGCACAACCCCTGTGATTGTGTCTAGGTCATTGCCACCACTGTGCACTATCACCGGAGCTTGGTGTTCACAAACATAAATGCTTGTAACAACTAATGCCACTTCATACCTCTATGGCCAATCCAAGTAATGGCCAAGTTTCTTGTCAATACCACAATTAATGGTATATTCTGTGGCCCAGTGGATGAAGCTGTGTCCCAAATTCCAGTGGCAAACTATGGTGCAGTATGGAGATGTCAGTCACAAGTGGAGTGCTCAGCAGAATAAGCAAGCTCTAGAAGAAATATGGATTCCCAAAAGAAGATAAAAAGTGGGGAGGGAGGCAAAAATATACATGTAATTGGCAGATTTTTGACAGTTAGAAAAGTTGGTTAGGTTGTGACCAACTTGTGTTTGTATGGTGCAAAGGCACTTTTTAAACTGGAAGAGCTATTCTACTGGGTGATTTTAAAATTGTGTTACGATCCTGCAGGTTAAGCTTGGTGTGGGGGTCTCATCCAACCCCTCGAGACTCTTGCAAGCGATGCATGGAAATATACTGAGTGACCCTGCGTGTATTTGCTTAATAGTTCTATAGCGTCCATCTTATTTTTATTTCTGATTTAGAGAATACAATATTAACTAATTTTTATTAACTCCAACAGTTCTGTCTTCAGGTTAACTAAGTTGGTAGACGTGGTCAGCATGAATGATAACCCTTTAAACAATACTTCTTTCTGATGCTGTTTTAGATTTTCTATTGCTGAGCTGTGCATATGGTCCTACCCAGATACCAGTGCCATGTCTATCTCTAGGTTGTGATCTCTAATGACCTGTATGCTCACCAGCATCTTCATTTCCTTCTCTTGCCTCCTGGCTGTAAAAAAGTAGATTGACATTGTTTAATACGGAGGATTGCGTGGCGATACCTGGGTCCACAGGAAACACTTATGATTAATGAGAATTGTTACAACCTCATACCGGAAGGTTGTTATAGAGAGCGAGGCCTGTTAACATTTGGACTCTTCAAGTCAGAACCCTCTTTTGGACCTGAAAGAGACTTATGAGCCCTGATGAAGTTCCACTGGAACGAAACGCATTGGCTGTGTTGTTTTAAAAAAATATTGAAACGAATAAAGGACCCATTTGGATAAATTGGAATCTCTTTGGACTTGATCATTTGGTGCACCGTCCTTCACTTCACAAACCTTGGTATCTGTTCTTCAGTGGAGCTTAAGTGCGGCAGGCTCCGGACGTGTATGCAGAAAAAGAGGACTCACAAATTTATTTTGAAATTGAGGTGCCTAACCGTGGTCAGCCGCAGTGTTCGTCTTTACCTAGCGTACGTTGTCCACACAGAGACCTTCAGACCTCCAGACCTTCAGAGACCTTCGGACCTTCAGACCTTCAGATTGCACAAAGCTTCTTCAGATAGCACAAAGCTTCTTCAGATTGCACAAAGCACAAAGATTGCACAAAGCTTCTTCAGACTACACGTAGAGTGCACACAGAATGTGCATGGAATGTAGTAGTACTCAGCGTGGCTTCAGACTTCATTAGAGTGTATTACCAGCTTGAGGTGCATTACCATGTGGCCCCCTTGAGAGGTCGAGAGTGGTTCAGATAGCCGCCATCTTAAAGTCAGGCGCTCAACTGCAGGTCAAAAGGAAAATACATGCATGTATGCATCTCCTTGTATTGCCTTAAGGTGTGCATTTTGCTTGTACAGTGTGTCCAGACTCAGTTAATTCCTGCCGCTACAGGTGCTCAAGCGCAAAGTCTGTTGAATGATTTTGGAATTACTCGCCGATTTTCACGCAAAATTTGTCCGCCATTACCTGTCTTTGCTTATGTATTCAAAATTCCACTCGGTGCTAAACGCTCTTATTGGGAGAGAACAGATGCACAGCTTCTAAATCGCTATGCCACTTCTCTGCTTTAGTGGCAAACCAGGCTGCAGTAGAGGGCAGAGGAGCGCTAAAAGAGGCTTGGCTTAGGTGAGTGTTTGCGGTTATGGCCGCGTGTACAGCCGCCATTTTAATGCAAGTGCGCGGTCTTACTGTACATTTTGTTGTTCTGCCGTTTTGCTGCTTGATCCCTGCAACTAATGCTCCTTCTCTGGTCGAGGCTCCTTCCCTGATCGTGGAGGGATTCTGAGCTTAAAGACACTCACGCTCGGAGACCGATAGTGCAGCCCGATTCATTGCGGCTTATGGCTGATTAGAGTTCCTGTCAGTGAAGAGCAGAGGCAGAGAAGCTGCAATTACGGAGCCCAGAGGCACTCCAAACAGATGCTGCAGTGCTCTAACAGTGTTCAGATACGGATCTATTCACCGGAATGATCCTGATTCATGCAGGAAATCGGCGAATATGTTTCCTGGCATTCACATGGGAGGAGACACGGACTTACGCTGCCATCTTCCCCGGCGTCCAAACCATGCTAGATTTTCTAGATTGCTAGATATTGACAGGTATATTGATAAATATTACTAGATATTAATAGATGCAACTGGATTTGCTAGATATAGGGGTAGACATATTGCTAGGATATTGTTAGATATGGCTAGTCATTGCTAGATATTGATAGACATTGCTAGATATTGCCATCAGTAGATGTTGCAAGATTAAGGGACACTGCTCCCCTGAATACTGCGGTATATCTTGGAATGAGATGCCACATGAACCCGGCCATATTCAATCTGGCCACATTCAATTGTCAGTTCTTAGTTCCGAGTTCTTAATTCCGTGTTCTTAGTCCTTAGCTCTTAGTCCTCAGCTCTTAGCTCCTAGCCCTGAAGCCTACTACGCTCAAGCCACACAATGATCTCATACATCTTGTCTGGCTCACATGAGAGGGGAACGCTCTTCCCCAGTCACCATGTCTGTTTTCTACCTAGAGGGGTGGGAGGCAGGGTCAGGGTTGAAGGTGGGTAGGTTCAGGGTTTTGGAATTTGTGTTCCTTATATTATTATTATTGTTTTTCATTGCTTTACGTCTTTTCAATGATGCTCACAATTATTTTCCTTGCACAATTGTCTTGCCTACTTCTTTAAATATTGATCTCCGCAGTGATTCACGCAATGACGCTTCAATGCAAACAGGTGTGACCAATTTGTATGTGATGCTCCATAGATGTAATGTGTGTTGTCATGCAGGTACAAAGTTTGTCTACTCAAAGATATTGTCTTACAGTAACAACTTCATATATGCATGGTACACCTCATCCGATGATATGCACCAAAGATATGTCATATTTCTCTACCTGCCCACCATGATGTTGCTACTAGATGCCAGATCTTGTTATGAATCCTTTATTCACAATGCCTTTAGTCACGATGCCTGCACTCACAATGCCTTTATTCGCAATGCCTTTCACAGTGCCTTGATTCACAATGCCTCTATTCACAAGAATGGAACTGCACTGATATGTATTTCCTCGAGTCCAGTATTTCACACACCCCACCACCATACAATGAGTGAGATTAACAAAAGTCGATGGAGAACTAGGGTCACTTATACAATGTTCATAACACGCTTATGATGTCGCAAACATCCCTAAGGGTCTCCCCAAAGGTCTCAGCACATAATAACCTCAAGCTACTTTCACTGAATGTTAAAGGCTTAAACTACCCAGTCAAAAGGAGGAAGATTCTTGATTACCTCCAAAAACAAAAAGGCGACGTCTTCCTACTACAGGAGACAAAGATTGACTCAAAACAATTCAACTCACTTAGAAATAGGTTCTATAGTGAAGTCGCTGGTTCTGATGCAATAGGGAAAAAGAATGGTGTCCTGACTCTAGTAGCAAAAAAATCAAACATCGACATAGTAGCACACACATCCGAGCACACACATCCGACACTAAAGCTAGATGGGTCACGAGCGGGAGGCTCACTCTCATCCTCCTTCAAATTAGAACAAGGAACAAGGCAAGGCTGCCCCCTTTCCCCCTCCCTGTTTCTGCTTGCTATTGAACCCTTCCTATACCATCTTAGGAACAATAGCCAGATCTCAGGGATTCGGTTCAATGACTGCACAGTTAAGTTTACTGCATATGCTGACAACGTACTAGTGGTCTCTGAAAATGCCGAAGCTGCTATCCCTGCTCTCATGTCTTCAATAGAAGACTTTGCAGTAGTATCCTGGTACAAACTAAATAAAGACAAGACTGAAGTTAAACTCCTAAATAACCTTGGTGGTAAAGGAATTATGGGTAACTAGGGTCTCCTGTGGCAACCTAAGTGCTTCAAGTACTTGGGCCAGGACTTCCCCGGAGACTTGATCACCACCCTCCAAGCCAACGAAAACTCACTCACAGCTAGATGGGTGGTCTCCTAAATATCTTTTGTGGTGGGGTAGGGCTGAGACATTAAAATTGATGGTGACTCCTCTTGTTAACTATCTAGCTAGCATGCTGCCAATGACTTTCTCAAATGACATCTTTAATAGAATCTATAAACTTTTTAATTTGTTCCTTTGGCAAGGTAAGAAGCCCAGAATAACAATGACAAAGATCCAATTACCGAAAGAGAAAGGTGGTGTGGGCCTTTTGAAAATTAGGAACTATCTGACGGCATATCTTTGCAAACAAGGTGCCAACTAGCTAGTCACGCAGACTAACTATACCCCAGTCTGGTTAGACATAGAAAGGTCAACCATCAAAGATATGCCTCTATCTGCCCTCCTCACCATGGATGTATCCCACCTCTCCAACTCAAAGTACATTCTGCTTAACACCAAGAGATCCCTCTTACGGCTAGACCACCTCTCCAAACTAAAAGTCAACAAATCCAACAGGTCTGCTCTCTGGCGAAACCCGAGCCTGAAGATCAATGGCGAGATGCTCCACTGGTAACATTGGTCTCAAAAGAGCATAAATTTAGTCAAGGACCTCTTTATAGGGGCCCTCCCATTGCCTTTTTCTACCCTCCAGGACCGGTACGAACTAAAACCGATAGACTTTTATAACTTCCTAAAACTAAAATCTCTCCTCACGAAGTGCTCTATTAAACCCTTTGACCCGACGATAGTCTCCAAGATGTCACAGCTACTAGAGTCGGGACACACCCTCTTTAAAATATATAAACTTCTTTTTCCCAAACCTCGTAAATCTCACAGAAAGTGTGAAGTTAAATGGGAGTCTGAACCCAACTCCAACAACATCCCCTATGACTGGGATAAAATACATATCACAGCATTTTCAAATAAAATATCTCCAATACTGTCGCAAACCAAACTTATATTAATAAACAGGACATACTGGACACCCGAATTTTTTTTTAAACTCAATCTAAGTGAGAGCCCGACATGCTGGAACTGTAAAGCCAGTGTGGGTAACCTCTCCCATATGCTCTTCTCTTGCCCTACCTTACAAACATACTGGGACAAGGTTTACGATTGTATAAGTAGCACTTTTAACATAACCCCTCCAAGGGAATTTTCATATATTATACTAGGTGCCCTGGACCCTAAAGTCGAAAATGTAAATGACAGGTACCTTCTAGACCTCATGCTCACCTTAGCCTGCAAAATTATATTGTGTAAGTGGAAAAACACCAATGATGTGTCCTTGAGAATGTGGCAAGAATGGCTATCTTCCCTCAGAGGAGCAGATAATGCTGCACTCCATACTTCTCCATGGCGTAAAACCCACAGGAAACTCTGGAAGTCCCTTGATGCCTTTTCATTCTCATACGACCTACTGTGAAAATCTCCTGAACTGTATTGTAACTTGTGCCTCTATAAATGCGTAATATGTAAATACTTGACACACTTATGCTACATTCTGCACTGTATACTCCTGTGGTGAACTGTGCTGGCTATTTCCCCTCAACGTCTCCTACGACCTAAATGGGAATATCTTGGTCGGACACTTGAGCAATTCATAATGTATAACTTATATATACTATATTATAATTTATAGTTCATAGGTTCTATTTATTTACTTACGTTGTCTTTGTATCTACTTTCCCCTGTCTGATTGATTTATTATTCTTGTTCCTATTCTTATCACTATTATTACCATGGCTGTTCTTATTTTTTGTTATCTCTTATAACTCAATAAAAATGATCTGAAATAAAAAAAAAATTGAAATTAAATAGCTTATTTTTTAAAATTCCAGCTTTTTAGTATTTAATATAAATAATTTGTTTAGTAAATTCTAATAATATCATTTGTTTCTTTCTAAATTATATTTATCTGTATAAACCAAGACTTGCATGGCATGCAGGCGTACTACATTTTTGGCCCGTAGAGGGCCCCCAGGGATTCCGGGGGGTGGGTGCTGACAAGGGGGTATCTATGGTACCCCCTGCATTTCAATGTACAACGTGGCAGGCACCGCACAGTGCCTGTCAAGTTGTGCATTGAAATGCACAACTTGCATTTTTGGCATTGCGGCTGGCGGTGCTTTCAGCACCACCCGCCGCATTGTTAGAAATGCGGGATGCACCTACCAGTTTGGCGGGCGCATCCTAATGGCATGTGTGGGAACGTCACATGCATTGCGGGCGGTCCCATTTCCCGGGGGTCCGCCCGCCATGCTAATGACCCCATTAATATCAATTGAAATCTTTTTTTGATTATTTATGTTTTCAAATGTATTTTATGTTCTAACAATTAACAAATAATTTTATAACAATTCAAATCCAGAAAATTGTTTCTAATATATGTTGACATTAATTAACATACAATTAAAATAAACACTACTCACCCAATCCCCAGATATACCACCAAAAACTATAATAAAAAAGATTAACATTTTCAAGCAAATATTTTAAAAAATAAACAAATTAATACCAATACAAATTTATATTTTAATACAAATCCAATATAAAATATTTTTTATAATTTAAACAACCAATCTTACAATGAACCCCACAACTTCAACAAAACGCATAATGTGAAAAAATGCAATTAAATAACAATAAAGTAACAGTTATAAATAGAAGTTTAAAAAAACATATAAACAAATACATAAAACAGCATATTTTATACACAGTATTTTAGTCTACAATGTTATAAACATCAACAGTATTGACAAAGTATAAAAAAAATATACTTACTCTACTTTTTCTCACCCATGATAGTTTGCCACTAATAATATTGTGACCAAGATAATATTCTCAAATTATATCTTGTAGTTGGAATTCAGTTACCAAACACATTCTAACATGTGAACAAAAGTATTGTTTACTGTTCTGAGCAATATAACTGGGACCGGGTGCAAGATGGCCCCTCATCTCTCCGCAGGGCTCCATGCATAAGAGAAACATATTAGATATTTACATTTTAGGATCCGTTTCTGGAGCGATGCTGCAATATGGAGTTCAACCTCAGGCCTGGTTGTGTAATAAGACATGCAGAGAGGGTCTTTGTGGGACTTGGCATGTACAATGAAATATTACAAGTATGGTGTTAGAATGCTAATTAGTACTTAGGCAGACTAATTCATTAGCATTAGGTAGGTGTGATCAAATATGATTGGAGAACTAGCCTTTGCTTTAATATGTCTATTACTTTCCGAACTGTTCAAAATATTTACAGTCATATATTTTCACATCACAGGTAGCCGAATGCTGAATAATAAATAATATTAGAGTAGAATGCAATTCAAAATTCTTTATTTGATCTCATAAAAACAGATAATAAAAGATACATCAGTAAGACACAATGCATAGGTGAAAAAGAATGAAAGCAAGAGAATTCATGAATAGAGATTACAATCATAATAAAATAGATAAAGCCATTCATTGTTAAAAGAAAAAGACAAGGAAATACACAGTTTGAGTGAAAATCACAGCAAGCGTGCTAAAAAGGGGTCAACTATCATCATATGAATACTAAGAAAATAAAGGTGTCATCATTAAAATATCCTAGATTTTCACAGAAGAGCTAATTTTAAAGGGGATTCCGGCTGTGTTACATGTAACAGGACCACCCAGTTTGCTTTGGGAAAATAAATGCTGCTTGCAACTATATGAGTTAACAGCAATACAGTT
Source organism: Lissotriton helveticus (assembly GCF_964261635.1). Classification (NCBI taxonomy): domain Eukaryota; kingdom Metazoa; phylum Chordata; class Amphibia; order Caudata; family Salamandridae; genus Lissotriton; species Lissotriton helveticus. The sequence continues at coordinate 1,385,211,919 of NC_136063.1, read as the reverse complement.
GTCAGAATCAAAACATCATAGATTTACGCAGATAAAGTACCACTCTACATTAGCTAAACTTGTATTTTCAAAGCAGGTGAAGTAAAAACGGTTTAGTGATGCAAACTTGCAAATAAAGACGCAATGCAAGAGGTTCTAGGGTGCAGCTCGTCACATGGGCAAATACATATGTCAGAGGGAGCAAACTGGCCTTGCGGGAAACATAAGAATCATCTAATAGAACCTAGTCTGAAGCGGGTCAACAACATCCGTTCCCACATATTCTGGACAAGATTCAAATATGGGGCCAACTCCTCAGTAGTTCGTAAAAGACAGTGGGGCATATTATCTAGATGTGCGTTATATAACGCACATCGCACATTTCCATATCGCCGGCTATCGCCTGATTTTTTCGCCGTGTTAGCGCGTAATTATCAATGCGCAACACGTAGGCGAAATTAAATCCGGCGATAGTCGGGGATATGGAACATTAGCGCATGAAAACAAACATTGTTTTCACGCGCTAATGTGTGCCTTGATAATATGGGGGGGGGTGGATTCAGCGTTATGATCCACACCCCCATGTTATCAATGCCTTAACACCTGGTCAGAGCAGGCGTTGGGAGACCTGCGATAAACGAGTTCATCGCAGGTCTTCTTCTCCCAACGCCTGCCTTGGTAATAGGGTGTTACCACCTCCAACCACATTTTACATGTGGTTGGAGGTGGGAACGCCCACTTTGCATGTCATTAGCGATGTTTCTCGCTGACATGCAAAGTGGGCTTGAGGCAGGCGTTAGCATGCCCTTGTTAAGAGGGCGCTGGAAGTATCGCCGCTTTCTCGGCACAATTCGCCGAAAAAGCGGCGATACTTCAGCTTGCTAATATGCCCCAGTATTCTCTGATGGCCGGTTTCATTACTTCCCTGCCCTCCCTCTCAGCATGTCTATGGGACAGAAAGCAGTCCTTAACCCATGCTTTGTCTTTTTTGTGATACCCTCTGGCTTCTCATATATTTTGAAGCAACCTAGGACAAAGGTTGTTTACTTGATGTATTTAAGTCCCACGGATTTTGGGCCCATGTGAGCAGGAGAGGCAGTCTAAGATAAACGCACAAGTTAGACCAGCCTCTTGATTCGACCGCATTGAACACCATAAAATCAACGGGCAAGGTTGATCAAATCCTCCATATATTCCAAACTTAACTCCTGATGGGATACAAAGTGCGCGGTAGACGGGGGACCCCCAACACATGCCTACACACTCTATTTTCCTCATTTTGCATGCTCCCTACATCCCTATAACTCCAATCCCCGAACTGTAAGTCAGAGTCGGAAGGCATTTTCTCCCATAAATCTCTAACATTGGTGCAGTGGGTTTTCCCCCTATCAAATCAGCTAATGAAAAAATAAAGACCACGGTATGCAAAAAGCGGTTTATTCTATTCCCAACGCAAGGGGTCCATGTAAATACATCATCGAACATCAACCCGAGATATAAGAACTGGCTCACCTTCTCTATTAATCTCCCACAATGCGTATCAAGCGTGTTTTAGTGTTTTTCGGTCCACACACCATAGTAAAGGTTTTAGAAAAATGTGTTTCTAGGTCAAGCTTTTTACAGTAGGAAATATCATTAGTTCTGTGTGTGTACTGATTCCAGGAATCGAATGGGCTGTATTGTATCACCAACAGATAAGAGAATCTTAACAGTCTGGCCCATAATCAAATAACTCTGCGGGGAAGGGTGAGGGGCACCTGCCAGTGTTTATTTTTCTCCAAAAAGGTTGTAGTTTCTTTAGGACCTTATTATGTGTCAATCATATCTCAAGTAACACACCAAAATCTTTGCCCAAAAACTTGCAAGGGCCAGCATGCAATATTTTGGAGTGCACAGGAGTTCCAGCATCAGGATCTAAAAGGTGCAATACAAGAAATACATCTGGGGCCATATTATGTATAGGCTCCACTTTCCCTCTTTCGGCAACAGCGCACCTTAAAACAGGTGTGCTAGGTGCAAACAGGGAAAGTGCACCCTATTACACTGAATGTTCAGTTTTAAAAAAGGACATATACAGGTAAGTATAAATTTACTATACTTAACTCCACATAAATTCACCTTGACGATATGTGTGTGTGTTTGTGTGTGTATGTATGTATATATATATATATATATATATTTATATATTGATATATTTTCATATTTTTATATATATATATATATATATATATATATATATTCGTAATTGCTTCGGTGAACCAAAACAGCAGGCACTCCGGTAAGTTTGTGCAATTCTTTTTATTTCCTTTGTAAAGCAGCCATTTCCAGCTCACTGACATGCTTATGCTAGCATATATATATATACACGTATCTATATATATATATATATACACGTATATATATATATATATATATATATATATTACCTACTGGCGGTCGCCAGTAGGTATATATAGTTAGGATTTTTTCTCTATGGGTTTTTTGAAAATTCTATGTCTAATAACTTTGGCGTTTGTGGACGGAATCGGCTGAAATTTTCAGGAAAATGGCACATTTTGTTTCTGAGCAGCCCTTGAAAATTTGGGGGGGGTTCGTCCAGTGGGGGCCGAGAAAAAAGGGGGGTCCCAAAACGTGTTTTTAACATTGAGTTTTCCATAGGGCGGTTGGCCTCACTTTTAGCCCGAACGGCTGAATGGATTTGCACGAAACTTGGCAAAATTGTAGGGACTGGTAGCCCGATGTGCCTTTTGTAGGTCTCAATATATGTGCTCCAGTGGATTTTGAGAAATTAACGTTTAAAAAAAGATATATATCTGTAACAGCGGACCGGTTAGCGCTCTGGTTCGCGGACTTTTCGCGCAACGGAGCTTTGTGAAGCGAAGCTGATTGGTTCTCCGGCGTCTGTCAACATTCCAAACAGTCCGTAGCGGCCGCCATCTTGTCTCTCGGTAGGATCGAGAGACAAGAGGAGGTCAAAACAAAGGGGGAAATAACTATAAGGGGGCATAGTAGATCCTCGCTGACCCCCTAGGTTTGATGTGGAGGTTTTAAAAGGGCCCCGCGGGGCAAAAAATAATAATAATAATAATAATCGAACGGCTGAATGGATTTGCACGAAACTTGGCAAAATTGTAGGGACTGGTAGCCCGATGTGCCTTTGCTAGGTCTCAATATATGTGCTTCAGTGGATTTTGAGAAATTAACGTTCAAAAAAAGATATATATCTGTAACAGCGCACCGCTTCGCGTACTTTTCGCGTTACGGAGCTTTGCGAAGCGAAGCTGATTGGCTCTCCGGTGTCTGTAAACATTCCAAACAGTACGTAGCGGCCGCCATCTTGTCTCTCGGTAGGATCGAGAGACAAGAGGAGGCCAAAGCGAAGGGGCAAATGACCATAAGGGGGCATAGTAGATCCTCGCTGACCCCCTAGGTTTGATGTGGAGGTTTTAAAAGGGCCCCGCGGGGCAAAAAAAAATAATAATAATAATAATCGAACGGCTGATGACCATAAGGGGGCATAGTAGATCCTCGCTGACCCCCTAGGTTTGATGTGGAGGTTTTAAAAGGGCCCCGCGGGGCAAAAAAAAAAAATAATAATAATAATCGAACGGCTGAATGGATTTGCACGAAACTTGGTAAAATATTAGGGACTGGTAGCCCGATGTGCCTTTGCTATGTCTCAATATATGTGCTTCAGTGCATTTTGAGAAATTAACGTTCAAAAACAAGATATATATCTGTAACAGCGCTCCGCTTCGCGGAGATAAAATTATATCTGTATTACCTAGCTGTTGCTAACACCAGTTAGCGACGGCTAGTAGGAGATAGCGACCATCTTGGGTCCCACTTTGCATGTGAGTGATATTTATCACTAATGACATGCAAAGTGGGCATGCCAAGATGTTAGCGACTGGAAACAGTCGCTAACATCGCTATCTCCTATTATCAACTTTTGGAAATATTCGAGATAAGCGCGAATATCTCCAAAAAGTAACAGCTGCCCTGAGCAGTTCTTAGCCATGTTATCCAATGGGAGGTGGATAACATGGCTAAGAGCATTAGCTCGGTAATGCATGAATATCGCGGAGTTTTCAGCGATATTAATGCATTGCGCTCGTTTTTTATCGTATTTGCGATAAACCTTGATAATAGCAAGGTTTATCTGCGATAATTTCTGACGCTAAAAAAATCTTTGCAATGCATCGTTAGGGATAAATATCGCTTAACTTTGGTAATATGCCCCAACGTCTGTTAACGTTCGATTCGAAGGAAATCAGGAATTGTTGAAAAACATTGTGTGCGCCATCTTGTCTTTTTTCAAATGCCACACTTTTGTCGTGCACGGCAGCCATTTTAGATGCCTTGACCAGATCCACTCTGTGCACGCTGTCGATCCTTAGCATGGCTCCCCACCCTCGCAAGCATCTCCCCCAGGCAGTGGTCACCCCCGCTCTCTGTTTTATGCATGGGTAATAAACCTCCCCCCATCTGCGCTGTTCTTCCCTGAGAATCACACCCTGTGCCCGCCCGACACCTCCCTTTCGCCCTATTCACTACCGCACCCTCTGACACTCCTTTTCCTCTGTGTCCGATTGTCCAGGCCGGTCCTAGGCTATCAGCTAGCCCTGCAGATGTAGTTTATGGCCACAGCTGTAAAGAATCACCCGTCTTCAAAGGAGTTATAGTAGATCAAGGCCCACACTCGATGAGATCCGTCACAGCAGAAGCGTTGCTATTATCTGAAAACCATCCTGTATTGTGATTGGGGAGGGGACCGAGCGTGAAGCGGAAGATTCCAGGGATGACTCTTTGTACATCAAAGTTTTTACAATTATGTGTCACATTAAAAATATATAGCACTCCGACAAAGTAGTAAGATTATAAAACTTTAATAATTTATAAATATATACAAGAAAACAAAAATAGTAATAACATATAAACATTTTTAGAGAAAAACAACGAAGTAGCGGTCGGCTGTGCGAATAGTCCCAACGCAGCACAACGTCCAGATTTCCGGCGTGGGGCGTCGCGGGGGGTGGGTCATCAGTAGCAAACTGTTGTGCGAATAGTTCCAAGGCAGCAGAACGCGCCGAAATCTAGATGACACGAAAGTGATGTCTAGTAAGTTGCCACCCAGCAAATAACGGCATGGGGCGTCGCGGGGGGTGGGTCATCAGTAGCAAACTGTTGTGCGAATAGTTCCAAGGCAGCAGAACGATGGCACCAAGGTGATGTCCAGTAAGTTGCCGCACTGGTTTTGGTATCCTACAATGCTGCTCCGAATAACGGCGTGGAGCGCCCCGGGGGAGGCGGCGTGAACGGGCCTCTCCAGGTGGAGTCTCATCTGTTTTAGTGGGGCGCCCCTTTACCGTTTCAGTTGCCATTCCGTCCGCTTTTGGTCCACTGTGTCAAAATCCGCCATTCAGCTGAGTTGCGCCCACTCTTGCGGTGCAGCGATAGGCGGCTGTCACAGGACTCTCAAAATGGCGGCAGGCTGTTTCCTTTTTGGGCCTGGTCCACTGAAATGGCCCTGGGACACCTTGGAAATCGGACGCTTGTCTGCTAGGTCTTGGACCCCATTCTCGAAAGCGTCCCCTCCGCCTTGAGAATTCATCAAAAGTTTTGGGGGCCCCGAGTCCTGCAGGCTTCTGGTGGGGAGCGGCTGCCATGATTGCTCGCGGAATGACCACGACGGAGCTACGAGATGGTGGTGCTCTCATGGTGACGCCAGTTTAGTCTGAAACATCCAGAAACAAGGTGGGGCTTTCATCGTTTGGGGGAAAAAAAAAGTTTTCATCCAATGAAAAGTGTTGTTTTTAGGTCATATGATCAAGCCTTCCATCATTAGGAAACCAAAAGTAAAATGAACCAATGAAAAGTTTTATAAACAAGTCACATGACCTGTTATGCGGCATAGGGTATAAAATGCGGAGAAAATACGTTGGCACGTGAGGCGGCGTCAGTAGCGGACCGATGTGCGAATAGGCCGAAGGCAATACAACGCGCTAAGATCCGGATGGCACCGAGGTGGTGTCATAGTTGAGAGTTCTGAGCAGCGGTTGTAACACTGTCTGAAGCTTATTTGCAGCTGCTGCAGCTTCACTACGCGCCAAGATCCGGATGGCACCGAGGTGGTGTGTAGGAAGTTGCCGCACTGGTGTGGCCATCCTACAATGCTGAAAGTCGGCGTGGGGCGCCCCGTTGGCCTGTGAGTTTGCGTCAGTAGCGGACCGATGTGCGAATAGGCCGAAGGCAGCACAACGCGCCAAGATCCGGATGGCACCGAGGTGGTGTCTAGTAAGTTGTCGCACTTCTGTGGCCATCCTACAATGTTGAAAGTCGGCGTGGGGCGCCCCGTTGGCCTGTGAGATGGTGTCAGTAGCGGACTGATGTGTGAATGGGGCCAAAGGCAGCGCAACAATATTTTCTACTATATTTCCGGAGTAGAAGACACCACAAGGCGCTGAGATGCCAAGATCCGGATGGCACCGAGGTGGTGTGTAGCAAGTTGCCGCACTGGTGTGGCCATCCTACAATGCTGAAAGTCGGCGTGGGGCGCCCCGTTGGCCTGTGAGATGGCGTCAGTAGCGGACCGATGTGCGAATAGGCCGAAGGCAGCACAACAATATTTTCTGACTGACACCACAAGGCGCTGAGATGCCAAGATCCGGATGGCACCGAGGTGATGTCTAAGTTGCGGACTGATGTGCGAATGGGGCCAAAGGCAGCGTAACAATATTTTTTGTATGGAAGATACCACTAGGCGTTGAGATGCCAAGATTCGGATGGCACTGAGGTGATGTCTAGCAAGTTGGTGTGGTCATCCTACAATGCTGAAACTCGGCGTGGGTCGCCCCATTAGCCTGTGAGATGGCGTCAGTAGCGGACCGATGTGCGAATAGGCCGAAGGCAGCACAACGCGCCAAGATCCGGATGTCACCGTGGTGGTTTCATAGTTGAGAGGCACTTCATCTGCAGTGGGGCGCCGAGATCCGGATGGCACCGAGGTGATGTCTAGTAAGTTGCTGTACTGGTGTGGTCATCCTACAATGCTGAAACTCGGCGTGGGTCGCCCCATTAGCCTGTGAGATGGCGTCAGTAGCGGACCGATGTGCGAATAGGCCGAAGGCAGCACAACGCGCCAAGATCCGGATGTCACCGTGGTGGTTTCATAGTTGAGAGGCACTTCATCTGCAGTGGGGCGCCGAGATCCGGATGGCACCGAGGTGATGTCTAGCAAGTTGCTGTACTTGTGTGGTCATCCTACAATGCTGAAACTCGGCGTGGGTCGCCCCATTAGCCTGTGAGATAGCTGTTCTTTGGATTTGGGCCTGGTCCACCAAAATGGCCCTGGGACACCTTAGAACTCGGACGCTCGATTTTTTTTTCCTTTCCTGTACATGCAAAAAAAGGTAAATGCCCGGTACGTTACACGCTTCATCTGCCACGATGAACTCTCCAGAGGAACCGAAAAAAAATATAGTTGTGGTAACTATACCATGCATCGTCATATGGAGAGGTGGCACCAATTAATTATAGTGCTGCATAAAAGAGAGATTTGGAGGAGAACCCCTGACCTGCTAGTACATTCATCAAAGAAGTGGCACTGAGAGCTTCAGAGGCAAGGGAAACGGTCCCAAATATTTAGAAGAACTTTGGAAAGATTAAAATGACATGTTTAGATTGTGGCAAATTAATTTCATGTGGACAGATGAGTGTTACTCTAATAAATACAGCATATGAACATCATCATAGTCGATGGTTGGTAGAGACATTTTGACTATATCCTGGACCTGCCCGTCCTCGCCCAAAATGGCGCCAGAATAAATGGGACTCGTAACTCCTTGTTGTGTACTGGTTGCAGAACCTTGAAATCACGAGATACGTATGCAGTTTTGAAGCACATGGCGGGCGGGGACGAGAATTGATTGAATATTTCGACATCCCTATTGATATTAAGTTCTGATGTGTTATTGATTACTGTACTGTTGAAAGTTCGAATTAACGTCACCCATGGTACTTGCCCGCAAATGTATATCTAGATAATTTTATTGTAACTGGCCCTGTCGTATTTTAATTATAAAATGTACGTCCACCGATTCCGTAACTGTTAGACACCTTAGTTCTTGCAACCTAATGGCCCGCCCGTTACGTTCCTCTACAGTGTAAATGTCTATTCATCATATACGATTACAGTTTGCTCCGTGGCCGGCCCACGTGGTTATAGGCTCGTATTTGTATAATGAAATTTTCACAATAAAGGTTTTTAAAAGAAAACATGGTAGTAGTATATACATTGGTAAAGTTTTTAATAATAGTCACTGTTTTAGAATCATTAAAAGGCAAGTGAAATAAAGCAGACCAATTACATGAAGGGTAAAAGGTATAATACGAAGGAACGCAGTAAAGATAAATGGTCAAGGGCTGTTGTGTTTTCTATTCCTGCAACATAAAGTGATCGATAAGAATCTCATATTCAGGCGTATCGGCGACTAAGACAGCAGGTCGACCCTCTTTTGCTCAACGGCTCCGTCATGGGACGAAGAAACGCTCTTTTTCTCGAAAAAAGAATATATTTTACTTGCAGGACAGTTGTAAAATTTCCGGGAAAGTACATTAGCCTGGAACATTATAACATATATTTAAGAAAAAATAATGTTCGGAAGTAATGAAAAGCGTAATTTTTAGGTCATATGACCAAGCCTTTCATCATTACAATAAGAAAAGTAAAATGAACCAATGAAAAGTTTTATTAACAAGTCACATGACTTGTTATGCTTACGTTACGCGCTGCGCGCCCCGGATGACTTCCGGATGCGCTAACGCGGCGCGTCATATGACGCATTACGCGACAACGCAGGTACAGAATATAGTCAAAATGTCTCCACCAACCAGCGGTCGGAACACAACCCCTTTCAGCAGGCTAAATAGTTCTGTTAAATGACAACAGAAGGGACAGGCAACAAGAACCATCAGTCAAAGAGGGGAGGGCTAGTTCTTCTCTACCGGGTTACATTGGGGCGCTACCGGAACTGA